>NW_027362763.1:689330305-689954055 GCF_046119375.1 Phyllobates terribilis | reverse complement strand
CTCATAGTTATGACAGTGTAAATTTCCCTGCAATGACTTAGTCCGGCCATTAGGGGTCAGCAAGAAACAAGTTAAAAAAAAGCCCGGGAAAAGAGAGATCCAGGAAGTCCAGAGAGAGAGAAGGCGACGTGCGTCTAATGCTGTTTGACGTTGGAGAGCTTATACAGACTGGAGCCAGACTTTGTCTTCAAGGAGAAGCTGTGCCTTGTGAGTAACTGAGATATGTGACCAACTGTGTAGTCAGTTAGGGAAAGCTAGTTAGTGATTCCAGTGTGCTGAGAACTGCCTGGTGTATATCACTGCTGATGGACTGAGCAGGCTTGATCCAGAGATTGTGAAGGATCTGGTATACTAAGACTGTGCACGTGGATACTACAAAGGAGCCCTGTTGTGAACTACACTTTGAGACCTGAGATTGATTCTAATTCCTGCTGACACCTGGATGTGCAGGAGAGCTGGGTGAGAAGGAGAAGCTGATCAAACCCTGTGGCCGGAGATCAGAGTTTAGTTAAAGGTTTCGTTTGTTAACTGTTTGTATATGCATTAAGTCTGAGAGATTTCTCTTTGCTCTTGTAAGAAGAGAAACTGTACACTGTATAGGTAATGCGTTGGTAAAATATATATGAGTGTTCTCTAAGGGGAAAACAAGGGTACCCAGATCTCATTGTATTAGTGTGGGAGGGGGGTGTAAGGTTATATTCCTGGGAGGACCACATGCCACGTCCGCGGTAACATCCTGGGTAGGCCATGTACTGAATAAGGGTGGGAGCGGCATAGCCCAGGGGTAGATTGGCTCATCCCCGCGAGATTGGCACTTGGGCTCTCTCGGGCTGCATAACTTGTATTTTGTGTTAGTGGCTGTTGTGTCCCATATTTTGTAGAATTGTTTAACCTTGTCATTTTTGTGACCAGTAAAAAGAAAGTTATTTGCCACTATACAAAGGTCGGAGTCATTCATAGCAGCGCCGTATTCTTCATACACATTCGACATTCGTTACATCTTGGCATATTCGGCAGGATACGGTGCTCGCCATGAATGGTGACAGTAGCGCGGAAGGTGCTGCCGCGTCCGCTGTAGTACTCCACCCCCCTTCTCCCGTAGAGACCGGTTAGTTGGTTGCTCTGCAACGGGCATGCTACTTAACCACCTGGCCAAGTTTGATGGGTATAACTTGCTGTTCAGTGATTGGGTAGGCAGGTTGAAGAATGCCATTGCCTTGCACGGTGTCAGCTCTCAGCTGCAACCGGAAGTCGCGCTGAATGCTCTGGAGGGGGATGCCCGTGAAGTTGTCTTGTTAAAATCCGAGGATAGGCGAAAGACGGTCGACGACATCATCCGGATACTAGGGAAAGCATTTGATCAGGTGGCGGCAGCAGGGCAACTACGAGTACAGTTTTTCCTGGACCCAGAGAGACGGGGAAAGCCTGATCCAGTATGCTATAGCGCTGGAGGAATTGCAACAAGAGATCAAAAAGAAGTCGCCTGTAACCGTGGGTACTGAAGCCGATGTCGACAGCATTCTTCGGGATCAGTTCATCGAGGGGATACGGAGTGAGGTGCTAAGGAGCGAATTGTTGCTGAAGGCGCGAAATACCCCTGGTGTCACCTATGCCGAAATACAGGAAGAGGCGGTAGCACGGACTTTGGAAGTGAAGCCTGCTCTGCAGTGGAGTAGCCTGCAAGTGGCTTACACAAGAGAGCCGAGACCAGATCCTGTTCAGGCACAGCTGGCTGCTTTGCAGAAAACCGTGGAAAATCTGACGGAACAGGTACAACAGATGCAAGTTCGGGGAATGCCTCCGATATGCTTGGCCTTGACGAATCCCTCTATTCCCCTTTATGATCAACCCCCCTATACCTCAGGAAGGACGCCGACTGCTCCTAGACCTGAGGCATCCGGAGGTAGGGCAAGAAGACCAGTTCAATGTTGGCGATGCCGAGAACTGGGGCATATGCAGCGGTACTGCCCAAGGAGTCTGCCAGCTGAAGTCCCGCCATCGGTAAAAGAGAGGCCCTTGCTGTAGTTGGGCATACGGCAAGGCAGGAATGAAAATCAGCGCCCAATGACTGTTCCGAGGATCTGATTGCAGAGAGTCCCATGTTGGATGTGCAGTTTGCAGGAAAAAAGGTGGCGTGCTTGGTGGATACCGGATCGGAGGTGACGACCATGCCGATGGAATTTTTCAAGACGCACTTCGAAGAGACTGTCAAAACGGAGTCAGGACACCTGCTAAGGCTGAAGGCCGCTAATGATGAAGAAATTCCAGAGGCAGGCATCGCTTGGATGAGAGTACAGTTGTGCGCCCATGAGTTGGGAACCAAAGGAGTGGTGCTCGTGAAGACTCAGGCGAGGCCGAATCTCCTGGTGGTTCTGGGAATGAATATCCTGAGAGAACTGGACTCCCTTTTGTGTGAGCGTGATGGTCCGAGATACTGGAAACGAGCGACACCCCACAAAGCCACTCAGAGGGCCCTGCAACAGGTGGTCCGCTCGTGCGGCATTCAAAAGAGTTCGGCTGAAGGAAAAGCAGTGGGAGCGGTGTATGTCCCACGCGGGTCTGCCGTTGTAATCGCTCCGGGTCAAGAGAAGCTTGTGTTGATGCCAGTAGGGATGCACAGGAAACTGAATGGTGTGGAGGTGATTCTGGAACCGGTGGGACTGTCAGAAGATACGGATAGCCCGATGATAACCCGAACACTGGCCATTGTGCAAGATGGAAGTGTACCAGTGAGGTGTCTGAATCTGCAGAATCATGAGGTGACTCTGGCAGTGGGCACGAAGCTGGCTGACGTGTATGTGTGTGGTGAAGGAGTCATCCCCAAAAGCCAGTTCACACTGAGGGTAGACCGCCGGACCGCCTGGACCCTGTCGATGCAGACGACAGCTGAAGAATCCCCCACGCCTGAGTGGAATGGCAGAAGAATTATGGAAATAATGGGAGTGGATGAGTCCCAGTTGACTCCCGAACAGGCTCGCAGACTGGAGGCTGCGCTGTGGGAATATCAGGCTGCCTTCTCCAGGGGAGATGAAGACTTTGGTTGCACCAAGGCTGTGGAGCACGAGATACCCACGGGAAACACCCCCCCAATTCGGGAGAGATATCGCCAGATCCCACCGAGTCTTTATCAGAAGGTCAAAGGAATGCTGGCGCAGATGCTGGATAATGGTGTGATCCGGCCGAGTCAAAGTCCTTGGGCCGCACCGGTCTTACTGGTCCGGAAAAAGGATGGGACCATACGGTTTTGTGTTGATTACCGTAAGCTGAATGCGCATACAGTACGTGATTCCTACCCATTGCCCCGGATCGAGGAATCCCTGTCTGCCCTGGGAAAGGCGAAGTACTACTCCACTCTTGACCTGGCCAGCGGCTACTGGCAGGTGCCCGTGGCAGCTCTAGATTGTCAGAAGACAGCATTCATCTTGCCGATGGGACTGTACGAATTTAATCGAATGCCCTTCGAACTGACTAATGCTCCAGGAACATTTCAGCGGTTAATGGAATACTGCTTGGGCGATTACAATTTCAAGTCCGTGCTGATCTATTTGGATGATGTGATTATATTTGGAGATTCGTTCGACGACCACCTGAAGAAGCTCCGGCAAGTGTTGCACCGACTGAGAGACAATGGACTTAAGATCAAGCCAAAGAAATGTCACTTGTTCCAGACACAGATTGAGTATTGTAGTATGTATATGTAGTGTCTGCTGAGGGTGTGCGACCAGCACCGAGTAAAATTGAGGCCATTCAGGGGTGGCCCCGTCCCAAGACCGTGAGAGAAGTACGAGCGTTCCTTGGTTTAGCTGGATACTACCGTCAGTTTGTGAAGGACTTTGCTAAGGTGGCTGAACCACTGAATGAGTTGTTGAGAGGGACGGCACAGGGGCCCAAGAATCAGCCAATTCAGTTGACTGACCGACAGCACCAGGCATTTGATCGGGTCAGGGCCGCCCTCGTACAGGCACCTTTATTGGCGTATGCTCGCTTTGACCAACCGTTCACCCTGTACACGGATGGAAGTCTCAATGGTCTGGGAGCTGTGTTAACCCAAGAACAAGATGGGCATGAGAGGGTCATCGCGTATGCTAGCCGGTCTCTACGGGACACCGAGCGAAATCCGGACAATTACAGCTCGTTTAAGCTGGAGATGTTGGCCCTGGTGTGGGCCATGACTGAGAGGTTTGCGGAGTATCTGGCTGGTTCCGAGATTCTCGTGATGACGGACAATAATCCGCTTGCACACTTGGAAAACGCTAAGCTTGGAGCCCTGGAGCAGAGATGGGTAGCTCGGATGTCCAAGTTTAATTACCGGATTCGGTTCCGTTCGGGTAAAGAGAACTCCAATGCTGACGCATTATCACGAGTGACACGAGGCGCACCCGAGCATGGGGTGGATGAAGACCTCGAGGATACTGAGATCCCCGATTTGAGGCGATTGCCTGTGTTTGTGGACGTGGCACGTTCAAGTGGGGTGGCGACACGGGTCGCCACGTTGCTGGGTAAGACTCGTCAAGAGTGGGCTGAGTTACAGGACGCAGACTCCGAACTGTCACGAGTAAAGAAATGGCTGAGTCAAAAGTCCTGGCCCGATGGGAGAGCAAGAGCCCGGCAGGGAGCCGAAGGACAAAAGCTGCTAAGGCAGTGGGATCGATTGGTCATAGCGGAGGGGATACTGTATCGCTGGATCTACATAGGAGTGGAGCTGGGGTACCGTTGGCAGGTAGTAATTCCAGCTTCAGTGGCTCCAGACATTGCCCAGGAAGCTCATACGCGGGGTGCACATTTCGGGCCTGAGAAAACTTATCGTTGGCTGCACCGGTACGTGTACACGCCTGGCTTAGAAGAAGTTGTGAGAGAGGTGTGTGGTAGGTGCCGGGCATGTGAGCTGAATCAGTCCCCAGAGCAGAGGGCTCCTGTCCAGGCAATCGTGACGTCTGCCCCACTGGAAGTGCTAATGGTGGATTATTTGTCAATTGGGTACACCAGAAGTGGTCATCAGTCATGTCTGGTCATGACTGATCACTTTACTAAGTTTGCCGTCGCTGTCCCCACCAAGGATCAGACTGCTAAGTCTGCAGCGGAGGCAATTTGTAAGCATTTCATCCAGGTTTATGGATGTCCTCAAAGGATACATTCAGATCAAGGTGCTTGCTTCCAATGTCAGCTCATAACAGAGTTGCTGCAAGTCTATGGGATTCAGCAATCCCGGACAACGCCCTATCATCCGCAGGGAAATGGGGCCTGTGAACGGTTCAACCAAACCCTGCTCCAGATGCTGAGAATGCTTGAACAGAGGCAGAAGGAGCGATGGACTGAGTTCCTCCCAGAACTTATGTGGGCCTATAACAATCGGGTCCATAGCACCACAGGATTCACTCCGTACGCGATGATGTTCGGTCGGCCTGGACAAGAGATTGAAGAACTTAGTCTCACTGTACCCGATGAACCAGAATATCATACAGCCAGTGAGTGGGTCCAGGATCATCGCCGAAGGTTGCGTGAAATCCACCGGATAGTAAAAGACCGTGTGCAGGATCATCCCCACTGAGATCGGGGGCCGGTGCACCTAGATGAGTTCCGGGTGGGTGATAAGGTGCTAGTACGAGTCATGCGTCCGGGAGGGAAGTTGAGCGACAGGTGGGAGGAAATGCCCTACACAGTAGTGGAGAGGGTATTCCCAGGGGAAAGTGTGTACAGAGTAGTTCCCGAAGGGTGCATTGGACCCCGTCGCACAATGCACCGGAACTGGCTAAAGAGGTGTATGTCCGACACACCTGCCTGTCACCCTGAGTCACCTGCGCCACCCAGGGCAGTTGCACCGAGCAATGTTGAATGCGACTGTTGGGATGACTTCGTGGTGAGACCATCGGACATGCAGAGTCCGATAGCGCAAGTTCCAGGTGTTCCAGACACCGCCCCTGATGTTACTGTTACACTAGATGCGGTGGTCCCTCCATCGAGCTCGGCAGGTACTGGTTTGTGGAGATCGGAGAGGAGCACAGCTGGTGTTCTCCCGATACGATATAATCCTGAGGAGTATGTGTTACATATGAGTGGTATGAAACCATTTGTCGGGACGCCAAATTGTGAGTGGGGTGGAGTGTAACATGTTGACATTTCTTTCTAGCAATGAGCTCATATTTATGACAGTGTAAATTTCCCTGCAATGACTTAGTCCGGCCATTAGGGGTCAGCAAGAAACAAGTAATAAAAAAGCCCGGGAAAAGAGAGATCCAGGAAGTCCAGAGAGAGAGAAGGCGATGTGCGTCTAAAGCTGTTTGACGTTGGAGAGCTTATACAGACTGGAGCCAGACTTTGTCTTCAAGGAGAAGCTGTGCCCTGTGAGTAACTGAGATATGTGACCGGTCACCAACTGTGTAGTCAGTTAGGGAAAGCTAGTTAGTGATTCCAGTGTGCTGAGAACTGCCTGGTGTATATCACTGCTGATGGACTGAGCAGGCTTGATCCAGAGATTGTGAAGGATCTGGTATACTAAGACTGTGTACGTGGATACTACAAAGGAGCCCTGTTGTGAACTACACTTTGAGACCTGAGATTGATTCTAATTCCTGCTGACACCTGGATGTGCTGGAGAGCTTGGTGAGATGGAGAAACTGATCAAACCCTGTGGCCGGAGATCAGAGTTTAGTTAAAGGTTTAGTTTGTTACCTGTTTGTATATGCATTAAGTCTGAGAGATTTCTCTTTGCTCTTGTAAGAAGAGAAACTGTACACTGTATAGGTAACGCGTTGGTAAAATATATATGAGTGTTCTCTAAGGGGAAAACAAGGGTACCCAGATCTCATTGTATTAGTGTGGGAGGGGGGTGTAAGGTTATATTCCTGGGAGGACCACGTGCCACGTCCGCGGTAACATCCTGGGTAGGCCCTGTACTGAATAAGGGTGGAGCGGCATAGCCCAGGGGTAGATTGGCTCATCCCCGCGAGATTGGCACTTGGGCTCTCTCGGGCTGCATAACTTGTATGTTGTGTTAGTGGCTGTTGTGGCCCATATTTTGTAGAATTGTTTAACCTTGTCATTTTTGTGACCAGTAAAAAGAAAGTTATTTGCCACTATACAAAGGTTGGAGTCATTCATAGCAGCGCCGTATTCCTCATACACATTCGACCGGCGTTCCGGTCGTTACACATGCACTCTTGGTGCTGGCACACGTGCTGCCTGGGCATCTTGGGAATTGTATTATCGCAACAAGTGGAAGTTGGAGACCATTGGTCGGTAGTCAACCGTCCGCACACTCGGGGGCAAGGGAAATCTTCACCCAGGGGACCTTTTATGTGGGCTAGAAACAATCGACTTCTTATTAATTGGTGCTCATTTGGGGCAGAAAAAGTTACAATTAACGCCATTGTATGTGACAGATAATCATTACTGCGATCTTATGAATATTTTCCTGTTAGATCAGTTGATATATGTACACACCAGCAGTCAGGAGCGATCACTCGTTGGCCCAATCATCGCCACTTGTAAAAGGACCTTTAAGATGCAAACTCCATTAGTATAATTATGCCCAGGGCAAATGGACAGGTACTCTTCTATCAGTAGTGTAGCTACCAGGGGGCAGCGGGGGCGGTTGCCTCGGGCCCTGCGCTCTGAGGGACACACCCAGAGCTATGATACCCTTAACTGTCAATACAGCTACTGTAAGCTCTGTGGTAGAGCAGGGAGATATGATTTCCGTACACTACCGCTTTCCTTTCTGTAGACTATGGGTTGCTTTAAGCCTGCGATCTATAGAACGACCGAGGCGCTAATGCATGTACAGAGAAAAACCAAAAACAAGCAAAATACCCAAATAACTGGAAGTAAATGGATAGATCGCGCAGTGCAAAAATAATAATAAATAATATAGGGTATTTAGTAAGCATAATTTTGATCAAAATAATGTAAAAGCTATCCCGCAACGTCAAGGCAACCCTTATGGGACAGTCCTAACTCTAATATTAAAACCTTTTGTGAACATGCATTTACAATTTGCATGCACATCAATTTACGTTTCAGTTCAGACTTTCAGTTTTTTCTTGCTAATGCATGTACAGTACGTCAGTCGAGACTCTAGCGTCCTGTGCATGCGCCAGTGCAATTCCAGCTCGTTGTTCTGCCCGCGCCTTGCCGGTGAACTCGTCGGGATCCTGGATTAGGTGAGTGTATGATGTTTTTACTTTCATTAAACATAAACAATTGGAGACCTTCATACGGTGTGGGGGTTACTGTGTGGGACCCTGAAACAGTGTGTGGGGCCCTCATACATTATAGAGATTACTGTAGGAGCCCTTAAAAAATGTGGAGGGGCATTATATAGTGTGGAAGCTAATGTGGGAGCCATTATACAGTTTGGGGGCTAATACGGTGGCCATTTTATATTTTAAGGGCTAATTGTTATGATCTGCTACAGAGGCTAAGGAAAGAGAGGAGATCTGTCCCTACAATAGAACTAAACTAGATCCCTACGATGTAACGGGGAACCTGATCCTGCGATCAGACCCGCTAAAGTCCTCGGCTAGTCTGAACGCAGACCTATAGATGTGAGGGAGGGATCCCTACAAGATCTAGGGACTGGGAAAAGTTGGACACCTCCTAGCAGAAATAGTAGCAGTCAAAGACAAACACACAACAAAAAGGCATAGGGGTCAGAAGACCTAGCAAAACTAACAGAGAACGGCAACAGAGCAACAAGCTAGCTCAACAGTAGTAAATACAAATGAAGTCCAGCAAAGCCAGGAGGGCGGAGCCGGATTAAATAGGCAAAATGGTCATGTGACTAGCAAACTAAAAAAAAACTAACAGGAGAGTTGTAACAGTACCCCCTCTTCTAAGAGGATCCTCCGGATCCCCTAGGCCCAGGCTTACCAGGAAACCTCCTGTGAAACGCTCGGACAAGTCTGGGAGCAGAAACATCATCCGCCCTCACCCATGAGTTATCCTCAGGTCCGAAACCCTTCCAAGCAACGAGATACTGCAAACTCCCTCTATACCGTCTAGAATTTAGGATGCGGGAAATTTCATATTCCCCGTCCTCGACCACCGGAGGAACAGTGGCAGAGCCGTCACCATCCGACACATCAGCTTTTTTCAACAGAGAAACATGAAACACCGGATTAATCCTCCAGGACGTAGGAACCTCCAGCCTAACAGCAGATTGGTTAACTATCTGAAGTACCTTAAAGGGCCCTACGAACTTGGGACCCAATTTTTTAGAAGGAATCCTCAATCGCAGATTCTTAGAGGACAACCAAACCATGTCACCAACAGCAAACAAAACCTCTTGCCATTTCCTATCAAAGTACCTCTTAGATTTCTTGTTAGCCTCCTGAAGATTACCACGCACATCCGTCCAAACTCTCTCCAAATCACCGGAAAAACTCTCCTCCTCAGGCACAGCCGAAACCAATTTGGAAAATGACCCAAAAGACGGATGTCTCCCAGAACAACAAAAAAAAGGCGAACACCCAGCAGAAGAGGATGTATGGTTGTTAAGAGCAAATTCAGCAAGTGGCAGAAACTCAGACCACCCCTCTTGATTGTCTGCCACAAAACAACGCAAGAACTGCTCAACATCCTGGTTCTTCCTTTCTGTCTGGCCATTAGACTCAGGATGATATCCGGATGAAAACGACAAATGAACTCCCAACCTGTCACAAAAGGCACGCCAAAAACGAGCCACGAACTGAGGTCCCCTATCAGAAACAATGTCAGTAGGAACACCATGTAGTCTGACAATTTCCTTGACAAAGGACTTGGCGAGTGTCTTAGCGCAAGGCTGTTTGATGAAGGGAACCAAGTGACACATCTTGCTAAAACGGTCCATGACCACCCAGATGACCGTGAAACCTTCAGAGGGAGGAAGGTCAGTAATAAAGTCCATAGCCAGATGTGTCCAAGGTGCACTAGGAACCTCCAGAGGGCAAAGCAACCCCGCAGCAGGAGCATGCGAAGACTTGGATCTTGCACACACAGTACATTGGCGCACCCACTTAATGACTTCCTTCTGCCATCCAGGCCACCAAAAACTGCGACCCACAAGTCTCTTGGTCTCAGAAATTCCTGGATGACCTGCCAACCGAGACTCATGACACTCAACAAACAAATCTCTCCTAAAGGTCCTAGGCACAAACAACCTCCCATGGGGAGTGTTAGATGGGGCATTCTCCTGTGCTTTAAGAATCTCATCCTCCAAAACGGAGTCCAAAGCAGCAATCACAACACCTTCTTGTAAAATGGTCTCCTCTTCCTCCTCAAGACCGACCATGGGAGAAAAGCTGCGAGACAAAGCATCCGCTTTAACATTCTTGGTACCCGGGATGTAAGTAACGGAAAAATTAAACCGCGAGAAAAAAAGTGCCCACCTAGCCTGACGGGCATTCAAGCGCTTGGCAGCATCAAGATAGATCAGATTTTTATGATCAGTGAAAACCTGAATGGGAAATTCAGCACCTTCCAAGAGATGACGCCAGTGTTCAAATGCGAGTTTAATCGCCAGCAATTCCCGATTACCAATATCGTAATTAAGTTCAGTCTCGGAAAATTTTTTTGAAAAAAAGGCACAGGGATGTACTCCATCCTTGTTTTCCTGAGACAACACCGCACCAACCCCCACCGAAGAAGCATCAACCTCAACCAAAAACGGCTTAGTCACATCAGGCTGCATAAGGATGGGAGCAGAGGTGAACCTCTCCTTTAGAAACACAAAAGCTTCAATGGCCTCAGAAGTCCACTGAACCGCATTAGCACCTTTCCTGGTGAGATCGGTCAGCGGTTTGACAATAATAGAAATTTTTTTTATGAATTTTCTGTAATAATTGGCGAAACCCAAAAACCTCTGTATCGATTTC
This sequence comes from Phyllobates terribilis, assembly GCF_046119375.1. Classification (NCBI taxonomy): domain Eukaryota; kingdom Metazoa; phylum Chordata; class Amphibia; order Anura; family Dendrobatidae; genus Phyllobates; species Phyllobates terribilis. The sequence goes on along the minus strand of NW_027362763.1, from coordinate 689,943,205 downwards.
AAACCAATAGGCCTAGGCCATTCCTGCACAGCTTGAACTTTAACCGGGTCCATCTCAAAACCTTCACTGGAGATAATGTAGCCCAAAAAACTAATTCTCTGTACAGCGAACTCACATTTCTCCAGCTTAGCAAAAAGCGAATTGTCCATTAATAACTGTAATACCCCACGTACGCTCTGCTAATGAGACTCCAGATCCGGCGAATAAATCAAAATGTCATCCAAATACACAACCACATTTTTGCCGATTAAAGGTCTAAGGATATCATTAATAAGATTCTGAAAAAATGCTGGAGCATTGGTAAGACCAAAAGGCATAACCAGATTCTCAAAATGACCCACAGGAGTGTTAAAAGCAGTCTTCCATTCATCACCCTCCTTCATGCGCAACAAATTGTATGCCCCCCGGAGATCAATTTTAGAGAACCACTTGGCCCCCACTAACTGGTTAAATAAATCAGGAATCAATGGCAGTGGGTAAGGATTGCGTACAGTAATTTTATTAATCTCACGAAAGTCCAGACAAGGACGTAAACCGCCATCTTTTTTTTTTACAAAAAAAAATCCAACAGCCACAGGAGACTTGGAAGGCCTAATGTGACCGGCAGCCAAGCTTGTCTGTATGTATTCTTCCAAAGCCTTTCTTTCAGGAATAGTAAGATTAAATAAACGACTCTTAGGAAGAGTCGCGCCAGGGACAAATTCAATGGTACAATCATAGTCTCTATGGGGAGGCAAAACCTGCGACTCCTCCTCAGAAAAAACTCTCCAAAAATCCTGAATAGGTACAGGCAATTCCCCTCTATCCACAGCAGCAATGCGCCCGTTACAACACTTGTCATAACACTTAGGGCTCCAGGACTTAATTTCATTGGTAGACCAATCCAGTACAGGATTGTGCAATTTTAACCAGGGTAACCCCAATATTACTGGAGAAGGCAAATTATCCAATACCACCAAATCCAAATTCTCTTGATGAATACCATTAATAGTGAGGGGAAATTCACAGACCTTGTGAGTAACACTCTTCAAGGGAGAGCCATCGACAGAAACCACAGCAATAGGGGATGACAAAGTTTTAGCTTCTAATCTAAGTTTTTCCAAGAATCCCCCATCAATCACATTCAGAGTAGATCCACAATCCACAAATACCCGAAATTCAATTAATTCATCCTGAGCAGCAGTAGTGGCAGATAGGAATACTCCCTTAGAATTTAAACAGGCAATACGAGCATGACTGACCATTTTTTTTTCTTTCTTCTTACGAAGCACACAGCTCTTAATAAAATGACCAGAGCTTCCGCAATAGAAACACAAGCCTTCAGAAAGTCGGCGGTCTTTTTCCTGAGAGCGGGGTGCCATCGCCCCAATTTCCATCGGCTCTCAATTGTCAGCACAGAACCTCTCAGGACTCGAAGCTGACATAGCAGAGGATTTGCTCTCATTAACCCTTTCACGCAGTCTCCTGTCCACCCATATAGCTAATTGCATTGCCTCCTGCAAGTTTCCAGGTGTGGGATAAGCAATCAGTAAATCCTTTACCCTTTCACATAGCCCTGCAAGAAACAAGCTTTTCAAAGCAGAATCATTCCACCCCACCTGGGCAGACCACCGACGGACGTGAGAACAATATTTTTCCACATTACCGGATCCCTGCCTCAAACGTCTTAATTCAGACTCAGCAGATGAGACACGATCAGGATCATCGTACAACAAACCCAAAGCAGAAAAAAAACTATCCACTGATCTAAAGCACGGATCACTAGGTTGGAGAGAGAAGGCCCATCCCTGAGGATCTTTGCGCAAAAGTGACATTATGATCCCTATGCGCTGTGATTCATCACCAGAGGATCCGGGTCTCAAACGAAAATATAATAGACAAGCATTTTTAAAAGAAAAAAAATCTTGTTGTTTGCCAAAAAATAGATCAGGCAGACGTACCTTAGGTTCCACAAAATGCGCTCCAGAACAGCTACTCACGTGTTGTTGGACCTTGGTCACCTCCAGAGAGAGTCCCTGCAAGCGTTGAGCCAAATCTTGCACCGAGACCATGATGGAAAACTGGAGGTCTTTCCTTAGAGAAAATTTTTTTTTTTATGGCTGGACTTACTGTTATGATCTGCTACAGAGACTAAGGAAAGAGAGGAGATCTGTCCCTACAATAGAACTAAACTAGATCCCTACGATGTAACGGGGAACCTGATCCTGCAATCAGACCCGCTAAAGTCCTCGGCTAGTCTGAACGCAGACCTATAGATGTGAGGGAGGGATCCCTACAAGATCTAGGGACTGGGAAAAGTTGGACACCTCCTAGCAGAAATAGTAGCAGTCAAAGACAAACACACAACAAAAAGGCATAGGGGTCAGAAGACCTAGCAAAACTAACAGAGAACGGCAACAGAGCAACAAGCTAGCTCAACAGTAGTAAATACAAATGAAGTCCAGCAAAGCCAGGAGGGCGGAGCCGGATTAAATAGGCAAAATGGTCATGTGACCAGCAAACTAAAAAAAACCAGGAGAGTTGTAACACTAATATGGAGGCCATTATACAGTTTGGGGCTAATGCAGAGGTCATTATACAGTTCTGGGATAATGCGGTGGCCATTATACAGTTTGGGGGATAATGTGCACGCCATTATACAATTTGGGGGCTAATATTGGGTGCCACTATACAGTTTGGGGGATAATACGGTGGCCATTATACAGTTTGGTCGATAATTTGTGGGTCATTATACAGTTTGGGGCTAATGCAGGGGCCATTATATAGTTTTGGGCCTACTAAGGAGGCAATCATACAGTGTGGGGACTTCTATGGGGGGCCCTCATGCAGTGTGGGGGGCTCTCATAAATTGTAGGGACATCTGTGGAGGTCCTCATAAACTGTGGGGGCCATTATACAGTGAAGGCTACTGTGAGGGTTATTATACTGTGTTTTCGTTGAGCACTGGGGACATCATACTATTTATAGATGAGCTGTGAGCCCATCAAACTGTGTATAGGGGAGCTGTGACGACATCATACCAGGCATAGGGGAGCTGTGGGGACATCATTGTCACGGGTGTCAGACAGTCATTCTGGATCCAGCTGTAAACGGTCATTGAGCTTGGCTCTGCAGGCACCTTCTTGATTTTTCTGTCTCTGCAGTGCAGTGATGTCCTGCTCTCTCTAGGACCGGTGACAGCTCTATTTTCCTCTGTCCAGGCTTGAAGTACTAGTAGTCGACTAGTGTCTTCTTGGAGGATAGTTGGCGTGTTCTCTCTGGTGTCTTCTCAATCTTTTATCGTAGAAGTTAATGTGTCAGAGGTGGAGTTGGGGCTGTGTTGTCTCAGGATCCATCCCCTGGGATATGACATCCATGCGCTTTCTTTTCCAAAAAATTATCTTCGGCTGAGAGAAATTATGACGTGGGTAATAGGGAGCTTTTGGCGATTAAATTGGTGTTCGAAGAATGGCAACATTGGTTGAAAGGGGCAGTCCATCCTATTACTGTTATCATGGACCATAACAACCTGTCATTTCTTCAGTCTGCTAAATGTCTCAACCCTAGGCAAGCTAGATGGTCCCTGTTTTTTACTAGATTCAATTTTGTTGTCACTTTTTGTCCAGGGGTTAAAAACATCAAGGTTGATGCTTTGTCCCGGAGCTTCCCTGGTGGTGGTGACCATGAAAACCCTGCCCCAATTTTGCAGAAGGGGTTAGTCATTTCGGCATTGTACCTTGACCTGTAGGGTGAGGTGTTGGATGCACAGGTGGACGCCCCTGCCTCCTGCCCTTCGGTGAGGTTATTTGTTCCATCTAATTTGCACCGTAAAGTAATTAAGGAACATCATAACTTGGTGCTTGCTGGTCATCAAGGTGGTAAGACAACTGCGGACCTCCTCTCTCATCATTTTTGGTGGCCGGGGTTGCATAAGGATGTGGGTGAGCAGGTGTCTGCTTGCACTATTTGTGAGCGTTCTAAAGTATCGCATACCCGGCTGCCTAGTCCTCTTCTTCCACTGCGTATTCCTAGTAGGCCATGGACATGTGGCTTTCTCAATCCCTGGGGGCCCGCTTCACCCGTGGGAAGTGTTTCATCCCAGCTGCTATACCATCTATCCCCCAGGGTCCACACAGCAGCGCTGATCATCCCTGACCAGGCACCACAGGTGGCGTCACATAAAGACTACTAATCCCCTGTAAATACTCCCTTCATCTGCTCGTCCAGGGCCACGGAGCTGGGCCACTGCCACCGTGACCTCCCTGGAAGACAGCCACACGGTTACCGAGTACTCTAGGCCCTTACGGCCACTGCAACCACACTTGTCCATGGATTATATTACTGAACTACCGGTATCTGCAGGCAAGACTGTTGTTCTGGTGGTTCCCTCCGAATGCCACTTCTGAATGCCAAGACTCTTGCTCAGGTTTTTATTAATAAGATCGTGAAGCTTCACGGGGTTCCCTCCGATGTGGTGTCAGGTCGGGGGACCCAGTTTGTTTCTAAGCTTTGGAAAGCTTTCTGTTCTCGACTGAGGGTGCATCTGTCCTTTTATTCGGCCTTCCATCCTCAGTCGAATGGACAGACCGAGCGCATTAATCAGAATTTAGAGACTTACCTCTGGTGTTTTGTCTCTGAAAACCAGGAGGATTGCGCATCCTACTTACCGTTGGCCGAGTTTGCTATTAATAATCATCGTCAAGAATCTATCGGCAGGTCACCGTTCTTTGGTGCATACAGTTTCCATCCACAGTTTGGTACACAGTATGGGGGGGGACGTTTTGTTTCGTCGCTCTCTTCTTTGTGGCGGGGTCCAGACCTAAGTGTGAATGACTTTGTGTGGTTGTCTAACAGGAATATCAAGTTGAAGATTCCTTACTGGAAGCTGGGACCTAGATTTATTGGTCCCTATAAAATAATGGCCATCATTAACCCTGCAGTGTTTCGTCTTGAGCTACCTCTCCCCTGCCGCCACCGCCAATCATAGTTGATGGCAATTTGGAGTTCCAAATTTCGAGGATTGTTGATTCCCATCTCCTGCGTCGTTCCTACTTGGTGCACTGGAAGGGTTATGGTCCAGAGGAAAGGATGTGGTTTTCGGCGTCAGGAGGTCAATGCCCCTAGGCTGGTTCGTTCGTTTCATGCCTCTCATCCTGAGAAACCTGGTCCTGAGTGTCCGGAGGCTACTCGTAGAAGGGAGGATACTATCATGGGTGTCAGATAGAAGTGAAGTATGCCGGCACCACTTCCCAAATCTTGCCTGTTTAGTCAAAAAAACCTTTATGACTGTTTTCCTAGCTCTCGGCTATCCACATCAGGAGGTGCCATGTCTAAATAAGCAGTGCTAATCAAATGTCCAAGGAAGTATGAAAAAGACAGCACTCACCAATGGATGCCAATAAAAGATCCTTTTATTTCAGATCCAGCATACAGATGTTGCGGCTGGTTCAGGGGTGTGCACTCCTGAACCAACCTCATTGTCTGTATGCTGGATCTGAAATAAAAGGATCTTTTATTCGCATCCATTGGTGAGTGATGTCTTTTTCATACTTCCTTGGAAATTTGATTGTCACGGGTGTGTCAGGTGTGACAGACAATCAAATTGCGCTGCAGGCACCTTCTTGATCTATCTATCTCTGCAGTGCAGTGATATCCTGCTCTCTCTAGGACCTAGCAGTTACCTTCATCTTCTGTTGCTAATTGACACACCCTTGCTGGATGTTTAAATACCCTCAGTCTCTACAGAGAGTCACCGGTGATAGCTCTATTTTCCTCTGTCAAAGCTTAAAGTACTAGTAGTTGACTAGTGTGTTCTTGGTGTTCCCTTGGAGGATAGGTGTTCTCTCTGGTGTCTTCTCAAGCTAAGTGTATTCCCTTGTCTGTCTACCTGTTTGTCTTTAGCTGCAGTGGGGACTGACTAGTGCTCACCCCGTCCCCTCCCTATCTAGGGCCTATCGCTAGAGGCAGTCAGGGATAAGGTTTCCTGCTGAGCGATAGGTGCTGAACCTACTTAGGGACATTAGGGGAGTAAAGGTGTTGTCAGATCTGCCTAGGGGTCTCCACACCCCGTTGCCTAGTGTTTGGGCTTCCTCCCCCTCTTCCCGTCGTTGTGCACTTAGTCTTTCTCTCACCTTGCGTGACAATCGTGCAGTGTATAGAGGAGCTGTGGAGACATCATACTTTATATAGTGGAGCTGTAGACCCATCATAATGTATATAGAGAAGCTGTGGGGACATCATACTGTGTATAGGGGAGTTGTGGGCCCACCATACTGTGTATATGGTAGCTGTGGGACTATCGTTCTGTTTATAGGAGAGTTATACAGTATATTGAGGGACTCAGAGGACATTATTAAATGTTAAGTAGACACTTAAGCATTATTGTTACAGGGGGACTCAGAGTATTGTGGCCATCAAAGGGGCAAAATATGGACACTGTTTTCTAAGGCATTTGCACAGGGCATTAAAATTTTCTAGGGTGCAATTTTGCCATCTAGAGAGCACAAAGGAGGCATTATTACTTTGTAAGGGGCACAGTTGTGGGCATTATGTGGACTGTAAGAATAGAACGGTTTTTGTACCAAACAACATGTTCAGTAATAGAGACACATATGGCACCAGTGGCTCAATATTGGGGTATCAGCAGTATGAAGAGTTTGTGCAGATTGGGATTAGATGGGGACGGGGCCTGAAATGTAAGGATTCAAATGTGTCTTTGTTGTGATCTCTGCAGATAAGTCCTGGCTGGAGAAGTTGTCATGTCGGTCTGGGCCAGATGGAAAAGATGGGAAAAGTGAACGATTCCATCAGAAAGAACATCAGCTGTAAGTTACTATATATAACTGTACTGTAATCTCTTGTATGTTCTGCAGGACTGGTACAGTATCTAACACTATATGTCACCATATGGCAGTAATATCAGTGTTGTCTTTGTGTAGAGATTTATTTTCAGTAACACCATGGTCATCTGCTGATGTTCCCTTATACCCGCGATGAAGGAGCGCCAGCATAGTTGTAATCCAGTGACTGTCTGGCTGCAGTTTCTAACATCATGTCCGCTCTCTAGCTGAAACTCAACCTTTCCAAAACTGAACTTCTTCTGCTCCCGCCATCTACTCACCTCTCTAAATCTGACATCTCTCTCTCCCTGTGTGGCACCACAATAATGCCGAGCCAGCAGGCGCTGTCTGGGCGTTGTGTTTTGACACCAATCTCTCCTTCACCTTCCATATACAATCTCTTGCCCACTCTTGTCGTTTGCACTTGAAGAACATCTCTAGAATCCGCCCCTTTCTCACCTTGGAAACAACAAAAACCCTCACTGTTGCCCTGATCCACTCCTGCCTTGACTACTGTAACTCTCTATTAATTGGCCTCCCCCTCACTCGACTTTCCCCCCTCCAGTCCATCCTTAAAGCAGCAGCCAGGGTCATCTATTTGGCTAACCGTTACTCAGACTCCTCCGCTCTGTGCCAGTCATAGGACTGGCTACCCATGAATTATAGGATACAATTTAAATTGCTTGTTCTCACCCACAAAGCTCTCCACGGTGTGGCACCCCCCAACATCTCTTCCCTCATTTCTGTTTATTGGCCTACCCGTTCTCTACGCACCGCAAGCGACTTTCGACTAACATCTGCACTAATCCGTACCTCCCACTCCCTGCTTCAAGACTTCTCCCGAGCTGCACCTATTCTTTGGAATGCTCTACCCCAAGAAATTAGGATGAACCACAACTTACACAGTTTTAGGCGCTCCCTAAAAACACACCTGTTTAGGGCAGCCTATCACCTTCCCTAATCGAAGTCCTTTTATATTCTTATAGCCCATCCCTTATTTCTCTAAATATAACTCTCCACCAAACCAAAAAGCACTACAGATACTGGCTAGTGATGAGCTCATGCAGCCTTTATCTATCCCTCATCCCCTCAAGATGGCTGGACCATCTTTGTAAATAATCCATTGTACTTTGTGTCACCCCCACCTCATTGTAGATTGTAAGCTCTTACGAGCAGGGTCGTCATTAATTTTGCTGTAATTATTGTATTATATTTAGCTATGTTACTTATGACTGTTGTATGTGAACCTGTGAATTGTTAAGCGCTACGGAATATGTTGGCGCTATATAAATAAAGATTATTATCTATCTATATAATTGTCTTATCCCGTCTGTCTGTCTTTCTGTCTGTCTGTCTGTCCTGGAAATCCCGGGTCGCTGATTGGTCCAGCCGTGGCCAATCAGCGACGCGGCATTTCAGAAAAAGATGGCGGCCGTTAGCGGCTCATGTGAGGCACGGAGGTCAGTGGCGATGCAGCAGGGAGATGCAGCCGGCTGCTCGCAGCATAAGCCCCCCACCGCAGGCGCCGCTGACCTACATGCGGCTATCGTCGGAAGATCAGCGGCTACAGCCGCTTATCTCCACAGGACAAGTGTGACGCCCCTCCACTCCTCTCCCCTCCCTTCCTTTCCCCTCCTCTCCCCTCCCCTCTCCTCTCCTCCCGTCCCTCCCCCCGCTCGATCATGACCCCGGCGTCATACTTACCCCTCCCCTCCCCTCTTCTCCCCTCCCCTCTCCTCCCGTCCCTCCCCCCGCTCGATCAGGACCCTGGCACCCGGCGTCATACTTACCCCTCCCCGTGCCTGCGCAGCAGCTCCTGTGTCTTCCGCTGATGCTCTGTGACGTTTCAGGTCAGAGGGCGCGGTGACGTCTTTACACCGCGCTCTCTCCTGACCGATCACAGCGCACAGCGTGAAGATGCCGGCTACGCTGGAGTCCGGAGCAGCAGCTGAGAAGTGAGGTGAGTATTGGATTTTTTTTTCTTTGTATGTGGCCATAGGGGACCTGCATGGGGCACTATATGGGGGATGGGACATCCTGCATGGGGTATTATATAGGGGGGATGTGACAGCCTGCATGTTGCATTATATGGGGGGACAGGTGACATCCTACATGGGGCATTATATGGGGGGAGAGGTAGCATCCTACATGGGGCATTATATGGGGGAGAGGTGACATCCTGCATGGGCCATTATATGGGGGGAGACGTGACATCCTACATGGGGCATTATATGGGGGAGAGGTGACATCCTACATGGGACATTATATGGGGGAGAGGTGACATCCTCCATGGGCCATTATATGCTGGGAGAGGTGACATCTTACATGGGGCATTATATGGGGGGAGAGGTGTCATCCTACATGGGGCATTATATGGGGGGAGAGGTGACATCCTGCATGGGGTATTATATAGGGGGGATGTGACAGCCTGCATGGGCCATTATATGGGGGGAGAGGTGACATCCTGCATGGGGCATTATATGGAGGGAGAGGTGAAATCCTATTTGGGGCATTATATGGGGGGAGAGGTGACATCCTGCATGGGGCATTATATGGGGGGAGAGGTGACATCCTACATGGGGCATTATATGGGGGGAGTGGTGACATCCTACATGGGGCATTATATGTGGGAGAGGTGACATCCTGCATGGGCCATTATATGGGGGGAGAGGTGACATCCTACATGGGGCATTATATGGGGGAGAGGTGACATCCTGCATGGGCCATTATATGCTGGGAGAGGTGACATCCTACATGGGGCATTATATGGGGGGAGAGGTGACATCCTACATGGGGCATTATATGGGGGGAGAGGTGACATCCTGCATGGGGTATTATATAGGGGGGATGTGACAGTCTGCATGGGGCATTATATGGGGGGAGAGGTGACATCCTGCATGGGGCATTATATGGGGGGAGAGGTGACATCCTACTTGGGGCATTATATGGGGGGAGAGGTGACATCCTGCATGGGGCATTATATGGGGGGAGAGGTGACATCCTACATGGGACATTATATGGGGAGAGAGGTGACATCCTATATGGGGCATTATATGGGGGAGAGGTGACATCCTGCATGGGCCATTATATGGGGGGCGAGGTGACATCCTACATGGGGCATTATATGGGGGAGAGGTGACATCCTGCATGGGGTATTATATAGGGGGGATGTGACATCCTGCATGGGGTATTATATGCATGGGGTATTATATACGGGGGATGTGACTTCCTGCATGGGGCATTATAAAGGAGGGTCGGGAGACATATGCTGGAATACCCGATGCTTTAGAATCGGGCCACCATCTAGTTATTTATATTATTATAATCAGGGTTACCTGGTTAGGGGCCCACTCAGATGTTTTGCCCCCCTGAGCTGAACCCCTACCTACGTCTCTGGTTTCTTTTCCTTTCAGTGCAGATCAGACGCAATGATGAAAATTCCAAACGTACAGTTATAAATTACACATTTATAACCCAAAATATGAATGCAGACAAAAAATGATTTATCTATACAAACAGGTTACTAATATATACAGATCATTACATTCATACTAATATAGTTGGGAAAACAAACCCGTGTACAAAAAGATCATGCTGTACATTTAAAGGGGACCTGTCGCATGCCATGGATATGTAATTCTTTTAACCTGGTGTAAATGCCACTGTTCTTCTGAATCTGGTGTTGCTTTTTGTTTTTGACTGCACCACTCCGTTCTCTCTTTTCCCTGTATGTTAATTTAGTCTTTAAAGCCAATTGGGCGTGGTTGTCAATTCATCTATTTGGGACAATGCCCAGTTTACTAAGACCAGACTTATATACAAGGAAGAGATGACCTTATCTCAGGAAGGGAGAGGCGCAGAAAGAAAAGAAAAAAAACGCCAGGTTCAGGAGAAAGTGACATTTACACCATTTAAAGAAATTACATATTTATGCAATTGTCAGGTCGTCTTTAAAGACCAATTCCTGTCATTGGTCGACCACTAATCAAGCAATAAAGTCTAATTAAAACACTTCCTCCTATGGATAAAAATATAGGTAATATAATACGTTCCCCCATGACTAGAATGGCTCTTTGATAGATACAGCGGGTGAAATAAGTATTGAACACGTCACCAATTTTCTAAGTAAATATATTTCTAAAGGTGCTATTGACATGAAATTCACCAGATGTCGGTAACAACTCATCCAATCCACACAGGCAAAGAAATCACCATAGATGTTCATAAATTATGTGTAATAATGAGAAATGACACAGAGAAAAAATATTGAACACGCTTACTGAAATTGAATTAATTTTTATGAAAAAACCTTTGTTGGTGATGACAGCTTCAAGACGCCTCCTGTATGGAGAAACCAGTCACAGGCATTGCTCAGGTGTGATTTTGTCTCATTCCTTCACACAAGCACTCTTCACATCCTGAAGGTCTCAAGGGCTCCTTCTATGAATTCTGAGCTTTAGTTCCTTCCATAAATTTTCTGTTGGATTCAGGTCAGAGGATTGGCTGAGCCATTCTAGCAGCTTTATTTTCTTTTTCTAAAACCAATTGACAGTTTCCTTGGCTGTGTGTTTGGGATCATTGTCTTGCTCAACTGTGCACCCTTGTTTCACCCTTATCATCCTGGTAGATGGCAGCAGTTTTTATGCAGAATGTTTCAGTACATTTGTCCATTCATCCTTCCTTCAATCATATGAAGTATGCAGGTGCTGTATGCTGAAAAACAGCCCCACACCATGATGTTCCCACCTCCAAACTTCACTGTTAGTATGGTGTTTGGGGTGATATGCAGTGCAATTTGGCCTCCAAACATGGTGTGTATTATGGCATCCAAACAGTTCAACTTTGGTCTCATCTAACCAGAACATTCTCCCAGTATTTCACAAGTTTATCTAAATGTTTAAATGTTGTTGAGCAAACTTTAAAACGTGCTTGTACATGCTTTTGGAGTCTTGCGTGGTGAGTGTGCATTGTGCTGTGGAGGTTGAGTGCATTACTTATTGTTTTCTTTGAAACCATTGTATCTGCTGATTCCAGGTCTTTCTGTAGCTCTCCACAGGTGGTCCTTGGCTCCTGGACAACTCTTTGGATAATTCTTTTCACTCCTCTGTCTGAAATCTTGTGAGGAGCACCTGGTCGTGACCAGTTTATGGTGAAATTATGTTCTTTCCACTTCCAGATTATGTCCCCAACAGTTCTCACTGGAGCGTTCAGTAGTCTAAATATTCTTCTGTAACCAATGCCATCAGTATGTTTTCCAACAATAAGGTTGCGAAGGTCTTGAGACAGCTCACTGGTTTTACCCATCATGAGATGTTTCTTGTGTGGCACCTTGGTAATGAGACACCTTTTTATAGGGCATCAGTTGAACCAGCTGATATTATTTGTCACTAAGTAGCAGGATTGCTTTCTAATTACTGATAGATCTCAGCTGGTGTCATGACTTTCCATGGCTTTTTGCTCCTCTCTTTCTTTATGTGTTCAATACTTTTTTCTCTGTGTCATTTCTCATTATTACTCATAACTTAATTTATGGACATCTATGGTTTGATTTGTTTGCCTGTGTGGATTGGATGGGTTGTTACCGTCATTTGGTGAGAATTTCATGTCAATAGCACCTTTAGAAATATATTTACTTAGAAATTTGGTGACGTGTTCAATACTTATTTCACCCGCTGTATAATATCAGTGGTCTTACTCATCATCTTCTTCAAATTTCCATCAATAGGTGCTTCTCCTTTGGATGTAATACCAGATGTTTCCAAAAAGAAAGGCATTCAACATTCTTATACTGTATCTCAAGATAAGAATGTTTGTTTCTTTTTGTCTGTTTTAATAGAATTTCAGAATTTTGACTCACTGTGCGTTATTTTTAGTGTTGAGCGAGCATGCTCGACACTGCTCGGTACTCACCCGAGCATCACGCTACTCGGGATGTTCGGCGAGCACCGAGCATTTCCGGGTTACTCGGGCGGGAGCTCGGGTCTCCGCCCTGCATGTTTGGCGCTCTTTACAGAGCCAATGAACATACAGGGATTGCCAGCTAGTCACTGTAATGCCGCAACCATGTTGTTTGTGGGCATTACAGTGATTGGCTGGCCGCACAGCGTCACCTTGAGTATTTAAAACCGGGCGCCGCCATCTTGGACACAGTCGCTCCGGATTAGACAGTGTACGGACAGCGCTGCTGAGCTATGGAGAGATTTATCCTGCGAAATAGTTAGTGTAGGGTCTGTAAAGCCTGCCAGATCAAACAAACAGTCCTTCTCAGGACTAATATCCATCCCAGATATCAGGCAGACAGGCAGGCTGTATAGGAGACGCAGTGGGGTTATACCAGCAAACGCTGCATTACAGTCCTGTGTGCTCCTGTTTCTGAAATTGCTGGACTTAGCTCCAGGTCTCAGAGCTAAATCCTTTTTTTTTCATCTAAATCCTCTTTTTTTTTCCTCCTTCACACTTATTAACCTATTGGTGTCCCCCCCCCCCCCAAAAAAAAGTGTGTCTCTGATTTTTCAGACACAAATATATCTGTTGAAAAGAGTCTGGTATAGGCCACAGAAACAGAAGTGTGGTTTTGCAGTTCCACGGGTGAAATTTCTGTATTATCCAGTTTTGTGCCTTTTGTATCTAAAAAAAAACAGTTTGAGTGTGTCGCTCACTGTTCAGCCGCAAATATATATATATTTTAAAAAGTCTGGTATACACCAGTAAATTATAACTGTGGTTTTGCTGTTCCACAGTAAAAAATCTCTATTATCCTGCTTTTGGCATTTTTTGCCGTAAAAAATAAATAATAATTTTATAATAATTTTTATTTATATAGCGCCAACATATTCCGCAGCACTTTACAATTAAGCGGGGACATGTACAAACAATAAATTCAATACAAGGTGAGACAGTTTAACAGTTACATCAGGAGTGAGGTCCCTGCTCGCAAGCTTACATTCTATACGGAAATGGGGGGACACAATAGGAGGAAAGTGCTTGTTATTTCAGGTCAGGCAATAGGATTTTTACAGGATGAAAATGGAGAAATGGTAAGAGAGGATGTTGAGAAGGCCGAACTTTTTAATTCCTATTTTGCATCTGTTTTCTCTCAGAAAGAAAATGTAACATCAACTGATCTTCACTGTCCTTTTAAAGGAATAGAGGAATCCAAGTTATCTGTAAACAGAAAGATTGTGAGGGAATATTTAGCTAACATAAATGAGTTCAAGTCTCCAGGTCCAGATGAATTACACCCCAGAGTACTGAAGGAGATCGTAGAAGAAATTTTAGAACCACTCTCCATAATCTTTGAAAATTCTTGGAGAACAGGAGAAGTCCCAGAAGACTGGAGAAGAGCAAATGTTGTTCCTATCTTCAAAAAGGGGAAGAAGGTGGACCCAGGGAACTATAGGCCGGTGAGTCTGACTTCTATACCAGGAAAGATCTTTGAACAAATTATTAAACAACATGTATGTAAGTACATGGATAAGAATGAAGTGATTAACCAGAGTCAGCATGGGTTTGTAACTAACAAGTCATGTCAGACTAACTTAATTTCCTTCTATGACAGAATCACTGACTGGGTGGATCAGGGAAATGCTGTAGATATAGTATATCTTGAGCATTTGACAAAGTATCTCACACCATCCTTATTGAAAAAATGACCAAGTATGCAATGGACCAGGCAACTGTTAGGTGGATTCATAACTGGCTTAGTGATCGGACTCAAAGGGTGGTTGTAAATGGCTTCACATCCAGCTGGATGAATGTCTCAAGTGGGGTACCACAGGGCTCCGTCCTGGGACCTGTATTGTTCAACATCTTTATCAATGATTTAGATGAAGGAATTGAGGGTAAACTGATTAAATTTGCTGATGACACAAAGCTAGGAGGGATAGCTAATACTAGAGAAGAGAGAGAGAGGATTCAAAAAGACCTAAATAAACTGGAACAATGGGCAGCAACCAACAGAATGGTTTTTAACAGGGAAAAATGCAAAGTACTACATCTGGGCAATAAAAATGAAAAAAGCATATACAGAATGGGAGGAATAGAGCTAAGCAACAGTACATGTGAAAAAGACTTAGGTATACTAATAGATCATAGACTGAACATGAGTCAACAGTGTGATGCAGCAGCAAAAAAGGCAAATACAATTCTGGGATGTATTAACAGAAGCATACAGTCTAGATCACGTGAAGTCATTATCGGTCTTTACTCCTCTTTGGTCAGACCTCATCTCGAATACTGTGTACAGTTTTGGGCACCACATTTTAAAAAAGACATAGACAAACTGGAGCAAGTTCAGAGAAGAGCGACCAGAATGGTGACTGGTCTGCAAACCATGTCCTATGAGAAACGGTTGCAGGATTTGGGAATGTTTAGCTTGCAAAAAAGAAGACTGAGAGGAGACTTAATAGCTGTCTACAAATACGTCAAGGGCTGTCACATTGTAGAAGGATCATCTTTATTCTCATTTGCACAAGGAAAGACTAGAAGCAATGGGATGAAACTAAATGGGAGGAGACACAGATTAGATATTAGAAAAAACTTTTTGACAGTTAGGGTGATTAATGAGTGGAACAGGCTGCCACGAGAGGTGGTGAGTTCCCCTTCAATGGACGTCTTCAAACAGAGGCTGGACAGACATCTGTCTGAGATGATCTAGTGAATCCTGCTTTGAGCAGGGGGTTGGACCAGATGACCCAGGAGGTCCCTTGCAACTCTACCATTCTATGATTCTATGAATTATAATAAGTCGGGATTATCATATAAAGCTGTATGATCCGGTCATCAGCCTGTATGTTAAAGTGCAATACTCAATTACCGAGTGCAGTTATCGTGTGCATGGAGGGTGCAGAAACAGATGAACAGTAGGGGGCAGATTCTGAGTAGTATTTAGGAGGGAACAGGGGAAAGTTAGTTTACTGGGTATTTGAGATGGTAGGCTTGTTTAAAGAGATGGGTTTTTAAAGTGCGCTTGAAGACATCGGGGCTAGGCATCAATCGGATCGTCTGGGGTAGAGCATTCCAGAGAACTGGCGCAGCACGAGAGTAGTCTTGGAGACGGAGGTGCGAGGTTCGGATTATGGGGGATGTTAGCTTTAGGTCATTTGTGGAATGGAGGGCACGTGTAGGATGATAGACTGAGATGAGAGAGGAGATATAAGGTGGTGCAGAACTGTGGAGAGCTTTGTGGGTGAGAGCATTGAGTTTATATTGGACCCTGTAGCGAATGGGTAACCAGTGTAATGACTGGCACAAGGTGGAGGCATCGGTGAAGCGGCTGGACAGAAATACGACCCTGGCTGCCGCATTCAGGACAGATTGGAGAGGGGAAATTTTGGTAAGAGGGAGACCGATCAGAAGAGAGTTGCAGTAGTCCAGACGAGAGTGAATAAGAGTGACAGTAAGAGTTTTAGCAGTTTCCAAAGTGAGAAAAGATCGGATTCTGGAGATGTTTTTAAGATGCAGGTGACAAGAGCGAGTGAGTGATCGGATATAGGGAGTAAAGGAAAGGTTAGTGTCGAATATGACCCCAAGGCAGCGGGCGTGCTGCTTGGGAGTTATGGTTGACCCCTCCAAGGTAATTTCGATGTTAGGTAGAATTCGGTTAGTAGATGGGGGAAACACAAGAAGTTCAGTTTTGGAGAGATTCAGTTTGAGGTAGAGGGAGGACATGATGCTAGACACATCAGACAAACAATCCTTGGTATTTTGTATTAGGGTAGGGGTGATGTCAGGGGAAGAAGTGTATAGTTGGGTGTCGTCAGCATAGAGATGATACTGGAACCCAAATCTGCTGATTGTTTGTCCAATAGGGGCAGTGTATAGAGAGAAGAGGAGGGGGCCTAGGACTGAGCCCTGCGGAACCCCGATAGTAAGGGGATGAGGAGGGGAAGAGGAGCCGGCAAAAGATACAGTGAAGGAGCGGTCAGAGAGGTAGGAGGAGAACCAGGAGAGAACGGTTTCCTTGAGGCCTATAGAGTGGAGCATAGTGAGGAGGAGCTGGTGATCCACAGTGTCAAATGCTGCAGAGAGATCCAGGAGAATCAGCAGGGAGCAGTGACCTTTGGATTTGGCTGTTAGTAGATCGTTAGAGACTTTAGTGAGTGCAGTTTCAGTGGAGTGTAAGGAGCGGAAACCAGATTGTAGAGGGTCAAGGAGAGAGTTATCTGAGAGATAGCGGATTAGACGGGAGTTGACCAAGCCTTCCAGGAGTTTAGAGATGAAAGAAAGATTAGAGACAGGTCTGTAGTTAGCAGTGCAGTTCTGGTCCAGGGATGGCTTTTTAAGTAAAGGGGTTATGATGGCGTGTTTAAATGAGGAGGGAAAGATACCTGGCGAAAGAGAGAGGTTAAATATTTTAGTCAGGTGAGTGGTGACCACCGGTGAGAGGGACTGCAGGAGATGTGAATGAATGGGGTCACTGTTGCAGGTTGTAGGCCGAGAAGAAGCGAGGAGCTGGGTAACTTCTTCTTCTGTGACCGGCTCAAAGATGGCTAGTGAGCTTGAAGTGCGGTAGGGAAGGGGATCCAGGCACTGAGGAGATTGGGCTGAGATGTCCTGATGGATGTGGTTGATTTTTTCCAAGAAATAAGTGGCCAGATCCTCCCCGCTGAGGTTGGTGGTGGGGGCCTGTGCTTTAGGTTTCAGGAGGGAGTTTAAGGTTTCGAAAAGTCGTTTTGGATTGTTGGACATTGAAGTGATGAGGGTGGTGAAGTAGGATTGTTTGGCCAGATGAAGGGCAGAGTTATAGGTTTTGAGCATGAATTTATAGTGGATGAAGTCCTCTGCTAAAAGAGATTTTCTCCACTGACGCTCAGCACACCTTGAGCAACTTTGAAGAAAACGTGTTTGCATAGTGTGCCAGGGCTGCCATTGTCTGTGTTGGATCTTTCTGCGAGTAGAAGGAGCTGCTTCATCTAGGGCGCTCTTCAGTGTATTATTGTAGTGTGACAATGCTAAGTCTGGACAGGAGAAGGAGGAGATGGGGGCTAAAGATGTGTGGAGCTTGTCCATAAGCTGCTGGGTATTAATGGTACGTGTATTCCTATAAGTGTGGTAAGTGGGGGTGTCCCGGGTGAGTAGACAATTCTTAACAGAGAAGGAAAGAAGGTTGTGGTCCGAGAGCGGGAGAGGGGAGTTGGTAAAGTCATCCAGCAAGCAGAGACTGGAAAAAAACAGGTCCAGAGTGTTCCCGTCTTCATGGGTAGGAGAATTAGTAAACTGTGAGAGATGGAATGAAGAGGTTAGAGAAAGTAGATGAGAGGCAGATTGGGAGAGGGGATCATCGATGGGGATGTTAAAGTCGCCCATGATGAGGGTGGGGATGTCACAGGATAGAAAGTGAGGAAGCCAGGTGGCAAAGTGATCCAAGAACTGGCGGGGGGAGCATGGAGGGCGATACACGACTGCCACTCGCAGGGAGAAGGGTTTAAAGAGTCTGATGGTGTGGACTTCAAAGGAAGGAAACATAAGTGAGGGAACCGGGGGGGTGACCTGGAAAGCACATTGTGAGGAAAGGAGCAGACCAACACCTCCACCCTGTCTGTTGTCAGGTCTGGCGGTATGTGAAAATTTCAGCGCACCAAACGAGAGAGCAGCAGCAGTGGTGGTGTCTGGCTGCTGAATCCAGGTTTCTGTGATAGCCAGAAGGTTAAGAGAATTAGAGAGGAAAAAATCATGGATGTAAGTTAGTTTGTTACACACAGACCGTGCGTTCCAGAGAGCGCAATGGAAATTGATAGGAGAGGGCATGCACTGAACGTTAATAAGATTAGCAGGGTTTCTATATGCAGCTGGAGGAGAGTGGTGTATGCTAGTGGAGGGAGGCCCAGGGTGGGGGGAGATGTCGCCTGCGACTAGTAAAAGGAGAAAGAAGAGAATGAGCAGGTGGTCTAATGATTTGTATGAACGTTTTGAGTGCTGTATGGAGGTAGAGGATGGTTTGCAGTGGGTGAGGAATGTCAATAGAGCCTCAGAGTTATACATGGGAGAGGGGAGAAGGGAGGGGCTGATATAGAGAGAGTGCACAGAATGTGTTGAAGGGTGGGTGAGTTGTGAGAAATAAATAATAGTGTCTCCTGATTGTTCAGAAACAAATATATCTGTTGAAAATAGTCTGGTATACACCAGTAAATTATAACTGTGGTTTTGCTGTTCCGCGGTAAAAAAATCTCTATTATCCTGCTTTTGGCATTTTTTGCCAAAAAAAATAAATAATAGTGTCTCCTGATTGTTCAGACACAAATATATCTGTTGAAAATAGTCTGGTATACACCAGTAAATTTTAACTATGGTTTTACTGTTCCACGGTAAAAAATCTCTATTATCCTGCTTTTGGCATTTTTTGCCGTAAAAAATAAATAATAGTGTCTCCTGATTGTTCAGACACAAATATATCTGTTGAAAATAGTCTGGTGTAGGCTCGAGAAATTCAAGTGTGGTTTTGCAGTTCCACGGGTCAAATCTCTGTATTATCCTGCTTTTCGCAATTTTTGTCAGTAAAAAATAAATAATACTGTCTCCTGATTGTTCAGACACAAATATATCTGTTGAAAATAGTCTGGTGTAGGCCCGAGAAATACAAGTGTGGTTTACACCAGTAAATTTTAACTGTGGTTTTACTGTTCCACGGTAAAAAATCTCTATTATCCTGCTTTTGGCATTTTTTGCCGTAAAAAATAAATAATAGTGTCTCCTGATTGTTCAGACACAAATATATCTGTTGAAAATAGTCTGGTGTAGGCTCGAGAAATTCAAGTGTGGTTTTGCAGTTCCACGGGTCAAATCTCTGTATTATCCTGCTTTTCGCAATTTTTGTCAGTAAAAAATAAATAATACTGTCTCCTGATTGTTCAGACACAAATATATCTGTTGAAAATAGTCTGGTGTAGGCCCGAGAAATACAAGTGTGGTTTTGCAGTTCCACGGTTCAAACCTCTGTATTTTCCACTATTGGGCCATTTGTATCTAAAAAAAACAGTTTGAGTGTGTCGCTCACTGTTCAGCCGCAAATATATATATTTAAAAAAGTCTGGTATACACCAGTAAATTATAACTGTGGTTTTGCTGTTCCACGGTAAAAAATCTCTATTATCCTGCTTTTAGCATTTTTTGCCGTAAAAAATAAATAGTGTCTCCTGATTGTTCAGACACAAATATATCTGTTGAAAATAGTCTGGTGTAGGCCCGAGAAATACAAGTGTGGTTTTGCAGTTCCACGGTTCAAACCTCTGTATTATCCACTTTTGGGCCATTTGTATCTAAAAAAAACAGTTTGAGTGTGTCGCTCACTGTTCAGCCGCAAATATATATATTTAAAAAAGTCTCGTCTACATACACCAGTAAATTATAACTGTGGTTTTGCTGTTCCACGGTTAAGAAATCTCTATTATTCAGCTTTTGGTATTTTTTCCGTAAAGAAAAACAGTAATATTTTCTCCCTGATTGTTCAGATTGTTTAAAAGAGTCGGGTGTAGGCCAGAGAAATAGAACTGTGGTTTTCCTCTTCCACGGTTCTAATCTACTTTTTGCTACCCTTTTTCCATTGATAGTGCGAGTGTAAGCTATTTTACTTACTTTACAATGGGCAAGGTGCGTGGCAAGGGACGTGGAAGTGGACGTTCTGGTGATGGTGCGTGCTCCCACTTCTTGTTCTGTGCTTCCCTATGAATTCGGTCAACACCAGTATTGCGAACTGATCAGTGTGAACAGGTTATTAATTGGATAGCAGATAATACTTCCAGTTACCTGGGCACCACCACCTCCGGCCTGTCTTCCACACGGTTGACTCTTAGTAGCCGTGAGTCTCGACCGCATACTCCTCCTCACCCTGATGCTCCTTCCTCCCACCATGCCGAGTGTCGTCAGACAGCAACTGATCCCACACTTGGACATTCTGAAGAGCTGTTCACTGGTCAATTTCCAGATCTGTGCCCCTCGCCTGCTCCACTTGAAGTGGTGGAAGAGGAGATCCCATGTAGCGATGCACAAATATTTGAACAGCCACGGCCACAGGAAGTCGACGCTGGCAATTTGTCAAAAGAGGTGGACGATGACGAGACACAATTGCCAGGAAGTGAGGAGGAGGATCGTGGTGCGCAAGTGGAAGAGGAGGAGGTGGTGGATGATCTAGTAACTGACCCAACGTGGCAGGAGGACATGCAGAGTGAGGCCAGCAGCACACAGGGGGAGGGAGGCAGAGTACCCCAACAGGCAGGAAGAAGCAGTGTGGTGGCCGCAGACAGAAGGCGGCCAACCGTTCCCCGTAACACCAACACGAGGGACGTTGCCAGTACAAGCGGTAGGTCTTCCAGAGTCTGGAATTTTTTTAAAGACTCTGCTGATAACCCCAAAAAGGCCATTTGTACCACCTGCCATGCCAGCATCAGCAGGGGTGACAAAGCTACCAGCCTGACCACCACCAGCATGATCAGGCACATGGCAGCAAAGCACCTGACTTTGTGGGGCGAACCCCAGGGTCCACGACCAGTGTCAGCGGGTGTCACCACTGCTTCTTCCGCTGTTGTGCGGGCAATAGAACCCCCTGTTGCGTGTGCAAGGCAATCCCCTGTCTATACTGCATGCAAAGATGCCCCCTCCTCTGAGTCTTCACTTGTTATGGCAGTTTCTCAAGAAACAGCATCAACGTCCACGTCCACGTCCCACCTCAGCGTTCAATTGTCCATATCCCAGACCTTTGAACGAAAGTGGAAATTCTCAGCTAACGCCCCACAGGCCACAGTCCTAAATTCGCACATTTCACGACTACTTGCATTGGAAATGCTGCCTTTTAGACTGGTGGAGACGGAATCCTTCCGCAACCTTATGGCGGTGGTCGGTACTTGGTCCCCAGCCGACTCTATTTTGCCAGGTGTGCCATCCCCGCACTACACAAGCACGTGTCCCAAAACATCTGCCGTACCCTCAACAACGCAGTTACTGGGAGAGTCCACCTGACAATGGAAACGTGGACAAGTGCTTGTGGCCAGGGACGGTACATCTCCCTGACGGCACACTGGGTAAACATAGTGGAAGCCGGGACCGAGTCGGACCTTGGGACGGAACACATCCTCCCCACACTGAGGATTGCGGGCCCTATGTCAGTCAGAGTTGCCCCCACAGTGTACAGATGCTGCGCATCATCCTCCTCCTCCTCCTCATGTTCAGCCTCCATCTCAGATATCAACACATCAGTTACAAGCTGGAAGCACTGCAGTACTGCCTCTGCCAAGCGGCAACAGGCTGTGCTGAAACTCATAAGCTTAGGTGAGAAACCTCACACTGCTTGTGAGTTGTGGACAGCTGTGAAAGAGCAGGCAGATCTGTGGCTGAGACCGCTGAACCTACATCCAGGCATGGTCGTGTGTGACAATGGCCGTAACCTGGTGGCGGCTCTGAGGCGAGGCGAGATCACACACATACCATGCCTGGCTCATGTGCTTAAACTCGTGGTTCAGCGGTTTCTTAAATCGTACCCCGAGTTGCCAGATCTGCTCGTCAAAGTACGCCGCCTGTCAGATCACTTTCGCGAGTCGGCTACAGCTTCTGCCGCCCTTGCTGTGTTGCAGCAGCGTTTGCAGCTTCCGTCACACCGACTGGTGTGTGATGTCCCCACACGTTGGAACTCTACCCTCCACTTGTTGCAAGGATTTGTGAGCAGAAGAGAGCAGTTGTGGAGTACCAGCTGCAACAAGGCCGTCGATATTCAGGTCAGACTCCACACATAAGACCTCAGGAGTGGACCTGGATGTCTGACATCTGTACCATCTTGACAAACTTTGAGGAGTCCACCCAGATGGTGAGTGGCGATGATGCCATCATTAGCGTCAGCATTCCACTTGTCTGTCATTTGCAACGCTCTCTGCAGAGAATTAAAGAGGAGGCATTGCAGCCAGAGTATGATGAGATGGATCAAGAAGCCGTAGCAGTCGATTACTCACAGCCCAGCCTCATCTCATCCCAACGTACATTGGGGGACAATGAGGGAGAGGAGGAGGAGTAGGAAGAAGAACAGGAGCTTGTGTCATGCGCTGTAGACGGTGGTACCTGTACAACTGTCATACCATCGGTTCAGCGTGGGTGGCCTGAGGACAGAGGGGAGGAGGAGGAGAGCATGGTCAGTCGTCATCTTGGTGAGGACACGGAAGTCTTGCCCGTTACCTGTCTGGCACGCATGGCTGACTTTATGTTACACTGCCTTAACCGTGACCCTCGCGTTGTCAAAATGTTGGGTGACAGTCATTACTGGTTGGTGACACTTTTAGACCCCCGCTACAAGTAGAACTTTCACGCTCTTATTCCTGAGGTGGAGAGGTCTACAAAAATGGGGCAGTACCAGAAGGCCCTTGCTGCAGAACTGTTAAAAAAGTTCCCATCTGAACACGCTAGCGGCAGAGGTCACAGTTCGTTCACCAACCAAGGCGTACAAGCAAGAGAGAGGCAACTCCAATCCAGCAGAGGCAGGGGAACACTGTCAACATTCTGGGACAGTTTTATGAGACCCGCCCAGCTTACAGGCCCTGAGGCGCGGGGTACTCTCAAAAGGAGTGGAAAGTTTCAAAAGATGGTGAGGGAGTACCTTGCCGACCGAACTAGTGTCCTCCTCGATTCCTCTGTGCCTTTTAATTATTGGGTATCCAAGCTAGACACTTAGAATGAACTGACTCTGTACGCCTTGGAGGTCCTGGCCTGCCCTGCCGCTAGCGTGTTATCGGAGTGTGTTTTTAGTGCCGCTGGGGGAATTATAACTGATAAGCGCACTCGCCTGTCAACTGACAATGCTGACAAGCTGATCCTTATCAAAATGAAGAAGGGCTGGATTGGGCCAGACTTCTCATCACCAACAAATGACAGCAGAGTAACATAAAGTCAAATCCACTGTGTTTTTTCGGGAGGTGTATTCACATGCACCGCTTCACACCCACACATGGGTATACGCTTCCTCATTTTGGCTGTTTTATGTTCTTCTCCTTATCCTCAGCCTCCACCACCACTATACCACCAGGGTGACCGTGGTCCGTGTTGCCATTATTGAAAGTTCCTCCGTCCTTAATTTTGGCAGCTTTTGCTTGGAAGGCATAAGCAAAGACTGTGGGAGACCCACTCCCCAATAATGAGAATAATATTTTTAAGATGCTGTACTGTATGGCTCTTGTAAGGGGCATTGCAAGTTCCTCCATCCTAATTTTTGGCAGCTTTTGCTTGGAAGGTATAAGCAAATACTATGGGAGACCCACACCCCAATAATGGGAATAATGTTTTTAAGATACTGTACTGTATGGCTCTTGTAAGGGGCATTAAAAGCGTCTTGTTAAGCTACTGCGACCTCCACCAATTTTCCGAGGGGCATTAAAAGCATCTTGTTAAGCTACTGGGACTTCCACGTCTCTTCTGAGGGGCATTAAAAGCGTCTTGTTAAGCTACTGGGACCTCCATCACTTTTCCGAGGGGCATTAAAAGCGTCTTGTTAAGCTACTGGGACCTCCACGTCTCTTCTGAGGGGCATTAAAAGCGTGTTATTATACCACTCTGACCTCCACGTCTCTTCTGAGTGGCATTAAAAGCGTGTTGTTATACCACTCTGACCTCCACGTCTCTTCTGAGGGGCATTAAAACCGTCTTGTTATTGTTAGAACCCTCCTGTTAGTTTTTTCTATTTTGCTGGTCACATGACTTTTTGCCTATTTAATCCAGCTCCACCCTCCTGGCCTTGCTGGACTTCAGTGTTACATTTACTCTTACGCTAGCCAGGTGCCTTGTACCTTACTCTGTAGTTTTCTTGGTCTTTTGACCACTAGTACTTCTGTTTGTTTGTTTGTCTTTGCTCTGCTACAATTTCTGCTAGGAGGTGTCCAACTATATCCCAGTCCTTAGTTCTTGTAGGGACCCCTTCCTTATATCTATAGGTCTGCGTTCAGACTAGCCGAGGACTTAGGCGGGTCTGTTCACAAGGAACAGGTCCCTCGCTGCATCGTAGGGAATCAGCTTAGTCCTATTGTAGGGACAGTTTTCCTTTCTTTCCTTAGTGCTTGTAGCAGTTCATAACAGTAAGTCCAGCCCAAAAATAAAACACTCTAAGGAAAAAAAAAAAAAAATCCTGATTTCATCATGGTGTCGGTTCAGGAATTGGCTCAACCCCTGCAGGGACAGTCTTTGGAGGTGGCCGAGCTCCAGCAACACGTGAGTAGCTGTCCTGGAGCGCATTTTTTCGAACCGAAGGTAGGACTTCCAGATTTTTTTTATGGTAAACGGCAAGATTTTTTTTCCTTTAAAAACGCTTGTTTATTATATTTTCGTTTAAGACCCAGATCCTCGGGGAATGAATCACAGCGCATTGGGTTTATAATGTCACTTTTGCGCAAAGAACCACAGGGATGGGACTTTTCTCTACAACCTAATGATCCGTGTTTTAGATCTGTGGAAGATTTTTTTCTGCTATGGGGTTGTTGTATGATGATCCTGATCGAGTCTCATCTGCTGAAACTGAATTAAGACGTTTGAAGCAGGGATCAGGTGATGTGGAAAATTATTGTACATACTTCAGAAGATGGTCGGCTGAAGTGGAATGGAATGACTCAGCATTAAAGTGTTTGTTTCTTGAGGGTCTAGGTGAAAGGGTTAAGGATCTGCTGATTGCCTTCCCAAAACCTGGAACCTTGCAGGAGGCAATGCAATTAGCCATACGTGTGGACAGGAGACTGCGTGCTAGGAGTAATGAAGAGAAATCTACTACTATGACAGCTCCTATTTTTCAGAGGGTCTGTTCGGAGGCTGGAGAACCAATGGAGATTGGGGCGATGTCACCTCACTCTCAGGAAAAAGACCGCAGGTATGCTAAAGGATTGTGCTTTTATTGCGGCAAATCTGACCACTTTATTAAGAACTGTGTGCTTCGTTTGAACAAAGAAAAAAAAAAAGAGGTCAGTTACTCCCGCATAGCGTGTTGAAACTCCAAAGGACTATTTCTTTCTGGAAGCACCTCATTCCAGGAGGAGTTGATTGAATTTCGGGTTTTTGTGGATTGTGGTTCTACACCCAATGTGATTGATGAGGGTTTTTTGGAAAAATTTAAATTAGAATCCAAACTTTTGTCATCTCCTATTTCTGTGGTTGCAGTTGATGGCTCTCCCTTGAAAGGTATTACTCACAAGGTTTTTGAATTTCCCCTCACCATTAATGGTATCCACCAAGAGAATTTGGGTTTGGCGGTATTAAATAATTTGCCTGCTCCAGTGGTTTTGGGGTTACCTTGGTTAAAATTGCACAATTCTGTACTGGACTGGTCTACCAATGAAATTAAGTCTTGGAGTCCTAAGTGTTATGATAGATGTTGTAACGGTCGCATTGCTGCTGTGGAAAGAGGGGAATTACCTGTACCTATTCAGGATTTCTGGAAGGTTTTTTCTGAGGAGGAGTCGCAAGTTTTGCCTCCTCATAGGGACTATGATTGTACTATTGAGTTTGTCCCTGGAGCAACTCTTCCCAAGAGTCGCTTATTTAATTTTACTATCCCTGAGAGAAAGGCCTTGGAGGAATACATACAGACAAGCTTGGCCGCCGGTCACATTAGACCTTCTAAGTCACCTGTGGCTGTTGGATTTTTTTTTTGTAAAAAAAAAGGACGGCGGTTTACGTCCATGTCTGGACTTTCGCGAAATTAATAAAATTACTGTACGCAATTCCTACCCACTGCCATTAATTCCTGACTTGTTCAACCAGTTAGTGGGGGCCAAGTGGTTCTCTAAGATTGATCTCCGGGGGGCATACAATTTGTTACTTATGAATGAAGGTGATGAGTGGAAAACTGCTTTTAACACTCCAGTGGGTCATTTTGAGAATCTGGTTATGCCCTTTGGTCTTACCAACGCACCAGCGTTTTTTCAGAACCTTATTAATGACATCCTAAGACCGTTGATCGGTAAGAATGTGGTGGTGTATTTGGATGACATTTTGATTTTTGCGCCGGATCTGGAGTCTCATTGGCAGAGCGTTCGTGAGGTATTGCAGTTGTTAAGCGACAATTCACTTTTTGCTAAGCTGGAGAAATGTGAGTTCGCTGTGCAGAGAATTAGTTTTTTGGGCTACATTATCTCCAGCGAGGGCTTTGAGATGGACCCGGTGAAGGTTCAGGCGGTGCAGGAATGGCCTAGGCCTATTGGTTTAAAATCGATACAGAGATTTTTGGGTTTCGACAATTATTACAGAAAATTCATTAAGAATTTTTCTATAATTGTTAAGCCGCTGACCGATCTCACCAGGAAAGGTGCGAATACGGCCCAGTGGACTACTGAGGCCATTGAAGCTTTTGTGTATCTCAAGGATAGGTTCAGTTCTGCCCCCATCCTTATGCAGCCTGATGAGACCAAGCCTTTTTTTGTCGAGGTTGATGCTTCTTCGGTGGGGGTCGGTGCTGTTTTGTCTCAGGAAAACAAGGATGGAGTACATCCCTGTGCTTTTTTGTTCAAAAAATTTTTCTGAGACCGAACTTAATTACGATGTCGGTAATCGGGAATTGCTGGCAATTAAACTCGCATTTGAATAAGGGCGTCATCTCTTGGAAGGTGCTAAATTTCCCATTCAGGTTTTTACTGATCATAAGAATCTGATCTATCTTGATGCTGCCAAGCGCTTGAATGCCTTCAAGCTAGGTGGGCACTTTTTTTTTCACGGTTTAATTTTTCTGTTACTTACATCCCAGGTACCAAGAATGTTAAAGCCGATGCTTTATCTCTCAGTTTTTCTCCCATGGTTGGTACCGAGGAGGAGGAGAGCATTTTACAGGAAGGTGTTGTGATAGCAGCATTGGACTCCGTTTTGGAAGATGGGATTCTGAAAGCCCAGGAGGATGCCCCATCTAACACTCCCCATGGGGGTTGTTTGTGCCTAGGAACTTTAGGAGAGATTTGTTTGTGGAGTCTCATGAGTCTCGGTTGGCAGGTCATCCAGGAATTTCGGAGACTAAGAGACTTGTAGGTCGCAGTTTTTGGTGGCCTGGGTGGCAGAAGGAAGTCATTAAGTGGGTGCATCAATGTACTGTGTGTGCTAGATCTAAGTCGTAACATGCTCCTGCTGCAGGGTTGCTTTGCCCTCTGGAGGTTCCTAGTGCTCCTTGGACGCATCTTGCTATGGATTTTATTACTGACCTTCCTGCCTCTGAGGGTTTCACTGTTATCTGGGTGGTCGTGGACCGTTTTAGCAAGATGTGTCACTTGTTTCCCTACATCAAACTGCCCTGCGCCAGGACACTCGCTAAAGCTTTTGTTAAAGAAATTGTCAGGCTCCATGGCGTTCCTACCGACATTGTTTCCGATAGGGGACCTCAGTTCGTGGCTCGTTTTTGGCGTGCCTTTTGTGACAGGTTTGGAGTCCATTTGTCATTTTCGTCTGGTTATCATCCTGAGTCTAATGGACAGACAGAAAGAAAGAACCAGGATGTTGAACAGTTTTTGCGTTGTTTTGTGGCTGACAATCAAGAGGGGTGGTCTGAGTTTCTGCCACTGGCTGAATTTGCTCTTAACAACCATACAACCATACATCCTCTTCTGCTGGGTGTTCTCCTTTTTTTTGTTGTACTGGGAGACATCCGTCGTTTAGGTCATTCTCCAAATTGGTATCGGCTGTGCCGGAGGAGGAGAATTTTTCCGGTGAATTGGAGAAAGTTTGGGCTGATGTACGTCGTAACCTTCAAGAGGCTAACAAAAAATCCAAGAGGTACTTTGACAGGAAACGTCAAGAGGTTTTGTTTACTGTTGGTGACATGGTTTGGTTGTCCTCTAGGAATCTGCGGTTGAGGATTCCTTCTAAGAAATTGGGCCCGAAGTTTGTAGGTCCATTTAAGGTGCTTCAGGTAGTTAACCAATCTGCTGTTAGGTTGGAGGTTCCTACCTCCTGGAAGATTAATCCGGTGTTTCATGTTTCCTTATTGAAAAATGCGGATGTTTCTGATAGGGACGCCACTGTCTCTGTTCCTCCGGTGGAGGAAGACAGTGAATATGAAATTTCTCTCATTCTTAATTCTAGATGGCATAGAGGGAGATTGCAGTATCTCGTCGCTTGGAAAGGTTTCGGTCCCGAGGATAACTCCTGGGTAAGGGCGGATGATATCTCTCCTCCTAGACTTGTCGGAGCGTTTCACAGGAGGTTTCCTGATAGACCTGGGCCTGGAGGATCCGGAGGATCCTCATAGAAGAGGGGGTACTGTTAGAACCCTCCTGTTAGTTTTTTCTATTTTGCTGGTCACATGACTTTTTGCCTATTTAATCCAACTCGACCCTCCTGGCCTTGCTGGACTTCAGTGTTACATTTACTCTTAAGCTAGCCAGGTGCCTTGTACCTTACTCTGTAGTTTGCTTGGTCTTTTGACCACTAGTACTTCTGTTTGTTTGTTTGTCTTTGCTCTGCTACAATTTCTGCTAGGAGGTGTCCAACTATATCCCAGTCCTTAGTTCTTGCAGGGACCCCTTCCTTATATCTATAGGTCTGCGTTCAGACTAGCCGAGGACTTAGGCGGGTCTGTTCACAAGGAACAGGTCCCCCGCAGCATCGTAGGGAATCAGCTTAGTCCTATTGTAGGGACAGTTTTCCTTTCTTTCCTTAGTGCTTGTAGCAGTTCATAACAGTTATACCACTCTGACCTCCACGTCTCTTCTGAGGGGCTTTAAAAGCATGTTGTTATACCACTCTGACCTCCACGTCTCTTCTGAGGGGCATTAAAATGGTCTTGTTAAGCTACTGGGACCTCCATGACTCTTCGAACGGGCATTGCATTTCCTCATAATTTTTGGCAGCTTTTGCTTGGAAGGCATAAGCAAATACTATGGGAGACCCACTCCCCAATCATGGGAATAATGTTTGTAATATGCTGTATTGCATGGCTCTTGTAAGGGGCGTTGCAAGTTCCTCTATCCTAATTTTTGGCAGCTTTTGCTTTGAAGGCATAAGCAAATACTATGGGAGACCCACTCCCCAATAATGGGACTTATGTTTGTAATATGCTGTACTGCATGGCTCTTGTAAGGGGCATTGCAAGTTCCTCCGTCCTAATTTTTGGCAGCTTTTGCTTGGAAGACATAAGCTAATACTATGGGAGACCCACTCCCCAATAATGGTAATAATGTTTTTAAGATGCTGTACTGTATGGCTCTTGTAAGGGGCATTAAAAGCGTCTTGTTAAGCTACTGTGACCTCCACCACTTTTTCAAGGGGCTTTAAAACCGTCATGTTAAGCTACTTTGACCTCCACGTCTCTTCCAAGGGGCATTGAAATGTTGTTTTTAATTACCTCTAACCTCCACGACTCTTCCAACGGGCATTGCATTTCCTCCTAATTTTAGTCAGCTTTTGCTTTTCAATGCAAAGGCGAAAACTAACGGAGACCCACTCCCCAATAATGGGTAGAAGGTTTTTAGTACGCTGTAATCCACGTCTGTTTCAGGGGGCATTGCAGTTCCTCATAATTTTTGGAAAGCCTTCCATTCACTGCTTAGGCCAACAGTGTACAGGAGACCCAGTTGCTATAAATGGAAAAAAACGGTTTAGTTAAGGCCCTCTGACCTCCATGTTACTTCCAAGGGGCATTGGAGTGCCTCGAAATGTTTGGTAGGCATTGCACTCACAGTATGCCCTATAACTGTGTAGCAGAACCGCTCCTTTTGTTACAGAAACATATCCTACAAGACATGTGTGGTTGACTGTCCTGATATTGATGTGAATGGTCCCTGTTCCTCCTGCTCTTTCTCCTTTGCCACCACCTCATCCATCATTTATCACCTGAAGCTTTGTTTTAACAGGAGTCATAGAACTGGGATAGTAGTGACTAGCCCAGGGGGATGGTGACGACTCGGTACCGGGGCCTTTGCCTGTCCTTGGGGATGTAGCGGTGGTCGGCTCCCGGGCCCGTACCCTGGGATCAGCTTTTAAAAGGGGATTATTTGTTAACTCTATGAAAGTTCGTGACGCCACCTGTGGTTTCTGGTGAGAATCACCAGTACTGCGGCAGTCCACTGAGGCCGGTGATAAGGCAGCTTAATGGTCTAGCTCCTCACAGGTGGAGCTAGGCCTCAGGGCAGCGTACGGAGAAGGGGATGCAGGACAGGCGAGACCCAGCCGGGTCAGAGCAAGAACAGGGACAGACACGATAGTCGCTTCAGTATCTATTACTGATGGAAATTCAGGCATGTCCCGGAGCACTGTAGGGTGAGGGGTGCACGTCCGGATTCTCCCCAGTGAGAGGGTGTAGGGCCTCCTGTCTATTGCCTCTCTGTAGTAAGTTTCTGGCCTGCCTGGAGCTAGGCCTAACTTGGTTTCTGTTTCTGTTCTGCTCCCCCCCGGCCTTATCTAAATTAATCCCCTGTCCATACTTGATCGATCTCCCCCCTATCCATATTTAATACAACTCCCCCGGCCATCTTTAGTGATCCCCCAGTCCATATTTAATTGATCACCCCCCGTCCATATTTAAATTGATCCCCTGATCACCCCCCGTCCATATTTAACTGATCCCCCTGACCACATTTAAATTGGCCCCCCCGTCCTCATTTAATTGATCCCCCAACTACCCCCGTCCATATTAAATTGATCCCCCGACCACATTTAACTGATCGACCCCCCCATCCCATAATCAATTGATCCCCCTTGTCCATATTTAATAGATTCCCCCTGTCCACTTTTACTGATCCCCAGTCCCTATTTATTTGCCTTATCCCCATCCATATTTAATTAACCCCCTGTCCATAATTAATTGATTGATTCCCCTGTCCACAATTAATTATTTCCCCAGTCCATATTTATTGATCCCCAGTCCATAGTTAATTGACACACCGTCCATACTTAATTAATCCACCTGACCTACTTAGCTGATTCCTCCGTCCATACTTGATACTTAATTGATCCCCCGTCCATACTTAACTGATCCCGCGCCGATATCTAATCGATACACTTGCACATACCTAATTGATCCCCGTCCATACACCTATATATAAATAATTGTGTTTTGGACTTGTATATATATACTGACTGTATCTCCATATTTAGAATGACGTCCATGTTGGCCAGAGCCGTGCAGTGTACATCTTGCGCAATGTATGCATTCCGTGAGCAACCGCTCGAGGATCCATACTGCTGCGAGAGATGTGAGCATATCGTGCACTTGGAAGCCCAAATTCTGGATCTAAGTGCTCAGATAGCGATACTGAGGAGCATCGACAACATGGAACGGAGTTTGCTGCTCACCGAGCAGACACTCAATGGGTCAATACTGGGGGTGGAGCATAGAGGGGAAGTGCAGGCTGAACAGGCAGGGAGCTGGATTACAGTTAGGAGGGATAGAGGGAAGAAGTATAGGAAGGCTGGTTCAGAACCGGCATTATTGGAGCACGACAGATCCTCTGACCGCCGGGGGAGTGTATGCTCCAGTAATGAGGGGGAGGGGGGAAGTGTAGGGCAGGCAAGACAGGTCCTGGTAGTGGGTGACTCTATTATTAGGGGGACAGACAGGGCAATCTGTCACAAAGACCGGGATCGCCGAACGGTGTGCTGCCTCCCTGGCGCTCGAGTCCGGCACATCGCGGATCGGGTTGACAGGTTACTGGGTGGGGCAAGCGAAGACCCAGCGGTCATGGTCCACATCGGCACCAATGACAAAGTGAGTGGTAGATGGAGGGTCCTTAAAAATGATTTCAGGGACCTAGGTAGGAAGCTTAGGGCAAGGACCTCCAAGGTAGTTTTCTCAGAAATACTACCAATCCCGCGAGCCACACAGGAGCGCCAACGGGAAGTTAGGGAGGTGAATAAGTGGCTAAAGAGTTTGTGCAAGGCAGAAGGGTTTGGGTTCATGGAGAACTGGGCCGACTTCGCTGTCGGCTACAGGCTCTACCGTAGGGACGGGCTGCACCTCAATGGGGAGGGTGCAGCGGTGCTGGGGAAGAAGATGGCTAATAGGTTGGAGGAGTTTTTAAACTAGAGACGGGGGGGAAACCAAGGAAATAGGTGGGATGTGAGGCAAGCAAGGGGGAAGGGGAGAAGTGAATATAATGAGGGTGGAGAGGGGGGTGGGGATAGTACAGTTAGATCGTTAGAGAAGAATAGGATGCTAAATAACCCCAAAGTTTTATCTTGCATGCTGACCAACGCAAGAAGCCTGACCAATAAGGCGGATGAGCTGCGGGCTCTTATATCGGAGGAGAGGTATGACATCGTAGGTATAACAGAGACTTGGCTATACGATAGCTACGACTGGGCGGTAAATTTATTAGATTATAGTTTATTTAGAAGGGACCGGAAACAGGGGAAAGGCGGAGGAGTCTGCTTATATGTAAAGTCATGTCTAAAGCCCAGACTAAGGGAAGATATAGGAGAGGGAGAAGAGGGGGTCGAGTCCATGTGAGTAGAGATAGAGGGGGCAAAAAATAATAATAAAATATTTCTGGGGGTCTGCTATAAGCCACCAAATATTACAGAGGAGAATGAGAATCTCCTATTAGGACAAATAGACAAAGTAGCAAAACATAATGAAGTGATTGTAATGGGGGATTTCAACTACCCGGATATTGACTGGGAAACAGAAACCTGTAGATCTCAGAAAGGAAAAAGGTTCTTGACAAATATTAAGGATAATTATCTCTCCCAACTAGTGCAGGAACCAACGAGAGGGAAGGCCGTGTTGGACTTAATATTGAGTAATAGGCCTGATAGAATAACTGAGGTACAGATAGGGGGGCACCTAGGTAATAGCGATCATAATATTATCGACTTCAAAATGCCCTTCAGTAGGGTTATCAATAAGGGAACAACAAAAACTTTAAACTTTAGGAGGGCGAAGTTTGATCAGCTGATAGAAAACCTTCAACTTATTGACTGGGACAAAGTTCTTAATCAAAGGAATACGAATAGTAAATGGGAAACCTTCAAAAGAATTCTGAATACTTAGTGCGAGAGATATATACCGTATGGGAATAACCAATATGGTTGAACAAGAACGTAAAAGGGGCGTTAAATAGCAAAAAAGAGGCATTCAAGAGATTAAAACAGGAAAACAGTAAGGAGGCACTAATGTGTTACAAGGAAAAAACTAGAACCTGTAAAAAACAAATAAAAATAGCGAAGGAGGAATCAGAGAGACGTATTGCTAGGGAAAGTAGATCAAATCCCAAACTGTTCTTTACATATATAAATAGTAAAAGGATTAAATCGGATAATATTGGACCGATAAAAAGTGAGGAAGGCAAAATCATAGAGAAAGATGAGGATAAAGCTAATCTATTAAATAATTTTTTTTCGACAACTTTCACAAAGGAAATAGAACTAACAGGAGAAATGAGAAGTGACAAACTTAATCCTCCACTAAGTATGACAAATCTAACCCAAGCTGGGGTACAGAAACGCCTCAGTAACATTAAAATAAACAAATCACCAGGACCTGATGGCATACACCCACGGGTACTAAGGGAACTAAGTAATGTGATGGACAGACCGTTATATCTTATATTTAAGGACTCTGTTGAGACTGGGTCTGTACCACTCGATTGGCGACAGGCGAATGTAGTGCCAATATTCAAAAAGGGAGCAAAAAGTGACGCCGGAAACTATCGGCCGGTGAGTCTGACGTCCGTTGTGGGCAACATTTTTGAAAGCTTCATTAAAGAGGCAATTACGGAGCATCTTGATGCTAATAATCTTTTAATCCCGAACCAACATGGATTCATGAGGAATCGCTCCTGCCAAACAAACCTGATTGACTTCTACGAGGAGGTTAGCTCTCGAGTAGATCAGGGGGAACCAGTGGATGTCGTGTATTTCGACTTCTCAAAAGCGTTCGATAGCGTGCCACATAATAGGTTGGTATACAAAATGAGAATGATGGGGCTGGGGGAAAATGTTTGCAAGTGGGTAGCAAACTGGCTAAGGGATAGAAGTCAGAGGGTGGTTATAAATGGAATATACTCAGATTGGGTAAGCGTCACTAGTGGGGTACCACAGGGGTCTGTACTAGGCCCAATGTTATTTAATATCTTTATTAACGACATAGTCAATGGGATAAATAGTAAAATATCAATATTTGCAGATGACACAAAGTTATGTAAAACAATTAATACAAAAGAGGACAGTGCAGACCTACAGAGGGATTTGGATAAGCTGGGTAGGTGGAGCATTAAATGGCAAATGAGGTTTAACGAGGAGAAATGTAAGGTCATACATATGGGAAGGAAAAATGGAAGTCACCAGTACTCACTGAATGGGAAATCATTGGGGAATTCAGAGATGGAGAAGGATTTGGGCATCTTGATTGATAGCAAACTAAATTGGAGTGCCCAAAGTCAGGCCGCCGCTGTAAGGGCAAACAGGGTAATGGGATGTATCAGAAGAGGTATAGCTGCAAAGGATGAGAACATTGTTCTTCCACTGTACAAAGCACTGGTCAGACCACACTTGGAATACTGTGCTCAGTTATGGGCCCCAATATATAGAAAGGATATAAATGAGCTTGAAAAGGTACAAAGGAGGGCAACAAAATTAATAAAGGGAATGGAGGGACTGCAATACCCAGAGAGGTTGGCAAAACTAGGACTATTCAGCCTGGAAAAGAGAAGGTTGATGGGGGACATAATAAATGTGTACAAATATGTTAGGGGACAGTATAGAGATCTTGCCCGGGATTTGTTCAAAAGGAGGGATATTACGGTAACAAGAGGGCATTCACTAAGACTGGAAGAGAAAAGGTTTCAGCACCAGCATAGGAAGGGGTTCTTTACGGTAAGAGCAGTGAGAATATGGAATTCACTGAGTGAGGAGACGGTAATGTCAGATTCACTACACCAGTTCAAGCGGGGACTGGATACATTTCTAGATACCAGGCAGATTTCAGCGTATACTTAAAAATAAAATAAAATAGGTTGATACAGGGATTTATTCTGACTGCTGGTTTCAGAGTCGGGAGGGAATTTTTCCTCAGGTGAAGATTGGCTAAATCATTTGGGGTTTTTGCCCTCCTCTGGATCAACTATAGCAATTACAGAACTAACAGGTCGAACTTGATGGACGCAAGTCTTTATTCGGATTTACAAACTATGTTACTATGTTACTATGTTACACCTGCTGACTTGGTGATAGGGCCTTCTGTTGGAGATCACTCTCCCTATTCTTTGGGGTCTCCATGATTCCTGACCCTGGTACGTATCAGCTTTTGGTGATCCTGGGACATGTAGTTCGCCAGGGGTTCCGGTTGTTTTCTACTGGTCATGAAGATCCACGTAGACTCGGACCTGGTGTCCGGTATAGGCTTCGGGGTGAGCTGGTTCAGCTCCTCTGCCCCCTATGTTACTCACTTTCCACTCGCATTAGGCCCCGCTCGGGCCCTCACTAGGCTACACACACTGCAGCCGGGACGCTGCTCTTCTTCGCCGCTCTCAGAGTGTCGGCACACTCCTAGCTCTCTATTATGAGCTCTGTGAGTTCTAGTCTGGACTCACTCTACAGACTATACTTAACTCTTCCTGCAGGAACTGCTAGGCTCTGGATCGACTGCACTGACTTCTTCTGTGTCTGAGCAGGAACTGCTGAATCACTGAGCTGCCTAGCTCCACCTTCCCTATTTATATCCCTATCGGGCTCCCTCTGGTGGTCTGAGGTGGAAGGTGGAGGTGTGTGTATGCTGTGGGGGCCTCTTGTGGAGAAATCCGGTAATGCACCCCTCTAGGATCTGTGGTACTAAGCGCAGCTGGGCGCCACAGTAGCAGGAAAACATCCAGCAATCCTCGGGGGAGGTAGGATAAGTGCCAAAACGCTGACCACCTAAGGCGTAGCCGCTACTAAATACATGCGCTTGCATTCCAAGAAAGCAAAGCAGATGCTAACTTCTATCATCATCATACTCCTCACCTTGGCACTCTCAACTCCCCTGATGGAGAAGCCAGGGCCCACCGGAGGAGTCGGGTTCTCTGGTGGGCTCGTCCAATGCTGCCCTAAAGCAGGCCAGTCTAAGAAAAGTGTGTGGGTCGGTAACAGGAGAAATCGGGGCGGCTGGGGACCGTTTATGGGCACCCAGCCGCCCCCAGGTGGCTGGGGACCGTGTGTGGACACCCGGCCGCGGGGCGGCTGGGGACCGAGTATGGACACCCGGCCGCTGGGCGGCTGGGGACTGAGTATGGATAAAAGGGCCGCTGACGCAGCCATGACATGGTGGCCAGCGTCTGCCTCCACATGCCTAAAAGGCCAAATTTCAAGTGCAAGCAAGCTAGCAGTATGGTATTGCAGCCTGGGGGTGGGTGGGTGGCAGGTTGCACACTTACGCTTGCATTCCAACAAAACAAAGCAGATGCAAACTTCTGTCATCATCATCAACATGCTCCTCACCTTGACACTCTCAACTCCCCTGATGGAGAAGCCAGGGCCCACCGGAGGAGTCTGGTGCTCTGGTGGGCTCGTCCAATGCTGACCTAAAGTAGGCCGGGCTAAGAAAAGTCTGTGGGGATGTTCCTCAGAGAAATCGGGGCGGCTGGGGACCGTTTATGGACACCCGGCCGCCCCCAGGCAGCTGGGGACCGTGTGTGGACACCCGGCCGCGGGGCGGCTGGGGACCAAGTGTGGACACCCAGCCGCCCCCTGGCAGCTGGGGACCGAGCGTGGACACCCAGCCACCGGGTGGCTGGGGACTGAGTATGGATACCTCGCTGCCGAAGCAGCCATGAAGTAGTGGCCAGCTTCGGCCTCCTCAAAACTAAAAGGCCCCATTTCAAGTGCAAGCTAGCAGTATGGTATTGCAGCCTGCGGGTGGGTGGGTGGTTAGCTGCATATTTGCACTTGCATTGCAAGGAATGGGGGAGGTACAATTGAACACTGCCCTGGGACAAGGACTTGCACGGGGATAGTTGCAAATCTGCATCTTCTGATGCGGCAAGGATCACTTCTGATGGGCACACTTTTAGGCAGTGACCTGGGAATCAGAGATGCTTCCAGGGGTCTTCCCCATGCTGTCCCCATGTCTTTTCAGCACTGTATGCATGTGTCACACAGCACATGGCCAGATAAGGTTGTAAAATGTTAAAAAGGACATTTCCCGGTGAATGCATTTGTCACAGTTGAAAGCAATACAAAAGTGCAAAAACACATAAAAAATGCTACTTGTGAACATAGCCCAAGGTGTGGAGGAGTATTTTTGTTTTTGGTTATTTATTTTACCTTATTCACAAGTCTTTACCCTGGAAAAGAAATTCCTTAACATATTCCACAGGAAAAAAGTTTCACTTTCGTTTTTGAACGTTTTATTATGAGCCTGTAAATGTGGCTTATTACGTCTGACCACGTTGTTGACAACAGTGGGGGTCAGAAATGTTTCCTGGGGTGATCCCCATGCTGTCCCCATGTCATTTGAGCACTGTCACTATCGTTTTTGGCACTTGTTAGGCTTTTAAAAGACTGCCGGGGGTGCCGCCGCAAAAATGCTCGGGTCTCCCATAGACTAACATTGGGCTCGTTGCTCGGGTTGAGCACTCAAGTATCACGGCGAGCTCGGCCCGAGCTACGAGCACCCGAGAATTTTAGTGCTCGCTCAACACTAGTTTTTTTCTGAGCTTGAAGTCTCGCACATGAGTACAATGTCCTTGTTTCCTAAGCACAGAACAGAAGATGTCAGGATGGTGTGAATTACGTCCAAGGGACATGATTACAGGGTGTAAAGCCAGACTGCTCTCACTGAAGAAATGCCCCCTCGGGCTATGAAGGTACATTTGCATATACGAGAACGGCTTTAAATGTTTATTTTTCAGATAATAACAGCTATTATCTCTGGAGGACCTGTCCTGTTCTCTATTACGCAGACAACACTTCAATGTCAATGATAACTGTGTAATGCTTCATTTCCCCTGTGGAGGCACTGCAGAGAACTTGAACACTTACCGACAACCTCCCTAAAGATAACAGGTTAACGCTCGGGGTCCCAGCAGGCAGAGGGGACTTTGTGATCAGGTTTATTGTAAGGGGACCTTTCTAGCAAGTAGAGATTGTCCAAATTGGAGAACCACAAGAATAAAGAAGCAGAAAAGATGTCTAGGTGATAGGATGAGATAACCAATCAAAAATAGGAGTAAGGACCATTTTATGATAAGGAATCAGCATTATTCATCAATCTGGGTTTTTTTGTCACAATTTTATAATCTTAAGGATACGCCAATGTAGCTTAGTTGTTTTAATATTTTGTTACCCATGATAAAGCTTTTTGTACAAGGGAGAAGTACCTTCTGACTTGGGACTTTTCCTTTTGTTCAAAAAACTTTTGCATTTCTTTAATCCTACTCTGGGACTTGACCACTTGATTTATCACATCTCTAATAATATTTCTGTATTGTACTGTACTGTTCTTGTCATAGGCTGGTCCTAATGGAAGAGGAAAGATGTCAGACTGACTCGGGGGCACCTCACGGACACCAGTGCCGGATGACATCCTCTAACTCTATTTGACCGCTTAGATGCTTCAGCTATGATTTACTACATCATCTAAGGGGTTATACAGCTGAGATTGGATCAAATTCTGTGCCTGGCACTTACAGAATACTGTGAGTTTAAGGTTATCTATTGGTAGTGTATACTCAACCAGGAAGGGGTTACGTTTCAACATTAATTTGTGCTGAGGATGCCTCAGTGGGTTGAGGTGTTGTATTAATTATTTTCTTGTTTGGGGTTTTGCTTTTCTCCTTTTTTCCATTCTTGTCCTTGTCTGCAACAATTTGAGGTTTTTTTTTTTTAGATGCGGCTGGTTTTGAGATTTTGAGATCTTTCGCTTTTGAAATTTTATTGGCTTGACTCTTTCGGGGGCCTTGGCGGGAAAAGACCCCTTAAATTCCGACCTCAGACTACATCCCTGAGTACAGAACCTGCACCCACAAATTAACACCAATCCCTAAAATAAATACAGACCCAACACCAAACCCCTTAAAGTCAAACCCCAGACTCTCTAAATGCAGATCCCAGATTAGACCCCCTGCAATAATACTGACTCAGAAGACCCTAAATAAATACAGATCCCTTGCCCCAGGTTATGTGTGGGCCGTATGGTTCTGTGTGCGAGCAGTAGGGTTAGATTATATACGTGTGCTATGGTGGGGCAGTGTTACGTGTGTGCGTTTTAGTGGTATCAGGTTATTATGTATATGTCCTGTATTGGGGACCCCAAAATTGACGTTTTCTGAGATTCCACACTGTCCCTTGTGATGAGCACTTATACTCAAGAACTTCTTCTTAGCAGAAATCAGATGTTTTTGGTGTTTTTTCTTTATATATATTTTTTTAGACAAACATGGGAGGATTGAGAAAGAGAGAATTATCCGTCTCTTATACTTTTTATCATTCCTGTAATTGAATAAACAACTGCATCAAACTCTTCCAAATAATATATGTGATTCCTTGTAAAGTAAATGTTGTGGAGAAGATGTCCCACATTATCTAGACCTTGAATCTCTGAATCTAATCCACCCCTGATGTCATTACTATGTAAATACATATGTGCATGTGTGGCGCCCCTGAGGGTTCAGTCGCCAAAGAGATACTGCATCTCACCCAGAGGTGTGGTATCTCATTCTCAGGTAAGGAAGAAGTACAGCCCGGGACCCTAACACCTGCATCTAACACTACACTACTCCAGACCAGCTGGAAGGGCAAGATGTGTCGCGCTTCCTGCTGAGCCCTGTCCCTGGCTGGAGTGGGGGGAACCAAGAGAGGGGGAACCATGTAGTGGGTGTGGGTGGAGGTAGTAAATCAGGGGAGCACTTGTTAGGAATGATTTAAATAGAGAAGCCATCTTGAAAGGACAGTTCAGTCTGAGAGGAGAAGTAGAGGGAGCAGGAGCTCTGCAGGAGCTCTGTTCAGGAGGAGGGCCTGGAGAGAGGTCCAGGACAGACAGAGGAGGAGGGGAGCGGGAGAAAGGCTCCAGTAACGTGGAAGGGACCCCAGGGGTACGAGAAGTGCTGGAGGCCACCTGTACGCCCGAATCTGCCAGGCGGTGGAGGGGTCAGGTCGCACAGAGGGGACCGGTCCCTAAACTAGCAGAGTTCTTCAAGTCTCAACTAGGAAACCCGGAGGTTGTAGTATTTCAGGTACTGCAGCCACAATCCACATCAGTCTCACCAAGAAGGTAGCCATAGAGGACCCAGGGGACAGAGAAGACGTCGCGCGACAAGGTCCGTGGTCACTGGATTGGGACACTAGGTGTGAGGTGCAGGGAGACAGCCAGAAGGAACACACAGAAGGGAGTCCCGCTATGTACTCTGGAGGTACCTGAGGGTTGGCTGAACCCCTCCCTGAGTAAGCACAGGACAACATGGGAGGTTACCCTGGCCCTTGTAACTTGGAGTCTGAAAATCATGAATAAAACCCTGAAGACTGCACCCCACCATCTCTGTCAGTTATTGCTGCTGCGCCATCACTCCCTGCACTACACTGCACCACGAGTGCTACTTCATAACAACAACATCTACACTGCCCTGGAGCTAAGCTCTACCTGTGGAGAGCTAAACCAACTCTGCTGCATTCACACCAGCTCCAGAGGATCTGCTCCGCAGCGTTGGCTCCACATAGCTGCGTACCACAGGCGGCATCACAAACTGTATATAAAAACTATAAATCCCCTGTAAATATCCCCTTTTATTGACCGCCCTGGGTCACGGACCGGGTCACCGCCACTGTGACATCTCAACTAGCAATGACCGGCCCGGCACCGAGTACCCACGGGCCAGGGGGCGCGTCATCTTTGGCGTCACGAACAGGATATGAACCCACCCGTTATCACCGGGTATTGTGCGCCTAGAGACTGTATTGTATACTGAATGTGGCGCCCGCCCCAGAAGAACAGGCGCCATTATGTGCGAAATAAAAGACAACAAGAAACCGCCTCCCATCTTGGTCCGGGTTCCAGAATGGTGCCAAAAGCAGGGCTCGCCCCGAGCATCAGTGACCATTTATGTAGATGTGTCCATCAAGCTGGGGGGGCCGCCCCAAGGTGTGTCCGACAGCAAGTTGCCATGGAACCACCCACGAAAGGGGAGAGGAAAGAAGAAACCTAGGAGACAGGGCGGAGTCTCCAGCAGTCTAGACAGACCGCACCCGGCAGCCAACATGGAGGAGAGTCAGGAGCAAACTCCCGTCAATGGCCTGCAGCGATCAGCAAGGCCTCTCACCCTGGAGCAGGCAATGGCAGAATTATCCCTGGAGAATACCAAGTTCCTCCAAGCTGAAATCCAGGAGCTAGGCCGGAGGATGGAGAGCGCCCAGCAGGATGCCATCCCCGGCTGGAAGAAGGAGCAGCTGGAGAAGCTTGTGATCTGGCAGCAGCCAATGCTGCACTCCACCAGCAGCGCCCCTGCCCCGGAGGATCCTGAACAGAGCCAGGAGGCAGAGGATGGCACAGTCGCGGCCGCAGGAGCAGGTAAGAGGAGACTCCCTGTCCCGGGCACTGAGAGTCCTGACCTGCTCCTAGGCCCCCTGGCGGAACCTCCGATCCCGGGTGCCTGCTCCATTGACCTGCTCCTAGGCCCCCTGGCGGAACCTCCGATCCCTGGCGCCTGCTCCACTGACCTGCTCCTATTCCCCCTGGTGGATCCTTCGATCCCGGGCGCCTGCTCCGCCGACCTGCTCCTAGGCCCCCTGGCGGAACCTCCGATACCGGGCGCCTTCTCCGCCGACCTGCTCTTAGGCCCCCTACCAGAGCCACCTGCCCCTGCACCTGAGTGGGTGTACGGAAGCCCCGCCTACGACTTGTCTGCCAAATATGAAGACCAGCAAGGACCCCCTCTGACACCTGCACCTGCACCCCCGGTTACCTGCAAAGGAGGAGAGGAGTTCCAGTGGGACAACTGGGAGGGGGAACTCATGGGGTTCCCGTGGGAGACACAGAGCCAGGCCCTCAGGAGGGAGGAGTACTGTAGACGGGAGCTCCTGCAGTTGGAGAAGGAACGTCATGACCGGCAGGCGCGGTGGGAGCAAATGTAGGCCCGGAACATGGCGGCCAAAACCCGGGCCCGAAAAGCAAGGTCCACCACATCCAGTCCCCGTCTGGAGGGGATAGTAGTAATGTTTGATCTGGACCCCGGGTGGGGCTTTGTCAGAGAGCCGCAGATGGAGCGGGACATCTTTGTCAATCAGCGGGACGTCGAGCCCCATCTTCAACAGGGGCATCCTGGCCGAGACCTCTACCCCGGTGACCGTGTCACCTTTACCCGCCACAAGGGCGAGGGCGGGTGGTATGCCCTCCAGGTATACAGAGTGGCAAAGGAGAGGAGGGTCATGCCCCCGCAGTACGAGGCTGATGACCCGGCTGGGTCATCCTGCAGAAACCAGG
The DNA here is from genome assembly GCF_046119375.1 of Phyllobates terribilis. NCBI lineage: Eukaryota > Metazoa > Chordata > Amphibia > Anura > Dendrobatidae > Phyllobates > Phyllobates terribilis. The sequence continues at coordinate 689,900,071 of NW_027362763.1, read as the reverse complement.
TGTTCCCACGGAGGGAGCCCTACTGTTAAACTGTTTTAGTTAATTGAACTGTATATAGTTACCCGGAAAGGTACAGCAGAGACACTGCAAGTTGAAAGGTGTTGTGTGTGTTTACTTAGTTACCCGGTAAGGGTACCAAAACCTTGTAGGCTGAGGACTGTGAGCAGCCCAAAACTTTCCATTGTAAATAGTTGCACTTCTTAAAGTGCCCCTTATTGGTTTTCTATGACAAGACTGACCTCAGAACAAAAACCCGTTTGGAGTGGCCGAAGAATTGGTCCAACGCCTGGATCATCTATGCCCTGCAGCCACTCCCAGGGCCTACGTTGAGGGTTTTTGGACGGGTCCCTCATGTTGCTTAAGTTGCACCTTACCCAGTGAGATGGACACCTGGTTACAGATCTCACTGCAGTTTGCTGAACTTACTTGAAAAGTGATAAAAATGTTTTATATGTGAAGAAGAATGTTATTGAAAATGCTTTTATAATGTCTGATATGCTAATAGAAACCAGTAACATTTAAGAAGTGTGCCTCCCATAAAGGGAAGAAAAAGTTTGTTTATGATCTTATATGCGAATGCATTCTAAAAAAATTGTATGTCTAAAACCGTGTTTTACTCTTTTCCAGCCCGAGGACATGCTGTGTTTTACCAGGGGGGTATGTGGCGGCCCTGAGGGTTCAGTCGCCACAGAGGTACTGCATATCACCCAGAGGTGTGGTATCTCACTCTCAGGTAAAGAAGGAGTACAGCCCAGGACCCTAACACCTGCATCCAACACTACACTACTCCAGACCAGCTGGAAGTGCAAGATGTGTCGCGTTTCCTGCTGAGACCTGTCGCTGGCTGGAGTAGGGGGAACCAAGAGAGGGGGAACCATGTAGTGGGTGTGGGTGGAGGAAGTAAATCAAGGGAGCACTTGTTAGGAATGATATAAATAGAGAAGCCATCTTGAAAGGACAGTTCAGTCTGAGAGGAGAAGTAGAGGGAGCAGGAGCTCTGCAGGAGCTCTGCTCAGGAGAAGGGTCCTGGATAGAGGTCCAGGACAGACTGACGAGGAGGGGAGCGGGAGAAAGGCTCCAGGAACGTAGAAGGGACCCCAGGGGTACGGGAAGTGCTTGAGGCCACCCGTACGCCTGAATCTGCCAGGCGGTGGAAGGGTCAGGTCGCATAGAGGGGACCGGTCCCTAAACTAGCAGAGTTCTTCAAGTCTCAACTAGGAAACCCGGAAGTTGTAGTATTTCAGGTACTGCATCCACAATCCACATCAGTCTCACCAAAAAGGCAGCCATAGAGGACCCAGGGGACAGAGAAGACGTCGCCCGACAAGGTCCGCAGTCACTGGATTGGGTGTGAGGTGCAGGGAGACGGCCAGAAGGAACACACAGAAGGGGGTCCCGATATGTACTCTGGAGGAACCTGAGGGTTGGCTGAACCCCTCCCTGAGTAAGCACAGGATGACGTGGGAGGTTACCCTGGCCCTGGTAACTTGGAGTCTGAAAATCGTGAGTAAAGCCCTGAAGACTGCACCCCACCGTCTCTGTCAGTTATTCCTTCTGCGCCATCACTCCCTGCAGTACACTGCACCAAGAGTGCTACTTCATAACAACAACATCTACACTGCCCTGGAGCTAAGCTCTACCTGTGGAGAGCTAAACCAACTCTGCTGCATTCACACCAGCTCCAGAGGATCTGCTCCGCAGCGGCGGCTCCACATAGCCGCATACCACAGGAGGAGTCACGAACTGTAAATAAAAACTATAAATCCCCTGTAAATATCCCCTTTTATTGACCGCCCTGGGTCACAGACCGGGTCACCGCCACTGTGACATCTCCCCTAGCAACGACCGGCCCAGCACCGAGTACCCCACGGCTCAGGGGGCGCGTTACATGCCTGTGTGCAGTGAATGTTTCACTGTGTACATATTGTGTAGTGATCCTATGAGCATGTATGTAATGATTATGTACGCATGCCTATATGTAGTGAATGTGAATGTGTGCGCGTATGCATAGCTCCAAACCGCCCCGGATGCTGTGGGACTGTCCCGATTCAAGGGAGCTGTCCAGGGAAGTTAGGGCTGTATCCCAGCCTCCACTCACTCTACGTGATGTCTTCTCTCTTGCGTTTTCATTGCTCCATAGCTGCTCCTCTTTGGGGGACGGGGACTGCATCTCTGCTCTGCACTTACTTGCATTCAGTTAAAGGGAACCTGTCATGTCCCCAAACGCTATTATTCTGCAGACATGGGGTGATTCTGTAGATTATTAGCGTTCTAGAGCTGTGCATCCACTGCACTGGAAACCCAGCTACCTGGAGGAAATTAACTTCATTCCTCCCAGCAGCCTCCGGCTTTCAGTCATGGAGGCGCAACCAGAACAGCTTCAATCACCACAGCTGTAACCGCACCCCGGCATTGACTGACAGGTGGCTCTGGATTGATGCACTGGGGAGCCCACTGTCAGTCAGTGATGGGATGTGGTTACAGTCGCTGCTCTCTATGTAGTGAGCGGTGACTGAAACTGCACCTCTATGACTGAAAGCCGGAGACTGCCGGAGAAAAAAGTTAATTTCCTCCAGGTAGCCGGGCTTCCAGTGCGGTGGCCACACAGCAATAGAATGCTATTAACCTACAGATTAATCTCATATCTGCCGATTAATAAAATTTTTGACATGACAGGTTCCCTTTAAAGGGAATCTATCAGTGGGATCAACCCTTCTAAGACATCTATATGGGCATGTAGGTCATAGAGAGTTCAAATGACAGTGGCATAAAAAATGGCATCATTTTGTCCAGGTTTATCACGAACGTCAGAAGTCACTCTATGTCATGTGTCAGGCGACATGTAACATACAGTATGTTTCCTATAGTTACTTGTCTTATGCGCCCTCTTTCTATATATTATTCTTTCTACGTCTATAAAATGAATGACTCAATACTTTTACAGCTTTATGATTTTTATTAATCTGCTGTCATGATAAGAGAAAGTCCAGCCTTACTGTGGACACTGGTGGAGATGTCCTCCCCGATGGAATTGAGTGAGGTGGAGTAACTAGTGGATAGTCAGTGGATAGTTCAGGATGACTGGTATTCATCAAGTCCCCTTGTTATCGGTGAAACATTAGGGAGGTGATGTGCAGCTATAAGATCCTCTGGGTCAAAATCTGCTACTTCTGTGGGTGGCACCTGAAAGCTTTGGTCGTGGTGGTGACGAGTGGTACGTGTGGACAATTCATGTGTAGCAGTTCATTTGCATGTTGCCGCCAGACGATTCCTTGACATACTGCAGGCTCTGGAGGAGGAAAATAAGCTATGGACGTCCCGGATTGCATAGACTAGGAACTACGACTTTCGATCAGTATAGAAAGAAACATCACCTGCTTATTTTGGGAAACTAAGCTGGTTAGCCATCAGAGCAAGCCTCATGTTGTCCACCTAGTCCTTCTGCATGGTGGACCAGCCTTGTGGTGTAATGAAGAAGAGTTCAGTCCATAAGATGGTCGGTCGTTAAAAGCCGCTGATGTCTGGATGCAACTTATTTTAGCTAAGAGGAGACAGCATCCCTTTCACTCAGATGCTGCTGGAGCTGGTTCCCAGTCCGGAACTTCACCGCAAAGGCCCACTGGCACTTGCTCCTGTACGAGTGTCATTGCTTCTTCTATTCATCATGTCGTGTGACAAGTGCCCTCCTTTCCTGATTTTAGAGTATCACCATTGAGAATGGTCTCCGAAAAGGAGGTAAATTCTGCCTAATCCATCATCTTTCTTACCCTCGGGGCCTCAGTCAATGATTGTATTTCAAAGGAGGAGGCACATCATTTGATAGGGTAATTTTTCTGGCTAGTGGGTGCATTGTTAGTGAAATCTAATACAGAATCAGATTTTCATTATGAATGGCCAGGTATGAGATGGGCATTAGATACACATTGTGGAGATTTACTCACTTTCAGGCAGCTGGTAGCGTTCACATAGGCAAAAATTCTCATTGGGAAAAGAGGCTATTTTATTATAGTTCATAAAATGTCCAGGTTAAACGAACACATAGCCTTTTCCCGAAGTAAAGGTGAAAATAAACTAGAATATTCCACACTGCTGTATGGACTCACCCTTTTAACAGTAAATTCCAGTCTCAATCTCTCTTGTCCTTTCTGAGAGGCCAGCACTAAGAAGTGTTTCTACCCCTGACTAACAGATCACTATGAGCAGCTCAACTCCTCTATTAAGTCAGCTGCATCTCCTGGATTGGAGGATGGGAGCGACTAGTCCCGCCCTGCTCTTCCAGTCGCTCCTAAAAACCTGGACCCATGCTGCCTCATTAAATAAACCTCTCAGCAATATCAGTGCTGGAGCTTTCTCTCCAGGTTTCATATCACCAAGGCCAGGCACCTCGGTGATACATACACTCCATCCAGGACTTGTCCAGCTGCCACCTTACAACACTATCTTGATGATTTTCATCATCATTGGTTTTCACTTTATGGAGACATTGCTATTTTCAAGATAATAGTTAGCAAGCTCATATCAATACTCAAACAGTATACTAAACATTTTTATCAGCTATTTCACTGTATGTTCTTGGTGAGGTTGGAGCTCACTGAGTGGGGACAGTCCGAGTGTATCGTAGGCATATGTTACCTCTTCTGTGGCGGTGTTTGTCCATGCCTGTATGGAGTTTTATAGACCACATACCCCCAGTGTAACAGCATTAGGCATGGAAGGTCAATGTTGATGTGGACACTGGTAGAAGTGTCCTCCCCAATTGTATAGGGTGAGATGGATTAACTATATAGTCAGGTTATGTATGTTCCAGATGACTGGTATTCACTAGGGTCCCTTGTTATCAGTGAGGGACCTGGCTTAGTGCCATCAAACGTTCTTGACCTTCTGGCTGTATGCCATCAATAAGTAATGACCCTCCGGCTGTGGACCATCAATAGGTCATCACTCTCTGGCATACAGCCATTCATTGGTCTGAGCGTCAGGTTTCTTATCATCTGTAGGATGTGAACTTTAAGTTTGCTGATGGAAAAGTACATCCTAACTCAATGGTGTTGTCTAGAGGAGACAAAGAGGTGTTGAGATGTTGATTACATCGGGAGGAATTATTCAAACCCGTGATGGACTGGAAACAGAAGAGACGGGAACTATAGACAGTTATTTCCTCCTCAATCTTCCACGCCCCTTAAACAACTACAGAAAAATCTCTTTCTCCTGGGCTGTAGTGTTGTGGGCATTCTAGGCTCTGATGTTTTTGGCTCTGTTGGTCTCGGCTCTGGAGTTCTTGGCTCTGGAATTCTGGTTTGTTGTTTTCTTTGACGGATCAGAAACCTCTCTGGGTGATGATTAGACCTTTGAGCTTTTATACCACTGTTGTTATTAGGTATATAACGGAACCAAACAATATTACTGAATGCCACATTATACTTGCGTCTAGAAGACTCCTTTGCATCCTGAGAAGCTGGAGGCATAGGTGGACTAGGACAGTTGGACAGGATAGGTGTTCTCATTGACTCTTTCACCTGAATCTCAGGGATGCAGATTGGCTCCTTACAATTACTCAGTTCTTTCTGAATGCATTTGTTCACAGGAGTGGGTGTTTTAGTTCCGCCATCAGGTTCAGCTTTTTTGGTCAGATCTGATTTTGAGCCTGGTTCTTGATCTAAATCACAGGGATTTCTTTGCTTCGCCCTCAGGAGCTGGACAAGTTTGAAGGTGAAACACTCTATGAGCACAAGTACTGTCATCACCTTGACAAAGACAGCGCAGCGGAAGAGACAAAGTGGATATCTGATGTTATCTTCATACGGCATTGTCGTGAGATTCACAGATGGTAGGTCATCCTGTAATAAAAAAAAAACATAATAAAGTACTGTGTATTTATACACAATCCATCTAATCAGAGAGCGACGGATACAATATACAGCAAGCTTCAGGTATATCCCATAGAGGAGGTCAGGAAGAAATTTGAAATTTACCTCCTGGGTCCATGGAATATTGTTTTTTCACATGATGGACGGTGAAGTGTCCAGTATGAAAAGTCCTGCAAGAGTTAATGTTATCATTAGCTGATCCGCATAGTGACCAACCACGGAAGAGCTTCAATTTAAATGTAAAAGTTTAGAAAATGTTAACTGCGCTGTGATTGGTCAGAACGGCTGGTTTTTCAGTTGACACACGAGACCCAACATCTTTAGGAAAGGTGTCATGAAAAATTTTTTTTTTCAACAATTGAAAAAATGTAAAGTATTAAGGATTTATTTTTACTTAAATATTTAAAAATGTTTTAATGGTATAAAATATGAAAAATGATTGAAAAGTTTTTTCCACTTTTAAACACTAGAAGGAGCAGCTGCTGGCATTTGCTATGAAAACGTAGTGCACTGCGAGCTCGCATTACCACTGCTATAAATGTGCGCGGGATCTGCTCAAGATGTGTCTGATCTCTCCTCCCCCTTCTGGGCGTTTTCAAAAGGATAAGGGACGATGACGTTTAGGATCTCAGCGCAGAGGCATTTCATTACTAACGGCAATGTGATACCGAGATGTGGACAGTGGCACTATGGACGGGTGGCAGCGGGGATTATATTAGTTGGCGCTGCGCCAATCACTGGTCATTACAGAGATCACACATGATTCAATTAGATACACGGGTCAGCAGATGGTATCACACATGATAGGATTAGATATAAAGCTCAGTGCTATGTATCACATATGATAGGATTAGATACACAGCTCAGTGGATGGTATCACATATGATAGGATTAGCTACACAGCTCAGTGGATGGTATCACACATGATAGGATTAGATACACAGCTCAGTGGATGGTATCACACATGATAGGATTAGATACACAGCTCAGTGGATGGTATCACACATGATAGGATTAGATACACAGCTCAGTGGATGGTATCACACATGATAGGATTAGCTACACAGCTCAGTGGATGGTATCACACATGATAGGATTAGATACACAGCTCAGTGGACGGTATCACACATGATAGGATTAGATACACAGCTCAGTGGATGGTATCACACATGATAGGATTAGATACATAGCTCAGTGGATGATATCACACATGATAGGATTAGATATAAAGCTCAGTGCTATGTATCACATATGATAGGATTAGATACACAGCTCAGTGGATGGTATCACACATGATAGGATTAGATACACAGCTCAGTGGATGGTATCACACATGATAGGATTAGCTACACAGGTCAGTGGACGGTATCACACATGATATGATTTGATACACCGCTCAGTGGATGGTATCACACATGATAGGATTAGATACACAGCTCAGTGGATGGTATCACACATGATAGGATTAGATGCACAGCGCAGTGGATGGTATCACACATGATAGGATTAGATACACAGCTCAGTGGATGGTATCACACATGATAGGATTAGATATAAAGCTCAGTGCTATGTATCACACATGATAGGATTAGATACACAGCTCAGTGGACGGTATCACACATGATATGATTAGATACACAGCTCAGTGGACGGTATCACACATGATAGGATTAGATACACAGCTCAGTGGATGGTATCACACATGATAGGATTAGATACACAGCTCAGTGGATGGTATCACACATGATAGGATTAGATATAAAGCTCAGTGCTATGTATCACATATGATAGGATTAGATACACAGCTCAGTGGATGGTATCACACATGATAGGATTAGCTACACAGGTCAGTGGACGGTATCACACATGATATGATTAGATACACAGCTCAGTGGACGGTATCACACATGATAGGATTAGATACACAGCTCAGTGGATGGTATCACACATGATAGGATTAGATACACAGCTCAGTGGATGGTATCACACATGATAGGACTAGATACACAGCTCAGTGGATGGTATCACACATGATAGGATTAGATACACAGCTCAGTGGATGGTATCACACATGATAGGATTAGATACACAGCTCAGTGGATGGTATCACATATGATAGGATTAGCTACACAGCTCAGTGAATGGTATCACACATGATAGGATTAGATACACAGCTCAGTGGATGGTATCACACATGATAGGATTAGATACACAGCTCAGTGGATGGTATCACACATGATAGGATTAGATACACCGCTCAGTGGATGGTATCACACATGATAGGATTAGATATAAAGCTCAGTGCTATGTATCACACATGATAGGATTAGATACACAGCTCAGTGGACGGTATCACACATGATATGATTAGATACACAGCTCAGTGGACGGTATCACACATGATAGGATTAGATACACAGCTCAGTGGATGGTATCACACATGATAGGATTAGATACACAGCTCAGTGGATGGTATCACACATGATAGGATTAGATACACAGCGCAGTGGATGGTATCACACATGATAGGATTAGATACACAGCGCAGTGGATGGTATCACACATGATAGGATTAGATACACAGCTCAGTGGATGGTATCACACATGATAGCATTAGATACACAGCTCAGTGGATGGTATCACACATGATAGGATTAGATACACAGCTCAGTGGACGGTATCACATATGATAGGATTAGATGCACAGCTCACTGGACTGTATCACACATGATATGATTAGATACACCGCTCAGTGGATGGTATCACACATGATAGGATTGGATATAAAGCTCAGTGCTATGTATCACACATGATAGGATTAGATACACAGCTCAGTGGATGGTATCACACATGATAGGATTAGATATAAAGCTCAGTGCTATGTATCACACATGATAGGATTAGATACACAGCTCAGTGGACGGTATCACACATGATATGATTAGATACACAGCTCAGTGGACGGTATCACACATGATAGGATTAGATACACAGCTCAGTGGATGGTATCACACATGATAGGATTAGATACACAGCTCAGTGGATGGTATCACACATGATAGGATTAGATACACAGCGCAGTGGATGGTATCACACATGATAGGATTAGATACACAGCGCAGTGGATGGGATCACACATGATAGGATTAGATACACAGCTCAGTGGATGGTATCACACATGATAGGATTAGATACACAGCTCAGTGGACGGTATCACATATGATAGGATTAGATACACATCTCAGTGGATGGTATCACACATGATAGGATTAGATACACAGCTCAGTGGATGGTATCACACATGATAGGATTAGATACACAGCTCAGTGGACGGTATCACACATGATAGGATTAGATACACAGCTCAGTGGATGGTATCACACATGATAGGATTAGATACACAGCTCAGTGGACTGTATCACACATGATATGATTAGATACACAGCTCAGTGGATGGTATCACACATGATAGGATTAGATACACAGCTCAGTGGATGGTATCACACATGATAGGATTAGATACACCGCTCAGTGGATGGTATCACACATGATAGGATTAGATACACAGCTCACTGGACTGTATCACACATGATATGATTAGATACACAGCTCAGTGGATGGTATCACACATGATAGGATTAGATACACAGCTCAGTGGATGGTATCACACATGATAGGATTAGATACACCGCTCAGTGGATGGTATCACACATGATAGGATTAGATACACCGCTCAGTGGATGGTATCACACATGATGCGCCGTGGGGGGGTGCAGTTCACATCTGATCCGGCCACAGTATAGGAGATGGGGTCAGACACCGACCGCAGTCTCCTATGGCCGGGGGCTGCCGTATTTGCAGTCTGTATGTGTTGTGCCCTCACATACAAAAGCAAATAAAAACAACTTAAAAATAACTAACAATTAAAAAGTTATTAAAAAAAAATAACACTATTTAATTTTTATACATTTATAAATAATCTTTTTAACATAAAGTTTAAACATTAAAAAAAAACAGTGACAAGTTCCCTTTAAGCAAAATAAAACTCTAAATGACAGAATTGTCCTTTCAGTATGCGGGTACACTATGGAGGGGAACAGATCTATGAGATTAAAGACTAAAAACGGGGGGACATCTAACCCTATTTTAAGCTTTTATAGGGGACAACAACATTCCAGGTATGTGGGAGACAGAGAGGTCACCCCACACTTATATCCCCTCTGACACCCCCTTCCTAAGCCACTTTCCCTGCCATAAGCCCCTCTTACAGCAGGTAAATTCTTACAGGACCCCTCCCCATCACCTTCCCCATTCTAAGCATCTGCCATTTGTAATAATACAAGGTACTCACCGACAGCCGATGGTCATTAACAGGGTAGAACAAGGTACAGCACAAAAACAATAAGGTTAACCTCATTATCTCTAGGGAATATCTCAGCACCAAGGTATAGCGAATGGGACACGAGCTCCAAGTGGGTGGAGCCTCCTTATATACCTTAATGGTGACATCACAAAGTCTTCTGTGACATCATCAACCTCAACATTCCGTCACATGACATCTCCCAGCACAAGCATCAGGTGACCCAGCATAAATAAAAACTGTCATTCAGAGCTAATTTACATTTCCCAAACAGCTAACGGCGACTCTGCGACAACAGATTTTCATGTGGACGGTTGTGATAAATCTGCCCCGATGTGCGGAACATCATCATAATGCGACATGTACGTAATCCCGACTTTTCTCATCTATTCTTCTTCTTGTGCTACAGAGACCGATAGAATGACCGTTTCCACACCTTACAGCAGGAGTGGGGACCTCTGTCCCACGTGATGTCATCTCTTCTTTCCCTTTAATTCTTCCTGAGACTGCGAGTGAGAATGCAGCATTCATTACTGAACGCTCAGCGCATGCAATGAAGGATTTCATTCCTTTTGGGCAGACTTATTGCGCTCTGTTCTCCAGTCTTGTTCCTTATGATGAATGCACCGGTCCCTGTGTCTCCTATGTGATGTATACAGCAGAATCTCAGTGTATCCTATATGATGTGTATACGGCAGAGTCTTTGTGCATCCTATGGGATGGATATAAAGCAGTCCCAGTGTATTCTTTGTGATATATACTCCAGTCTTAGTGCCTTTTATGTGATATATATATATACTGCAGTCTCCTGTGTGATATAGAGTATATACTTTATATACAGCAGTCTATGTGTATTTTATGTCATGTTTAAACAGCAGTCTCAGTGTGGCCTATGTGACATATATTCAGTAGTCTAGGTGTCTCCTATGTGATATATATAGAGCGGTCCCAGTGTATTCTATGTGATGTACAGTATATACAGCAGTACCATTATATCTACAGCAGTCTCTGTGTCTCCTATGTGATGTGTATATAGCAATCTTAGTGTCTCCTATGTGATGTATATACTGTAGTCTCAGTGTCTCCAATGTGATGTATAAACAGCAGTCTCTGTGTCTCCTTTTTGATGTATATACTGCAGACCTCCCACGGCTTGAGTCCTATAAATGTTACCTGAGCTGTGATGATTTTCCCACTCTAAGGAGACCTGCAGCATGAAATGCAAAGTGTACGTGATTTCATTAAACTACCACCCACTCTTTATCTAGAGACGCTACTGAATTGGGCTGTTTTGGTGCTTTTTTTCGATAGATGCATTTATGTGGAGCCTGAAAATTATGTATTTTTTTAATAAAACATAGTTGCTTTTATAATTGCAGAATTAAAGATTTTCTGTAATATAAAAAGCAGAATAAAAACGCTGCTAAAATAAGGAGGAAAATGCATAAATATTATTGTGTAGTTTGCTGCAGACACCTAAATCCATAGGGGATTTAGCAGGAAAGTCCCGGAAATGGGTCTACATCCTGCAGTCCCGGATGTCTACTAAATGTCCATCACTTTTACCATGACCCTACTGACATCTCCACCTACCAGGGTATAAGAAATGATACATGGGTGTGGCTCTGGGGTGTGACTAGGGTGTGGTTAAAATTTCAATACCACGTGTAGTGTGCCACATAGTGTGTCTCTCTTTCTATTCCCAAACCACACCATTGAAATTAATGACTTCAGAGTAGGCCTCTAGATACGAAACCCAGGCAAGCCCCCAGTATAAAAACAGACCTCACACCAGGTCCCCTGATTATAGATCTCAGACCCCTAAATAAATACTGACACCTAAACCAGATCCTCTGATGTAAAAAAAAGTCTCAGACCAGACCCACTAAAGTATTACGGACCCTAAAACCAAAACCAGAAACCCTAAATAAATACACAACCCAGACACCCTAAATGCAGACACAAGACCTAACCCCCTAATAGACAACAGAAACCCAGAAATGTTCCACACAGACCAAACCCCCTTCAGCAATACAGACCTAGAGCACCCAAATAAATTCATAACCCAGATCAAACCACCTAAGTACAGACCCCAGACCAGACCTCAAAATACAAACCCTAGACCAGAGCTCCTGAATACAGTCCCCAGACCAGACCCCTAAATTAATAAAAACCTCCTAAAAACTGACCCCAGACCGGAGCCCCCCTGATAAATACAGACCCCACACCAAATCCCCTAATTATAGACCTCTGACCCTGTCTCCTAGACAAATACAGACTCCCAGACCAGACATACAGATACTCATCTCTCCTCATTCTTCAGTCCTCTTCATTACTGAACACCAGCACAGACAACGTTCTGCCACTGGTCCTGCCGTCAGGGTGATACTTGAGCTGTTGTGACCCTTGAATGGGCATTATATGCACTCTTGGGGCTGGCACATGTGCTGCCCAGGCATCTTGGGAATTGTATTATCGCAACAAGCGGAAGTTGGAGACCATTGGTCGGCAGTCAACAGTCCGCACACTCGGGGGCAAGGGAAATCTTCACCCAGGGGACCTTTTATGTGGGCTAGAAACAATCGACTTCTTATTAATTGGTGCTCATTTGGGGCAGAAAAAGTTACAATTAATGCCATTGTATGTGACAGATAATTATTACTGAGATCTTATGAATATTTTTCTGCTAGATCAGTTGATATATTTACACACCAGCAGTCAGTAGCAATCACTCGTTGGCCCAATCATCGCACTTGTAAAAGGACCTTTAAGATGCAAACTCCATTGGTATAATGATGCCCAGGGTGTTTCGGATCCGGGTGATGGAACCTCTGTGCTGCGGTGCAAGGAGGGACCAGAGGGGCGTAACTAGGTATCAACTCGGACCATCCAAGGCCGTACGGGCGGCGCAATCGACTCCGTGACCAGGGAAGGACCGAGCAGAGGGACCAGGTGCTACTCTGGGGACCGACCTTGTATGAGAGCAGGTGACTCCCACGGGTCAGAAGGCAGAGACTGACCGGTACAGCAGATGAGCACGGCAGGCAGGCTGACGAGGGATCCGGGCAGATGGGCTGGCAGACACGGCAGGAAACTAGCAGGAGCCTCTAGGTAGGCTGTCAGGTATACACGGCAGGTGCAGGCAGGAGCCTCTAGGTAGGCTGTCAGGTGGTCACGGCGAGTGACGGGCAGGAGCCTCTAGGTAGGCTGTCAGGTGGTCACGGCAAGTGATGGGCGGGAGCCTCTAGGTAGGCTGTCAGGTGGTCACGGCGAGTGACGGGCGGGAGCCTCTAGGTAGGCTGTCAGGTATACACGGCAGGTGCAGGCAGGAACCTCCAGGTAACAGGCAAGTTCTCCAAGCAGGCAGGCTAGCCTAGCCCATAGACAGACTGGCGGGCTTGACCGAAGGCAGACCGTCGGGCTGGAGAGTGGGCGGAGACAGGTAGCAGGTTGAGGCTCCGGATAAGCGGACTGGCCAAGCCCATAGACAGACTAGCAGACTGGGCTGTAAGCAGACTGTCAGGCTGGACTGGTAATCAGGCTGGCAGACTGGACTGATAGTCAGACGGACTAGACTGGTAGTCAGACAGGCAGCGGGACCTGTGGGCTGAAGCAGAGTTTAGCATACAGAGCAACAACCTTGCACGGGCACCTCCATATTGGAGGAGGTGCCTTTTATAGGGGAAGTCCTCCGGCCATTGGCCGGGGACTTCTTAGGACGGCACGTGCGGCCCCTTTAAGAGGGCGGGAGCGCGCGCCCTAAGCACAGGGCTAGGGAAGCTGCGTGCACCAGCAGCAGCTGCAGGGAGGCCAGAAGATGCCGGGGCAGGACCGCGGCAGTAAGGGGGACGGCGTCTCTGCTGGGCAGGAGGCAGAGAAGCCGATGCTACAGTACCCCCCCTTTACGCCCCCTCTTTTTCAGGCCAGCAAGAAATTTTTTAAGGAGAAGCGGGGCGTGGATGTTCTCCCTGGTTTCCCAAGTTCTCTCCTCTGGGCCAAACCCCTTCCAATCCACCAGAAAAAAGGTTTTTCCTCTTACCCTCTTGGTGGCCAGAATGTTCTCTACCTCATAGACGTCCTCAGCGGAGACCGGAGCTGGGGAGGTACCTGGATTGTCGTAAAAAGAATTAAGCACAACTGGTTTGAGGAGAGATATGTGGAAGGAGTTGGGAATCCGTAAGGTGGCCGGGAGTTTTAACTTGTAGGCTACTGTGTTGATTTGCTTGAGGATTTCAAATGGGCCAATGAACCGTGGACCCAACTTGTAGGAGGGTATTTTGAGACGAACATGTTTGGAGGAGAGCCAAACCTTGTCTCCCAGACGGAATTGAGGTGGATCCAGATGTCTCTTATCAGCATGCTTCTTTATCCGCTCGGAGAATTGAAGAAGTACGGATCTAGAGTCCTCCCAAATAGTGGAAAATTCGCTGACCAGAGACTCCGCGTCCGGGTTGTCCACAGAAGCGGAAACGGGAAACGGAATCCGGGGATGTTGACCGTAGACCACAAAGAACGGGGACTTGGAAGAAGATTCGATCTCATGGTTGTTCTAGGAGAACTCGGCCCAAGGTAGGAGCTCCACCCAATCGATATGGTGAGCGTTGATAAAGTGCCAGAGATAGTAAGGATCTGGTTGATACGCTCCACTTGGCCATTGGACTGTGGATGATAAGCGGAGGAGAAATCCAGGGTGACATCCAGCAGCTTACATGTAGCTCTCCAGAAGCGTGAAGTGAACTGGACCCCATCGATCAGACACAATGTGGAGGGGTAGGCCATGGAGACGAAAGATATGATGGATGAAGTCCTTAGCCAGCACAGATGCAGACGGGAGGCCAGGCAGAGGGATGAAGTGGGCCATTTTAGAAAAGCGGTCAGTGACCACCCAAATGACAGTACAACCGGCAGAAACAGGGAGATCCGTAATAAAGTCTATAGCAATGTGTTGCCATGGGGCAGCAGGTACGGGAAGAGGCAGGAGGCGGCCGGCAGGAAGATGTCTGGGAACCTTGTTGCGGGCACAGGACGAACAGGCCGTGACGAAATCTATCACATCCTGGCGCAGGCTAGGCCACCAGTAATGCCAGGAAATGAGCAGGAAGGTCTTCTTCTGACCAGCATGGCTGGCTAATTTGGATGAATGGCCCCAGTGAAGAACCTTCTTACGATCCGGAACCGCTACAAACGTCGTACCGGGTGGGAGATGAGACAGATCCAAGGGGGCCACATTCATCACTTTGGAGGGATCGATGATATGCATAGGCTCCTCCTCTTGAT
This sequence comes from Phyllobates terribilis, assembly GCF_046119375.1. Taxonomy (NCBI): domain Eukaryota; kingdom Metazoa; phylum Chordata; class Amphibia; order Anura; family Dendrobatidae; genus Phyllobates; species Phyllobates terribilis. The sequence goes on along the minus strand of NW_027362763.1, from coordinate 689,884,567 downwards.
CGGAAGACAGAAAGGATCAGGACAAGGCGCCTGTTTTAACGTTCTTGTCCGCCGGGCGGTAATGTAGGGTAAAGTTAAAGCGGGCGAAGAACAAAGACCACCGGGCCTGACGCGGATTGAGTCTTTGGGCATTGTGTAGGTATGCCTGCCAGGTTTTTGTGGTCAGTATAGATGACCACCGGGTGCAGAGTCCCTTCGAGCAGGTAACGCCACTCCTCCAGCGCTAATTTGATGGCTAGCAGTTCTCGGTCTCCTATGGCGTAGTTGCGCTCAGACGAGGAAAAGAGCTTGGAGAAGAAGCCGCAGGTTACCATTCTCCCAGTTGGAGATTTCTGGGTGAGCACCGCTCCGGCTCCGGAAGAGGAAGCATCTACCTCCAAAAAGAACTGTTTGTTGCAATCCGGACGGTGCAGCACAGGGGCAAAAGAGAAAGCTTGTTTTAAGGAGAGGAAGGCCTCCTCCGCTTCGGACGGCCATTCCTTAGGATTCGCTCCCTTTCGGGTGAGCGCAGAGATGGGAGCAGTCCGGGAAGAGAAATGTGGGATGAAGAAACGGTAATAGTTGGCAAAGCCCAGGAATCGCTGAATCGCCTTCAATACCTCTGGACAGGGCCACTTTAAGACGTCAGAGACCTTCTCGGGGGCCATCCGTAGACCTGTCTTAGAGATAATATAGCCAAGGAACGGAAGGGAGGACTGCTCGAAGAGGCATTTCTCAAATTTTGCATATAGGTGATTCTGCCTGAGCCTAAGCAGGACCTGACGAACATCCCTCCGATGAGAGGGAAGATCCAGAGAGAAGACCAAGATGTCGTCCAGGTACACCACCACGCAAGAATATAAGAGGTCACGGAAGATGTCATTAACTAATTCTTGGAAGACGGCGGGAGCATTACAGAGACCGAAGGGCATCACACGGTATTCATAGTGACCGTCCCGGGTATTAAATGCCGTCTTCCACTCGTCTCCTTGGCAGATCGGACCAGGCTATATGCCCCACGAAGATCGAACTTGGTGAAGATCTTCGCACCTTTAAGGCGGTCGAACAGCTCAGAGATGAGCGGCAGGGGGTATTTGTTTTTGACAGTGATTTGGTTCAGTCCTCTATAATAGATACATGGACGTAGTGAACCGTCTTTCTTTTTAACAAAGAAGAATCCGGCTCCAGCCGGGGAGGAAGATTTCCGGATGAATCCCCTAGCCAGATTTTCTTCGATGTACTCCGACATGGCCAACGAAAACGGGTAGATACGCCCACGAGGTGGAGTGGCACCGGGTATCAGGTCGATAGGGCAATCATATGGCCTATGGGGTGGCAGAGTCTCTGCCTCCTTCTTGTCTAAGACATCAGCATAGGACCAGTAGGGTGCCGGTAGACCGGGTAAATTAGTCGGAGAAGATGGGGGTCGAGCCGGGCGAACCGGAACTCATGGCAATCCTGCCCCCAACGGAGCACCTCACCGGATTGCCAAATCAGAACGGGTTCATGTTTCTGTAGCCAGGGTAGACCTAGCAAAAGGGGGTGACACAGTCCGGAAAGCACATGGAAGGAAATCCTCTCGGAGTGCAGCATTCCCACCTGCAGGGTTACGGGCTCTGTGACGAGCAAGATGGTCACTGGAAGGAGTCTTCCATCCACGGAAGCGACTGCCAATGGTTCAGCCAGAGGTTTGGTAGGAATCTGATACCTCTCTACTAGGGACTGGGATATGAGATTCCCAGCGGCTCCGGAATCCAGATGTGCGGTTTCAAAGAAGCGGTTCTCTCCACAGGAAATAGAGACGGATAAAGTCAGGAACGGAGAGGATTTACTTTTGCCTAGGATTACCTCTCCGAGCGGTCCCAGACACTGGAGTTTCCCAGCCTCACCGGGCAGGAACGAATCAGGTGCTCTTTACTGACACAGTAGAAACAGCTCCCCACGGCTCGGCGGGACTCTTGGCGAGATTTGACCATCTTGGTCTGGTCGATCTGCATAGGTTCAGGCGAGTGTGCCCGGGGAGATGCAGGTTGGGAAGCGGGTCTCTGGAAAGTAGGAGCAAGACAAGGAAATCTTCTCTCCCGGGTAGTCTCCTTAGCACGTTCTAGGAAACGGTTGTCTATCCGGGTTGCAAGTTACACCAGGTCATCCAGGGTGGTAGGAACGTCCCGGCCAGCTAACTCGTACTTAATCCGACCGGAAAGGCCCTCCCAGAAGGTGGACACCAGAGCCTCGTTGTCCCAGGCAAGCTCAGAAGCGAGGGTACGGAACCATATGGCATACTGGGCCACAGTGAGACTCCCTTGGCGGAGATGGAGCAATGAGGAGGCAGTAGAGGTCCTTATTCCGGGTTCATCGAAGACCTTCCGGAAAGCAGTGAGGAAAGTCGGAAGATCGGACACCAGGGAATCCCCTCTTTCCCATAGAGGGTTAAGCCATGCCAATGCTTCCCCGGTGAGGTGAGACATGATGAACGCCACCTTGGCCCGGTCGGAGGGAAACTGATGTTGCGGAAGTTCAAAGTGCAGCGTGCACTGGTTCAGAAAGCCCCGACATAGGACGGGGTCACCTCCAAAACGAGGAGGCGCAGAAAGCCGGGGTCCTAGGCTGGATGCCGTGGTATGGGTAGGTAGTGACGCTGCCGGAGTGGGTGTGGCTCGACTTGGGGCGGACACAGGTGGTACAGACAGCGTATCCAGGCGAGTGTTGACAGACCGCAGGTAGGTCAGGATGGTTTCCTGTTGGGATCTCTGACGAGAAACCTCCTGGTACAGGTCAGCAAGCGAAGGGGCCTGGGGGCCATCAGGTTCCATGGCCCATGCAAACTGTTACGGTTCCGAGTGGTGGAACCTCTGTGCTGCGGTGCAAGGAGGGACCAGAGGGGCGTAACTAGGTATCAACTCGGACCGACCAAAGCCGTACGGCGGCTCAATCGACTCCGTGACCAGGGAAGGACCGAGCAGAAGGACCAGGTGCTACTCTGGGGACCGACCTTGTATGAGAGCAGGTGACTCCCACGGGTCAGAAGGCAGAGACTGACCGGTACAGCAGATGAGCACGACAGGCAGGCTGACGAGGGATCCGGGCAGACGGGCTGGCAGACACGGCAGAAAACTAGCAGGAGCCTCTAGGTAGGCTGTCAGGTATACACGGCAGGAGCCTCTAGGTAGGTTGTCTGGTGGTCACGGCAAGTGACAGGCAGGAGCCTCTAGGTAGGCTGTCAGGTATATGACGCGCCCAAGGGATGGGGACTCGGCGCCCAGGCCTAGCTGTTTTGGTTTATGGGGATGTCGCGGTGGTCGGCTCCCGAGCCCATACCCTGGGGTCACTCTTAAAAGCAAGGGATAATGGGGGAAAGGTGTATGGGATAGGAAAAGTTTGTGACGCCAACTGTGGTGTCTGGTGAGGATCACCAGCGCTGCTACAGTCCTCTCGGGCCGGTGATCAGGCAGCTTAGTTGGTGCAGCTCCCCACAGGTGGAGCGGGGCCACAGGGCAGTGTAGGAGATGGGATGCAGGACAGAGGGGACCCAGCCGGGTCGGAAGAAGAATAGGCACACTCACAACAGTTCACTTCAGTACCTTTTACTGGTGGTGTTTCAGGCATGATCCAGGGCACTGTAGGGTGAAGGGTGCATTTCAGGACTCTCCCCAGTGAGCGGGTGTGGGGCCTCCTGTTTCTTGCCTATTCCTGATAAGTTTATGACCTGCCTGGAGCTAGGCCTAACTTGGTCTCTGTCTTGCACCGGCTGACCTGGTGGTAGGGCCTTCTGTTGGCGATCACCCTCCCTGGTCTCTTGGGCCTCAGTGACTCCTGACCCTGGTATATCAGTCAGCTTTTGGTGTTCCTGGAACATGTAGTTCGCCAGGGGTTCCGGTAGTTTCTGCTGGTCGTAGAGATCCCTGCAGACGCGGACCTGGTGTCCGGTATATGGTCTTGGGGTGAGCTGACTAAGCTCCTCTGCCCCCTATGTAGCTCGCTTACTCCACTTGACTTCGGCCACGCTCGGGGCCCTCACTAGGCTTCACACTGGCAGTAGGCCTCGCTACTCTTCACCGCTCTTACGGCGTCGGCACGCCTTGGGTCACTAGCCTGAGCTCCCTGAGTCTGGGCTGGACTGACTTTCTCTCTGGCTGCAGCAGCCTTTAGACTGCTTACTCCAGGCTGTAGATTCCAGACTTAGACTGCGACTGAACTCCTTACAGGCTTGACTTCAGACCAGACTGACTTTCTCACAGACTGAGCTGCCTAGCTCCACCTTCCCCTTTTATATCCCTAACGGGCTCCCTCTGGTGGTCTGAGGTGGAAGGTGGAGGTGTGTGAATGCTATGAGGGCCTCTTGTGGAGGAATCCATCCATGCACCCCTCTAGAATCTGTGGCACCAATGCGCAGCATGGCGCCACATATACACGGCATGTGCAGGCAGGAGCCTCTAGGTAGGCTGTCAGGTGGTCACGGCAAGTGATGGGCAGGAGCCTCTAAGTAGGCTGTCAGATGGTCATGGCAAGTGACGGGCGGGAGCCTCTAGGTAGGCTGTCAGGTGATCACGGCGAGTGACGGGCGGGAGCCTCTAGGTAGGCTGTCAGGTATACATGGCAGGTGCAGGCAGGAGCCTCCAGGTAACAGGCAAGTTCTCCAAGTAGGCAGGCTAGCCTAGCCCATAGGCAGACTGGCGGGTTTGACCGGAGGCAGACCGTTGGGCTGGAGAATATCCCTGGCGGGCGGTGACAGGTAGCAGGTGGAGGCTCCAGATAAGCGGACTGGCCAAGCCCATAGACAGACTAGTGGACTAGGCTGTAAGCAGACTGTCGGGCTGGACTGGTAATCAGGCTGGCAGGCTGGACTGATAGTCAGACGGACTAGACTGGTAGTCAGACAGGCAGCGGGACCTGTGGGCTGAAGCAGAGTTTAGCATACAGAGCAACAACATTGCACGGGCACCTCCATATTGAAGGAGGTGCCTTTTATAGGGGAAGTCATCTGGCAATTGGCCGGGGACTTCTTAGGACTGCGCGCTGCCCCTTTAAGAGGGCGGAAGCGTGCGCGCGCCCTAAGCACAGGGCCAGGGAAGCTGCGTGCACCAGCAGCAGCTGCAGGGAGGCCAGAAGACGCCGGGGCAGGACCGCGGCGGTAAGGGGGACGGCGTCTCTGCCGGGCAGGAGGCAGAGACGCCGATGCTAAACAGGGCAAATGGACAGGTACTTTTCTATCAGTAGCATAGCTACGAGGGGGGCAGCGGGGGCGGTTGCCTCGAGCCCTGCGCTCTGAGGGACACACCCAGAGCTATGATACCCTTAACTGTCAATACAGCTACTGTAAGCTCTGTGGTAGAGCAGGGAGATATGATTTCCGTACACTACCGCTTTCCTTTCTGTAGACTGTGGGTTGCTTTAAGCCTGCGATCTATAGAACGACCGAGGCGCTGATGCATGTACAGTACGTCAGTCGAGACTCTAACGTCCTGTGGATGCGCCAGTGCAATTCCAGCTTGTTGGTCTGCCCGGGCCTTGCCGGTGAACTCCTCAGGATCCTGGATTAGGTGAGTGTATGATGTTTTTATTTTCATTAAACATAAACAATTGGAGACCTTCATACGGTGTGGGGGTTACTGTGTGGGACCCTGAAACAGTGTGTGGGGCCCTCATACATTATAGAGATTACTGTAGGAGCCCTTAAAAAATGTGGAGGGGCATTATATAGTGTGGAAGCTAATGTGGGAGCCATTATACAGTTTGGGGGCTAATACGGTGGCCGTTTTATATTTTAAGGGCTAATATGGAGGCCATTATACAGTTTGGCGCTAATGCAGAGGTCATTATACAGTTCTGGGATAATGCGGCGGCCATTATACAGTTTGGGGGATAATGTGCACACCATTATACAATTTGGGGGCTAATATTGGGGGCCATTATACAGTTTGGGGGATAATACGGTGGCCATTATACAGTTTGGTCGATAATTTGTGGGTCATTATACAGTTTGGGGCTAATGCAGGGGCCATTATATAGTTTTGGGCCTACTAAGGAGGCAATCATACAGTGTGGGGACTTCTATGGGGGGCCCTCCAGCAGTGTGGGGGGCTCTCATAAATTGTAGGGACATCTGTGGAGGTCCTCATAAACTGTGGGGGCCGTTATGCAGTGAGGGCTACTGTGAGGGTTATTATACTGTGTTTTCCTTGAGCACTGGGGACATCATACTATTTATAGATGAGCTGTGAGCCCATCAAACTGTGTATAGGGGAGCTGTAGGGCCCATCATACTGTATATAGGGGAGCTGTGGCGACATTATACTAGGTATAGGGGAGCTGTTGGGACATCATTGTCACGGGTGTCAGACAGTCATTCTGGATCCAGCTGTAAAAGGTCATTGAGCTTGGCTCTGCAGGCACCTTCTTCATTTTTCTGTCTCTGCTGTGCAGTGATGTCCTGCTCTCTCTAGGACCGGTGATAGCTCTATTTTCCTCTGTCCAGGCTTGAAGTACTAGTAGTCGACTAGTGTCTTCTTCGAGTTCCCTTGGAGGATAGTTGGCGTGTTCTCTCTGGTGTCTTCTCAATCTTTTATCGTAGAAGTTAATGCGTCAGAGGTGGGGTTGGGGCTGTGTTGTCTCAGGATACATCCCCTGGAATATGACATCCATGTGCTTTCTTTTCCAAAAAATTATCTTTGGCTGAGAGAAATTATGACGTGGGTAATAGGGAGCTTTTAGCGATTAAATTAGTGTTCGAAGAATGGCAACATTGGTTGAAAGGGACAGTCCATCCTATTACTGTTATCATGGACCATATGAACCTGTCATTTCTTCAGTCTGCTAAATGTCTCAACCCTAGGCAAGCTAGATAATCCCTGTTTTTTACTAGATTCAATTTTGTTGTCACTTTCCGTCCAGGGGTTAAAAACATCAAGGTTGATGCTTTCTCTCAGAGCTTCCCTGGTGGTGGTGACCATGAAAACCCTGCCCCAATTTTGCAGAAGGTGTTAGTCATTTTGGCGTTGTATCCTGACCTGTAGGGTGAGGTGTTGGATGCACAGGTGGACGCCCCTGCCTGCTGCCCTTCAGGGAGGTTATTTGTACCATCTAATTTGTGCCCTAAAGTAATTAAGGAACATCATAACTTGGTGCTTGCTGGTTATCAAGGTGGTAAGGCAACTGCGGACCTCCTCTCTCGTCATTTTTGGTGGCCGGGGTTGCATAAGGATGTGGGTGAGGAGGTGTCTGCTTGCACTATTTGTGAGCGTTCTAAAGTATCGCATACTCGGCCGCCTTGTCCTCTTCTTCCACCGCCTATTCCTAGCAGGCCATGGACATGTGGCTTTCTCAATCAATGGGGGCCCGCTTCACCCGTGGGAAGTGTTTCATCCCAACTGCTATACCATCTATCCCCCAGGGTCCACAGAGCAGCGCTGGTCATCCCTGACCAGGCACCACAGGTGTAGTCACATAAAGACTATGAATCCCCTGTAAATACTCCCTTCATCTGCTCGGCCAGGGCCACGGAGCTGGGCCACTGCCACCGTGACCTCCCTGGAAGACGGCCAGACCGGCTACCGAGTACCCTAGGCCCTTACGGCCACTGCAACCTCACTTTTCCATGGATTATATTACTGACTTTTCGGTATCTGCAGGCAAGACTATGGTTCTGGTGGTTCCCTCCGAATGCCACTTCTGAATGCCGAGACTCTTGCTCAGGTTTTTATTAATGAGATCATGAAGCTTCACGGGGTTCCCTCCGATGTGGTGTCAGGTCGGGGGACCCAGTTTGTTTCTAAGCTTTGGAAAGCTTACCTCAGGTGTTTTGTCTCTGAAAACCAGGAGGATTGGGCATCCTACTTACCGTTGGCCGAGTTTGCTATTAATAATCTTCATCAAGAATCTACCGGCAGGTCACCGTTCTTTGGTGCATACAGTTTCCATCCACAGTTTGGTACTTTTAGTGGGGGGGGGTGACATTTTGTTTCGTCTCTCTCTTCTGTGTGGCGGGGTCCAGACCTAAGTGTGAATGACTTTGTGTGGTTGTCTACCAGGAATATCTAGTTGAAGATTCCTTCCTGGAAGCTGGGACCTAGATTTATTGGTCCCTATAAAATAACGGCCATCATTAACCCTGCATTATTTCGTCTTGAGCTACCTCTGGATGTTTAAATACCCTCAGTCTCTCCAGACAGTCACCGGTGATGGCTCTATTTTTCTCTGTCCAAGCTTAAAGTACTAGTAGTTGACTAGTGTGTTCTTGGAGTTCCCTTGGAGGATAGGTGTTAGAACCCTCCTGTTTGTTTTTTCTATCTTGTGTTTTGCGGTCACGTGACCATCTGCCTTTATATTCCAGCTCCGCCCTTGTGGCTGTGCTGGACTTCAGTGTTTGACTGTTTCTCTAGCCAGGTGCTTCTGTGCCTTTCTCTGTCAAGTTCGCTTGGTCCTCTGGGACCTCTGGTACATTTTTGTCCCAGTCCTTAGTTAGGGACCCCTCCCTTAATTCTATAGGTCTTCATTCAGACTAGCCGATGACTAAGGCGGGTCTGTTCACTAGGAACTGGCAGCCCGCTACATCGTAGGGATTCAGCTTAGTCTTACTGTAGGGACAGCTTTCCCCTATCTTTCCTTAGTTCATATTGCAGATCATAGCAATAGGTGTTCTCTCTGGTGTCTTCTCAAGCTAAGTGTATTCCCTTGTCTGTCTACCTGTTTGTCTTTAGCTGTAGTGGGGGCTGACTAGTGCTCACCCCGTCCCCTCCCTATCTAGGGCCTATCGCTAGAGGCAGTCAGGGATAAGGTTTACTGCTCTGCGATAGGTGCTGAACCTACTTAGGGACATTAGGGGAGTAAAGGTGTTGTCAGATCTGCCTAAGGGTCTCCATACCCCGTTCCCTAGTGTTTGGGCTTCCTCCCCCTCTTCCCGTCGTTGTGCATTTAGTCTTTCTCTCACCTTGCGTGACAATCATGCAGTGTATAGAGGAGCTGTGGAGACATCATACTTTATATAGTGGAGCTGTGGGCCCATCATAATGTACATAGAGAAGCTGTGGGGACATCATACTGTGTATAGGGGAGCTGTGGGGATGTCATACTGTGTATTGGGTAGGTGTAGGCCCACCATACTGTGTATAGGGGAGTTGTAGGCCCACCATACTGTGTATAGGGCAGCTGTGGGACTATCATTCTGTTTATAGGAAAGTTATACAGTATATTGAGGGACTCAGTGGACATTATTAAATGTTAAGTAGGCACTTAAGCATTATTGTTACAGGGGGACTCAGAGTATTGTGGCCGTCAAAGGGGCAAAATATGGACACTGTTTTCTAAGGCATTTGCACAGGGCATTAAAATTTTCTAGGGTGCAATTTTACCATCTAGAGAGCACAAAGGAGGCATTATTACTATGTAAGGGGCACAGTTGTGGGCATTATGTGGACTGTAAGAAAAGAACGGTTTTTGTACCAGACAACATGTACAGTAATAGAGACACATATGGCACCAGTGGCTCAATATTGGGGTATCAGCAGGATGAAGAGTTTGTGCAGATTGGGAATAGATGGGGACGGGGCCTGAAATGTAAGGAGTCAAATGTGTCTTTGTTGTGATCTCTGCAGCTGAGTCCTGGCTGGAGAAGTTGTTATGTCGGTCTGGGCCAGATGGAAAAGATAGGAAAAGTGAACGATTCCATCAGAAAGAACATCAGCTGTAAGTTACTATATATAACTGTACTGTAATCTCTTGTATGTTCTGCAGGACTGGTACAGTATCTAACACTATATGTCACCATGTGGCAGTAATATCAGTGTTGTCTTTGTGTAGAGATTTATTTTCAGTAACACCATGGTCATCTGCTGATGTTCCCTTATACCCGCGATGAAGGAGCGCCAGCATAGTTGAATTCCAGTGACTGTCTGACTGCAGTTTCTAACATCATGTCCCCTCTCTACCTGAAACTCAACCTTTCCAAAACTGAACTTCTTCTGCTCCCACCATCTACTCACCTCTCTAAATCTGACATCTCTCTCTCCCTGTGTGGCACCACAATAATGCCGAGCCAGCAGGTGCACTGTCTGGGCGTTGTGTTTGACACCAATCTCTCCTTCACCTTCCATATATGACGCGTCCCCTGGGCCGTGGGGTACTCGGTGCCGGGCCGGTCGTTGCTAGGGGAGATGTCACAGTGGCATTGACCCGATCTGTGACCCAGGGTGGTCAATAAAATGGGGATATTATTTACATGGGATTCATAGTTTTTATATACACTTCGTGGTATGCGGCTATATGGAGCAGCCGCTGCGGAGCAGGTCTTCTGGAGCTGGTGTGAATGCAGCAGAGTTGGTTTAGCTCTCCACAGGTAGAGCTTAGCTCCAGGGCAGTGTAGATGTTGTTGTGGTATGAAGTAGCACTCATGGTGCAGTGTAGTGCAGGGACTGATAGCGCAGCAGCAGTAACTGACAGAGACGGTGGGGTGCAGTCTTCAGGGTTTTACTCACGATTTTCAGACTCCAAGTTATCAGGACCAGGGTAACTTCCTACGTCGTCCTGTGCTTACTCAGGGAGGGGTTCTGTTAGAACCCTCCTGTTAGTTTTTGCTATCTTGTGTTTTGCAGTCTCGTGATCAGCTGCCTATATATTCCAGCTCCGCCCTTCTGGCTTTGCTGGACTTCTGTGTTTTTTGCCTGTCCCTCTAGCCAGGTACTTTGGTGCCTATCTTTGTCTAGTTCGCTTGGTCCTCTTGGACCTGTAGTACTTTTTGTCAGTTTTTGTCCCAGTCCTTAGTTCTTTTAGGGACCCCTCCCTTTATTCTATAGGTCTCCGTTCAGACTAGCCGAGGACGAAGGTGGGTCTGTTCACAAGGAACAGGTTGCCCGCTACATCGTAGGGATTCAGCTTAGTCTTACTGTAGGGACAGTCTTTCCCATTCTTTCCTTAGTTTATGTTGCAGATCATAACAGTAAGTCCAGCCCAAAAAAAAAAAACTAAAAGGAAAGAAATTCGGGGATCAGTATGGTCTCCGTCCAGGAGTTGGCTCAACGCCTGCAGGGATTGTTTCTGGAGGTGGCCGAGCTTCAGCAACACGTGAGTAGCTGTCCTGGAGCGCATTTTATGGAACCGAAGGTAGGACTGCCTGATGTTTTTTATGGTAAACAGCAAGATTTTTTTTCCTTTAAAAATGCTTGTTTGTTATATTTTCGACCAAGATCCTCTGGGAATGAATCACAGCGCATTGGTTTTATTATGTCCCTTTGCCGCAAAGAACCACAGGGTTGGGCTTTTTCTCTCCAGCCTAATGATCCGTGTTTAAGTTCTGTTGAAGAATTTTTTTCTGCTATGGGGCTATTATATGACGATCCTGATCGAATCTCATCTGCTGAATCAGAACTTAGACGTTTGAATCAGGGGTCTGATGATGTTGAAAATTATTGCACACACTTTAGAAGGTGGGCTTCAGAAGTTAAGTGGAATGATTCGGCGCTGAAATGTTTATTTCTTGCTGGTCTGAGTGAAAGGGTTAAGAATTTGCTAATTGCATTTCCTGCACCTGAGACTCTGCAGGAAGCTAAGCAGTTAGCTGTTCGCATCGACAGGAGACTGAGGTGCAGGCTCAATGAGGTAAAGACTCCTGTAATGTCAGGTCCTAGTCCCCAGAAAATCTGCTCTGACAGCGGAGAACCAATGGAGCTTGGGGCGATGTCACTCCGCTTTCAAGAAAGAGATCGGAGATTCGCAGAAGGTTTGTGTCTTTATTGTGGTAAAGCTGATCATTTGATTAAGTATTGTGAGCGTCGTTTAAGTAAAGAAAAAAAAAAGGTCAGTTACGCCCGTATAGCTTGTTTACGCTCTGCAGGAGTGCTCCTTTCTGGGTGTACTACTCTGCAGGGAGATTTGATTGAATTTCAGGTATTTGTGGATTGTGGTTCAACACTTAATGTGATTGATAAAGGGTTTTTGGAAAAACTTAAATTGAAATCCAAACCTTTGTCATCTCCTATTTCGGTGGTTGCAATTGATAACACTCCTTTGAAATGTATTACTCACAAGACTGCTGCATTTCCTCTCACTATCAATGGCGTTCACCAAGAAATTTTGGACTTGGTTGTTTTGGATAATTTGCCCTCTCCAGTTGTTCTAGGATTGCCTTGGTTAAAACTGCACAATCCTTTGTTGGACTGGTCTACTAATGTGATTAAGTCTTGGAGTCCGAAGTGCTATGATAAATGTTGTAATGGTCGCATTGCGGCTGTGGAAAAAGGGGAATTACCAGTACCTATTCAAGATTTTTGGAGGGTTTTTTCGGAGGAGGAGTCGCAAGTTTTACCTCCTCATAGGGATTATGATTGCGCCATTGAGTTTGTTCCGGGTGCTACTCTTCCCAAAAGTAGCATGTTTAATCTGACTATCCCTGAAAGAAAGGCCTTGGAGGAGTACATACAGACTAGCCTGGCTGCTGGTCACATTAGACCTTCTAAGTCGCCTGTGTCAGTCGGATTCTTCTTTGTTAAAAAAAGGACAGCGGTTTACGTCCATATCTGGATTTTCGTGAAATTAATAAGATTACCGTACGCAATTCCTACCCATTGCCGTTAATTCCTGACTTGTTTAACCAGTTAGTGGGGGCCAAGTGGTTCTCAAAAATTTATCTCCGAGGGGCATACAATTTGTTACGTGTGAAGGAGGGTGATGAATGGAAAACTGCTTTTAACACTCTGGTAGGTCATTTTGAGAATCTCGTGATGCCCTTCGGTCTTACCAATGCACCTGCATTTTTTTCAGAACCTTATTAATGACATCCTGAGACCTTTGATTGGTAAGAATGTGGTTGTGTATTTGGATGACATTTTGATTTATTCACCAGATTTAGAGTCCCATTGGCAGAGTGTACGTGAAGTTTTGCAGTTATTGAGTGATAATTCACTCTTTGCTAAGCTGGAGAAATGTGAGTTCGCTGTGCAGAAAATTAGTTTTTTGGGCTACATTGTCTCCAGCGAGGGCTTTGAGATGGACCCTGTGAAGGTTCAGGCTGTGCAGGAATGGTCTAGGCCTATTGGTTTGAAATCTATACAGAGGTTTTTGGGTTTTGCCAATTATTACAGGAAATTCATTAAGAATTTTTCTGTAATTGTTAAATCTCTAACCGATCTCACCAGGAAAGGTGCGAATATGGCCCAGTGGACTACTGAAGCCATTGAAGCGTTTGAGTATCTCAAAGAGAAGTTCAGTTCTGCCCCTATCCTTATACAGCCTGATGAGACCAAACCTTTTTTGGTCGAGGTTGATGCTTCATCGGTGGGGGTCGAAGCAGTTTTGTCTCAGGAGAACAAGGGAGGAGTACATCCTTGTGCCTTCTTTTCGAAAAAATATTTCGGAAACCGAACTGAATTATGATGTTGGAAATCGGGAGATGCTGGCTATTAAACTTGCGTTTGAACACTGGCATCATTTTTTGGAAGGCGCTAGATTTCCTATTCAGGTTTTCACAGATCATAAGAATTTGATCTATCTGGATGCTGCCAAGCGCTTGAATGCCCGTCAAGCTAGGTGGGCACTTTTTTTTTCTCGGTTTAATTTTTCTGTTACCTATATCCCTGGTACTAAGAATGTTAAAGCCGATGCTTTATCTCGCAGCTTCTCTCCTACGGTCGGTGCCGAGGAGGAGAGCATTTTGCAGAAAGGTGTTGTGGTGGCGGCATTGGACTCCGATTTGGAGAATGGGATTCTGAATGCTCAAGATGATGCTCCATCTAACACTACCCATGGGAGGTTGTTCGTGCCTAGAGCCTTTAGGAGAGATTTGTTTGTGGAGTGTCATGAGGCTCGGTTGGCAGGTCATCCAGGAATTTCAGAGACTAAGAGACTTATCAGTCGCAGTTTTTGGTGGCCTGGATGGCAGAAGGAAGTCATCAAGTGGGTGCATCAGTGTACTGTGTGTGCTAGGTCAAAGGCGTCACATACTCCTGCTGCGGGGTTGCTTTGCCCTCTGGAGGTTCCTAGTGCGCCTTGGACGCATCTCACAATGGATTTTATTACTGATCTTCCTGTGTCCGAGGGTTTTACTGTCATCTGGGTGGTCGTGGACCGTTTTAGTAAGATGTGTCATTTGGTTCCATTCATTAAGTTGCCCTGCGCCAAGACACTCGCTAAGGCGTTTGTTAAGGAGATTGTCAAGCTCCATGGCGTTCCCACGGATATTGTTTCTGATAGAGGACCTCAGTTTGTGGCTCGCTTTTGGCGTGCTTTTTGTGACAGGTTGGGAGTTCATTTGTCATTTTCGTCTGGTTATCATCCTGAGTCTAATGGACAGACTGAAAGAAAGAACCAGGATGTTGAACAGTTTTTGCGTTGTTTTGTGGCGGACCATCAATAGGTGTGGTCTGAGTTTCTGCCTCTCGCAGAATTTGCTCTTAACAATCATTCATCCTCCTCTGCTGGGTGTTCTCCTTTTTTTGTTGCACTGGGAGACATCTGTCTTTGGTTTATTAGTATTATTAAAATTAGTGAGGACCGGGGAGCGCCGCTGCCTGTGCGGATACTTCCACTGCGAGAACTCGGGACATGAGCGACTGCTCGCAGCAGAAGTATCCCGACCCGCATCGCCGCTCCCCGGTCCTCCCTTAACGCCCTAGCCGCATGGATGTCAGCGGCGCTGCCTGTGCGGATACTTCCGCTGCGAGAACCCGGGACATGAGCGACTGCTCGCAGCAGAAGTATATCGACCCGCAGCGCCGCTCCCCGGTCCTCCCTTCACACCCTAGCCGCTGATGTCCCCACAGTATCCGCATGGTGTTACAAAGGTCCGGACATTTGTGTTAAAAATCGCTGATTGGTCTCAGGCGCTGCCCGTGACCAATCAGCGATTTGGGCGCCAAATTTAAATATCGGCCGCGACCAATCACCGATCTTGGCTCCACATTTAAACACCGCTGTGCTGATTGGTCGCCGACGCTGGGCGCGACCAATCACCGATTTTGGCGGCACATTTAAATAGCGTCCGCGACCAATCAGTACAGCGGTGTTTAAATCTGGAGCCAAGATCGATGATTGGTCGCGTCCGAAATTTAAATTTGGCGCCCAAATTGGTGATTGGTCGCGGGCAGCGCCAGCGACCAATCAGCGATTTTTAACACAAATGTCCGGATACTTCTGCTGCGAGCGCTCGCTCATGTCCCTGGTTCTCGCAGCAGAAGTATCCCGACCCGCACCGCCGCTCCCCGGTCCTCCCTTCACACCCTAACCGCTGATGTCCCCACAGTATCCGCATGATGTTACAAAGGTCCGGACATTGTCACAAGAGGTGGACGATGACGAGACACAATTGCCAGGAAGTGAGGAGGAGGATCGTGGTGCGCAAGTGGAAGAGGAGGAGGTGGTGGATGATCTAGTAACTGACCCAACGTGGCAGGAGGACATGCAGAGTGAGGCCAGCAGCACACAGGGGGAGGGAGGCAGAGTACCCCAACAGGCACGAAGAAGCAGTGTGGTGGCCGCAGACAGAAGGCGGGCAACCGTTCCCCGTAACACCAACACGAGGGACGTTGCCAGTACAAGCGGTAGGTCTTCCAGAGTCTGGAATTTTTTTAAAGACTCTGCTGATAACCCCAAAAAGGCCATTTGTACCACCTGCCATGCCAGCATCAACAAGGGTGACAAAACTACCAGCCTGACCACCACCAGCATGATCAGGCACATGGCAGCAAAGCACCCGACTTTGTGGGGCGAACCCCAGGGTCCACGACCAGTGTCAGCGGGTGTCACCACTGCTTCTTCCGCTGTTGTGCGTGCAATAGAACCCCCTGTTGTGTGTGCAAGGCAATCCCCTGTCCATACTTTATGCAAAGATGCCCCCTCCTCTCAGTCTTCACTTGTTATGGCAGTTTCTCAAGAAACAGCATCAACGTCCACGTCCACGTCCCACCGCAGCGTTCAATTGTCCATATCCCAGACCTTTGAACGAAAGGGGAAATTCTCAGCTAACGCCCCACAGGCCACAGTCCTAAATTTGCACATTTCACGACTGCTTGCGTTGGAAATGCTGCCTTTTAGGCTGGTGGAGACGGAATCCTTCCGCAACCTTATGGCGGTGGTCGGTACTCGGTCCCCAGCCGACACTATTTTGCCCGGTGTGCCATCCCCGCACTACACAAGCACATGTCCCAAAACATCTGCCGTACCCTCAACAACGCAGTTACTGGGAGAGTCCACCTGACAACGGACACGTGAACAAGTGCTTGCGGCCAGGGATGGTACATCTCCCTGACGGCACACTGGGTAAACATAGTGGAAGCTGGGACCCAGTCGGACCTTGGGACTGAACACATCCTCGCCACACCGAGGATTGCGGGCCCTATGTTAGTCAGAGTTGCCCCCACAGTGTACAGATCCTGCGCATCATCCTCCTCCTCCTCCTCATGTTCAGCCTCCATCTCAGATATCAACACATCAGTTACAAGCTGGAAGCACTGCAGTACTGCCTCTGCCAAGCGGCAACAGGCTGTGCTGAAACTCATAAGCTTAGGTGAGAAACCTCACACTGCTTGTGAGTTGTGGACAGCTGTGAAAGAGCAGGCAGATCTGTGGCTGAGACCGCTGAACCTACATCCAGGCATGGTCGTGTGTGACAATGGCCGTAACCTGGTGGCGGCTCTGAGGCGAGGCGAGATCACACACGTACCATGCCTGGCTCATGTGCTTAACCTCGTGGTTCAGCGGTTTCTTAAATCGTACCCCGAGTTGCCAGATCTGCTCGTCAAAGTACGCCGCCTGTCAGCTCATTTTCGCAAGTCGGCTACAGCTTCCGCCGCCCTCGCTGTGTTGCAGCAGCTTTTGCAGCTTCCGTCACACCGACTGGTGTGTGATGTCCCCACACGTTGGAACTCTACCCTCCACATGTTGCAAAGGATTTGTGAGCAGAAGAGAGCAGTTATGGAGTACCAGCTGCAACAAGGCCGTCGATATTCAGGTCAGACTCCACACATAAGACCTCAGGAGTGGACCTGGATGTCTGACATCTGTACCATCTTGACAAACTTTGAGGAGTCCACCCAGATGGTGAGTGGCGATGATGCCATCATTAGGGCCAGCATTCCACTTGTCTGTCTTTTGCAACGCTCTCTGCAGAGAATTAAAGAGGAGGCATTGCAGCCAGAGTATGATGAGATGGTTCAAGAAGCCGTAGGGGTCGATTACACACAGCCCAGCCTCATCTCATCCCAACGTGCATTGGGGGACAATGAGGGAGAGGAGGAGGAGGAAGAAGAACAGGAGCTTGTGTCATGCGCTGTAGACGGTGGTACCTGTACAACTGTCATACCGTCGGTTCAGCGTGGGTGGCCTGAGGACAGGGGGGAGGAGGAGGAGAGCATGGTCAGTCGTCATCTTGGTGAGGACATGGAAGTCTTGCCCTTTACCAGCCTGGCACGCATGGCTGACTTTATGTTACACTGCCTTAACCGTGACCCTCGCGTTGTCAAAATGTTGGGTGACAGTCATTACTGGTTGGTGACACTTTTAGACCCCCGCTACAAGGAGAACTTTCACTCTCTTATTCCTGAGGTGGAGAGGTCTACAAAAATGGGGCAGTACCAGAAGGCCCTTGCTGCTGAACTGCTAAAAAAGTTCCCATCTGAACACGCTAGCGGCAGAGGTCACAGTTCGTTGACCAACCAAGGCGTACAAGCGAGAGAGAGGCAACTCCAATCCAGCAGAGGCAGGGGAACACTGTCAACATTCTGGGACAGTTTTCTGAGACCCGCCCAGCTTACAGGCCCTGAGGCGCGGGGTACTCTCAAAAGGAGTGGAAAGTTTCAAAAGATGGTGAGGGAGTACCTTGCTGACCGTACCAGCATCCTCCGTGATTCCTCTGTGCCTTTTAATTATTGGATATCCAAGCTAGACACTTGGAATGAACTCACTCTGTACGCCTTGGAGGTCCTGGCCTGCCCTGCCGCTAGCGTGTTATCGGAGCGTGTTTTTAGTGTCGCTGGGGGAATTATAACTGATAAGCGCACTCGTCTGTCAACTGACAATGCTGACAAGCTGACCCTTATCAAAATGAACAAGGGCTGGATTGGGCCAGACTTCTCATCACTGTAACGGGTCTGGGAGGTGGAACCTCTGAGCTACTATACTAAGGGGGCAGTCCTTGTAAGGAAGCGGGTGGCTCCCAGGGAAGGCGGGCAGGTAGTCACGGCAAGTGACAGGGACAGTCTCTGGGTAGAAGGGCAGGAGGTCACGGCAAGTGACGGGGACAGTCTCTAGACAGGCGGGTGGTCAAGGCAAGTGACAGCAGGGTATGAGTTTCTAGACAGGCAGGTGGTCACGGCAAGTGACAGCAGGATAAGAGACTCTAGACAGGCGGGTGGTCACGGCAAGTGACAGCAGGGAAAGAGTCTCTAGACAGGCAGGTAGTCACGACGCGTGACGGCAGAGCCTCCAGGTAGGCTAGCAGGCAGGTAGCAGATGAGCGCTCCCAGGTGAGCGGGCAAGAGTCTCTGGACAGGCAGGTGGTCACGGCACGTGACGGCGGAGCCTCCAGGTAGGCTAGCAGGCAGGTAGCAGATAAGCGCTCCCAGGTGAGCGGGCAAGAGTCTCTGGACTGGCAGGTGGTCACTGCACGTGACGGCGGAGCCTCCAGGTAGGCTAGCAGACAGGTAGCAGGTGAGCGCTCCCAGGTGAGCGGGCAAGAGTCTCTGGACAGGCAGGTGGTCACGGCATGTGACGGAGGAGCCTCCAGGTAGGCTAGCAGACAGGTAGCAGGTGAGCGCTCCCAGGTGAGCGGGCAAGAGTCTCTGGACAGGCAGGTGGTCACGGCACGTGATGGCGGAGCCTCCAGGTAGGCTAGCGGACAGGTAGCAGGTGAGCGCTCCCAGGTGAGCGGGCAAGAGTCTCTGGACAGGCAGGTGGTCACGGCACGTGACGGCGGAGCCTCCAGGTAGGCTAGCAGACAGGTAGCAGGTGAGATCTCCAAGGTGAGCGGGCAAGATTCTCTGGACAGGCAGGTGATCACGGCACGTGACGGCGGAGCCTCCAGGTAGGCTAGCAGACAGGTAGCAGGTGAGTGCTCCCAGGTGAGCGGGCAGACTGATCCATAGACAGACTGGCAGGGCTGGTAGGCAGACTGTCGGACCGCAGGAATGAAAGCAGATAGATAAGTATCAGGCAGGTATCAAGCAGGAATCTGGCAGGTGACTGGCAGGTAACTGGCAGGTAACTGGTAACGGGACCTGAGGGCTGAAGCAGAGTTGAAAGGCTTTGCAACAACATTGCTGGGGCACCTCCATTTTGGAGGAGGTGCCTTATATATGGTGAGGTCCTCCGGCCATTGGCCGGGGACTCCTTAGGACGGCGCACGCGGCCCCTTTAAGAGAGGGGGAGCGCGAGCGCCCTAAGCACAGAGGCCGGGAAGCAGCGTGCGCTGCCAGCAGAGCGGGAGGAAGCCGCCGGGCACGGAGCGGAGAGGTGAGGGGAACGGCGTCCCTGCCTAGCAGGAGGCAGGGACGCCGATGCTACAGTACCCCCCCCTTTAGGCCCCCCATTTTTTAGGCCAGAGAGAAATTTAGCAAGGATGAGAGGGGCATGGATGTTCTCCCGGGGCTCCCATGTTCTCTCCTCAAGACCAAACCCCTTCCAATCTACCAGAAAAAAGGTCTTTCCTCTTACCCTCTTAGTGGCCAGAATACTCTCTACCTCAAAGACGTCTTCAGCGGAAACCGGAGCAGGAGGAGTACCTGGATTGTTGGAAAAAGAGTTAAAGACAACGGGTTTGAGGAGAGATAAGTGGAAGGAGTTGGGAATCCGTAAGGTGGCCGGGAGTTTTAATTTGTAGGCCACTGGATTAATTTGCCTGAGGATTTCGAAAGGGCCGATGAAGCGAGGACCTAACTTGTAGGAGGGTATCTTGAGCCGTACATGTTTGGAGGAGAGCCAAACCTTGTCTCCCGGACGGAATTGAGGCGGATCCAGACGTCTCTTATCAGCATATCGCTTCATCCGCTCGGAGGACTGAAGAAGTGCAGACCTAGTACTCTCCCAAATGGTAGAAAACTCGCTGACAAGAGACTGCGCGGCAGGGTTGTCCACAGAGGCGGAGACGGGAAACTTAATCCGGGGGTGCTGGCCATAGACAATAAAGAACGGGGATTTGGAAGAGGATTCGCTCTCGTGGTTATTGTAAGAGAAGTCGGCCCAAGGAAGGAGGTCCACCCAATCAGAATGGTGGGCATTAACAAAGTGCCGGAGATAGCTGGTAAGGATCTGATTGATCCGCTCCACTTGACCATTGGACTGAGGGTGGTAAGCGGAGGAGAAGTCCAGGGTGACGTCCAGCAGTTTACATGTGGCTCTCCAGAAGCGTGAGGTAAACTGAACCCCTCGATCCGACACGATGTGGAGGGGTAGGCCATGGAGACGGAAGCTATGGCGGATAAAGTCCTTAGCCAGCTCAGGTGCAGACGGAAGACCAGGCAGGGGAATGAAGTGGGCCATTTTAGAAAAGCGGTCCACGACCACCCAAATGACAGTACACCCGGCAGAGACAGGAAGATCGGTAATGAAGTCCATAGCGATGTGTTGCCACGGGGCAACAGGTATGGGAAGCGGCAGGAGATGACCAGCTGGTAAGTGTCTGGGAACCTTGTTGCGGCCACAAGATGAACAGGCAGAGACGAAGTCTACCACATCCTTACGCAGGGTAGACCACCAGTAATGCCGGGAAATGAGTAGGAAGGTCTTTTTTTGGCCGGCATGGCCAGCTAGTTTAGAAGAATGACCCCAGCGAAGAACCCTCTCACGGTCAGGAGGCGCCACGAACGTCTTGCCGGGTGGAGGACGAGTCAAATCCAAGGGGGCCACATTCATCACCTTGGAGGGGTCGATAATGTGCATAGGCTCCTCCTCTGGGTCGGAGGACAGGAAGGATCGGGACAAGGCATCAGCTTTGACATTTTTGTCCGCCGGGCGAAAATGAAGGATGAAATCGAAGCAGGCAAAAAACAAAGACCACCGGGCCTGACGTGGATTAAGTCTCTGGGCATTTTGGAGATATGCCAGGTTCTTGTGATCCGTGTAGATGATCACCTGGTATAGAGCCCCTTCAAGCAGGTAACGCCACTCCTCCAGTGCCAATTTAACGGCTAACAGTTCTCGGTCTCCTATGGAGTAATTGCGCTCAGAGGAGGAGAAGATTTTAGAGAAAAAGCCGCAGGTTACCATTCTCCCGGATGAAGACTTTTGGGTGAGCACCGCTCCGGCTCCAGAGGAGGAGGCATCAACCTCCAGGTTGAACTGTTTGTTGCAGTCCGGACGGTGCAGCACAGGGGCAGAGGAGAAGGCTTGCTTCAGGGAAAGGAAGGCCTCCTCAGCTTCGGGTGACCATACCTTGGGATTTGCTCCCTTATGGGTGAGCGCAGATATGGGCGCAGTCCATGACGAGAAGTGAGGAATGAAGAGACGATAGTAATTGGCGAAGCCCAGGAATCGCTGTATCGCCTTCAAGCCCTCCGGACGGGGCCACTTTAGGACAGCAGAGAGCTTCTCGGGATCCATTCGCAAGCTTGTCTGGGAGATAACATAGCCCAGGAAAGGAAGAGAGGTCTGCTCAAAAAGGCACTTCTCGTATTTAGCATAGAGGTGGTTCTGCCTGAGCCTAAGCAGGACCTGACGAACATCCCTCCGGTGTGTGTGAAGATCAGGAGAGAAGACCAAGATATCGTCCAGGTATACCACCACGCAGGAGTAAAGAAGGTCACGGAAGATGTCGTTGACCAGTTCTTGGAAGACGGCGGGAGCATTGCAGAGACCGAAGGGCATCACACGGTACTCATAGTGTCCGTCCCGGGTATTAAATGCCGTTTTCCACTCGTCTCCCTGACGGATACGGACCAGGTTATACGCTCCACGTAGATCCAGCTTGGAAAAGATCCTGGCGCCTTTAAGGCGATCAAATAACTCAGAGATGAGCGGAAGGGGGTATTTATTTTTAACCGTGATCTGATTGAGTCCTCTATAGTCAATACAGGGGCGAAACGAGCCATCTTTTTTTTTGACAAAGAAGAATCCGGCTCCAGCCGGGGAAGTAGACTTCCGGATGAATCCCCTGGCCAGATTCTCCTCTATGTACTCAGACATGGCCCGGGTTTCAGCCGCAGACAACGGATAAATACGCTCATGGGGTGGAGTGGCGCCGGGTACCAGGTCGATCGGGCAATCATATGGCCTATGAGGTGGCAATGTCTCTGCTTCCTTCTTACCGAAGACGTCAGCATAGGGCCAGTAAGGAGCCGGAAGACCGGGTAAATTAGCTGGGGTAGGTGGAGGACGAACCGGACGAACCGGAACCAGACAGGTCTTATGGCAGGCCGGCCCCCACCGGAGTACTTCACCGGAATGTCAGTTCAACACGGGTTCATGTGTCTGGAGCCAAGGTAGACCTAGCAATAGGGAGTGGGAGAGTCCGGACAACACATGGAAGGAGATTACCTCAGAGTGCAGCATTCCCACCTGCAGGGTTATGGGTTCCGTGATGAGCAGGATGGTCACCGGAAGGAGTCTTCCATCCACGAAGGCGACTGACAAAGGTTCAGCCAGAGACTTGGTGGGAATACGGTATTTCTCAACCAGGGACTGGAGATGAGGTTTCCAGCGGATCCAGAGTCCAGGTGGGCGAGTTCAAAGTGACGGTTCTCTCCCCAAGCGATAGATACAGACAAAGTCAGGGTTGGAGAGAATTTATTTTTGTCTAGGGCGACCTCTCCGAGTGGTCCTAGACACTGGAGTTTCCCGGCCTCTCCGGGCAGGAACGAATCAGGTGCTCCTTACTGCCACAATAGAAGCAGCTCCCCTCGGCTCGGCGTGACTCTTGGCGAGATTTGACCATCTTGGTCTGGTCGATCTGCATGGACTCGGGTGAGTGCGCCCGGGGAGTGACAGGCGGGGAAACCTTCTCTCACGGGTGGTCTCTTTGGTACGTTCTTGAAACCGGATGTCAATCCGGGTAGCCAGCGACACCAGGTCATCCAGGGTGGTAGGAATGTCCCGACCGGCGAGCTCATCTTTAATCCGACCGGAAAGGCCCTCCCAGAAGACGGACACCAGGGCCTCATTATCCCAGGCAAGCTCAGAAGCGAGGGTGCGGAACCGTATGGCATATTGGCCCACGGTGAGACTCCCTTGGCGGAGACGTAGCAAAGAGGAGGCAGATGAGATCTTTCGTCCCGGTTCATCGAAGACTCTTCGGAAAGCAGTGAGGAAAGACGATAGGTCGGACACCAGGGGATCCCCTCTCTCCCACAGGGGGTTAAGCCATGCCAGTGCCTCCCCAGTGAGATGGGACATGATGAATGCCACTTTGGCCCGGTCGGAGATAAACTGGTGGGACAGGAGTTCAAAGTGCAGGGTGCACTGGTTTATGAAGCCCCGAGCTTGAGCGGGGTCGCCTCCGAAGCGAGGAGGTGCAGAAAGCTGGGGTCCGGGGCAGGATGCCATGGTATTGGTGGGCAGTGGCGCTGCCGGGTTGCGAGTCATGACACTAGCGGTGGTTGCTGGTGGAGCAGTCAGAGTGTCCAGGCGGGAGTTGACATTCCGCAGGTGGCTCAGGATGGACTCCTGTTGGGACCTCTGACGGGACAGTTCATGGCATAGGTCCGAGAGCGAGGGAGTTTGGGTGCCACCGGGTTCCATGGCCCGAGCAAACTGTAACGGGTCTGGGAGGTGGAACCTCTGAGCTACTATACAAAGGGGGCAGTCCTTGTAAGGAAGCGGGTGGCTCCCAGGGAAGGCGGGCAGGTAGTCACGGTAAGTGACAGGGACAGTCTCTGGGTAGAAGGGCAGGAGGGCACGGCAAGTGACGGGGACAGTCTCTAGACAGGCGAGTGGTCACGGCAAGTGACAGCAGGGTATGAGTTTCTAGACAGGCAGGTGGTCACGGCAAGTGACAGCGGGATAAGAGACTCTAGACAGGCGGGTGGTCACGGCAAGTGACAGCAGGGAAAGAGTCTCTAGACAGGCAGGTGGTCACGACGCTTGACGGCAGAGCCTCCAGGTAGGCTAGCAGGCAGGTAGCAGATGAGCGCTCCCAGGTGAGCGGGCAAGAGTCTCTGGACAGGCCGGTGGTCACGGCACATGACGGCGGAGCCTCCAGGTAGGCTAGCAGGCAGGTAGCAGATAAGCGCTCCCAGGTGAGCGGGCAAGAGTCTCTGGACAGGCTGGTGGTCACGGCACGTGATGGCGGAGCCTCCAGGTAGGCTAGCAGACAGGTAGCAGGTGAGCGCTCCCAGGTGAGCGGGCAAGAGTCTCTGGACAGGCAGGTGGTCACGGCACGTGACGGCGGAGCCTCCAGGTAGGCTAGCAGACAGGTAGCAGGTGAGATCTCCCAGGTGAGCGGGCAAGAGTCTCTGGACAGGCAGGTGATCACGGCACGTGACGGCGGAGCCTCCAGGTAGGCTAGCAGACAGGTAGCAGGTGAGTGCTCCCAGGTGAGCGGGCAGACTGATCCATAGACAGACTGGCAGGGCTGGTAGGCAGACTGTCGGACCGCAGGAATGAAAGCAGATAGATAAGTATCAGGCAGGTATCAAGCAGGAATCTGGCAGGTGACTGGCAGGTAACTGGCAGGTAACTGGTAACGGGACCTGAGGGCTGAAGCAGAGTTGAAAGGCTTTGCAACAACATTGCTCGGGCACCTCCATTTTGGAGGAGGTGCCTTATATATGGTGAGGTCCTCCGGCCATTGGCCGGGGACTCCTTAGGACGGCGCGCGCGGCCCCTTTAAGAGAGGGGGAGCGCGCACGCGCCCTAAGCACAGAGGCCGGGAAGCAGCGTGAGCTGCCAGCAGAGCGGGAGGAAGCCGCCGGGCACGGAGCGGAGAGGTGAGGGGAACGGCGTCCCTGCCTAGCAGGAGGCAGGGACACCGACGCTACAATCACCACCAAATGACAGCAGAGTAACATAAAGTCAAATCCACTGTGTTTTTTCGGGAAGTGTATTCACATGCACCGCTTCACACCCACACATGGGTATACTCTTTTCCTCATTTCGGCTGTTTTATGTTCTTCTCCTTATCCTCAGCCTCCACCACAACTATACCACCAGGGTGACCGTGGTCCGTGTTGCCATTTTTGAAAGTTCCTCCGTCCTTATTTTTGTCAGCTTTTGCTTGGAAGGCATAAGCAAAGACTGTGGGAGACCCACTCCCCAATAATGAGAATAATATTTTTAAGATGCTGTACTGTATGTCTTTTGTAAGGGGCATTGCAAGTTAATAATAATCTTTATTTTTATATAGCGCTAACATATTCCGCAGCGCTTTACATACATTATCGTCGCTGTCCCCATCGGGGCTCACAATCTAGATTCCCTATCAGTATGTCTTTGGAGTGTGGGAGGAAACCGGAGAAAACCCACGCAAATACGGGGAGAACATACAAACTCCTTGCAGATGTTGTCCTTGGTGGGATTTGAACCCAGGACCCCAGCGCTGCTATGCTGCAGTGCTAACCACTGCGCCACCGTGCTGCCCAAGTTCCTCCATCCTAATTTTTGGCAGCATTTGCTTGGAAGGTATAAGCAAATACTATGGGAGACCCACTCCCCAATAATGGGAATAATGTTTTTAAGATGCTGTACTGTATGGCTCTTGAAAAGGGCATTAAAAGCGTCTTGTTAAGCTACTGGGACCTCCAAGTCTCTTCTGAGGGGCATTAAAAGCGTGTTGTTATACCAATCTGACCTCCATGTTTCTTCCAAGGGGCATTAAAAGCATGTTGTTATACCACTCTGACCTCCATGTCTCTTCTGAGGGGCATTAAAAGCATGTTGTTATACCACTCTGACCTCCACGTCTCTTCCAAGGGGCATTAAAAGCATGTTGTTATACCACTCTGACCTCCATGTCTCTTCTGAGGGGCATTAAAAGCGTGTTGTTATACCACTCTGACCTCCACGTCTCTTCTGAGGGGCATTAAAAGCGTCTTGTTATACCACTCTGACCTCCACGTCTCTTTGAGAGGCATTAAAACCATCTTGTTAAGCAACTGCGACCTCCACGTCTCTTCTGAGGGGCATTAAAAGCGTGTTGTTATACCACTCTGACCTCCAAGTCTCTTCTGAGGGGCATTAAAAGCGTCTTGTTATACCACTCTGACCTCCACGTCTCTTCTGAGAAGCATTAAAACTGTCTTGTTATACCACTTCGACCTCCACGTCTCTTCTGAGTGGCATTAAAAGCATGTTGTTATACCACTCTGACCTCCACGTCTCTTGTGAGGGGCATTAAAACGGTCTTGTTAAGCTACTGCGACCTCCACGTCTCTTCTGAGGGGCATTAAAAGCGTGTTGTTATTCCACTCTGACCTCCACATCTCTTCTGAGGGGCATTAAAAGCGTCTTGTTATACCACTCTGACCTCCACGTCTCTTCTGAGGGGCATTAAAAGCATCTTGTTATACCACTCTGACCTCCACGTCTCTTCTGAGGGGCATTAAAAGCATCTTGTTATACCACTCTGACCTCCATGTCTCTTCTGAGGGGCATTAAAAGCTTCTTGTTATACCACTCTGACCTCCACGTCTCTTCTGAGGGGCATTAAAACCGTTTTCTTATACCACTCTGACCTCCACGCCTCTTCTGAGGGGCATGAAAGGCGTGTTGTTTTACCACTCTGACCTCCACGTCTCTTCTGAGGGGCATTAAAACGGTCTTGTTAAGCTACTGGGACCTCCATGACTCTTCGAACGGGCATTGCATTTCCTCATAATTTTTGGCAGCTTTTGTTTGGAAGGCAAAAGCAAATACTATGGGAGACCCACTCCCCAATAATGGGAATAATGTTTGTAATATGCTGTACTGCATGGCTCTTGTAAGGGGCATTGCAAGTTCCTCCATCCTAATTTTTGGCAGCTTTTGCTTGGAAGGCATAAGCAAATACTATGGGAGACCCACTCCCCAATAATGGAGATTATGTTTGTAATATGCTGTACTGCATGGCTCTTGTAAGGGGCATTGCAAGTTCCTCCGTCCTAATTTTTTGGCAGCTTTTGCTTGGAAGGCATTAGCAAATACTATGGGAGACCCACTCCCCAATAATGGGAATAATGTTTTTAAGATGCTGTACTGCATGGCTCTTGTAAGGGGCATTAAAAGCGTCTTGTTAAGCTACTGGGACCTCCACGTCTCTTCTGAGGGGCATTAAAAGCATGTTGTTATACCACTCTGACCTCCATGTCTCTTCCAAGGGACATTAAAAGCGTGTTGCTATACCACTCTGACCTCCACGTCTCTTCTGAGGGGCATTAAAAGCGTGTTGTTATACCACTCTGACCTCCACGTCTCTTCCAAGGGGCATTAAAAGCATGTTGTAATGCCACTCTGACCTCCACGTCTCTTCTGAGGGGCATTCAAAGCATCTTGTTATACCACTCTGACCTCCACGTCTCTTCTGAGAGGCATTAAAACCGTCTTGTTAAGCTACTGCGACCTCCACGTCTCTTCTGAGGGGCATTAAAAGCGTGTTGTTATACCACTCTGACCTCCAAGTCTCTTCTGAGGGGCATTAAAAGCATGTTGTTACACCACTCTGACCTCCACGTCTCTTCTGAGGGGCATTAAAAGCGTCTTGTTATACCACTCTGAGCTCCACGTCTCTTCTGAGGGGCATTAAAACCGTCTTGTTATACCACTCTGACCTCCACTTCTCTTCTGAGGGGCATTAAAAGCATGTTGTTATACCACTCTGACCTCCACGTCTCTTCTGAGGGGCATTAAAACGGTCTTGTTGAGCTACTGCGACCTCCACGTCTCTTCTGAGGGGCATTAAAACGGTCTTGTTGAGCTACTGCGACCTCCACGTCTCTTCTGAGGGGCATTAAAAGCATATTGTTATTCCACTCTGACCTCCACGTTTCTTCTGAGGGGCATTAAAAGCGTGTTGTTATACCACTCTGACCTCCACGTCTCTTCTGAGGAACATTAAAAGCATCTTGTTATACCACTCTGACCTCCACGTATCTTCTGAGGGGCATTAAAAGCATCTTGTTATACCACTCTGACCTCCATGTCTCTTCTGAGGGGCATTAAAAGCGTCTTGTTATTCCACTCTGACCTCCACGTCTCTTCTGAGAGGCATTAAAACCATTTTGTTATACCACTCTGACCTCCATGTCTCTTCTGAGGGGCATGAAAAGAATGTTGTTATACCACTCTGACCTCCACGTCTCTTCTGAGGGGCATTAATAGCGTGTTGTTATACCACTCTGACCTCCACGTCTCTTCTGAGGGGCATTAAAAGCGTCTTGTTATACCACTCTGACCTCCATGTCTCTTCTGAGGGGCATTAAAAGCATCTTGTTATATCACTCTGACCTCCACGTCTCTTCTGGGGGGCATTAAAGCGTCTTGTTATACCACTCTTACCTCCACGTCTCTTCTGAGGGGCATTAAAACGGTCTTGTTAAGCTACTGGGACCTCCACAACTCTTCGAACGGGCATTGCATTTCCTCATAATTTTTGGCAGCTTTTGCTTGGAAGGCATCAGCAAATACTATGGGAGATCCACTCCCCAATCATGGGAATAATGTTTGTAATATGCTGTATTGCATGGCTCTTGTAAGGGGCATTGCAAGTTCCTCTATCCTAATTTTTGGTAGCTTTTGCTTGGAAGGCATAAGCAAATACTATGGGAGACCCACTCCCCAATAATGGGACTTATGTTTGTAATATGCTGTACTGCATGGCTCTTGTAAGGGGCATTGCAAGTTCCTCCGTCCTAATTTTTGGCAGCTTTTGCTTGGAAGGCATAAGCAAATACTATGGAAGACCCACTCCCCAATAATGGGAATAATGTTTTTAAGATGCCATACTGTATGGCTCTTGTAAGGGGCATTAAATGCGTCTTGTTAAGCTACTGGGACCTCCACCACTATTTCAAGGGGCATTAAAACCGTCTTGTTAAGCTACTGTGACCTCCACGTCTCTTCCGAGGGCCATTGAAATGTTGTTTTTAATTACCTCTAACCTCCACGACTCTTCCAACGGGCATTGCATTTCCTCCTAATTTTAGTCAGCTTTTGCTTTTCAATGCAAAGGCGAAAACTAACGGAGACCCACTCCCCAATAATGGGTATAAGGTTTTTAGTACGCTGTAATCCACGTCTGTTTCAAGGGGCATTGCAGTTCCTCATAATTTTTGGAAAGCCTTCCATTCACTGCTTAGGCCAACAGTGTACAGGACACGCAGTTGCTATAAATAGAAAAAACTGTTTAGTTAAGGCCCTCTGACCTCCATGTTACTTCCAAGGGGCATTGGAGTGCCTCGAAATGTTTGGTAGGCATTGCACTCACTGTATGCCCTATAACTGTGTAGCAGAACCGCTCCTTTTGTTACAGAAACATATCCTACAAGACATGTGTGGTTGACTGGCCTGATATTGATGTGAATGGTCCCTGTTCCTCCTGCTCTTTCTCCTTTGCCACCACCTCATCCATCAATTATCACCCGAAGCTTTGTTTTAACAGGAGTCATAGAACTGGGATAGTAGTGACTAGCCCAGGGGGATGGGGACGACTCGGTACCCGGGCCTTTGCCTGGCCTTGGGGATGTAGCGGTGGTCGGCTTCCGGGCCCATATCCTGGGGTCAGCTTTTAAAAGGGGATTATTTGTTAACTCTATGAAAGTTTGTGACGCCACCTGTGGTTTCTGGTGAGAATCACCAGTGCTGCGGCAGTCCACTGAGGCCGGTGATAAGGCAGCTCAATGGTATAGCTCCTCACAGGTGGAGCTAGGCCTCAGGGCAGCGTACGGAGAGGGGGATGCAGGACAGGCGAGACCCAGCCGGGTCAGAGCAAGAACAGGGACAGACACGATAGTCACTTCAGTACCTTTTACTGATGGAAATTCAGGCACGTCCCGGAGCACTGTAGGGTGAGGGGTGCACGTCCGGTTTCTCCCCAGTAAGCGGGTGTATGTCCTCCTTTCTCTTGCCTCTCTGTAGTAAGTTTCTGGCCTGCCTGGAGCTAGGCCTAACTTGGTTTCTGTTCTGCTCCTGCTGACTTGGTGATAGGGCCTTCTGTTGGAGATCACTCTCCCTATTCTTTGGGGTCTCCGTGATTCCTGACCCTGGTATGTATCAGCTTTTGGTGATCCTGGGACATGTAGTTCGCCAGGGGTTCCGGTTGTTTTCTACTGGTCATGAAGATCCACGTAGACTCGGACCCGGTGTCCGGTATATGCTTCGGGGTGAGCTGGTTAAGCTCCTCTGCCCCTATGTTACTTACTTTCCACTCGCCTTTGGCCCCGCTCGGGCCCTCACTAGGCTACACACACTGCAGCCGAGACACTGCTCTTCTTCGCCGCTCTCAGAGTGTCGGCACACTCCTAGCTCGCTCTGTGAGTTCTAGTCTGGACTCACTCTACAGACTATACTGAACTCTTCCTGCAGGAACTGCTAGGCTCTGGATCAACTGCACTGACTCCTTCTGTGTCTGAGCAGGAACTGCTGAATCAATGAGCTGCCTAGCTCCACCTTCCCTATTTATATCCCTATCGGTCTCCCTCTGGTGGTCTGAGGTGGAAGGTGGAGGTGTGTGTATGCTGTGGGGGCCTTTTGTGGAGAAATCCGGTAA
This sequence comes from Phyllobates terribilis, assembly GCF_046119375.1. Taxonomy (NCBI): domain Eukaryota; kingdom Metazoa; phylum Chordata; class Amphibia; order Anura; family Dendrobatidae; genus Phyllobates; species Phyllobates terribilis. Next base: position 689,854,002 of record NW_027362763.1, on the reverse strand, counting down.
TGCACTCCTCTAGGATCTGTGATACCAAGCGCAGCTGGGCGCCAGAGTAGCAGGAAAACATCCAGCAATCCTCGGAGGAGGTAGAATATGCGCCAAAACGCTGACCACCTAAGGCCTAGCCGCTACTACATACATGCACTTGCATTCCAAGAAAGCAAAGCAGATGCTAACTTCTATCATCATCATGCTCCTCACCTTGGCACTCTCAACTCCCCTGATGGAGAAGTCAGGGCCCACCGGAGGAGTCTGGTTCTCTGGTGGGCTCGTCCAATGCTGCCCTAAAGCAGGCCAGTCTAAGAAAAGTGTGTGGGTCGGTAACAGCAGAAATCGGGGTGGCTGGGGACCGTTTATGGACACCCGGCCGACCCCTGGAGGCTGGGGACCGAGTGTGGACACCCAGCCGCCGGGCGGCTGGGGACTGAGTATGGATAAAAGAGCCACCGACGCAGCCATGACATGGTGGCCGGCGTCTGCCTCCACATGCCTAAAAGGCCCAATTTCAAGAGCAAGCAAGCTAGCAGTATGATATTGCAGCCTGGGGGTGGGTGGGTGGCAGGTTGCACACTTACGCTTGCATTCCAACAAAACAAAGCAGATGCTAGCTTCTATCATCATCATCATGCTCCTCACCTTGGCACTCTCAAGTCCCCTGATGGGGAAGCCAGGGCCCACCGGAGGAGTCTGGTTCTCTGGTGGGTTCGTCCAATGCTGCCCTAAAGTAGGCCGGGCTAAGAAAAGTCTGTGGGGATGTTCCACGGAGAAATCGGGGTGGCTGGGGACCGTTTATGGACACCCGGCCGCCCCCTGGCAGCTGGGGACTGTGTGCGGACACCCGGCCGCGGGGCGGCTGGGGACGGAGTGTGGACACCCGGCCGCCCCCTGGCAGCTGGGGACCGAGCGTGGACACCCGGCCGCTGGGCGGCTGGGGACTGAGAATGGATATCTCGCTGCCGAGCAGCCATGAGGTAGTGGCCAGCTTCGGCCTCCTCAAAACTAAAAGGCCCAATTTCAAGTGCAAGTTAGCAGTATAGTATTGCAGCCTGGGGGTGGGTGGGTGGTTAGCTGCATATTTGCGCTTGCATTGCAAGGAATCGGGGAGGTACAATTGAACACTGCCCTGGGACAAGGACTTGCACGGGGATAGTTGCAAGTCTGCATCTTCTGATGCGGCAAGGATCACTTCTGATGGGCACACTTTTAGGCAGTGACCTGGGAGTCAGAGATGCTTCCAGCGGTCTTCCCCATGCTGTCCCCATGTCTTTTCAGCACTGTATGCATGTGTCACACAGCACATGGCCAGATAAGGTTGTAAAATGTTAAAATGACATTTCCCGGTGAATGCATTTGTCACAGTTGAAAGCAATACAAAAGTGCAAAAACACATAAAAAATGCTACTTGTGAACATAGCCCAAGGTGTGGAGGAGTATGTTTGTTTTTGGTTATTTATTTTACCTTATACACAAGTCTTTACCCTGGAAAAGAAATTCCTTAACATATTTCACAGGAAAAAAGTTTCACTTTCGTTTTTGAACTTTTTATTATGAGCCTGTAAAAGTGGCTTATTACCTCTGACCACGTTGTTGACAACAGTGGGGGTCAGAAATGCTTCCTGGGGTGATCCCCATGCTGTCCCCATGTCATTTGAGCACTGTCACTATCGGTTTGGGTACTTGTTAGGCTTTTAAAAGACTGCCGGGGGTGCCGCCGCAAAAATGCTCAGGTCTCCCATAGACTAACATTGGGCTCGTTGCTCGGGTCGAGCACCCGAGTATCACGGCGAGCTCGGCCCGAGCTTCGAGCACCCGAGCATTTTAGTGCTCGCTCAACACTAGTTATTTTCTGCGCTTGAAGTCTCGCACATGAGTGCAATGTCCTTGTTTCCTAAGCACAGAACAGAAGATGTCAGGATGGTGTGAATTACGTCCAAGGGGCATGATTAAAGGGTGTAAAGCCAGACTGCTCTCACTGAAGAAATGCCCCCTCGGGCTATGAAGGTACATTTGCATATGCGAGAACGGCTATAAATGTTTATTTTTCAGATAATAACAGCTATTGTCTCTAGAGGACCTGTCCTGTTCTGTATTACGCAGACAACACTTCAATGTCAATGATAACTGTGTAATGCTTCATTTCCCCTGTGGAGGCACTGCGGAGAACTTGAACACTTACCGACAACCTCCCTAAAGATAACAGGTTAACGCTCAGGGTCCCAGCAGGCAGAGGGGACTTTGTGATCAGGTTTATTGTAAAGGGACCTTTCTAGCAAGTAGAGATTGTCCAAATTGGAGAACCACAAGAATAAAGAAGCAGAAAAGATGTCTAGGTGATAGGATGAGATAACCAATCAAAAATAGGAGTAAGGACCATTTTATGATAAGGAATCAGAATTATTCATCAGTTTGGGTTTTTTTGTCACAATTTTATAATCTTAAGTATACGCCAATGTAGCTTAGTTGTTTTAATATTTTGTTACCCATGATAAGGCTTTTTGTACAAGGGAGAAGTACCTTCTGACTAGTGATTTTTTCTTTTGTTCAAAAAAACTTTTGCATTTCTTTAATCCTACTCTGGGACTTGACCACTTGATTGATCACATCTCTAATAATATTTCTGTATTGCACTGTACTGTTCTTGTCATAGGCTGGTCCTAATGGAAGAGGAAAGATGTCAGACTGACTCGGGGGCACCTCACGGAGACCAGTGCCGGATGACATCCTCTAACTCTATTTGACCGCTTAGATGCTTCAGCTATGATTTACTACATCATCTAAGGGGTTATACAGCTGAGATTGGAGCAAATTCTGTGCCTGGCACTTACAGAATACTGTGAGTTTAAGGTTATCTATTGGTAGTGTATGCTCAACCAGGATGGGGTTACGTTTCAACATTAATTTGTGCTGAGGATGCCTCAGTGGGTTGAGATGTTGTATTAATTATTTTCTTGTTTCGGGTTTTACTTTTCTCCTTTTTTCCATTCTTGTCCTTGTCTGCAACAATTTGAGGGGGGGTTTTTTTAGATGCGGCTGGTTTTGAGATTTTGAGATCTTTCTCTTTTGAAATTTTTATTGGCTTGACTCTCTCGGGGGCCTTGGCGGGAAAAGACCCCTTAAATTCAGACCTCAGACTACATCCCTGAGTACAGAACCCGCACCCACAAATTAACACCAATCCCTAAAATAAATACAGACCCAACACCAAACCCCTTAAAGTCAAACCCCAGACTCTCTAAATGCAGATCCCAGATTAGACCCCCTGCAGTAATACTGACTCCGAAGACCCTAAATAAATCCAGATCCCTTGCCCCAGGTTATGTGTGGGCCGTATGGTTCTGTGTGCGAGCAGTAGGGTTAGATTATATACGTGTGCTATGGTGGGGCAGAGTTACGTGTGTGCATTTTAGTGGTATCAGGTTATTATGTACTGTATATGTCCTGTATTGGGGACCCCAAAATTGACGTTTTCTGAGATTCCACACTGTCCCTTGTGATGAGCACTTATACTCAAGAACTTCTTCTTAGCAGAAATCAGATGTTTTTGTGACAGATTTTGGTGTTTTTTCTTTATATATATTTTTTTTAGACAAACATGGGAGGATTGAGAAAGAGAGAATTATCTGTCACTTATACTTTTTATCATTCCTGTAATTGAATCAACAACTGCATCAAACTCTTCCAAATAATATATGTGATTCCTTGTAAAGTAAATGTTGTGGAGAAGATGTCCCACATTATCTAGACCTTGAATCTCTGAATCTAATCCACCCCTGATGTCATTACTATGTATATGACTCGCCCCCTGGGCCATGGGGCACTCGGATCCGGGCAATAGGGAAACGATGGGGTTAGTGGTGGCAACCCGGTTCCGTGGCTCAGGGTGGTCAGACCGGTGGTAGTCTGCTATGCGCTGTTGGTATGTCCAACTACGCCACCCGTGGATTGCGGTCAGTGCGAACCGCCGCTGCCAGGCTGACCGCTGGGGCTGATGATGTATGCAGCTGGGGTAGTGTGACTCCCTACGGGAAGAGTGCGGCCCCAGGGCAGTATAATGGAGGATGGGGGTGATGGTGCAGGGCGTCCCAGTACCGTTAGTGCTGGAGGAGCAAGGAGCACACAGACAACAGGTTGCAGTCCAGGGTCTTTACTAGAACAGGTGAACTGACCCACAAACAGTCCCGGCTAAGAGGGGACCTGGATGTCTGAGAGCAAATGGGAAGTTGGCCCTGGTCAGGGTGAGGGTGTAGGCCTACTGTGCTCACTGCGCTCCTTCTGGCTATCTCCTCCTTATAGGGTAACAGCCCACGTTCCCGAGCTCACCGTGTCCTCTCGCCCGTATGGTTTGCAACGTGGGTCCCTTTCTACTCTCGGCCTGGTACGACTTTGCTGGTCCCTTCTACTGTGGCGGAGCCTCCGGGCTTCTTAGGCCAAGGAACATACAGTCCCCTGCAGACTGGTTATCTGCTGCAGGACGTGGAATCCTCACAGCCTCAGACACCAAAGTCTGGTAAATTTGTTTCTTTGTCTGCCAGGACAGGCGTACTTCACCTCTTGTCCCTAGCTTGTGGCTCTCCTACTGCCACACGTCCTCTTAGGGTGCAACACAACTGTTTCTCTCTGCTCTGGGACACCTCTCAGTCCAGAGACAGGTCGTCCAGTACTCCTTAACCCTGCCCCCAGCTCCAGCTTTTATAGGGGCAGCCTGCTCCCCCTACTGGCCTGGGACAGGAGGTATTGCATGCTAATGGTCCTTGACTAGAGGACCTCCCCCTTGCTCTCAGACACAGCTTTATTATATCTGTGGCATCCAGGCCAGGGTGACACATATATACATATGTGCATGTATAGCGCCCCTGAGGGTTCAGTCGCCACAGAGGTACTGCATCTCACCCAGAGGTGTGGTATCTCACTCTCAGGTAAGGAAGGAGTACAGCCTGGGACCCTAACACCTGCATCCAACACTACACTACTCCAGACAAGCTGGAAGGGCAAGATGTGTCGCTCTTCCTGCTGAGCCCTGTCCCTGCTGGAGTGGGGGGAACCAAGAGAGGGGGAACCATGTAGTGAGTGTGAGTGGAGGTAGTAAATCAGGGGAGCACTTGTTAGGAATGATATAAATAGAGAAGCCATCTTGAAAGGACAGTTTAGTCTGAGAGGAGAAGTGAAGAAGAAACCATCTGCAGTGACTTTGAAGACTTAGGCAAGAAAGTGAAAGAATTGGGAGCGCAGGTGGTCTTCTCATCCATCCTCCCAGTGGATGGCCATGGAACAATGAGGTGGAATAAGATTCTACAGGTGAACAACTGGCTACGTCGATGGTGCCGTCAACAAGGATTTGAATTTCTGGATCACGGAATGAATTACCTATACGATGGACTACTTGCTAGAGATGGGGTGCACCTTACGAAGACTGGAAAACATGTATTTGGAAGTCGCCTTGCTACACTCATCAGAAGAGCTTTAAACTAGAACAATGTGGGAAGGGAAGCAAAAGGCCAGAAAAAGCCATACAGCTGACAAATACTATTGAGATCTCTGCTACTGGAAGTGGAAAAGAAGAACAAAGACAAAAAAATCTAAGTAATAAAAATATGGGAGGAAGAGAAATCAATCACAAACTAAAATGTTTTTATACAAATGCACAAAGCATGGGCAACAAACAAGGAGAATTGGAACTACTAATGCAGGAAAAGGAATATGATGTCATTGGAATCACTGAAACTTGGTGGGACGATACACATGATTGGAATAAAAGGCTAAAAGGATACAACTTATTTGCAAGAAACAGACTTGATAAACGAGGAGGAGGTGTTGCATTGTATGTTAGAAAAGCGTATATCTGCACAGAGATTGAAGCTTCAGAGACTGGGAGTTCTGTGGAAACTGTTTGGGTAAGAATACAAGGAGAGAACAACGGAAAGGACACCATTGTAGGCATTTACTACAGGCCACCTGGGCAAGCTGAAGATATGGATGAACTCTTTATGTATCAAATGACCAAGTTCTCCAAAAAATATGACGTAGTGGTCATGGGAGATTTCAACTATCCAGACATTTGTTGGGAATCTCTCTCAAGTAAAACTAACAGGTCAAGCAAATTCTTATCCTCTCTTGCTGACAACTTTATCTTCCAAAAGGTAGGGGAGAAAACAAGGGGATCTGCTACTTTGGATCTAATCCTTATAAACAGGGAGGAAATGGTTGAGGAGGTAAAGGTGGCTGGGACCCTAGGAGGCAGCGATCATGCTATTATAGAATTTTGGATAACTAGAGGAGGAAGACATGTGAAGACTCAAACTTCAAGGTTAGATTTTAGAAAGGCAGATTTTAAGAGACTCAGAAAGAGAATAGGAGGGATCCAATGGCTGGATGTCCTTAAGGACAAAAATGTCCAGGAAGGATGGGAAATTTTTAAAAATGAGATTCTCAAAGCACAATCGTTAACAATCCCAAAAAGTAGGAAGAATGGGAAGCATTTAAGGAAACCAGGATGGATGAACACAGAACTTAAACACATGCTAAAAAGAAAGAAAGAAATGTTTATTAAATGGAAAGAGGGAGGCATATCTAAAGAAGATTATAATGCAGTCTGCAGATCCTGCAGGGCACGTATCAGGTTAGCTAAAGCTGACAATGAATTAAGGCTTGCAAGAGATGTCAAAAGCAATAAAAAAGGATTTTGGGGGTATGTCAAAAGTAAAAGAAAAGTCAAAGATGCTATAGGATTTTTACAGGATGAAAATGGAGAAATGGTAAGAGAGGATGTTGAGAAGGCCGAACTTTTTAATTCCTATTTTGCATCTGTTTTCTCTCAGAAAGAAAATGTAACATCAACTGATCTTCACTGTCCTTTTAAAGGAATAGAGGAATCCAAGTTATCAGTAAACAGAAAGATTGTGAGGGAATATTTAGCTAACATGAATGAGTTCAAGTCTCCAGGTCCAGATGAATTACACCCCAGAGTACTGAAGGAGATCGTAGAAGAAATTTTAGAACCACTCTCCATAATCTTTGAAAATTCTTGGAGAACAGGAGAAGTCCCAGAAGACTGGAGAAGAGCAAATGTTGTTCCTATCTTCAAAAAGGGGAAGAAGGTGGACCCAGGGAACTATAGGCCGGTGAGTCTGACTTCTATACCAGGAAAGATCTTTGAACAAATTATTAAACAACATGTATGTAAGTACATGGATAAGAATGAAGTGATTAACCAGAGTCAGCATGGGTTTGTAACTAACAAGTCATGTCAGACTAACTTAATTTCCTTCTATGACAGAATCACTGACTGGGTGGATCAGGGAAATGCTGTAGATATAGTATATCTTGACTTCAGCAAAGCATTTGACAAAGTATCTCACATCATCCTTATTGAAAAAATGACCAAGTATGCAATGTACCAGGCAACTGTTAGGTGGATTCATAACTGGCTTAGTGATCGGACTCAAAGGGTGGTTGTAAATGGCTTCACATCCAGCTGGATGAATGTCTCAAGTGGGGTACCACAGGGCTCCGTCCTGGGACCTGTATTGTTCAACATCTTTATCAATGATTTAGATGAAGGAATTGAGGGTAAACTGATTAAATTTGCTGATGACACAAAGCTAGGAGGGATAGCTAATACTAGAGAAGAGAGAGAGAGGATTCAAAAAGACCTAAATAAACTGGAGCAGTGGGCAGCAACCAACAGAATGGTTTTTAACAGGGAAAAATGCAAAGTACTACATCTGGGCAATAAAAATGAAAAAAGCATATACAGAATGGGAGGAATAGAGCTAAGCAACAGTGCATGTGAAAAAGACTTAGGTATACTAATAGATCATAGACTGAACATGAGTCAACAGTGTGATGTAGCAGCAAAAAAGGCAAATACAATTCTGGGATGTATTAACAGAAGCATACAGTCTAGATCACGTGAAGTCATTATCGGTCTTTACTCCTCTTTGGTCAGACCTCATCTGGAATACTGTGTACAGTTTTGGGCACCACATTTTAAAAAAGACATAGACAAACTGGAGCAAGTTCAGAGAAGAGCGACCAGAATGGTGACTGGTCTGCAAACCATGTCCTATGAGGAACGGTTGCAGGATTTGGGAATGTTTAGCTTGCAAAAAAGAAGACTGAGAGGAGACTTAATAGCTGTCTACAAATATGTCAAGGGCTGTCACATTGTAGAAGGATCATCTTTATTCTCATTTGCACAAGGAAAGACTAGAAGCAATGGGATGAAACTAAATGGGTGGAGACACAGATTAGATATTAGAAAAAACTTTTTGACAGTTAGGGTGATTAATGAGTGGAACAGGCTGCCACGAGAGGTGGTGAGTTCCCCTTCAATGGACGTCTTCAAACAGAGGCTGGACAGACATCTGTCTGAGATGATCTAGTGAATCCTGCTTTGAGCAGGGGGTTGGACCAGATGACCCAGGAGGTCCCTTCCAACTCTACCATTCTATGATTCTATGATTCTATGATTCTAGAGGGAGCAGGAGCTCTGCTCAGGAGGAGGGCCTGGAGAGAGGTCCAGGACAGACTGAGGAGGAGGGGAGCGGGAGAAAGGCTCCAGGAACGTGGAAGGGACCCCAGGGGTACGGGAAGTGCTGGAGGCCACCTGTACGCCCAAATCTGCCAGGCGGTGGAGGGGTCAGGTCGCACAGAGGGGACCGGTCCCTAAACTAGCAGAGTTCTTCAAGTCTCAACTAGTAAACCCGGAGGTTGTAGTATTTCAGGTACTGCAGCCACAATCCACATCAGTCTCACCAAGAAGGTAGCCATAGAGGACCCAGGAGACAGAGATGATGTCGCCAGACAAAGTCCATGGTCACTGGATTGGGATACTAGGTGTGAGGTGCAGGGAGACGGCCAGAAGGAACACACAGAAGGGAGTCCCGCTATGTACTCTGGAGGTACCTGAGGGTTGGCTGAACCCCTCCCTGAGTAAGCACAGGACAACATGGGAGGTTATCCTGGCCCTGGTACCTTGGAGTCTGAAAATCATGAGTAAAACTGTGAAGACTGCACCCCACCGTCTCTGTTAGTTATTGCTGCTGCGCCATCACTCCCTGCACTACACTGCACCACGAGTGCTACTTCATAACAACAACATCTACACTGCCCTGGAGCTAAGCTCTACCTGTGGAGAGCTAAACCAACTCTGCTGCATTCACACCAGCTCCAGAGGATCTGCTCCTCAGCGGCGGCTCCACATAGCCGCGTACCACAGGTGGCGTCACAAACTGTATATAAAAAGTATAAATCCCCTGTAAATATCCCCTTTTATTGACCGCCCTGGGTCACGGACCGGGTCACCGCCACTGTGACATCTCCCCTAGCAATGACCAGCCCGGCACCGAGTACCCCACGGCCCAGGGGGCGCGTCATCTTTGGCGTCACGAACAGGATATGAACCCACCCGTTATCACCGGGTATTGTGCGCCTAGAGACTGTATTGTATACTGAATGTGGCGCCCGCCCCAGAAGAACAGGCGCCATTATGTGCGAGATAAAAGACAACAAGAAACCGCCTCCCATCGTGGGCCGGGTTAAAGAATGGCGCCAAAAGCAGGGACCGCCCCGAGCATCAGTGACCATGTATGTAGATGTGTCCATCAAGCTGGGGGGGCCGCCCCAAGGTGTGTCCGACAGCAAGTTGCCATGGAACCACCCCCGAAAGGGGAGAGGAAGGAAGAAACCTAGGAGACAGGGCGGAATTTCCAGCAGTCTAGACAGACCGCACCCGGCAGGCAACATGGAGGAGAGTCAGGAGCAAGCTCCCATCCATGGCCTGCAGCGATCAGCAACGCCTCTCACCCTGGAGGAGGCAATGGCAGAGTTATCCCTGGAGGATACCAAGTTCCTCCAAGCTGAAATTCAGGAGCTAGGCCGGAGGATGGAGAGCGCCCAGCAGGATGCCATCGCCGGCTGGAAGAAGGAGCTGCTGGAGAAGCTTATGATCCGGCAGCAGCCAGTGCTGCACTCCACCAGCAGCGCCCCAGCCCCGGAGGAGCCTGAACAGAGCCAGGAGGCAGAGGACGGCACAGGCGCGGCCGCGGGAGCAGGTAAGAGGAGACTCCCTGTCTCGGGCATTGAGAGTGCTGACCTGCTCCTAGGCCCCCTTACGGAACCTCCGATCCTGGGTGCCTGCTCCATCGACCTGCTCCTAGGCCCCCTGGCGGAACCTCCGATCCCGGGCGCCTGCTCCACCGACCTGCTCCTATTCCCCCTGGTGGAACCTTCGATCCCGGGCGCCTGCTCCGCCGACCTGCTCCTAGGCCCCTGGCGGAACCTCCGATACCGGCGCCTTCTCCGCCGACCTGCTCTTAGGCCCCCTACCAGAGCCACCAAACCCCGCACCTGAGTGGGTGTACTTAAGCCCCGCCTACGACTGGTCTGCCAAATATGAAGACCAGCAAGGACCCCTTCTGACACCTGAACCTGCACCCCCGGTTACCTGCCAAGGAGGAGAGGAGTTCCAGTGGGACAACTGGGAGGGGGACCTCATGGGGTTCCCGTGGGAGACCCAGAGCCAGGCCCTCAGGAGGGAGGAGTACTGTAGACGGGAGCTCCTGCAGTTGGAGAAGGAATGTCATGACCGGCAGGCGCGGTGGGAGCAAATGTATCCCCGGAACATGGCGGCCAAAACTCGGGCCCGCAAAGCAAAGTCCACCACATCCAGTCCCCATCTGGAGGGGATAGTAGTAAAGTTTGATCTGGACCCCGGGTGGGGCTTTGTCAGAGAGCCGCAGACGGATCGGGACGTCTTTGTCAATCGGCGGGACGTCGAGCCCCATCTTCAACAGGGGCATCCTAACCGAGACCTCTACCCCGGTGACCGTGTAACCTTTACTCGCCACAAGGGCGAGCGCGGGTGGTATGCCCTCCAGGTATACAGAGTGGCGAAGGAGAGGAGGGACATGCCCCCACAGTACGAGGCTGATGACCCGGCTGGGTCAGCCTGCAGAAACCAGGAGTTCCCACTGAGGGAGCCCTACTGTTAAACTGTTTTAGTTAATTGAACTGTATATAGTTACCCGGAAAGGTACAGCAGAGACACTGCAAGTTGAAAAGTGTTGTGTGTGTTTACTTAGTTACCCGGTAAGGGTACCAAAAACTTGTAGGCTGAGGACTGTGAGCAGCCAAAAACTTTCCATTGTAAATAGTTGCACTTCTTAAAGTGCCCCTTATTGGTTTTATATGACAAGACTGACCTCAGAACAAAAACCAGTTTGGAGTGGCCGAAGAACTGATCCAATGCCTGGATCATCTATGCCCTGCAGCCACGCCCAGGGCCTACGTTGAGGGTTTTCGGACAGGTCCCTCATGTTGCTTAAGTTGGACCTTACCCAGTGAGATGGACACCTAGTTACAGATCTCACTGCAGTTTGCTTAACCTACTTGAAAAGTGATAAAAATGTTTTATATGTGAAGAAGAATGTTATTGAAAATGCTTTTATACTGTCTGATATGCTAATAGAAACCAGTAACTTTTAAGAAGTGTGCCTCCCATAAAGGGAAGAAAAAGTTTGTTTATGATCTTATATGCGAATGCATTCTAAAAAAATTGTAAGTCTAAAACCGTGTTTTACTCAGTTCCTGCCCGCGGACATGCTGTGTTTTACCAGGGGGGTATGTGGCGCCCCTGAGGGTTCAGTCACCACAGAGGTACTGCATCTCACCCAGAGGTGTGGTATCTCACTCTCAGGTAAGGAAGGAGTACAGCCCGGGACCCTAACACCTGCATCCAACACTACACTACTCCAGACCAGCTGGAAGTGCAAGATGTGTCGCGTTTCCTGCTGAGCCCTGTCCCTGGCTGGAGTGGGGGAAACCAAGAGAGGGGGAACCATGTAGTGGGTGTGGGTGGGGAAGTAAATCAGGGGAGCACTTGTTAGGAATGATATAAATAGAGAAGCCATTTTGAAAGGACAGTTCAGTCTGAGAGGAGAAGTAGAGGGAGCAGGAGTTCAGCAGGAGCTCTGCTCAGGAGGAGGGCCTGGAGAGAGGTCCAGGACAGACTGAGGAGGAGGGGAGCGGGAGAAAGGCTCCAGGAACGTGGAAGGGACCCCAGGGGTACGGGAAGTGCTGGAGGCCACCCGTACTCCCGAATCTGCCAGGCGGTGGAAGGGTCAGGTCGCACAGAGGGGACCGGTCCCTAAACTAGCAGAGTTCTTCAAGTCTCTACTAGGAAAGCGGAGGCTGTAGTATTTCAGGTACTGCAGCCACAATCCACATCAGTCTCACCAAGAAGGTAGCCATAGAGGACCCAGGGGACAGAGAAGACGTCGCCCGACAAGGTCCGCAGTCACTGGATTGGGACACTAGGTGTGACGTGCAAGGAGACGGCCAGAAGGAACACACAGAAGGGAGTCCCGCTATGTACTCTGGAGGTACCTGAGGGTTGGCTGAACCCCTCCCTGAGTAAGCACAGGATGACGTGGGAGGTTACCCTGGCCCTGGTAACTTGGAGTCTGAAAATCGTGAGTAAAGCCCTGAAGACTGCACCCCACCGTCTCTGTCAGTTATTGCTGCTGTGCAATCACTCCCTGCACTACACTGCACCACGAGTGCTACTTCATAACAACATCTACACTGCCCTGGAGCTAAGCTCTACCTGTGGAGAGCTAAACCAACTCTGCTGCATTAACAACAGCTCCAGAGGATCTGCTCCTCAGCGGCGGCTCCACATAGCCGCATACCACAGGAGGTGTCACGAACTGTATATAAAAACTATAAATCCCCTGTAAATATCCCCTTTTATTGACCGCCCTGGGTCACGGACCGGGTCACCACCACTGTGACATCTCCCCTAGCAACGACCGGCCTGGCACCTTGTACCCCACGGCCCAGGGGGCGCGTCACATGCCTGTGTGCAGTGAATGTTTCACTGTGTGCATATTGTGTAGTGATCCTATGAGCATGTATGTAATGATTATGTACGCATGCCTATATGTAGTGAATGTGAATGTGTGCGCGTATGCATAGCTCCAAACCGTCCCGGATGCTGTGGGACTGTCCCGATTCAAGGGAGCTGTCCCGCTGTCCAGGGAGGTCAGGGCTGTATCCCAACCTCCACTCATTCTACGTGATGTCTTCTCTCTTGCGTTTTCATTGCTCCATAGCTGCTCCTCTTTGGGGGACGGGGACTGCATCTCTGCTCTGCACTTACTTGCATTCAGTTAAAGGGAACCTGTCATGTCCCCAAACGCTATTATTCTGCAGACATGGGGTGATTCTGTAGATTATTAGTGTTCTAGAGCTGTGCATCCACTGCACTGGAAACCCAGCTACCTGGAGGAAATTAACTTCATTCCTCCTAGCAGCCTCCGGCTTTCAGTCATGGAGGCGCAACCAGAACAGCTTCAATCACCACAGCTGTAACCGCACCCCGGCATTGACTGACAGGTGGCTCTGTATTGATGCACTGGGGAGCCCACTGTCAGTCAGTGATGGGATGTGGTTACAGTCGCTGCTCTCTATGTAGTGAGCGGTGACTGAAGCGGCACCTCTATGACTGAAAGCCGGAGACTGCCGGAGAAAAAAGTTAATTTCCTCCAGGTAGCCGGGCTTCCAGTGCGGTGGCCACACAGCTATACAATGCTATTAACCTACAGATTAATCTCATATCTGCAGATTAATAACATTTTTGACATGACAGGTTCCCTTTAAAGGGAATCTGTCAGTTGGATCAACCCTTCTAAGACATCTATATGGGCATGTAGGTCACAGAAAGTTCAAATGACAGTGGCATAAAAAATGGCATAATTTTGTCCAGGTTTATCACGAACGTCAGAAGTCACTCTATGTCATGTGTCAGGCGATGCCATTATTTACCATCCATGTAACATACAGGATGTTTCCTATAGTTACTAGTCTTATGTGCCCTCTTTCTATATATTATTCTTTCTACATCTATAAAATAAATGACTCAATACTTTTACAGCTTTATGATGTTTATTAATCTGCTGTCATGATAAGAGAAAGTCCAGCCTTACTGTGGACACTGGTGGAGATGTCCTCCCCGATGGAATTGAGTGAGGTGGAGTAACTAGTGGATAGTCAGTGGATAGTTCAGGATGACTGGTATTCATCAAGTCCCCTTGTTATCGGTGATACATTAGGGAGGTGATGTGCAGCTATAAGATCCTCTGGGTCAAAATCTGCTTCTTCTATGGGAGGCACCTGAAAGCTCTGGTCGTGGTGGTGACGAGTGGTACGTGTAGGCAACTCATGTGTAGAAGTTCATTTGCATGTTGCCGCCAGACGATTCCTTGACATTCTGCAGGCTCTGGAGGAGGAAAATAAGCTATGGACGTCCCGGATTGCATAGACTAGGAACTACGACTTTCGATCAGTATAGAAAGAAACATCACCTGCTCATTTTGGGAAACTAAGCTGGTTAGCCATCAGAGCAAGCCTCATGTTGTCCATCTAGTCCTTCTGCATGGTGGACCAACTTTGTGGTGTAATGAAGAAGAGTTCAGTCCATAAGTTGGTCGGTCTTTAAAAGCCGCTGATGTCTGGATACAACTTATTTTAGCTAAGAGGAGACAGCATCCCTTTCACTCAGATGCTGCTGGAGCTGGTTCCCAGTCCGGAACTTCACCGCAAAGGCCCACTGGCACTTGCTGCTGTACGAGTAACATTGCTTCTTCTATTCATCATGTCGTGTGACAAGTGCCCTCCTTTCCTGATTTTAGAGTATCACCATTGAGAATGGTCTCTGAAAAGGAGGTAAATTCTGCTTAATCCATCATCTTTCTTACCCTCGGGGCCTCAGTCAATGATTGTATTTCAAAGGAGGAGGCACATCATTTGATAGGGTAATTTTTCTGCCTAGTGTGTGCATGGTTAGTGAAATCCAATACAGAATAAGACTTTCATTATGAATGGACAGGTATGAGACGGGCATTAGATACACATTGTGGAGATTTACTCACTTTCAGGCAGCTGGTAGCGTTCACATAGGCAAAAAGTCTCATTGGGAAAAGAGGCTATTTTATTATAGTTCATAAAATGTCCAGGTTAAACGAAACACATAGCATTTTCCCGAAGTAAAGGTGAAAATAAACTAGAATATTCCACACTGCTGTATGGACTCACCTGTTTAACATTAAATTCCAGTCTCAATCTCTCTTGTCCTTTCTTAGAGGCCAGCACTAAGAAGTGTTTCTACCCCTGACTAACAGATCACGATGAGCAGCTCAGCTCCTCTATTAAGTCAGCTGCATCTCCTGGATTGGAGGATGGGAGCGACTAGTCCCGCCCTGCTCTTCCAGTCGCTCCTAAAAACCTGGACCCATGCTGCCTCATTAAATAAACCTCTCAGCAATATCAGTGCTGGAGCTTTCTCTCCAGGTTTCATATCACCAAGGCCAGGCACCTCGGTGATACATACACTCCATCCAGGACTTGTCCAGCTGCCACCTTACAACACTATCTTGATGATTTTCATCATCATTGGTTTTCACTATATGGAGACATTGCTATTTTCAAGATAATAGTTAGCAAGCTCATATCAATACTCAAACAGTATACTACACATTTTTATCAGCTATTTCACTGTATGATCTTGGTGAGGTTGGAGCTCAGTGAGTGGGGACAGTCCGAGTGTATCGTAGGCATATGTTACCTCTTCTGTGGCGGTGTTTGTCCATGCCTGTATGGAGTTTTATAGACCACATACCCCCAGTGTAACAGCATTAGGCATGGAAGGTCAATGTTGATGTGGACACTGGTGGAAGTGTCCTCCCCAATTGTATAGGGTGAGAAGGATTAACTATATAGTCAGGGTATGTATGTTCCAGATGACTGGTATTCACTAGGGTCCCTTGTTATCAGTGAGGGACCTGGCTTAGTGCCATCAAACGTTCTTGACCTTCTGGCTGTATGCCATCAATAAGTAATGACCCTCCGGCTGTGGACCATCAATAGGTCATCACTCTCTGGCATACAGCCATTCATTGGTCTGAGCGTCAGGTTTCTTATCATCTGTAGGATGTGAACTTTAAGTTTGCTGATGGAAAAGTACATCCTAACTCAATGGTGTTCAGATGTTGATTACATCGGGAGGAATTATTCAAACCCGTGATGGACTTGAAACAGGCTAAACGGAAGAGACGGGAACTATAGACAGTTATTTCCTCCTCAATCTTCCACGCCTCTTAAACACCTACAGAAAAATCTCTTTCTCCTGGGCTGTAGTGTTGTGGGCATTCTAGGCTCTGATGTTTTTGGCTCTGTTGGTATCGGCTCTGGAGCTATTGGCTCTGGAATTCTGGTTTGTTGTTTTCTTTGACGGATCAGAAACCTCTCTGTATGATGATTAGACCTTTGAGCTTTTATACCACTGTTGTTATTAGGTATATAACGGAACCAAACAATATTACTGAATGCCACATTATAGTTGCGTCTAGAAGACTCTTTTGCATCCTGAGATGCACGAGGCATAGATGGACTAGGACAGTTATCTTTGGATAGGAAAGGTGTTCTCATTGACTCTTGCACATGAATATCAGGGACGCAGATTGGCTCCTTAGAATTACTCAGTTTTCCCTGTTGTTCTCGTACACGGATCAGAAACCTCTCTGGGTGATGATTAGACCTTCGAGCTTTTTTACCGCTGTTGTTATTAGGTATATAACGGAACCAAACAATATTACTGAATGCCACATTATACTTGCTTCTAGTAGACTCATTTGCATCCTGAGAAGCTGGAGGCATAGGTGGACTAGGACAGTTGGACAGGATAGGTGTTCTCACTGACTCTTTCACCTGAATCTCAGGGATGCAGATTGGCTCCTTACAATTACTCAGTTCTTTCTGAATGCATTTGTTCACAGGAGTGGGTGTTTTAGTTCCGCCATCAGGTTCAGCTTTTTTGGTCAGATCTGATTTTGAGCCTGGTTCTTGATCTAAATCACAGGGATTTCTTTGCTTCGCCCTCAGGAGCTGGACAAGTTTGAAGGTGAAACACTCTATGAGTACAAGTACTGTCATCACCTTGACAAAGACAGCGCAGCGGAAGAGCCAAAGTGGATATCTGATGTTATCTTCATACGGAATTGTCGTGAGATTCGCAGATGGTAGGTCATCCTGTAATAAAAAAAAAACATAATAAAGTACTGTGTATTAATACACAATCCATCTAATCAGAGAGCGACGGATACAATATACAGCAAGCTTCAGGTATATCCCATAGAGGAGGTCAGGAAGAAATTTGGAATTTACCTCCTGGGTCCATGGAATATTGTTTTTTCACATGATGGACGGTGAAGTGTCCAGTATGAAAAGTCCTGCAAGAGTTAGTGTTATCATTAGCTGATCCGCATAGTGACCAACCACGGAAGAGCTTCAATTTAAATTTAAAAGTTTAGAAAATGTTAACTGCGCTGTGATTGGTCAGAACGGCTGGTTTTTCAGTTGACACACGAGACCCAACATCTTTAGGAAAGGTGTCATGAAAAAATGTAAAGTATTAAGGATTTATTTTTACTTAAATATTTAAAAATGTTTTAATGGAATAAAATATGAAAAATGATTGAAAAGTTTTTTCCACTTTTAAACACTAGAAGGAGCAGCTGCTGGCATTTGCTATGAAAACGTAGTGCACTGCGAGCTGGCATTACCACTGCTATAAATGTGCGCAGGATCTGCTCAAGATGTGTCTGATCTCTCCTCCCCCTTCTGGGCGTTTTCAAAAGGATAAGGCTGTGTGCCCACGTAGCGTTTTTCAAGCGTATATGCTGCGGAATTTCCGCAGCGTAAACGCTTGAAAAACGCATGTATATCCGCACCCCATGGTCCCCAATGGCATTCCGCAATGTCAATGCCCATGCTGCGGATTTTTCCGCAGCGTATATGCTGCGGTCAAAAATCCGCAGCATGTTCATTAATTTTGCGGAAGCGCAGCGGAATCAATGTGCGGATGGTACCCAGGTCTGGAGGAGAGGAGACTCTCATCCAGACCTGGGTACCAAAGAAAAAGGAAAAAAAAGAATAAAATAAAGTTTATACTTATCTTCTGATGTTTTCCCTCCGTCGCGCTGTTGTCTGAAGGACCTGCCACGTCATTGAGTCATGTGACCCACCACATGACTCAATGACGTCACCGCAGGTCCTGCACACAACAGCATGAGCCGCTCAAGACTCCGGACGGGGCAGAGAATGCATCGGAAGGTGAGTATAAAGTTTATTTTTTTTATTTTTACCATTCTGAACAAGTTGTCAAGCACTTTTCCAAGTGATGCTTGGAGAAGTGCTTGATAACCCGCATGCGGAAATACATGCAAAGACGCCTCACAAACGCTTCTACCTGCCGGGAAAACCGCATGTAATATCCGCATGCGATTTTCCCGCCAGGGAGAAGCGTAAAAAATATGCTTCAGGTCCGCAACGTGGGCACATAGCCTAAGGGACGATGACGTTTAGGATCTCAGCGCAGAGGCATTTCATTGCTAACTGCAATGTGATACCGAGATGTGGACAGTGTCACTATGGACGGGTGGCAGCGTGGATTATATTAGGTGGCGCTGCGCCATTCACTGGTCATTACAGAGATCTGAGTGTAGCAGTCATATTACAGCTGCAGTGCTCAGATCACAGTAATTGCACAGTTCAGCAGCACAAAATAGGATTAGGTACACAGCATAGCGGACTGTATCAAACATGTTAAGATTAGATACATGGCTAAGAAGACTGTATCAGATATGAAAGGATTAGATACACAGCTCATCACTCAGACTATCACACATGATACAATTAGATACACGGGTCAGCAGATGGTATCACATATGATAGGATTAGATACACAGCTCAGTGGACAGTATCACACATGATATGATTAGATACACAGCTTAGCAGATGGTATCACATATGATAGGATTAGATACACAGCTCAGTGGATGGTATCACACATGATAGGATTAGATACACCGCTCAGTGGACGGTATCACACATGATAGGATTAGATACACAGCTCAGTGGACGGTATCACACATGATAGGATTAGATACACAGCTCAGTGGACGGTATCACACATGATAGGATTAGATACACAGCTCAGTGGATGGTATCACACATGATAGGGGAGGAGTCCTGAGGAGATAATTTGCATATTCCCACTGCATTTTGGGGTAAGTGAAGAGTCTCCGCGAGCTCAAAGAACACTGGATTTTGGCTGTTGGAGCTGAAAAGAGGACATCGGTAAACCAGGGGAGGAGTCCTGAGGAGATAATTTGCATACTCCCACTGTATTTTGGGGTAAGTGAAGAGTCTCCGCGAGCTCAAAGAACACTGGATTTTGGCTGTTGGAGCTGAAAAGAGGACATCGGTAAACCAGGGGAGGAGTCCTGAGGAGATAATTTGCATATTCCCACTGTATTTTGGGGTAAGTGAAGAGTCTCCGCGAGCTCAAAGAGCACTGGATTTTGGCTGTTGGAGCTGAAAAGAGGACATCGGTAAACCAGGGGAGGAGTCCTGAGGAGATAATTTGCATATTCCCACTGTATTTTGGGGTAAGTGAAGAGTCTCCGCGAGCTCAAAGAGCACTGGATTTTGGCTGTTGGAGCTGAAAAGAGGACATCGGTAAACCAGGGGAGGAGTCCTGAGGAGATAATTTGCATATTCCCACTGTATTTTGGGGTAAGTGAAGAGTCTCCGCGAGCTCAAAGAGCACTGGATTTTGGCTGTTGGAGCTGAAAAGAGGACATCGGTAAACCAGGGGAGGAGTCCTGAGGAGATAATTTGCATATTCCCACTGTATTTTGGGGTAAGTGAAGAGTCTCCGCGAGCTCAAAGAGCACTGGATTTTGGCTGTTGGAGCTGAAAAGAGGACATCGGTAAACCAGGGGAGGAGTCCTGAGGAGATAATTTGCATATTCCCACTGTATTTTGGGGTAAGTGAAGAGTCTCCGCGAGCTCAAAGAGCACTGGATTTTGGCTGTTGGAGCTGAAAAGAGGACATCGGTAAACCAGGGGAGGAGTCCTGAGGAGATAATTTGCATATTCCCACTGTATTTTGGGGTAAGTGAAGAGTCTCCGCGAGCTCAAAGAACACTGGATTTTGGCTGTTGGAGCTGAAAAGAGGACATCGGTAAACCAGGGGAGGAGTCCTGAGGAGATAATTTGCATATTCCCACTGTATTTTGGGGTAAGTGAAGAGTCTCCGCGAGCTCAAAGAACACTGGATTTTGGCTGTTGGAGCTGAAAAGAGGACATCGGAAAACCGCGCGCCTGCTGGCGCGCGCATTTTTAATCTTTTTTCACTGTGTTCAGAACATTAACAGTAAGAACATGGAAGAGTCCAGGAGCCATTTGGTGAGCTGCATATCCTGCTACATGTTCACAGACTTGCCAGTGGAAAAGCCAAACTTCACATGCCAGAAATGCAAGCTTGTGTCCCTGTTGGAGGAAAAGTTGCGAAATCTAGAAGAGAGGTTAACTACCTTGAAAATCATTAAGGAAGGTGAAGAGTTCTTAGACAGAGCAGAATTATCTCTTCATGATTCAGAAAGAGAAGAAATTCGAACTGCACCTGATGAAACAGAGGAATGGAAGCATGTGACCCAGAGAA
The DNA here is from genome assembly GCF_046119375.1 of Phyllobates terribilis. Taxonomy (NCBI): domain Eukaryota; kingdom Metazoa; phylum Chordata; class Amphibia; order Anura; family Dendrobatidae; genus Phyllobates; species Phyllobates terribilis. The sequence goes on along the minus strand of NW_027362763.1, from coordinate 689,833,445 downwards.
GCTGGAGGATCGAGAGGCAGTCAGCACCCATACTGCTCAGGAACCAGTACCAGGCTCTCACGCAGGAGAACCATGAAGAAATACAGCAAGATAAGACTTTGCCAGCAATGAATAACCTTGTAAGCCCTCAGAATCCTCCTGGATGGAAAAAGAAGAATGTTGTGAAGAAAAAACGGAGAGTGGTGGTCATGGGGGATTCCCTGTTAAGAGGAACAGAGGCCGCTATCTGCAGACCAGACATAACCTCAAGAGAAATGTGCGGTCTTCCAGGAGCAAAAATTAAAGATGTGTCTGACAGGATATCAAGACTCTTCAGACCTACAGATCACTACCCATTCCTGCTAATACATGTGGGGACAAATGACACCGCAAGAAAGGACCTGGAAACCATCTGCAGTGAGTTTGAAGACTTAGGCAAGAAAGTGAAAGAATTGGGAGCGCAGGTGGTGGTCTCATCCATCCTCCCAGTGGATGGCCATGGAACAATGAGGTGGAATAAGATTCTACAGGTGAACAACTGGCTACGTCGATGGTGCCGTCAACAAGGATTTGGATTTCTGGATCACGGAATGAATTACCTATACGATGGACTACTTGCTAGAGATGGGGTGCACCTTACGAAGACTGGAAAACATGTATTTGGAAGTCGCCTTGCTACACTCATCAGGAGAGCTTTAAACTAGAACAATGTGGGAAGGGAAGCAAAAGGCCAGAAAAAGCCATACAGCTGACAAATACTATTGAGATCTCTGCTACTGGAAGTGGAAAGGAAGAACAAAGACAAAACAATTTAAATAATAAAAATATGGGAGGAAGAGAAACCAATCACAAACTAAAATGTTTTTATACAAATGCACAAAGCATGGGCAACAAACAAGGAGAATTGGAACTACTAATGCAGGAAAAGAAATATGATGTCATTGGAATCACTGAAACTTGGTGGGATGATACACATGATTGGAATAAAAGGCTAAAAGGATACAACTTATTTGCAAGAAACAGACTTGATAAACGAGGAGGAGGTGTCGCATTGTATGTTAGAAAAGCGTATATCTGCACAGAGATTGAAGCTTCAGAGACTGGGAGTTCTGTGGAAACTGGGTAAGAATACAAGGAGAGAACAACGGAAAGGACACCATTGTAGGCATTTACTACAGGCCACCTGGGCAAGCTGAAGATATGGATGAACTCTTTATGTATCAAATGACCAAGTTCTCCAAAAAATATGACGTAGTGGTCATGGGAGATTTCAACTATCCAGACATTTGTTGGGAATCTCTCTCAAGTAAAACTAACAGGTCAAGCAAATTCTTATCCTCTCTTGCTGACAACTTTATCTTCCAAAAGGTAGGGGAGAAAACAAGGGGATCTGCTACTTTGGATCTAATCCTTATAAACAGGGAGGAAATGGTTGAGGAGGTAAAGGTGGCTGGGACCCTAGGAGGCAGCGATCATGCTATTATAGAATTTTGGATAACTAGAGGAGGAAGACATGTGAAGACTCAAACCTCAAGGTTAGATTTTAGAAAGGCAGATTTTAAGAGACTCAGAAAGAGAATAGGAGGGATCCAATGGCTGGATGTCCTTAAGGACAAAAATGTCCAGGAAGGATGGGAAATTTTTAAAAATGAGATTCTCAAAGCACAATCGTTAACAATCCCGAAAAGTAGGAAGAATGGGAAGCATTTAAGGAAACCAGGATGGATGAACACAGAACTTAAACACATGCTAAAAAGAAAGAAAGAAATGTTTATTAAATGGAAAGAGGGAGGCATATCTAAAGAAGATTATAATGCAGTCTGCAGATCCTGCAGGGCACGTATCAGGTTAGCTAAAGCTGACAATGAATTAAGGCTTGCAAGAGATGTCAAAAGCAATAAAAAATGATTTTGGGGGTATGTCAAAAGTAAAAGAAAAGTCAAAGATGCTATAGGATTTTTACAGGATGAAAATGGAGAAATGGTAAGAGAGGATGTTGAGAAGGCCGAACTTTTTAACTCAGGAGAAGTCCCAGAAGACTGGAGAAGAGCAAATGTTGTTCCTATCTTCAAAAAGGGGAAGAACGTGGACCCAGGGAACTATAGGCCGGTGAGTCTGACTTCTATACCAGGAAAGATCTTTGAACAAATTATTAAACAACATGTATGTAAGTATATGGATAAGAATGAAGTGATTAACCAGAGTCAGCATGGGTTTGTAACTAACAAGTCATGTCAGACTAACTTAATTTCCTTCTATGACAGAATCACTGACTGGGTGGATCAGGGAAATGCTGTAGATATAGTATATCTTGACTTCAGCAAAGCATTTGACAAAGTATCTCACACCATCCTTATTGAAAAAATGACCAAGTATCCAATGGACCAGGCAACTGTTAGGTGGATTCATAACTGGCTTAGTGATCGGACTCAAAGGGTGGTTGTAAATGGCTTCACATCCAGCTGGATGAATGTCTCAAGTGGGGTACCACAGGGCTCCGTCCTGGGACCTGTATTGTTCAACATCTTTATCAATGATTTAGATGAAGGAATTGAGGGTAAACTGATTAAATTTGCTGATGACACAAAGCTAGGAGGGATAGCTAATACTAGAGAAGAGAGAGAGAGGATTCAAAAAGACCTAAATAAACTGGAGCAGTGGGCAGCAACCAACAGAATGGTTTTTAACAGGGAAAAATGCAAAGTACTACATCTGGGCAATAAAAATGAAAAAAGCATATACAGAATGGGAGGAATAGAGCTAAGCAACAGTACATGTGAAAAAGACTTAGGTATACTAATAGATCATAGACTGAACATGAGTCAACAGTGTGATGCAGCAGCAAAAAAGGCAAATACAATTCTGGGATGTATTAACAGAAGCATACAGTCTAGATCACGTGAAGTCATTATCGGTCTTTACTCCTCTTTGGTCAGACCTCATCTGGAATACTGTGTACAGTTTTGGGCACCACATTTTAAAAAAGACATAGACAAACTGGAGCAAGTTCAGAGAAGAGCGACCAGAATGGTGACTGGTCTGCAAACCATGTCCTATGAGGAACGGTTGCAGGATTTGGGAATGTTTAGCTTGCAAAAAAGAAGACTGAGAGGAGACTTAATAGCTGTCTACAAATATGTCAAGGGCTGTCACATTGTAGAAGGATCATCTTTATTCTCATTTGCACAAGGAAAGACTAGAAGCAATGGGATGAAACTAAATGGGAGGAGACACAGATTAGATATTAGAAAAAACTTTTTGACAGTTAGGGTGATTAATGAGTGGAACAGGCTGCCACGAGAGGTGGGGAGTTCCCCTTCAATGGACGTCTTCAAACAGAGGCTGGACAGACATCTGTCTGAGATGATTTAGTGAATCCTGCTTTGAGCAGGGGGTTGGACCAGATGACCCAGGAGGTCCCTTCCAACTCTACCATTCTATGATTCTATGATACACAGCTCAGTGGATGGTATCACACATGATAGGATTAGATACACCGCTCAGTGGATGGTATCACACATGATAGGATTAGATACACCGCTCAGTGGATGGTATCACACATGATAGGATTAGATACACAGCTCAGTGGATGGTATCACACATGATAGGATTAGATACACCGCTCAGTGGATGGTATCACACATGATAGGATTAGATACACAGCTCAGTGGATGGTATCACACATGATAGTATTAGATACACAGCTCAGCGGACGGTATCACACATGATAGGATTAGATACACAGCTCAGTGGGTGGTATCACACATGATAGGATTAGATACACAGCTCAGTGGATGGTATCACACATGATAGGATTAGATACACCGCTCAGTGGATGGTATCACACATGATGCGCCGTGGGGGGGTGCAGTTCACATCTGATCCGGCCACAGTATAGGAGATGGGGTCAGACACCGACCGCAGTCTCCTATGGCCGGGGGCTGCCGTATTTGCAGTCTGTATGTGTTGTGCCCTCACATACAAAAGCAAATAAAAACAACTTAAAAATAACTAACAATTAAAAAGTTATTAAAAAAAAATAACACTATTTAATTTTTATACATTTATAAATAATCTTTTTAACATAAAGTCTAAACATTTAAAAAAAACAGTGACAAGTTCCCTTTAAGCTAAATAAAACTCTAAATGACAGAATTGTCCTTTCAGTATGCGGGTACACTATGGAGGGGAACAGATCTATGAGATTAAAGACTAAAAACGGGGGAACATCTAACCCTATTTTAAGCTTTTATAGGGGACAACAACATTCCAGGTATGTGGGAGACAGAGAGGTCACCCCACACTTATATCCCCTCTGACAGCCCCTTCCTAAGCCACTTTCCCTGCCATAAGCCCCTCTTACAGCAGGTAAATTCTTACAGGACCCCTCCCCATCACCTTCCCCATTCTAAGTGTAGCACCCCGAGGGCTCCGCTGCTACAGGGGTATTGCACCTCAGACCAGAGGTGTGATATTCCACTCCCGGGTAAGGATGGAGTGTGGACCAGGACTCGTTTAGCTGCATGCACCACACACACCCCATTTCCGAGGGACAGCTCAACGGTGTTCCCACAGAAGTGCAGGCACGACAGCTTCTGTTCCTGGCTGGAGTGGGGAGGGGGGTGGAATACCCAGTGGTGTAGGAGCAGATAGGGGTGGGTCTCTGGGCATAGGCAGGAGCCCATTGGTTGCAAGTCACCTGGGCTCGGGTGTCAGAAGGAGGTATAAAAGGTGGGCACCATCTTAGATCAGGGTCCAGTTCAGTTCAGTTCAGTGGAGACAGTCTGAGGAGAAGACAGGAAGCAGAGCCCCTGCATGGGCTCTGCTCTGCAGGCAGGCCTTGTCAGGAGGCTGGAGCCTGAGAGAGAGAGAGAGAAGAAGGAACAGAAAGGAAAGTAGGAAAGGAACTGGAACAGAGGAGAAAGGAAGCAAGGAACACAGAGAAAGGCCCAGAGACACGAGGACCGAAGGAACCCCATATGCCCAGAGGAGATACAGGGTGAAGGGTTGGCAGAACAGGGTACCGGAACCCAAATTGGTGGAGGCAACAGATTCTTCAGCCAAAGACCGGAGGTTGTTACCACATCTTGGTGCGACCCCTCACTACATCCACCAGAAAGGCATACCGTATAGGGTCAGGGAAACCGGAGAGAGGTTTCGCCAACAGAAGGCCCGAGGAAGCTGGACAAAGGTGGGTCACTGGTGGGGACGGCCAGAGAAAGGAAAGAGAAGGGAGCTCTGAACCACACTCCGGAATTGCCTGGGAGTTGACCGAGTCCCTCACCTGGTGGACGCAGCATGACTCGGGCGGTCCTAACTGCGCACAAGTGACCTGATAAAGAACTGTGAGTAAAGCATTGAAAACTGCAACTGCACGTCTCTGTGGTTCCTCGCCGCACCAGCACCATCAGTACTGGGACACTGACACCATCACCACCATCAGCCACATTAGCTGCCCTGAGGCAATACTTCTCCCGTGTGGAGTCATCCCATACTCAGCTGCGCAAACAATATCAGCCTCAGCGGTCTGCAGCGCAGCGGCGGTCCCCACTGACCGCAATCCACGGGTGGCGTAGTCGGACAGTTATTACAATACAAATAGACTGCCACTGGTTTGACCACCCTGGGCACGGACCGGGTCACCGCCACACGGAGACTACAACCCCCAGCATCCTACAACAGGCCCGGTTCCGGGTTCCCCTGCACAGCACAGGCCCAGGGGGCGCGTCAACTTTGGCGTAGTCAGCAGGATCATTACCAACTCGCCACAAGCGGGTATTGCGTGCCCGAAGAAAACTGCACATGTACCTTAAAAAGAAGTCTCCCGCCATTTCCAGAAGTTTCCCGCCATCCGGAGCCGATTCCCGCCATCAGACGCCATCTTGGACCGTTTCCCGCCATCTTCATCCGTTTTCCCGCCCTGGCAGAACGGACGCCATTATGTGTGCATCAAAGGACAGCAGGAAGCCACCTCCCATCGTGGGCCAGGTCCCAGAGTGGCGCCAAAGAAGGAGCCCGCCCCCACCAGCCATGAATGCAGCAGTGGAGATGTCCATCAGCATGGGAGGGCTGCCATTGAAACTGACTATCACCAAGTTGCCCCAGGACCACCCCCAATGGGGGCGGGAAGTGAAGAAAACTGTGGGGCAGGGCGCGGTCTGGATCAGTCTGGACAGACCGCACCCGGAAATGGAGGAAGCGTCCAGCAGTGCCAACACCTTGGTCCGGAGCCTGCTGCAGGCCGCACCGCCGGACAGCCTGGTGGAGATCCTGGCGCAGCTCCCCAGAGACCCGGAGCGTGCACAGGCTGCGCAGGAGGACTTGGACCGGAGGATGGTCCGGGCACAGCAGGATGCGCTGGCCGAGTGGAGAAGGGAGATGGCCCGGCAGGCTGGTACCCGCCAGCAGGAGGCGCCACCCGCAACCTGAAGCACGCCTGCCTCTGAGGATGGTGCAGGAGGGACGAAGGCCGGAGACGACGCCGCGGAGGGAGCCGCGAGGATTGAGGCAGGTAATGGGGACGTCATCACCCCGAGCCCAGCAGCTGTAAGCCTGCCCCAGCCTCCCGTCGCAGAGCCCGAAGCCCTACTCACCACACCCGTTGCCTCGCCGCCACTGCTCCCAACTAGGCCTCAAGCGGCAGGAGCCGCGGTCACGCCCCGTTCTGCGCCACGCCCCTCGACCCCGGGCGCGGCAAAAGAGGAAGTACCACCGGCCTGGTCGCAAGGCCTGGTGAACCCGGGCGCCGCTGCCCCTCCAGCGCCCTCTTCCTCAACAGTGCCACCCCCAGACCCAACCGGAAATTCCCCGGCCTGGTCGCAAGGCCGAGTGCCCCCGGGCGCTACTCCCCGACCGAGGCCCGTGGTGCCACCCCTGGGCGCAGACCTCTTTGCGCAACATACCAGCCCGGACGGGCTGCCCTTCGTGTGGCCACCGGAGTACGTCAACCCCCGTCTCCGGAGGGAACGACCCCTGTGTGAGTCTCTGATCCCGGCTCCGGAGCCCGCCAAAATCGCTCCGCTCCCGCTGGAGGACACTCAATTCGCATGGTATCCCACCGGTGAGAATCTCATGGGGTTCACCCAGGAGACCCGGGCGGACGCAGCCCGGCGTGAGGAGAGCTGCCGTCAACAGCTGGAGGTATTTGAAAGGGAACGGTGGGAGAGGCGAATCCGAGAGGAACAGCTGCAGGCCCGGAGCGCGGAGCAGAAGCGCAGGGCCCGAAAAGACCCCCGAGCCGCCCGCGGTCCCCGAGTCAACGGGACCGTAATAAAGTTCCAGCTGGAGCATGGCTGGGGCTTTATCCGACACCATCGAACCCCCGGCGACGTCTTTGTCACCCGCAGGGACGTCGAGAGCCACCTGCCAGAGGGACACCGCGGACGCGATCTCTACCCGGGTGATGTGGTCACCTTCACCCGGCACAAGGGTGCCAAGGGACCGTACGCCCTCCACGTTCACCGGCTCACGGAAGAGGAACTACAGTACCGCCCAGAAACTGAGTACACCGAGGGTCCGGACGGACCAGAAGATTACCCGGAAGAGCGAGGAGGACACCGTTACCAGTGAACGGTAAAGTGGAACTGTATATAGTTACCCGTCAGGGTACAAGAACTGTTGCTGATTGAAGTGTGGTCCCCGTTGGGACTAGTATGGAACTGTTAAAGAACTGTTACCTGTGTGCCCCTAATCCCTAACCAGGCTGAGGACTGTGAGCAGCCATTCCCCTATCCCCACTGGCCGAGGACTGAGAGCGGCCATCCCTTGTATATAGTTGCGCTTCTTAAAGCGCCCCCTACTGGTTTTATACAAAAACTGCAACGCCTACCTCGGAATTAAATGGACTGTTGCACCTTTACCTGGTCGCAAGTTGCACAGTGGCCAGTGAAGAAGAGAATCTACTAAAATGTTTTACCAGAAAAAGTTTGATATGCTGAATAGTTTTATATGCTGCTAGAAAATGTTATATGACAAAAGAGTTCCAGTAATATTAAAAGTGCAGTATAATGTCTAGTAAAGAGAAAGTGTTTCCCATAAAGGGAAGTTGAATAATGCCGGCCGGTTTCTAATGTGAAAAGTTTTGAAAAAGTATTGCATCTTTTTGAATTGTCTTTGCTCTTTTCCAGCCCGAGGACGTGCTGTGATTTACCAGGGGGGAATGTAGCACCCCGAGGGCTCGGCTGCTACAGGGGTATTGCACCTCAGACCAGAGGTGTGATATTCCACTCCCGGGTAAGGATGGAGTGTGGACCAGGACTCGTTTAGCTGCATGCACCACACACACCCCATTTCCGAGGGACAGCTCAACAGTGCTCCCACAGAAGTGCAGGTGTGGCACCCCAGGGGTCTGGTTTCCACAGTGATAGCAATATTACGTCTGAGAGCAGGTGGGAGGTCTCCTGGCCAGGAATCCTATGCATGCCACACCTCCTGCCCAGTCCTGGGAGGGGAAGAACTTCCCCTATATAAAACTGGGGCTGAGGCAGGGTTAGAGGAGAGAAAGAGGAGAAGAAGAGTCCCAGACAGAGACATAGTCTGGTCTGGAGAGGAGCAGCTATAGGAAAGAAAGATCAGGAGCTCAGTGGGAGCAGTGCTAAAAGGAGTCAGGGGCTGGAAGCTGTAGAGCTCGCCCTGATTGAAGAGTTCTCACCGGACCCGGAGTCCGAGGCTGTGGGGACTAATCCTTACCCAGCAGCAGAAACCGACCGGCAGGGGATTTCAGGTCCTCTGGCCAAGAAACCCGAAGGCACGGTCACACGCAAGGGACCAGCACCGCCGTCGTGGAGCGGAAGCTACCAGAAGGCCCCAAGTCACCGGCCATACGGGTGAGCACCACACGGTACACTCAGGGACGTGGGCTACTTTTACCCGCCTCTAGCAAGGTAGCCAGAAGAGTACAATTAGTTGGGGAGGCCTACAACTCCGCCTGGCCAGGGGAGATCCCATCTGCTCACGGACTGACCAGGCCCCGATCGCTAGCCAGTACTCCGGAAGGGTCTACCTTTGTCATCAGTAAAGACCCTGAACTACACCGCACCATCTCTGAGTGGTTCCTGCTACCTGCATGCTATTCTGCTACCCCCTTCAAACACGTCGGCTGCCCTGAGGCCATACCCCTCCCGTTGGGGGTTATACCATCTACGCTGCACAATCGTACCACCGGCCTCAGCGGTCTGCCCTGCAGCGGCGGCCTCATAGCCGCATTCAACGGGTGGCGTAGTCGAACACCGTACCATCTACTGCTAAATACTGCCACTCAGTTTGACTCCCTGGGCACGGACCGGGTCACCGCCACGAGACTACTACCCCTATCAGATCCGGCTCCGGGTAGGCTCCCGCGTGCGCAACGCTGCACGACTCAGGCCCAGGGGCGCGTCAACTTTGGCGTAGTCGGCAGGATTCCGTACCCGCAACCACCGGGTACTGCGTGCCTGAAAGAAGACTGTTAAACTTACCTGTGGTGAAGATTCCCGCCATCCGGCGCCATCTTCTGCCTTCTTCCCGCCATCCGTGAAGTTTTCCCGCCATCCGGCGCCATCTTCTGCCTTCTTCCCGCCATCCGTGGAGTTTTCCCGCCGTTGGACGCCATCTTGAAGACGCCGTGCGGGAAGAAGAGGGGCGTGGACTCTGAAAGCGCGCGAGAACTGAAGCCCCGCCTCACGTCAGGACGTTGCGTAAGGTCCTGGAAGGAGCCCAGCAGACGCCGACGTCACAGGAGCGCGACGGAAGGTCCTCAACCCTGACGATCCACTGCGGAACCGCGGCCTACGGAAGAGGATCATCGCAAGGTAGGCCACGGTCCACTAGGGGGGAGGAGGATGTCGGATACGGAGGAGAGCTTCACTGCCACAGCCACCGCCAGCGCCGCCGCTGCTGCGGTCATGCCTTTCACCATGCCCTATATCCCGGGGGCAGCCTGGCTACCCCAGTACTCAGGGGAGTCACATACCCTGAATGACTTTAGAGAAAAGCTGGATAGCCTCTTCCAGGTGTACCCCCTCACAGAAGAGCAAAAAGTGAGCATCCTGGTGGCCCAACTAACCGGGGCAGCCCAAAGGGAGGTAAAGTCCTGGCCACCTGGGAGGAGGACTGTCGCAGGGATATTAACCCGGCTGAAGGACACCTTTGATACCCGCACCTCAGCCGAGATTAAGCTTAGATTCTACGGGTGCAAACAGCGAGCACATGAGAATATAAGGGACTATGCACTAAACCTACAAGAGGCCCTGAGAGCCATTAAGCAGACCGACCCTGACGGCGTGGGAAACGAGGACAGGCTGTTGACCGAACAATTTATAGAGGGACTATATTGCAATGCCCACCGAACCCAGTTGCGGGCAATGGCCTTACAGGATCCTCATCTGGACTTTGCACAGTTCAAGGACAGAGCCATCCGGGTGCTCCGAGAACCGGCACCGGGTGGCGTGGTGACCCACAGGCGCCCTACTACCGCTTACCACCAGGAGGCGGCGCCCTTGTCGGCAGGGCCTGTGGGAGCTGACGCGCAGGCTTTGAACAATGACCCGGCTCCAGACCTGCACCATCAGGTCCAAGAGCTAGCTAAAAGCGTTGCTGCGCTAACCCGAACTGTGCAGTCTTTACAGGTTTCTGCTCCAGGGAAGATCCAGCTGGCATCCGGACCGGAGGACATCCCGTGGCGTCCACCAAGGAGGACCCCACCGGCCAGAGGAAGACCCAGCGACCGATACAACGAGGACGGACAACCCATCTGCCGCCGCTGCAATCAACCCGGACATATGGCAAGGTACTGTCCTTTAAACTGGCACAACCTGGGGTAGAGGGCCAACCCCCAGGAATAAGATCACCAGGCCCATCGAACTGGCGTGATAAATATGTGGGAGGACGTCCAGTCTTGCCTGTGGTACTGGATGGCATTCCTATGAGTGCCCTACTGGACACCGGGTCACAGGTCACCACCATCCCGTACGTGCTCTTCAAGCAGTACTCGAATGACTCGGATATAACCCGCTACCCTGACGACGACTTGAGTATCATCGCCAGCAATGGTCAGCCCGTGCCACAGATCGGATTTAAAGAGGTGACCATTAAAATCGGTAGAGTCGAACTGGCAGCACAGGGACTGATCATTGTAGACATTGACAAGCGCGAGAGTCACCCAAAGATAACTCTAGGAACTAATGTGATTGAAAATTGTCTTGCAGAGGTGATTTTCATTTTACAGCAGGTTGCCAAGAACGCCAGCTCCGGCCAGCAGCGAGTGCTCCAAAAAGAGATCCGGGCACTGATGCGGCGGCAACAGGTGGAACTCTCCGGTGGTGAGATAGGAAGCGTGAGAATGTGTGACCCTTTCCCTATTGCCATGCCCCCGAAAAGTGAAATGATGATTTGGTGCCGGGCAGCTATTGGTCTGAGAGGTAGAGATTACCAGGCAATGGTAGAACCAGTCTACTCAGACAGTAGGCCCACCATTTTGACGGCACGGGGGGTGGTTGATGTACGCCATGGGAGGGTGCCCGTTCGCATAATAAATATCGGGAAGAGGGAAGTATACCTGCCCCGGTATGCCACGCTAGCCAAATTGTATACCATCGACCAAAATTCTGTAGAGTCAGTTGAACCCTTGCCTCCATCTCACCTAGAGGAAGGTAACGGCTCTAAGAAACCAATGGAGGACTGGTGTCAGCAACTACATTTGGGAACTGACTCCACTCCCTCACACCAGAAACAGGGAGTCTATCGGGTGGTTCAAGAGTACGAGAGAGTGTTTAGTAAACACCCGTTAGACTTCGGGCGAGTAAAGGGGGTAGAACACCACATCCCCACGGGAGACCATCCTCCCATAAAGGAGAGATACCGACCCGTACCCCCTGCACACTACCAACACGCCAAGGGGATGCTTAGAGACATGAAGGAGGCTGGAGTAATCAGGGATAGCTGTAGCCCCTGGGCAGCTCCACTAGTCTTAGTGAAAAAGAAGGACAACACTATGAGAATGTGTGTAGACTACAGGAAAATCAACCGTATCACACACAAAGATGCGTACCCCTTACCAAGGATAGAGGAGTCTTTGGCTGCTTTAAAATCTGCTAACTTCTTCTCCACTTTGGATCTCACTAGCGGGTACTGGCAGGTTCCTGTAGCAGAGGCGGACCGGGAGAAGACCGCATTCACCACCCCGATGGGACTTAGCGAGTTTACCTGCATGCCGTTCGGACTCTGCAACGCACCAGGAACCTTCCAACGATTGATGGAATGCTGTCTGGGACACCGAAACTTCGAGACGGTCCTGTTATACCTGGACGATGTCATCGTCTACTCCAAGACCTACGAGGACCACCTGAAACACCTGGCAGAAGTGTTCAAAGCCCTGGCAAACTACGGCCTAAAGGTGAAACCCTCCAAGTGTCACCTCCTGAAACCAAAGGTGCAGTACCTGGGACACGTGGTGAGTGCTGACGGAGTGGCTCCCGACCCTGATAAGATCACCGCAATAAAGGAATGGCCAAGCCCCTCCAGCGTAAAGGAAGTGCGGCAGTTCCTCGGGTTGGTAGGCTGCTACCGAAGATTCATTCCCGGTTTCACCAAAAATGCAGCTCCTATGCAGGACCTCCTGATAGGCCAGTCCAGGAAGGCCAAGAACCAGAAGCCACCCTTCAGATGGGAGAAGCTGGAAGAAGAGTCCTTCCGCCAGCTGAAGATGGCCCTCACGGGGGATGAAATCCTGGCGTACCCTGATTACAGCCAGCCCTTTATCCTCTACACCGACGCAAGTAACATCGGGCTAGGAGCCGTACTGTCCCAGATCCAGCAGGGGAAAGAACGGGTAATTGCTTACGCCAGCCGAAAACTACGACCCACCGAAAGAAACCCTGAGAATTACAGCTCATTCAAGCTAGAGTTCCTGGCAGTGGTGTGGGCAGTCACCGAACGCTTTAGGCACTACCTCGCTTCTTCCCGGTTCACCGTGTACACGGATAACAACTCGTTGACACATCTGGACACTGCAAGACTCGGTGCCCTGGAGCAGAGATGGATGGCCTGCCTGTCCAACTATGAATTCACGATCAAATACCGGGCAGGACGCTCCAATACCAACGCGGATGCCTTGTCCAGAATGCCAAACCTACCGGACATAGGGGAAGATCCAGAGGAACTGGAAGAAGTTGAACTCCCCGCGTTCCACCGTCATGGGACTATCCAGTATTCCCACCGTGTAAGGAGTAAGCAATCTGCTACGTTCAACCCCTTACCTCATTACAACTGGGCGGAAACGCAAGACAGTGACCCCGCCGTCCGACTGGTGAAGGAGATGCTGACTCAGCCAGATGCCCGCCTTGACCCAGACGCTCCGGAGGAGGCCAAGCAACTGTGGGTTGAGAAGAGTCGACTGTTCCTTTACAAGGGGAAGTTGTGCCGCAGAATGGTTAACTCCCGGACGCATGAACTGATCTGGCAAGTAGTGGTGCCAAGAAGAGACGCGGCTATGGTACTGGAGGCATACCACAACGGAGCTGGGCACTTCGGATGGAAGAAGCTGGAGTTCCTGCTGCGCGGGCGGTTCCATTGGGTAGGCATGAGAGGAACCATCGAGAGGTGGTGCAGAGACTGTGGCCCATGCAACCTAAGAAGGAAGGACCGTGCTAGCCAGAAGACTCCCCTGCAGTCCATCGTCACCAAGCAGCCGTTGGAACTGGTAGCCTTGGATCATGTAAAACTGACCCCCAGCAGGAGTGGCTACGTCTATGCGTTAACCATCGTGGATCACTACTCCCGGTTCTTGGTTGTCGTCCCCGTCAAGGACTTAACGGCTCAAACAGCAGCTAGAGCCTTCCAGCAGCACTTCTGCCGTCCACACGGATACCCAGAGCAGGTGCTGACGGACCAGGGACCTGCCTTTGAAGCGGAGGTCTTCCAGGAGTTCTGCACTCTGTATGGCTGCCGGAAGATAAGAACAACACCCTATCATCCACAAACCAATGGACTCTGTGAGAAAATGAACCAGGTGGTGATAGACCTTTTGAAAACATTGCCCCTGGAAGAACGCAGTCTGTGGCCTGAGAAACTGCCTGATCTGGTGGACCTATACAACCACATCCCTGTAGGTTCTACCAAATGTACCCCGGCTTACCTAATGAGAGCAAGACCTGGTAAGCTGCCTGTTGACCTGGATATGGGAGTCCTGACACCCGAGGACACTTCACCAGAAGCAGACTGGGACACAGAGAGGCAGCAGCAGTACCGGAAAGTACAGGAGAGCGTGGAGCGAAGTCTCTGTCAAGCTAGAGAAAGACAGGAGAAGACTTACAACCAGTATGCTCCCGCTGTTCCCCTGGTACCTGGAGAGCAGGTCTTGAAGAGGAAGAGACGGCTCCACAAGTTGGACGACCAGTGGGAGAAGGACCCGTACACCGTACTGCCCTCAAGCCATGAGAACCCGAAAGTCTGCACAATCAGTAAGGATGGAGGAGAAACCACAGCCATTGTATCCCGAGATCACCTGAAGAAGTGTCCCGAACAGCTACGGAACCCTGAAGAAGAACAGGAAGACCCTCGACCCGCAGAGGAAAGGGAAGATATGGTCAGTACTGTGCTCGGAGACTTCCCTCGGTCTTGGACTCAAGTCAATGGCGCTGTTGTGGTACCCGTCCTCACCTTCCTCCAACCAGCATCTCAAGTACCTACGGAGAAACAGGTAGAGCTGGAAGAGCAGCCAGTCCAGGAGGCAGAAGACCCCACACAAGCAGACCAGGAGGATCAACCCTCTGCTTATAGTGAGCCTGCCGTGCCCCTAGTGAGCCAAAGAGCTCGTAGACAGCTGCCCAGTTTACCTTTGACAGCCCCTACACCCTGTAACTCAGGACCAGTCAGTCAGCTCCATAGGTCTACTAGGATCACTAGAGGCCAGTTGCCCGTACGTTGGAGGATTTAAAGTGCTCAAACTGTTTTATTTGTATTTACTTGTTTATTGTTGCTTGTGAATAATTGTGTATTTCTAGTTATTTTATAGGTGTCGTTTATGGATTATCCGGAATCCTTTGTACATATGTTTGGAGCGTAACCCAGGAACGGACTAAAGACTGTTAAAGACTCGGGGCAGGGCAGACCCCTACCTGGTTACGGCTCCCTGTTCTTTGGTGGAATGGACACCCTTGTTTTCTTCAAAAACTGCACCCGGTTGCGGACACGCCGTGACCATCCTAATGTGTTTTTCTTTATTGTACTGTTTCTGTTTATAACTTGTTATGTTTACAAAAGTATGTTTAGTCCCGGAGTACTAAATTTCACTAGGGGGGAATGTGGCACCCCAGGGGTCTGGTTTCTACAGTGATAGCAATATTACGTCTGAGAGCAGGTGGGAGGTCTCCTGGCCAGGAATCCTATGCATGCCACACCTCCTGCCCAGTCCTGGGAGGGGAAGAACTTCCCCTATATAAAACTGGGGCTGAGGCAGGGTTAGAGGAGAGAAAGAGGAGAAGAAGAGTCCCAGACAGAGACATAGTCTGGTCTGGAGAGGAGCAGCTATAGTAAAGAAAGATCAGGAGCTCAGTGGGAGCAGTGCTAAAAGGAGTCAGGGGCTGGAAGCTGTAGAGCTCGCCCTGATTGAAGAGTTCTCACCGGACCCGGAGTCCGAGGCTGTGGGGACTAATCCTTACCCAGCAGCAGAAACCGACCGGCAGGGGATTTCAGGTCCTCTGGCCAAGAAAACCGAAGGCACGGTCACACGCAAGGGACCAGCACCGCCGTCGTGGAGCGGAAGCTACCAGAAGGCCCCGAGTCACCGGCCATACGGGTGAGCACCACACGGTACACTCAGGGACGTGGGCTACTTTTACCCGCCTCTAGCAAGGTAGCCAGAAGAGTACAATTAGTTGGGGAGGCCTACAACTCCGCCTGGCCAGGGGAGATCCCATCTGCTCACGGACTGACCAGGCCCCGATCGCTAGCCAGTACTCCGGAAGGGTCTACCTTTGTCATCAGTAAAGACCCTGAACTACACCGCACCGTCTCTGAGTGGTTCCTGCTACCTGCATGCTATTCTGCTACCCCCTTCAAACACGTCGGCTGCCCTGAGGCCATACCCCTCCCGTTGGGGGTTATACCATCTACGCTGCACAATCGTACCACCGGCCTCAGCGGTCTGCCCTGCAGCGGCGGCCTCATAGCCGCATTCAACGGGTGGCGTAGTCGAACACCGTACCATCTACTGCTAAATACTGCCACTCAGTTTGACTCCCTGGACACGGACCGGGTCACCGCCACGAGACTACTACCCCTATCAGATCCGGCTCCGGGTAGGCTCCCGCGTGCGCAACGCTGCGCGACTCAGGCCCAGGGGCGCGTCACAGGCACGACAGCTTCTGTTCCTGGCTGGAGTGGGGAGGGGGTGGAATACCCAATGGTGTAGGAGCAGATAGGGGTGGGTCTCTGGGCATAGGCAGGAGCCCATTGGTTGCAAGTCACCTGGGCTCGGGTGTCAGAAGGAGGTATAAAAGGTGGGCACCATCTTAGATCAGGGTCCAGTTCAGTTCAGTTCAGTGGAGACAGTCTGAGGAGAAGACAGGAAGCAGAGCCCCTGCATGGGCTCTGCTCTGCAGGCAGGCCTTGTCAGGAGGCTGGAGCCTGAGAGAGAGAGAGAGAGAGAGAGAAGAAGGAACAGAAAGGAAAGTAGGAAAGGAACTGAAACAGAGGAGAAAGGAAGCAAGGAACACAGAGAAAGGCCCAGAGACACGAGGACCGAAGGAACCCCATATGCCCAGAGGAGATACAGGGTGAAGGGTTGGCAGAACACGGTACCGGAACCCAAATTGGTGGAGGCAACAGATTCCTCAGCCAAAGACCGGAGGTTGTTACCACATCTTGGTGCGACCCATCACTACATCCACCAGAAAGGCATACCGTATAGGGTCAGGGAAACCGGAGAGAGGTTTCGCCAACAGAAGGCCCGAGGAAGCTGGACAAAGGTGGGTCACTGGTGGGGACGGCCAGAGAAAGGAAAGAGAACTGAGCTCTGAACCACACTCCGGATTTGCCTGGGAGTTGACCGAGTCCCTCACCTGGTGGACGCAGCATGACTCGGGCGGTCCTAACTGCGCACAAGTGACCTGATAAAGAACTGTGAGTAAAGCATTGAAAACTGCAACTGCACGTCTCTGTGGTTCCTCGCCGCACCAGCACCATCAGTACTGGGACACTCACATCATCACCACCATCATCCACATTAGCTGCCCTGAGGCAATACTTCTCCCGTGGGGAGTCTTCCCATACTCAGCTGCGCAAACAACATCAGCCTCAGCGGTCTGCAGCACAGCGGCGGTCCCCACTGACCGCAATCCACGGGTGGCGTAGTCGGACACTTATTACAATACAAATAGACTGCCACTGGTTTTTAACCTCATTATCTCTAGGGAATATCTCAGCACCAAGGTATGGCGAATGGGACACGAGCTCCAAGTGGGTGGAGCCTCCTTATATACCTTAATGGTGACATCACAAAGTCTTCTGTGACATCATCAACCTCAACATTCCGTCACATGACATCTCCCAGCACAAGCATCAGGTGACCCAGCGTAAATAACAACTGTCATTCAGAGCTAATTTACATTTTCCAAACAGCTAACGGCGACTCTGCGACAACAGTTTTTCATGTGGACGGTTGTGATAAATCTGCCCCGATGTGCGGAACATCATCATAATGCGACATGTAGATAATCCCGTCTTTTCTCATCTATTCTTCTTCTTGTGCTACAGAGACCGATAGAATGACCGTTTCCACACCTTACAGCAGGAGTGGGGACCTCTGTCCCACGTGATGTCATCTCTTCTTTCCCTTTAATTCTTCCTGAGACTGCGAGTGAGAATGCAGCATTCATTACTGAACGCTCAGCGCATGCAATGAAGGATTTCATTCCTTTTGGGCAGAGTTATTGCGCTCTGTTTTCCAGTCTTGTTCCTTATGATGAATGCACCAGTCCCAGTGTCTCCTATGTGATGTATACAGCAGAATCTCAGTGTATCCTATATGATGTGTATACGGCAGAGTCTTTGTGTATCCTATGGGATGGATATAAAGCAGTCCCAGTGTATTCTTTGTGATATATACTCCAGTCTTAGTGCCTTTTATGTGATATATATATATATATATATATATATATATATATATACAGTACAGACCAAAAGTTTGGACACACCTTCTCATTTAAAGATTTTTCTGTATTTTCATCACTATGAAAATTGTACATTCACACTGAAAGCATCAAAACTATGAAGTAACACATGTGGAATTATATACTTAACAAAAAAGTGTGAAACAACTGAAAATATGTCTTATATTCTAGGCTCTTCAAAGTAGCCACCTTTTGCTTTGATGACTGTGTAGCACCCTGAGGATTCGGCTGCTACAGGGGTATTGCACCTCAACCCAGAGGTGTGGTATTCCACTCCCGGGTAAGGATGGAGTATGGAACTGAGCTCAGTAGGCTGCATGCACTACATACATCCCATTTCCGGGGGACAGAACAATGGTACTCCCACCAGTATATGTGCAGGTACGACAGCGTCTGTCCCTGGCTGGAGTGGGAGGGGGGTGGAACATCCCAGTAGTGTAGGGGCAGATAGGGGGAGTAGTCTGGGTAAATGTAGGAGCTCATTGGGTGCTGGTCACCTGAGCTCACACATAGAGGGAGTATATAAGGTGGGCACCATCTTAGGACAGGGTCAGTCAGTCAGAGAGAGAGCCTGCAGTGAAGCAGAGGAGAAGGAAGAGAGACCCAGAGGCGCAGGACGAGAGGGGACCCCAAGAGCCTGTATGAGAGCTGATAAGGGTGAAGGGTCGGCAAAAGGGTACCGGATCCTAAGCTGGCAGAGGCTAAAGCACACCTTAGCCAGGAACCGGAGGTCGTGGGCAGGATCTGCCACGACCCTCACCAAATCCACCAGGAAGGCACACCACGAGTAGGGCCAGGGAAGCCAGAGAAGGTTCAACCACTAAGAGGCCCGAGGGAGCTGGACAGAGGTGGATCCCTGGTGGGAACGGCCAGAAGAAGGGAGAGTCAGAAAGGAGCTCAGGACCATACTCAAGAATTGCCCGGGAGTTGGCCGAGTCCAGGACCTGGTGGACGCAGCACGGCTTGGGTGGTCACTGCTGTACAGAGTGACCCGAGCAACACCAGTGAGTAAAAACCCTGAACTGCATTTCATGCCTCTGAGTCTCCTTGCTGCACCTTCACAACCACCATCCTCCACGTCTGACCCCCTGAGGCTATACCCCTCCCGTTGGGGGTTATACTACCACAGCTGCACACACACCACCAGCCTCAGCGGACCATCCTGCAGCGGCGGCCTTTTGACCGCAAATCAACGGGTGGCGTAGTCGACACTAAAACATCTACAAGGACTGCCGCACACTGAGTTTGACACCCTGGGCACGGACCGGGTCTCAGCCACTCGGAGACTACAACCCCCATCTGATCCGGCTCCGGGTATCCCTAACAACATGGCCCAGGGGGCGCGTCAACTTTGGCGTAGTCGGCAGGATAACGTGCCCGCAACCACCGGGTACTGCGTGCCTGAAGAAAAGTTCGCATTTACCGTAAAAAGAAGTCTCCCGCCAGTTCCAGAGGGTACCCGCCATCGGACGCCATCTCGGATCAGTTCCCGCCATTTGCCCGTCATCTGCAGTCTTTTCCCGCCATCCACAGAGTTTCCCGCCATAGGGAAGCGGTTCCCGCCATCTGAGAAGATTTCCCGCCTTGGCAGAGCGGACGCCATTATGGGCATGCCAAAGGATGGCAAGAGGCCACCTCCCATCGTGGGCCAGGACCGAAAATGGCGCCAAAAGTGGAAACCGCCCCCACCAGCAGAGACTGTGATGATTGATATGTCCATCAGCGTGAGAGGACTGCCCCTGGGACTGACAATCACAAAGTTGCCCCAGGACGACCCCCAATGTGGGCGGAGACAGAACAAAAGAGTGAAGATGGGAGCAGCTTGGAGGAGTCTGGAGGAGAGTCCAGAGAGAACACACCCGGAGATGGAGGGAGAGTCAGGCAGCACCGACCCAGTGGTCAGGAGCCTGTTGCAGGTCGCCACTCCAGAAGGCCTGCTGGAGATCCTGGCGCAGCTCCCCGGAGATCGGGAGCGTGCACAGACCGCGCTGGAGGGCCTAGCACGAAGGATGGCCCGGGTGCAGCAGGAAACACTGGCGGAGTGGACCCAAGAGATGGCCCGGCAGGCCGGAGCCCGCCAGCGAAGCATGCCACCCGCAGCGAGGAGCAAGTCCACCTCTGAGGACGGCGAAGGATGGACGACGGCCGGAGACGACGCCGCGGAGGGAGCCGAAGAGATGAAGGCAGGTAATGGGGACGACAACATCCCGTGCCCAGAAGCCGTAAACCTGCCCCAGCTCCCCGTCGCAGAGCCCGAAGCCCCATTCACCGTTCCCGTAGCCGCTGCGTCATCGCTCCAAGCTAGGCCTCAAGCGGCCGGAGCCGCGGCCACGCCCCCTGTGACGTCACGGGCCTCAATTCTGAGCGCGGCCAAGCAGGAAGCGCCACCGGCCTGGTCGCAGGGCCGAGTACCCCCGGGCGCAGCAGTACCAACAGCGCCCTATACCACAGCCGAGCTACCGGCCTGGTCGCTGGGCCAAGTAACCCCGGGCGCCGCCGTCTTCACGGTGCCCTTCACCTTCAGGGTGCCCCAGGCCTGGTCGCAAGGCCTGGTGAACCCGGGCGCCGCTACCACCACCGCGCCCTCAACGTCCACAGCGCCACACCTGGGTGAAGACCTGTTTGCCCAGCAGACTTGCCCGGATGGGCAGCCCCCTGTGTGGCCACCGGAGTACCACCATCCCAGATTCCGGAAAGAAAGACCCCTGGATGAGCCCCTGATCCCGGCTCCGGCGCCCGCCAAGATCACCCCACTCTCGTTGGAGGAAGCTCAGTTCGAGTGGGACTTTACCGGTGAGGACCTAATGGGATTCACCGAGGAGACCCGGGCGGCCGCAGCCCAGCGTGCGGAGTGCTGCCGGCAACAGTTGGAGGTTTTTGCTAAGGAGCGACGAGAGAGGCGGGTCCGTGAGGAGCGGCTCCAAGTGAAGAGCGCCGAGCAGAAGAGCCGAGCCCGCAGAAACCCCCGTGCTGCCCACGGTCCCCGTGCCAGCGGGACTGTAATAAAATTCCAGTTGGAGCACGGGTGGGGTTTCATCCGGGACCACAAGACCCCCGGCGACGTCTTTGTCACCCGCAGAGACGTTGAAAGTCATCTGCCGGAGGGACACAGAGGTCGTGACCTATACCTGGGTGATGAGGTCACCTTCACCTGGCATCAGTGCGCCAAGGGCCCGTATGCCCTGCATGTGCATAGACTGACTGAGGAGGAGCTACGGGGTAAGGAGGATCAAGAGGACCCGGACGGGTCTAAAGATTACCCTCAGCCAAGAGCACACCGCCACTGATGAACTGTAAATAGAATATGTAAATAGTTACCCGTGTGGGTACAAAAACTGCTGCTACCAAAGTGTAGTCCCCGTCGGGACCAGCAAGTGAATACCCGTGTGTCCCTATCCCCTAACAGGCTGAGGACTGTGAACAGCCATTCCTTTTCCCCACTGGCCGAGGACTGAGAGCGGCCATACCTTCCCTTGTATATAGTTGCGCTTTCTAAGGCGCCCCCTACCGGTTTTATAGGAAACTGTTGTTTTTTCTACAAGAGACTGTTGCACTTTACCCGGTCACAATTTGCACCGTGGCCGGAGGAACAAGAATGTTAATAATGAAAAGTTTTTATATGAAAAAGTTTGTACTGCTGAAAGTGTTTATATGTTTTATATGTTGATGTTTTTGAAAAAAAAAAATTGTATGTTTTTGGATGTTTTATTCTTTTACAGCCCGAGGACGTGCTGTGATTTACCAGGGGGGAGTGTAGCACCCTGAGGATTCGGCTGCTACAGGGGTATTGCACCTCAACCCAGAGGTGTGGTATTCCACTCCCGGGTAAGGATGGAGTATGGAACTGAGCTCAGTAGGCTGCATGCACTACATACATCCCATTTCCGGGGGACAGAACAACGGTACTCCCACCAGTATATGTGCAGGTACGACAGCGTCTGTCCCTGGCTGAAGTGGGAGGGGGGTGGAACATCCCAGTAGTGTAGGGGCAGATAGGGGGAGTAGTCTGGGTAAATGTAGGAGCTCATTGGGTGCTGGTCACCTGAGCTCACACATAGAGGGAGTATATAAGGTGGGCACCATCTTAGGACAGGGTCAGTCAGTCAGTCAGAGAGAGAGCCTGCAGTGAAGCAGAGGAGAAGGAAGAGAGACCCAGAGGCGCAGGACGAGAGGGGACCCCAAGAGCCTGTATGAGAGCTGATAAGGGTGAAGGGTCGGCAAAAGGGTTCCGGATCCTAAGCTGGCAGAGGCTAAAGCACACCTTAGCCAGGAACCGGAGGTCGTGGGCAGGATCTGCCACGACCCTCACCAAATCCACCAGGAAGGCACACCACGAGTAGGGCCAGGGAAGCCAGAGAAGGTTCAACCACTAAGAGGCCCGAGGGAGCTGGACAGAGGTGGATCCCTGGTGGGAACGGCCAGAAGAAGGGAGAGTCAGAAAGGAGCTCAGGACCATACTCAAGAATTGCCCGGGAGTTGGCCGAGTCCAGGACCTGGTGGACGCAGCACGGCTTGGGTGGTCACTGCTGTACAGAGTGACCCGAGCAACACCAGTGAGTAAAAACCCTGAACTGCATTTCATGCCTCTGAGTCTCCTTGCTGCACCTTCACAACCACCATCCTCCACGTCTGACCCCCTGAGGCTATACCCCTCCCGTTGGGGGTTATACTACCACAGCTGCACACACACCACCAGCCTCAGCGGACCATCCTGCAGCGGCGGCCTTTTGACCGCAAATCAACGGGTGGCGTAGTCGACACTAAAACATCTACAAGGACTGCCGCACACTGAGTTTGACACCCTGGGCACGGACCGGGTCACAGCCACTCGGAGACTACAACCCCCATCTGATCCGGCTCCGGGTATCCCTAACAACATGGCCCAGGGGGCGCGTCAACTGCTTTGCACACTCTTGGATTTCATGCTGCAGGTCTCCTTAGAGAGGGAAAATCATCACAGCTCCGGTAACATTTATAGAAATGCAAAGTGTACGTGATTTCATTAAACTACCACCCACTCTTTATCTAGAGACGCTACTGAATTGGGCTGTTTTGGTGCTTTTTTTTCGATAGATGCTTTTATGTGGAGCCTGAAAAAAATGTATTTTTTTAATAAAACATAGTTGCTTTTATAATTGCAGAATTAAAGATTTTCTGTACTATAAAAAGCACAATAAAAACGCTGCTAAAATAAGGAGGAAAATGCATAAATATTATTGTGTAGTTTGCTGCAGACACCTAAATCCATAGGGGATTTATCAGGAAAGTCCCGGAATTGGGTCTACATCCTGCAGTCCCGGATATCTACTAAATGTCCATCACTTCTACCATGACCCTACTGACATCTCCACCTACCAGGGTATAAGAAATGATACATGGGTGTGGCTATGGGGTGTGACTAGGGTGTGGTTAAAATTTCAATACCACGTGTAGTGTGCCACATAGTGTGTCTCTCTATTCCCAAACCACACCATTGAAATTAATGACTTCAGAGTAGGCCTCTAAATACAAAACCCAGGCAAGCCCCCAGTATAAAAACAGACCTCACACCAGGTCCCCTGATTATAGATCTCAGACCCCTAAATAAATACTGACACCCAAACCAGATCCTCTGATGTAAAAAAAGTCTCAGACCAGACCCACTAAAGTATTACGGACCCTAAAACCAAAACCAGAAACCCTAAATAAATACACAACCCAGACACCCTAAATACAGTCCCAAGACCCCCTAATAGACAACTGAAACCCAGAAATGTTCCACACAGACCAAACCCCCTTCAGCAATACAGACCTAGAGCACCCAAATAAATTCATAACCAAGATCAAACCACCTAACTACAGACCCCAGACCAGACCTCTAAATACAAACCCTAGACCAGAGCTCCTGAATACAGTCCCCAGACCAGACCCCTTAATTAATACAAACCTCCTAAATACTGACCCCAGACCGGAGCCCCCCTGATAAATACAGACCCCACACCAAATCCCCTAATTATAGACCTCAGACCCTGTCTCCTAAACAAATACAGACCCCCAGACCAGACATACAGATACTCATCTCTCCTCATTCTTCAGTCCTCTTCATTACTGAACACCAGCACAGGCAACGTTCTGCCACAGGTCCTGCCGTCAGGGTGATACTTGAGCTGTTGTGACCCTCGAATGGGCATTACATGCACTCTTGGTGCTGGCACATGTGCTGCCCAGGCATCTTAGGAATTGTATTATCGCAACAAGTGGAAGTTGGAGACCATTGGTCGGCAGGCAACAATCCACACACTCGGGGCAAAGGAAATCTTCACCCAGGGGACCTTTTATGAGAGCTAGAAATGTGGCGCCCTGATGCGCAGGGTGCCACAGAACCCAGAAGGCTGCACGGACGGATTTCTCCACAAGAGGCCCTCACTACATGCAAACACCTCCACCTTCCACCTCATACCAGCAGAGGGAGCCCTGATAGGGATATATAAAGGGAAGGTGGAGCCAGGAAGCTCAGTTAAGTCTAAAGTTAGAGTTTAGTCTACAGTTAGTGTTCAGAGAGGAGCTTGCAGGCTGCTGTGTGAGGCAAGCTAGGCCTCCAGCAGTACTGAAGACTAGTGAGGGCCCCGAGCGTGGCCAAAGGCGAGTGGAAGAAAGGAGTGTTAAAGGGGGCAGAGGAGCATACCAGGCTCACCCCAGTATATATGCCGGACAACGGGTCCTAGCCTACAGGGACCCTTCACACCCAGTAGGGTTAACCGGAATCCCAGGAGGACTACAAGTCCCTGGTAAACCTGAAGCTAGACACGTACAGCACCAGGTACCACAAAGGCCCCGACGTCCAGGGAAAGTGGTCACCAACAGGAGGCCCTACTTCAGAGCAACAGGTGGAGTAAAAAGCAAGACACATAAGCTAGGCACAGTTGCTGGCTGGCCAGGAGCGTACACAGAGGCAGATGTGGATCACGAGGCCTTATACCCGCTCCCTGGGGAGAAGTCCGAAAGTGCGCTCTTCACCTAGAGTACCCTGGACCATATCTACCAGGTGTACCAGTAAAGGTAACGAAGCAAAACTCCCTATCTCTGTCCGTTACATTTCTACCTGCACCACAACGCCCAGCGCACCCACCATCTATCTATCTACACTGCCCTGAGGCCCGCTCCACCTGTGGGAAGCTGTACCATCTTTAGCTGCCTTGTTACCTGCCTCAGAGGACTGCTGCAGCGCTGGTGACCTTCACCAGACAGCACAGGTGGCGTCACGAAATTCTCCAAACTTTATTAATAATCGCTACCCCTTTTTGTGCACTGTCCGCCCTGGGCCAGCCACCGTGATATACATATATACTGTCCCCAAACAGTAAGGCCCACGGGGGCGCGACAGAAACAATCGACTTCTTATTAATTGGTGCTCATTTGGGGCAGAAAAAGTTACAATTAACGCCATTGTATGTGACAGATAATCATTACTGCGATCTTATGAATATTTTTCTGTTAGATCAGTTGATATATTTACACATCAGCAGTCAGGAGCGATCACTCATTGGCCCAATCATCGCCACTTGTAAAAGGACCTTTAAGATGCAAACTCCATTGGTATAATGATGCCCAGGGCAAATGGACGGGTACGTTTCTATCAGTAGCGTAGCTAACAGGGGGCAGCGGGGGCGGTTGCCTCGGGCCCCGCGCTCTGAGGGACACACCCAGAGCTATGATACCCTTAACTGTCAATACAGCTACTGTAAGCTCTGTGGTAGAGCAGGGAGATATGATTTCCGTACACTACCGCTTTCCTTTCTGTAGACTGTGGGTTGCTTTAAGCCTGCGATCTATAGAACGACCGAGGCGCTGATGCATGTACAGTACGTCAGTCGAGACTCTAACGTCCTGTGGATGCGCCAGTGCAATTCCAGCTCGTTGGTCTGCCCGGGCCTTGCCGGTGAACTCCTCAGGATCCTGGATTAGGTGAGTGTATGATGTTTTTATTTTCATTAAACATAAACAATTGGAGACCTTCATACGGTGTGGGGGTTACTGTGTGGGACCCTGAAACAGTGTGTGGGGCCCTCATACATTATAGAGATTACTGTAGGAGCCCTTAAAAAATGTGGAGGGGCATTATATAGTGTGGAAGCTAATGTGGGAGCCATTATACAGTTTGGGGGCTAATACGGTGGCCGTTTTATAGCTTAAGGGCTAATATGGAGGCCATTATACAGTTTGGGGGATAATACGGTGGCCATTATACAGTTTGGTCGATAATTTGTGGGTCATTATACAGTTTGGGGCTAATTCAGGGGCTATTATATAGTTTTGGGCCTACTAAGGAGGCAATCATACAGTGTGGGGACTTCTATGGGGGGCCCTCATGCAGTGTGGGGGGCTCTCATAAATTGTAGGGACATCTGTGGAGGTCCTCATAAACTGTGGGGGCCATTATGCAGTGAGGGCCACTGTGAGGGTTATTATAATGTGTTTTCGTTGAGCACTGGGGACATCATACTATTTATAGATGAGCTGTGAGCCTATCAAACTGTGTATAGGGGAGCTGTAGGGCCCATCATACTGTTTATAGGGGAGCTGTAGCGACATCATACTAGGTATAGGGGATCTGTGGGGACATCATTGTCACGGGTGTCAGACAGTCATTCTGGATCCAGCTGTAAAAGGTCATTGAGCTTGGCTCTGCAGGCACCTTCTTGATTTTTTTGTCTCTGCAGTGCAGTGGTGTCCTGCTCTCTCTAGGACCGGTGATAACTCTATTTTCCTCTGTCCAGGCTTGAAGTACTAGTAGTCGACTAGTGTCTTCTTGGAGGATAGTTGGCGTGTTCTCTCTGGTGTCTTCTCAATCTTTTATCGTAGAAGTTAATGCGTCAGAGGTGGGGTTGGGGCTGTGTTGTCTCAGGATACATCCCCTGGAATATGACATCCATGCTCTTTCTTTTCCAAAAAATTATTTTCGGCTGAGAGAAATTATGACGTGGGTAATAGGGAGCTTTTGGCGATTAAATTGGTGTTTGAAGAATGGCAACATTGGTTGAACATTGGTTGAAAGGGGCAGTCCATCCTATTACTGTTATCATGGACCATAAGAACCTGTCATTTCTTCAGTCTGCTAAATGTCTCAACCCTAGGCAAGCTAGATGGTCCCTGTTTTTTATTAGATTCAATTTTGTTGTCACTTTCCGTCCAGGGGTTAAAAACATCAAGGTTGATGCTTTGTCCTGGAGCTTCCCTGGTGGTGGTGACCATGAAAACCCTGCCCCAATTTTGCAGAAGGGGTTAGTCATTTCGGCATTGTACCCTGACCTGTAGGGTGAGGTATTGGATGCACAGGTGGACGCCCCTGCCTGCTGCCCTTCGGGGAGGTTATTTGTACCATCTAATTTGCGCCGTAAAATAATTAAGGAACATCATAACTTGGTGCTTGCTGGTCATCAAGGTGGTAAGGCAACTGCGGACCTCCTCTCTCATCATTTTTGGTGGCCGGGGTTGCGTAAGGATGTGGGTGAGCAGGTGTCTGCTTGCAATATTTGTGAGCATTCTAAAGTATCGCGTACCTGGCAGCCTAGTCCTCTTCTTCCACTGCCTATTCCTAGCAGGCCATGGACATGTGGCTTTCTCAATCCATAGGGGCCCGCTTCACCCGTGGGAAGTGTTTCATCCCAACTGCTATACCATCTATGCCCCAGGGTCCACACAGCAGCGCTGGTCATCCCTGACTAGGCACCACAAGTGGCGTCAAATAAAGACTACGAATCTCCTGTAAATACTCCCTTCATCTGCTCGGCCAGGGCCACAGAGCTGGGCCACTGCCACCGTGATCTCCCTGGAATATGGCCAGCCCGGCTACCGAGTACCCTAGGCCCTTAAGGCCGCTGCAACCACACTTGTCCATGGATTATATTACTGACCTACCGGTATCTGCAGGCAAGACTGTGGTTCTGGTGGTTCCCTCCAAATGCCACTTCTGAATGCCAAGACTCTTGCTCAGGTTTTTATTAAAGAGATCGTGAAGCTTCACGGGGTTCCCTCCGATGTGGTGTCAGGTCGGGGGACCCAGTTTGTTTCTAATCTTTGGAAAGCTTTCTGTTCTCGACTGAGGGTGCAGCTGTCCTTTTATTCGGCCTTCCATCCTCAGTCGATTGGACAGACCGAGCGCATTAATCAGAATTTAGAGACTTACCTCATGTGTTTTGTCTCTGAAACCAGGAGGATTGGGCATCCTACTTACCGTTGGCCGAGTTTGCTACTAATAATCATCGTCAAGAAACTACCAGCAGGTCACCGTTCTTTCGTGCATACAGTTTCCATCCACAGTTTGGTACTTTTAGTGTGGGGGGGGACGTTTTGTTTCATCGCTATCTTCTGTGTGGCGGAGTCCGGACCTAAGTGTGAATGACTTTGTGTGGTTGTCCACCAGGAATATCAAGTTGAAGATTCTTTCCTGGAAGCTGGGACCTAGATTTATTGGTCCCTATAAAATAACGGCCATCATTAACCCTGCAGTGTTTTGTCTTGAACTACCTCTCCCCTGCTGCCACCCCCAATCATAGTTGATGGCAATTTGGAGTTCCAAATTTCGAGGATTGTTGATTCCCATCTCCTGCGTCGTTTCCTGCTTGGTGCACTGGAAGGGTTATGGTCCAGAGGAAAGGATGTGGTTTTCTGCGTCAGGAGGTGAATGCCCCTAGGCTGGTTCCTTCGGTTCATGCCTCTCATCCTGAGAAACCTGGTCCTGAGTGTCCGGAGGCTACTCGTAGAAGGGGGGGTACTGTCATGGATGTCATATAGAAGTGAAGTATGCCGGCACCAGTTCCCAAATCTTGCCTGTTTAGTAGTGTTGAGCGAACATGCTCGACACTGCTCGGTACTCGCCCGAGCATCACGCTACTCGGGATGTTCGGCGAGCACCGAGCATTTCCGGGTTACTCGGGCGGGAGCTCGGGTCTCCGCCCTGCATGTTTGGCGCTCTTTACAGAGCCAATGAACATGCAGGGATTGCCAGCCAGTCACTGTAATGCTGCAGCCATGTTGGTTGTGGGCATTACAGTGATTGGCTGGCCGCACAGCGTCACCTCGAGTATTTAAAACGGGGCGCCGCCATCTTGGACACAGTCGCTCCGGATTAGACAGTGTAGGGACAGCGCTGCTGATTTTGGGAGAGATATAAACTGCGAAATAGTTAGTGTAGGGTCTGTAAAGGCGGCCAGAACAAACAAACAGTCCTTTTCAGGACTAATATCCATCCCAGATACCAGGCAGGCAGGCTGTATAGGAGACACAGTGGTTATACCAGCAAACGCTGCATTACAGTCCTGTGTGCTCCTGTTGCTGAAATTGCTGGACTTAGCACCAGGTGTCGGGGGCCAGGAAAAATCCTTTTTTTTTCATCTAAATCCTCCTTTTTTTTCCTCCTTCACACTGTACAAATACCCTTCTTATTAACCTTTTGGTGTGTCCCCCCCCCCCCAAAAAAAGCATGTCTCTGATTTTTCAGACACAAATATAACTGTTGAAAATAGTCTGGTGTATGCTAGAGAAACAGAAGTGTTGTTTTGCACTTCCACGGTTCAAACCTCTGTATTATCCATTTTGGGCCATTTGTATCTAAAAAAAAAAACAGTTTGACTGTGTCGCTCACTGTTCAGCCGCAAATATCTCTATTTAAAAAAGTGTGGTATACCCCAGTAAACAATAACTGTGGTTTTGCCATCCCACGGTAAAAATTCTCTATTATTCAGCTTTTGGTAGTTTTTTCCGTAAAGAAAAACAGTAGTGTCTCCTGACTGTTGTGACACAAAAATATATCTGTTGAAAATAGTCTTGTGTAGGCCCGACATCCCAGTGTGGTTTCGCAGTTCCACGGGTCAAATCGCTGTACTATCCAGTTTTGGGCCTTTGGTATCTAAAAAAAAAAGCAGTTTGAGTGTGTCGCTCACTGTTCAGCCGCAAATATCTCTATTTAAAAAAGTGTGGTATACCCCAGTAAACAATAACTGTGGTTTTGCCATCCCATGGTAAAAAATCTCTATTATTCAGCTTTTGGTAGTTTTTTCCGTAAAGAAAAACAGTAGTGTCTCCTGACTGTTGTGACACAAAAATATATCTGTTGAAAATAGTCTTGTGTAGGCCCGACATCCCAGTGTGGTTTCGCAGTTCCACGGGGCAAATCGCTGTACTATCCAGTTTTGGGCCTTTGCTATCTAAAAAAAAGCAGTTTGAGTGTGTCGCTCACTGTTCAGCCGCAAATATCTCTATTTTAAAAAGTGTGGTATACCCCAGTAAACAATAACTGTGGTTTTGCCATCCCACGGTAAAAAATCTCTATTATTCAGCTTTTGGTAGTTTTTTCCGTAAAGAAAAACAGTAGTGTCTCCTGACTGTTGTGACACAAAAATATATCTGTTGAAAATAGTCTTGTGTAGGCCCGACATCCCAGTGTGGTTTCGCAGTTCCATGGGTCAAATCGCTGTACTATCCAGTTTGGGCCTTTGGTATCTAAAAAAAAAGCAGTTTGAGTGTGTCGCTCACTGTTCCGCTGCAAATATCTCTATTTAAAAAAGTGTGGTATACCCCAGTAAACAATAACTGTGGTTTTGCCATCCCACGGTAAAAAATCTCTATTATTCAGCTTTTGGTAGTTTTTTCCGTAAAGAAAAACAGTAGTGTCTCCTGACTGTTGTGACACAAAAATATATCTGTTGAAAATAGTCTTGTGTAGGCCCGACATCCCAGTGTGGTTTCGCAGTTCCACGGGTCAAATCGCTGTACTATCCAGTTTTGGGCCTTTGGTATCTAAAAAAAAAGCAGTTTGAGTGTGTCGCTCACTGTTCAGCCGCAAATATCTCTATTTAAAAAAGTGTGGTATACCCCAGTAAACAATAACTGTGGTTTTGCCATCCCACGGTAAAAAATCTCTATTATTCAGCTTTTGGTAGTTTTTTCCGTAAAGAAAAACAGTAGTGTCTCCTGACTGTTGTGACACAAAAATATATCTGTTGAAAATAGTCTTGTGCAGGCCCGACATCCCAGTGTGGTTTCGCAGTTCCACGGGTCAAATCGCTGTACTATCCAGTTTTGGGCCTTTGGTATCTAAAAAAAAAAAGCAGTTTGAGTGTGTCGCTCACTGTTCAGCCGCAAATATCTCTATTTAAAAAGTGTGGTATACCCCAGTAAACAATAACTGTGGTTTTCCTCTTCCACGGTTCTAATCTACTCTTTATTACCCTTTTTCCATTGATAGTGCAAGTGTAAGCTATTTTACTTCATTTACAATGGGCAAGGCGCGTGGCAAGGGACGTGGAAGGGGACGTTCTGGTGATGGTTCGTGCAGAGGACGGGGCCGTGGCCAAGGTGAAAATGTGCCACAACCAACAGCCACATCTTCTCGTTCCCACTTCTTGACCGAATTACTAGGGAAGCACAGAACAACACCAGTATTTAGAACTGATCAGTGTGAACAGGTTATTAATTGGATAGCAGATAATACTTCCAGTTACCTGGGCACCACCACCTCCGGTCTGTCTTCCACACGGACAACTCTTAGTAGCCGTGAGTCTCAACCGCATACTCCTCCTCACCCTGATGCTCCTTCCTCCCACCATGCCGAGTGTCGTCAGACAGCAAGTGATCCCACACTTGGACACTCTGAAGAGCTGTTGACTGGTCCATTTCCATATTTGGGCCCCTCGCCTGATACGCTTGAAGTGGTGGAAGAGGAGATCCCATGTTGCGATGCCCAAATATTTGAACAGCCACTGCCACAGGAAGTCGACGTTGGCAATCTGTCACAAGAGGTGGACGATGACGAGACACAATTGCCAGGAAGTGAGGAGGAGGATCGTGGTGCGCAAGTGGAAGAGGAGGAGGTGGTGGATGATCTAGTAACTGACCCAACGTGGAAGAAGGACATGCAGAGTGAGGCCAGCAGCACACAGGGGGAGGGAGGCAGAGTACCCCAACAGGCAGGAAGAAGTAGTGTGGAGGCCGCAGACAGAAGGCAGGCAACCGTTCCCCGTAACACCAACACGAGGGACGTTGCCAGTACAAGCGGTAGGTCTTCCAGAGTCTGGAATTTTTTTAAAGACTCTGCTGATAACCCCAAAAAGGCCATATGTTCCACCTGCCATGCCAGCATCATCAGGGGTGACAAAACTACTAGCCTGACCACCACCAGCATGATCAGGCACATGGCAGCAAAGCACCCGACTTTTTGGGGGGCGAAACCCAGGGTCCACGACCAGTGTCAGCGGGTGTCACCACTGCTTCTTCCACTGTTGTGTGTGCAATAGAACCCCCTGTTGTGTGTGCAAGGCAATCCCCTGTCCATACTGCATGTAAAGATGCCCCCTCCTCTCAGTCTTCACTTGTTATGGCAGTTTCTCAAGAAACAGCATCAACGTCCACGTCCCACCGCAGCGTTCAATTGTCCATATCCCAGACCTTTGAACGAAAGCGGAAATTCGCAGCTAACGCCCCACAGGCCACAGTCCTAAATTCGCACATTTCACGACTACTTGCATTGGAAATGCTGCCTTTTAGACTGGTGGAGACGGAATCCTTCCGCAATCTTATGGCGGTGGCCGTCCCTCGGTACTCGGTCCCCAGCCAACACTATTTTGCCCGGTGTGCCATCTCCGCACTACACAAGCACGTGTCCCAAAGCATCTGCCGTGCCCTCAACAACGCAGTTACTGGGACAGTCCACCTGACAACGGACACGTGGACAAGTGCTTGTGGCCAGGGACGGTACATCTCTCTGATGGCACACTGGGTAAACATAGTGGAAGCCGGGACCCAGTCGGACCTTGGGATGGAACACATCCTCCCCACACCGAGGATTGCGGGCCCTGTGTCAGTCAGAGTTGCCCCCACAGTGTACAGCTCCTGCGCATCCTCCTCCTCCTACTCCTCCTCATGTTCAGCCTCCATCTCAGATATCACCACATCAGTTACAAGCTGGAAGTAGTGCAGTACTGCCTCCGCCAAGCGGCAACAGGCTGTGCTGAAACTCATAAGCTTAGGTGATAAACCTCACACTGCTAGTGAGTTTCGGACAGCTGTGAAAGAACAGGCAGATCTGTGGCTGAGACCGCTGAACCTACATCCCGGCATGGTCGTGTGTGACAATGGCCGTAACCTGGTGGCGGCTCTGAGGCGAGGTGAGATCACACACGTGCCATGCCTGGCTCATGTGCTTAACCTCGTGGTTCAGCGGTTTCTTAAATCGTACCCCTAGTTGCCAGATCTGCTTGTGAAAGTACGCCGCCTGTCAGCTCATTTTCGCAAGTCGGCTACAGCTTCCACCGCCCTTGCTGTGTTGCAGCAGCGTTTGCAGCTTCCGGCACACCGACTGGTGTGTGATGTCCCCACACGTTGGAACTCTACCCTCCACATGTTGCAAAGGATTTGTGAGCAGAAGAGAGCAGTTGTGGAGTACCAGCTGCAACAAGGCCGTCGATATTCAGGTCAGACTCCACACATAGGACCTCAGGAGTGGACCTGGATGTCTGACATATGTACCATCCTGACAAACTTTGAGGAAGCCACTATGATGGTGAGTGGCGATGACGCCATCATTAGTGTCAGCATCCCACTTGTCTGTCTTTTGCAACGCTCTCTGCAGAGAATTAAAGAGGAGGCATTGCAGCCAGAGTATGATGAGATGGATCAAGAAGCCGTAGCGGGCGATTACACACAGCCCAGCCTCATCTCATCCCAACGTGCATTGGGGGACAATGAGGGAGAGGAGGAGGAGGAGGAGGAAGAACAGGAGCTGCTATCATGCGTTGTAGACGGAAGTACCTGTACAAGTGTCATGCCGTCGGTTCAGCGTGGGTGGCCTGAGGACAGGGGGGGAGGAGGAAGAGGAGGAGGAGGAGGAGAGCATGGTCAGTCATCATCTTGGTGAGGACACGGAAATCTTGCCCGTTACCAGTCTGGCACGCATGGCTGACTTTATGTTACGCTGCCTTAACCGTGACCCTCGTGTTGTCAAAATGTTGGGTGACAGTCATTACTGGTTGGTGACACTTGTAGACCCCCGCTACAAGGAGAACTTTCACTCTCTTATTCCTGAGGTGGAGAGGTCTACAAAAATGGGGCAATACCAGAAGGCCCTTGCTGCAGAACTCTTAAAAAAATTCCCATCTGAACACGCTAGCGGCAGAGGTCACAGTTCGTTGCCCAACCAAGGAGTACAGGCGAGAGAGATGCAACTCCAATCCAGCAGAGGCAGGGGAACACTGTCAACGTTCTGGGACAGTTTTCTGACACCCGCCCAGCTTACAGGCCCTGAGGCGTGGGGTACTCTCACAAGGAGTGGAAAGTTTCAAAAGATGGTGAGGCAGTACCTTGCCGATCGTACCAGCGTCCTCCGTGATTCCTCTGTGCCTTTTAATTATTGGGTATCCAAGCTGGACACTTGGAATGAACTCGCTCTGTACGCCTTGGAGGTCCTGGCCTGCCCTGCCGCTAGCGTGTTATCGGATCGTGTTTTTAGTGCCGCTGGGGGAATTATAACTGATAAGCGCACTCGCCTGTCAACTGACAATGCTGACAAGCTGACCCTTATCAAAATGAACAAGGGCTGGATTGGGCCAGACTTCTCATCACCACCAAATGACAGCAGAGTAACATAAAGTCAAATCCACTGTGTTATTTCGGGAGGTGTATTCACATGCACCGCTTCACACCCACACATGGGTATTCGCTTCCTCGTTTCGGCTGTTTAATCTTCTTCTCCTTATCCTCAGCCTCCACCACCACTATACCACCAGGGTGCCAGCATTTTTGGCAGCTTTTGCTTGCAAGGCATAAGCAAATACTATGGGACACCCACTCCCCAATAATGGGACTTATGTTTGTAATATGCTGCACTGCATGGCTCTTGTAAGGGGCATTGCAGGTTGCTCCGTCCTAATTTTTGGCAGCTTTTGCTTGGAAAGCATAAGCAAATACCATGGGACACCCACTCCCCAATAATGGGACTTATGTTTGTAATATGCTGTACTGCATGGCTCTTGTAAGTAGCATTGCAAGTTGCTCCATCCTAATTTTTGGCAGCTTTTGCTTGGAAAGCATAAGCAAATACTATGGGACACCCACTCCCCAATAATGGGACTTATGTTTGTAATATGCTGTACTGCATGGCTCTTGTAAGGGGCATTGCAAGTTGCTCCATCCTAATTTTTGGCAGCTTTTGCTTGGAAAGCATAAGCAAATACCATGGGACACCCACTCCCCAATAATGGGACTTATGTTTGTAATATGCTGTACTGCATGGCTCTTGTAAGGGGCATTGCAAGTTGCTCCGTCCTATTTTTTGGCAGCTTTTGCTTGGAAAGCATAAGCAAATACTATGGGACACCCACTCCCCAATAATGGGACTTATGTTTGTAATATGCTGTACTGCATGGCTCTTGTAAGGGGCATTGCAAGTTGCTCCGTCCTAATTTTTGGCAGCTATTGCTTGGAAAGCATAGGCAAATACCATGGGACACCCACTCCCCAATAATGGGACTTATGTTTGTAATATGCTGTACTGCTTGGCTCTTGTAAGGGGCATTGCAAGTTGCTCCGTCCTAATTTTTGGCAGCTTTTGCATGCAAGGCATAAGCAAATACTATGGGACACCCACTCCCCAATAATGGGACTTATGCTTGTAATATGCTGTACTGCATGGCTCTTGTAAGGGGCATTGCAAGTTGCTCCGTCCTAAGTTTTGGCAGCTTTTGCTTGGAAAGCATAAGCAAATACTATGGGAGACCCACTCCCCAATAATGGGACTTATGTTTGTAATAAGCTGTACTGCATGGCTCTTGTAAGGGGCATTGCAAGTTGCTCCGTCCTAATTTTTGGCAGCTTTTGCTTGCAAGGCATAAGCAAATACTATGGGACACCCACTCCCCAATAATGGGACTTATGTTTGTAATATGCTTTACTGCATGGCTCTTGTAAGGGGCATTGCAAGTTGCTCCATCCTAATTTTTGGCAGCTTTTGCTGGGAAAGCATAAGCAAATACTATGGGACACCCACTCCCCAATAATGGGACTTATGTTTGTAATATGCTGTACTGCATGGCTCTTGTAAGGGGCATTGCAAGTTGCTCCGTCCTAATTTTTGGCAGCTTTTGCTTGGAAAGCATAAGCAAATACCATGGGACACCCACTCCCCAATAATGGGACTTATGTTTGTAATATGCTGTACTGCATGGCTCTTGTAAGGGGCATTGCAAGTTGCTCCGTCCTAATTTTTGGCAGCTTTTGCTGGGAAAGCATAAGCAAATACCATGGGACACCCACTCCCCAATAATGGGACTTATGTTTGTAATATGCTGTACTGCATGGCTCTTGTAAGGGGCATTGCAAGGTTGCTCCGTCCTAATTTTTGGCAGCTTTTGCTTGGAAAGCATAAGCAAATACCATGGGACACCCACTCCCCAATAATGGGACTTATGTTTGTAATATGCTGTACTGCATGTGACGCGCCCCCTGGGCCGTGTGTACACGTGTGTGGGATACCCGGTGCCGGGTCTCTGGGGTCTGTAGTCTCCGTGGCGGTGACCCGGTCCCGTGGCTCAGGCTGGTCACACCAGTGGCAGTCTTTCTTAGGTTTTGAGGTTAATTGTCCGACTGCGCCACCCGTGGATTGCGGTCAGGGAGTACCACCGCTGCAAGGCAGACCGCTGAGGCTGGTGTTGTGTGCGCAGCATAGAATGGGATAACTCCCCTCGGGAGGAGTATAGCCTCAGGGCAGTGAGTGTGGATGATGGGGGTGATGGTGCACGAGCGCAGCAGGAATGACTCAGAGTCTTTGCAGTGCAGTTCAGGGTCTTTACTGATGATTATAAGGTAGACCCTCCCGGGAGTACTGGCTAGCATAAGAGGCCTGGTCAGTCTGTGAGCAAGCAGGAGTTCCCCTGGCCAGGTGGAGTTGTAGGTCTCCCCGTCTGTCTGCACTCTTCCTGGCTACCTTGCTGTAAGCGGGTAGAAGTAGCCCACGTCCCTGAGTGTACCGTGTAGTGCTCACCCGTATGGCTGGTGACTTGGGGCCTTCTGTTAGCCTCCGCTCCACGACGGCGGTGCTGGTCCCTTGTTTGTGACTGAGCCTCCGGGCTTCTATGGCCAGAGGACCTGAAATCCCCTGCCGGCTGGTTTCTGCTGCTGGATATATAAGTCCTCACAGCTTCGGACTCCTGTGTCCGGTTCCTATTGTCTTCTGCCAGGGCGAGCTCTGCTCAGCTTCCAGCCCCTGGTCTTTAGCTCCTAGCTCCTACAGAGCTCCTTGCTGTTACTTTCCCTTGCTCTCACTCTGACTCTGACTGTTCTCTGACTCACTCAACCCCGCCCCAGATCCAGTTTATAAGGGCAGAATTCTCCCCTCCCAGGATTGGGGCAGGAGGATGTTGCATGTTTAAGGGATCCTGACCAGGAAACCTCCCACTTGCTCTCCGACGTAATATCTCTATTACTGTGGTGACCAGACCCCTGGGGTGCCACACATGGCTCTTGTAAGGGGCATTGCAGTTCCTCATAATTTTTGGAAAGCCTTCCATTCACTGCTTAGGCCAACAGTGCACGGGAGACCCAGTTGCTATAAATGGAAAAAAAGGTTTAGTTAACGCCCTCTGACCTCCATGTCATTTCCAAGGGGCATTGGAGTGGCTCGAAATTTTTGGTAGGCATTGCACTCACGGTATGCCCTATAACTGTGTAGCCGAACTGCTCCTTTTGTTACAGAAACATATCCTACAAGACATATCTGGTTGACTGGCCTGATATTGATGTGAATGGTCCCTGTTCCTCCTGCTCTTTCTCCTTTGCCACTACCTCATCCATCATTTATCACCTGAAGCTTTGTTTTAACGGGAGTCATAGAACTTGGATAGTAGCGGGAAAACATCCAGCAATCCTCGGAGGAGGTAGGATATGCGCCAAAACGCTGACCACCTCAGGCCTAGCCGCTACTACATACATGCGCTTGCATTACAACAAAACAAAGCAGATGCTAACTTCTATCATCCTCATCATGCTC
Organism: Phyllobates terribilis; assembly: GCF_046119375.1. NCBI lineage: Eukaryota > Metazoa > Chordata > Amphibia > Anura > Dendrobatidae > Phyllobates > Phyllobates terribilis. Next base: position 689,795,303 of record NW_027362763.1, on the reverse strand, counting down.
CTCACCTTTGCACTCTCAACTCCCCTGCTGGAGAAGCCAGGGCCCACCGGAGGAGTCTGATAGTCCGGTGGGCTCGGCCAATGCTGCCCTAAAGCAGGCCAGGCTAAGAAAAGTGTCGGAAAGGTTACCGGGACAAATAGGGGTGGCTGGGGACCGAGTATGGACACCCGGCCACCCCCTGGAGGCTGGGGAGCAAGCGGGGACACCCGGCCACCAGGCGGCTGGGGACTGAGTATGGATACCAGGCCGCCGACACAGCCATGGCGTGGTGGCCAGATTCCGCCTCCACATGCCTAAAAGGCCCAATTTAAAGTGCAAGCAAGCAAGCAGTATAGTATTGCAGCCTGGGGGTGGGTGGGTGGCAGGCTGCATACTTGCGCTTGCATTGCAAGGAATGGGAGAGGTACAATTGAACACTGCCCTGGGACAAGGACTTGAATGGGGATAGTAGCAAGTCTGCAACGACAGGTGCAAGGTGGGAGTCATCTTCGCATGTACCATGAACAGGGGTTTGGCATGCACACACTACAGCGGAATAGGCTCTCCTTCCCACTAAATGCACTGGGGAGGGCACAGGTAATGTTTTGGTATACGCGCTTAATCTTATGTATAAGGCACACCAGGACAAATATGGGCAGCTGGGGACTGAGTATGGATACCTCGCTGCCGAAGCAGCCATGAGGTAGTGGCCAGCTTCGGCCTCCACCAAACTAAAAGGCCCCATTTCAAGTGCAAGCTAGCAGTATGGAATTGCAGTCTGGGGGTGAGTGGGTGGCAGGCTGCACACTTACACTTGCATTAAAAGAAAACATAGCAGATGCTAACTTCTGTCATCATCATCATGCTCCTCACCTTGGCACTCTCAACTCCACCGATGGAGAAGTCAGGGCCCACCGGAGGAGTCTGGTTCTCTGGTGGGCTCGTCCAATGCTGCCTAAAGCAGGCCAGGCTAAGAAAAGTGTGTGGGGGGATGTTCCAAGGAGAAATAGGGGCAGCTGGGGACCGTTTATGGACACCCGGCTGCCCCCAGGCGGCTGGGGACCGTGTGTGGACACCCGGCCGCGGGGCGGCTGTTGACTGAGTATGGACACCTGGCCGCCGGGCGGCTGGGGACTGAGTATGGATTCCAAGCCGCCAACACAGCCATGACGTGGTGGCCAGATTCCGCCTCCACGTGCCTAAAAGGCCCAATTTCAAGTTCAAGCAAGCAAGCAGTATGGTATTGCAGCCTGGGGGTGGGTGGGTGGCAGGCTGCATACTTGAGCTTGTATTGCAAGGAATGGGGGAGGTACAATTGAACACTGCCCTGGGACTAGAACTTGCATGGGGATAGTTGCAAGTCTGCATCTTCTGATGCGGTAAGGATCACTTATGATGGGCACACTTTTAGACAGTGACCTGGGAGTCAGAGATGCTTCCAGGGGTCTTCCCCATGCTGTTCCCTTGTCTTTTCAGCACTTTATGCATGTGTCACACAGCACATGGCCAGATAAGGTTGTAAAATGTTAAAATGACATTTCACGGTGAATGCATTTGTCATTGTTGAAAGCAATACAAAAGTGCAAAAACACATACAAAATGCTACTTGTGAACATAGCCGAAGGTGTGGAGGAGTATTTTTGTTTTTGGTCATTTATTTTAACTTATACACAAGTCTTTTCCCTGGAAAGGATGTTCTTTAACATATTTCACAGGAAAAAAGTTTCACTTTCGTTTTTGAACGTTTTAATGTGAGCCTGTAAAAGTGGCTTAATACCTCTGACCACGTTGTTGACAGCAGTGACCTGGGGGTCAAAAATGCTTCCTGGGGCGATCCCCATGCTGTCCCCATGTCATTTGAGCACTGTCACTATCGTTTTGGGCACTTGTTAGCCTTTTAAAAGACTGCCGGGGGTGCCACCGCAAAAATGCTCGAGTCTCCCATAGACTAACATTGGGCTCGTTGCTCGGGTTGAGCACCCGAGTATCACGGCGAGCTCGGCCCGAGCTTCGAGGACCCGAGCATTTTAGTGCTCACTCAACACTACTGTTTAGTCAAAAAAAACTCTTTGAAGGTTTTCCTAGCTCTCGGCTATCCACATCAGGAGGTGCCATGTCTAAATAAGCAGTGCTAATCAAATGTCCAAGGAAGTATGAAAAAGACAGCACTCACCAATGGATGCCAATAAAAGATCCTTTTATTTCAGATCCAGCATACAGATGTTGCGGCTGGTTCAGGGGTGTGCACTCCTGAACCAACCTCATTGTCTGTATGCTGGATCTGAAATAAAAGGATATTTTATTGGCATCCATTGGTGAGTGATGTCTTTTTCATACTTCCTTGGAAATTTGATTGTCACGGGTGTGTCAGGTATGACAGACAATCATTCTGGATCCAGCTGTAGAAGGTCATTGCACTTGACTCTGCAGGCACCTTCTTGATCTTTCTATCTCTGCAGTGCAGTGATATCCTGCTCTCTCTAGGACCTAGCAGTTACCTTCATCTTCTGTTGCTAATTGACACACCCTTGCTGGATGTTTAAATACCCTCAGTCTCTACAGAGAGTCACTGGTGATAGCTCTATTTTCCTCTGTCCAAGCTTAAAGTACTAGTAGTTGACTAGTGTGTTCTTGGAGTTCCCTTGGAGGATAGGTGTTCTCTCTGGTATCTTCTCAAGCTAAGTGTATTCCCTTGTCTGTCTAGCTGTTTGTCTTTAGCTGCAGTGGGTGCTGACTAGTGCTCACCCCGTCCCCTCCCTATCTAGGGCCTATCGCTAGGGGCAGTCAGGGATAAGGTTTCCTGGTCAGCGATAGGTGCTGAACCTACTTAGGGACATTAGGGGAGTAAAGGTATTGTCAGATCTGTCTAGGGGTCTCCACACCCTGTTCCCTAGTGTTTGGGCTTCCTCCTCCTCTTCCCGTTGTTGTGCACTTAGTCTTTCTCTCACCTTGCGTGACAATCATGCAGTGTATAGAGGAGCTGTGGGTACATCATACTGTGTATAGGGGAGCTGTGGGGATGTCATACTGTGTATAGGGTAGGTGTAGGCCCACCATACTGTGTATAGGGGAGTTGTGGGCACACCATACTGTGTATGGGGTAGCTGTGGGACTATCATTCTGTTTATAGGAGAGTTATACAGTATATTGAGGGACTCAGTGGACATTATTAAATGTTAAGTAGGCACTTAAGCATTATTGTTACAGGGGGACTCAGAGTATTGTGGCCGTCAAAGGGGCAAAATGTGGACACTGTTTTCTAAGGCATTTGCACAGGGCATTAAAATTTTCTAGGGGCAATTTTACCATCTAGAGAGCACAAAGGAGGCATTATTACTATGTGCAGGTGGCACAGTGGCTCAGTGGTTAGCACTGCAGCCTTGCAGCACTGGGGTCCTGGGTTCAAATCCCACCAAGGACAACATCTGCAAGGAGTTTGTATGTTCTCTCCGTGTTTGCGTGGGTTTCCTCTGTGTTCTCTGGTTTCCTCCCACACTCCAAAGACATACTGATAGGGAATCTAGATTGTGAGCCCCGATGGGGACAGTGACGATAATGTATGTAAAGATCTGCGGAATATGTTAGCGCTATATAAAAATAAAGATTATTATTAAAAAAATAAAGATTATTATTATGTAAGGGGCACAGTTGTGGGCATTATGTGGACTGTAAGAATAGAACGGTTTTTGTACCAGACAACATGTACAGTAATAGAGACACATATGGCACCAGTGGCTCAATATTGGGGTATCAGCAGGATGAAGAGTTTGTGCAGATTGGGAATAGATGGGGACGGGGCCTGAAATGTAAGGATTCAAATGTGTCTTTGTTGTGATCTCTGCAGATGAGTCCTGGCTGGAGAAGTTGTTATGTCGGTCTGGGCCAGATGGAAAAGATGGGAAAAGTGAACGATTCCATCAGAAAGAACATCAGCTGTAAGTTACTATATATAACTGTACTGTAATCTCTTGTATGTTCTGCAGGACTGGTACAGTATCTAACACTATATGTCACCATATGGCAGTAATATCAGTGTTGTCTTTGTGTAGAGATTTATTTTCAGTAACACCATGGTCATCTGCTGATGTTCCCTTATACCCGCGATGAAGGAGCGCCAGCATAGTTGTAATCCAGTGACTGTCTGGCTGCAGTTTCTAACATCATGTCCGCTCTCTACCTGAAACTCAACCTTTCCAAAACTGAACTTCTTCTGCTCCCGCCATCTACTCACCTCTCTAAATCTGACATCTCTCTCTCCCTGTGTGGCACCACAATAATGCCGAGCCAGTAGGCGCGTTGTCTGGGCGTTGTGTTTGACACCAATCTCTCCTTCACCTTCCATATACAATCGCTTGCCCGCTCTTGTCGCTTGCACCTGAAGAACATCTCTAGAATCCGCCCATTTCTCACCTTGGAAACAACAAAAACCCTCACTGTTGCCCTGATCCACTCCCGCCTTGACTACTGTAACTCTCTATTAATTGGCCTCCCTCTCACTCGACTTTCCCCCCTCCAGTCCATCCTTAAAGCTGCAGCCAGGGTCATCTATTTGGCTAACCGTTACTCAGACTCCTCCGCTCTGTGCCAGTCATTGCAATGGCTGCCCATGAATTATAGGATCCAATTTAAATTGCTTGTTCTCAACCACAAAGCTCTCCACAGTGTGGCACCCCCCTACATCTCTTCCCTCATTTCTGTTTATCGGCCTACCTGTTCTCTACGCTCCGCAAGTGACTTTCGACTAACATCTACACTAATCCGTACCTCCCACTCCCGGCTTCAAGACTTCTCCCGAGCTGCACCTATTCTTTGGAATGCTCTACCCCAAGAAATTAGGATGAACCACAACTTACACAGTTTTAGGCGCTCCCTAAAAACACACATGTTTAGGGCAGCCTATCACCTTCCCTAATCGAAGTCCTTTTATATTCTTATAGCCCATCCCTTATTTCTCTAAACATAACTCTCCACCGAACCCAACAGCACTACAGATACTGGCTGGTAATGAGCTCATGCAGCCTTTATCTATCCCTCATCCCTCAAGATGGCTGGACCATCCTTGTAAATAATCCATTGTACTTTGTGTCACCCCCACCTCATTGTAGATTGTAAGCTCTTACGAGCAGGGTCGTCATTATTTTTGCTGTAATTATTGTATTATATTTAGCTATGTTACTTATGACGGTTGTATATGAACCTGTGAATTGTTAAGCGCTGCGGAATATGTTGGCGCTATGTAAATAAAGATTATTATTATTTATATTGTTATAATCAGGTTTACCTGGTTAGGGGCCCACTCAGATGTTTTGCCCCCCTGAGATGAACCCTACCTACGTCTCTGGTTTCTTTTCCTTTCAGTGCAGATCAGACACAATGATGAAAATTCCAATCTCACAGTTATAAATTACACATTTATTACCCAAAATATGAACGCAGACAAGAAATGATTTATCTATACAAACAGGTTACTAATATATACAGATCATTACATTCATACTAATATAGTTGGGAAAACAAACCTGTGTACAAAAAGATCATGCTGTACATTTAAAGGGGACCTGTCGCATGCCATGGATATGTAATTCTTTTAACTTGGTGTAAATGCCACTGTTCTCCTGAATCTGGTGTTGCTTTTCGTTTTTGACTGCGCCACTCCGTTCTCTCTTTTCCCTGTTTGTTAATGTAGTCTTTAAAGCCAATTGGGCGTGGTTGTCAATTCATCTATTTGGGACAATGCCCAGTTTACTAAGACCAGACTTATATACAAGGAAGAGATGACCTTATCTCAGGAAGGGAGAGGCGCAGAAAGAAAAAAAAAAACGCCAGGTTCAGGAGAAAGTGACATTTACACCATTTAAAGAAATTACATATTTATGCAATTGTCAGGTCGTCTTTAAAGACTAATTCCTGTCATTGGTCGACCACTAATCAAGCAATAAAGTCTAATTAAAACACTTCCTCCTATGGATAAAAATATAGGTAATATAATACTTTACCCCATGACTAGAATGGCTCTTTGATAGATACAGCGGGTGAAATAAGTATTGAACACGTCACCAATTTTCTAAGTAAATATATTTCTAAAGGTGCTATTGACATGAAATTCACCAGATGTCGGTAACAACTCATCCAATCCACACAGGCAAAGAAATCACCATAGATGTTCTTAAATTATGTGTAATAATGAGAAATAACACAGAGAAAAATTATTGAACACGCTTACTGAAATTGAATTAATACTTTATGAAAAAACCTTTGCTAGTGATGACAGCTTCAAGACGCCTCCTGTATGGAGAAACCAGTCACAGGCATTGCTCAGGTGTTATTTTGTCTCATTCCTTCACACAAGCACTCTTCGCATCCTGAAGGTCTCAAGGGCTCCTTCTATGAATTCTGAGCTTTAGTTCCTTCCATAAATTTTCTGTTGGATTCAGGTCAGAGGATTGGCTGAGCCATTCTAGCAGCTTTATTTTCTTTTTCTAAAACCAATTGACAGTTTCCTTGGCTGTGTGTTTGGGATTATTGTCTTGCTGAACTGTGCACCCTTGTTTCGTCCTTATCATCCAGGTAGATGGCAGCAGATTTTTATGAAGAATGTTTCACAGCCCCACACCATGATGTTCCACCTCCAAACTTCACTGTTAGTATGGTGTTTGGGGTGATATGCAGTGCAATTTGGCCTCCAACATGGTGTGTATTATGTCATCCAAACAGTTCAATTTTATCTAACGAGAACATTCTCCCAGTATTTCACCAGTTTGTCTAAATGTTGTTGAGCAAACTTTAAAACGTGCTTGTACATGCTTTTAAAGTCTTGTGTGGTGAGTGTGCATTGTGCTGTGGAGGTTGAGTGCATTACTTATTGTTTTCTTTGAAACCATTGTATCTGCTGATTCCAGGTCTTTCTGTAGCTCTCCACAGGTGGTCCTTGGCTCCTGGACAACTCTTTGGATAATTATTTTCACTCCTCTGTCTGAAATCTTGTGAGGAGCACCTGGTCGTGACCAGTTTATGGTGAAATTATGTTCTTTCCACTTCCAGATTATGTCCCCAACAGTTCTCACTGGAGCGTTCAGTAGTCTAAGTATTCTTCTGTAACCAATGCCATCAGTATGTTTTACAACAATAAGGTTGCGAAGGTCTTGAGACAGCTCACTGGTTTTACCCATCATGAGATGTTTCTTGTGTGGCACCTTGGTAATGAGACACCTTTTATAGGGCATCCGTTGAACCAGGTGATATTATTTGTCACTAAGTAGCAGGATTGCTTTCTAATTACTGATAGATCTCAGCTGGTGTCATGACTTTCCATGGCTTTTTGCTCCTCTCTTTCTTCATGTGTTCAATACTTTTTCTCTGTGTCATTTCTCATTATTACTCAGAACTTAATTTATGGACATCTATGGTTTGATTTCTTTGCCTGTGTGGATTGGATGGGTTGTTACCGACATTTGGTGAGAATTTCATGTCAATAGCACCTTTAGAAATATATTTACTTAGAAAATTGGTGACGTGTTCAATACTTATTTCACCCGCTTATAATATCAGTGGTCTTACTCATCATCTTCTTCAAATTTCCATCAATAGGTGTTTCTCCTTTGGATGTAATACCAGATGTTTCCAAAAAGAAAGGCATTCAACATTCTTATACTGTATCTCAAGATAAGAATGTTTGTTTCTTTTTGTCTGTTTTAATAGAATTTCAGAATTTTGACTCACTGTGTGTTATTTTCTGCGCTTGAAGTCTCGCACATGAGTGCAATGTCCTTGTTTCCTAAGCACAGAACAGAAGATGTCAGGATGGTGTGAATTACGTCCAAGGGGCATGATTACAGGGTGTAAAGCCAGACTGCTCTCACTGAAGAAATGCCCCCTCGGGCTATGAAGGTACATTTGCATATGCGAGAACGGCTTTAAATGTTTATTTTTCAGATAATAACAGCTATTGTCTCTGGAGGACCTGTCCTGTTCTCTATTACGCAGACAACACTTCAATGTCAATGATAACTGTGTAATGCTTCATTTCCCCTGTGGAGGCACTGCAGAGAACTTGAACACTTACCGACAACCTCCCTAAAGATAACAGGTTAACGCTCGGGGTCCCAGCAGGCAGAGGGGACTTTGTGATCAGGTTTATTGTAAAGAGACCTTTCTAGCAAGTAGAGATTGTCCAAATTGGAGAACCACAAGAATAAAGAAGCAGAAAAGATGTCTAGGTGATAAGATGAGATAACCAATCAAAAATAGGAGTAAGGACCATTTTATGATAAGGAATCAGCATTATTCATCAATTTGGGGTTTTTTTGTCACAATTTTATAATCTTAAGGATACGCCAATGTAGCTTAGTTGTTTTAATATTTTGTTATCCATGATAAGGCTTTTTGTACAAGGGAGAAGTACCTTCTGACTTGGGACTTTTCCTTTTGTTCAAAAAAACTTTTGCATTTCTTTAATCCTACTCTGGGACTTGACCACTTGATTGATCACATCTCTAATAATATTTCTGTATTGCACTGTACTGTTCTTGTCATAGGCTGGTCCTAATGGAAGAGGAAAGATGTCAGACTGACTCGGCGGCACCTCACGGACACCAGTGCCGGATGACATCCTCTAACTCTAGTTGACCGCTTAGATGCTTCAGCTATGATTTACTACATCATCTAAGGGGTTATACAGCTGAGATTGGAGCAAATTCTGTGCCTGGCACTTACAGAATACTGTGAGCTTAAGGTTATCTATTGGTAGTGTATGCTCAACCAGGAAGGGTTTACGTTTCAACATTAATTTGTGCTGAGGATGCCTCAGTGGGTTGAGTTGTTGTATTAATTATTTTCTTGTTTGGGGTTTTGCTTTTCTCCTTTTTTCCATTCTTGTCCTTGTCTGCAACAATTTGAGGTTTCTTTTTTTGAGATGCAGCTGGTTTTGAGATTTTGAGATCTTTCGCTTTTGAAATTTTTATTGGCTTGACTCTCTCGGGGGCCTTGGCGGGACAAGGTTTTTTCAAAAAAGGCAATGTGATATTTTCTGTGGTTGACCATTCCTTGACTCTGGCCACTGGAGGCTTTGCTTCCTCACTGTGTGAAGGTGTAGTCAACAGATCCTCAGCTGGCTTCATCGTTGACCAGGTCAGGGATTCTTCACTCTTATCACTTTTTTTATTATATGTGTTTCTTTTATTTGCTTTCTTTCTAGGGGAAAATGCTAAGTTGTTTTCTTCTGAAGACGGTACAGCAGGCTTAGGTGTTGTTTTTGTTTTCTTTTGTTTTTTGGCATTAACCTTCAAGAAGATTTCACTTTTTTCTTTGTTATCGACTTTAGATTTACTTGATTTTAGCTCGTATTGTTTTGACTTCTTATCTTTTGCTTTATGCTTTAAACTTTTAGTTGGCTTGACTTTCTTGGAGGTATTAGTGATTGTAAGATTTTTGAAATCTGACTCAGAAAGTGATACATTATTTTTGGTCACTGATTGCTGGTTAACTGTGTCCATAGTGAGCGGTATGTGCTCAACATATGGTGGTTTAGTCAACGGCTCCTCAGGTGGCCTTTTTGGTTGTTTGGCTAGAGATGGTTTCTTGATCACATCTTTGTAAGGCTTCTTTGTTTGTGGAGTAGGTTTAGGCTTTTTTGTAGTTTTAATTAGCTTTTTATCTTTAGTTGATGATTTTGGAACATTGGTAACTTTTAAAGGCTTCTTTAATCTGTCATTGGTAGATGGTAGCTGGGCAATAGTCACAGAGGACATCTCTGTTTCCAGAGTGGGTGCTATCTCATTGAGAGTCATCTCTGTAGACCTCTTTATGACCTCAGTTGGTGAAGGTTGAGTTGCAATGGTGTTTTTTGGTGTGGTAGCCTTAATGGGAGCTTTAGTGGTAGTCTTCTGTTGTTTCGGAATTACATTAAATGGTTTCTTGATTGCTGGTTTAGTTTCTTCGCTGAGTATTTCAAGAACAGTCCCTGGAAAATAATAAGAGGTCGGTATAAATTGGTTGACTTTAAAGTAATAAAACACTTAAAAATCTTCTGAGGATACAAACAAATTTCAGCATGTGAATCGATGAAAGAACCTTCCTACTAATATTGGACTATGATCATTTCTCTATGTATGACATGTCAATCCTAAAATCTCATTGGCTGCACGTCCTGTCCATTATAGGACACTGCCCTGTCACATGACCCACTACATAATCACGGGAGAGAACTAATTGCATGAAATGACTTTAGTTCTTCCATGATCTACTTTCCAGTCTATGACTTATCCCAGTTCCCCACATCACATTTTATTATTAAAATGGGGCTTACAATTTAGATTCCCTATCAGTATGTCTTTGGAGTGTGGGAGGAAACTGGAGAAGACGGAGGAAACCCACGCAAACACAGGGAGAGCATATCAACTGCTTACAGATGTTGTCCTTGGTGAGATTTGAACCCAGGACCCCAGCGCTGCAAAGTGACAGTGCTAACCACTGAGCCACAGTTCTGCCCATGAGCCACCTGCCCATGAATGAAGGTACATGCATATAATCGCAAGAGTGAACTGGTCACTGCTTTTTACAAGATCAACACACTCCTCTTCTCCTGTCATCACTCTCAAGATTTCATTGGCTGCTTGATGTTGTAACCCTATTTTCTGATACTGCTGCTCACAATCAATCCAGACCTCACAAAAGCTGGCTATTCACATTAGTTAGCTGTCGAATGAACGATCGTTCAGCTGACAGCTATTTCTTCCATCTCCCAGATACTCCTCAGCATGGCTGAAACTTCCTTTCTTCTCTATGATACAGCTACTGTCAGAATAATATGGCAGCAGCTTATCTTCCTGCCAAACAAAAGGATCAGGCGCATGTATTCCAACTGCCCAATCCTTATATCCCCCAACATAATTTGTCTAAGGGACCCTAACGTCATCACATGAGTAAACTGGTCACTGCCTCCACAAAGAAGAACACACTCCTCTACTGCTGCTGTATTCATTCTTATAATATGATTGCAGGGTTGGCGTCAGGGCCCTGGACCATCAGGGGGGCTCACTTACTGTCGGGGCCCGTGCCGCCAGCGCTTCTTGATTGCCGGCACTTCCCCAGACATGGCCTTGCGCAGTGTGCTGTGCGGCTATGTCTGGTAGTAGTGACACAGCAGGGGCAACACTGCTCCTTTAATTGTGATTGTGACGCGCCCCCTGGGCCTATGCTGTGCAGGGGGATACCTGGAGCCGGATCGCTGGGGGTTGTAGTTCTCCGTGGCGGTGACCCGGTCCGTGCCCAGGGCGGTCAAATCAGTGGCAGTCTTAAGTACTAACAATGTCCGACTACGCCACCCGTGGATTGCGGTCAGTGGGGACCGCCGCTGTGCTGCCGACTGCTGAGGCTGATGTTGTTTGCGCAGCCGAGTATGGGATAACTCCCCACGGGAGAAGTATTGCCTCAGGGCAGCTAGAGTAGATGATGGTAGTGATGGTGTGGGCGTCCCAATACTAATGGTGCTGGTGCGGCGATGAAACACAGAGGCGTGTGGTTGCAGTTTTCAATGCTTTACTCACAGTTCTTTATCAGGTCACTTGTGCGCAGGTAGGACTGCCCGAGTCATGCTGCGTCCACCAGGTGAGGGGCTCGGTCAACTCCCAGGCAATTCCAGAGCGTGGCACAGGGCTCCATTCCTTTCCTTTCTCTGGCCGTCCCCACCAGTGACCCACCTTTGTCCAGCTCCCTTGGGCCTTCTCTGGGCACGCTGATCTCTGCGTCCCTGACCCTATATGGTATGCCTTCCTGGTGGATGTAGTGAGGGGTCGCACCAAGATGTGGTAACAACCTCCGGTTTTGGCTGAGGATTAGTCGCCTCCACCAATTTGGGTTCCGGTACCCTGCTCTGCCAACCCTTCACCCTGTATCTCCTGGGCATATGGGGTTCCTTCTGTCCTCGTGTCTCTGGGCCTTTCTCTGTGTTCCTTGCTTCCTTTCTCCTCTGTTCCAGTTCCTTTCTTACTTTCCTTTCCGTTCCTTCTCCTCTCACTTTCTGCTGTTTCTGGCCTCCACTCCAGGCCTGCCTCTGGAGCTGGTCCCAGACTGAGCCACAGCTCCCTGTCAGCCCTCTCTGGCTGAGCTCCTGTCTTCTTCTCCTCCTCTCTGAACTGAACACTGTTCTAAGATGGTGCCCACCTTATATACCTCCCTCTATGTGTGAGCCCAGGTGACTAGCAACCAATGGGCTCCTATCTATGCCCAGAGACCCACCCCTATCTGCTCCTACACCACTGGGTATTCCCACCCCCTCCCCACTCCAGCCAGGAACAGATGCTGTCGTGCCTGCACTTCTGTCTAGTGGGAGCACCGTTGAGCTGTCCCTCGGAAATGGGGTGTGTGTGATGCATGCAGCCTACTGAGTCCTGGTCCACACTCCATCCTTACCCGGGAGTGGAATATCACACCTCTGGTTCGAGGTGCAATACCCCTGTAGCAGCCGAGCCCTCGGGGTGCTACATTCCCCCCTGGTAAATCACAGCACGTCCTCGGGCTGGAAAAGAGCAACACAATTTGAAAACATACAAATTTTTAGAATGCTTTCGCATATAAGACATTCAACAATTAACCCATCCCTTTTCTGATGTACTCTTTTCCTTTTAAACGTTACTGGTATAAACATCGTAAAAACATTATAAGACTTTCTTCACACACATATAGAATACTATAAACTCCTTTAGCAGCATATGAAACTTTTTCAGTATAAGACATTCTTGAACAAAAACATTTTCAAGTAAAACATTTTCAAGCAGATTCTTGAACTCTGGCCGCTGTGCAACTTGCGACCAGGAAAAGGTGCAACAGTCCATTTAATCTGCCTTGAGGTAGACGTTGCGGTTTTTGTATAAAACCAGTAGGGGGCGCTTTAAGAAGCGCAACTATTTACAGGATTGCGTTCTTAGTCCTCGGCCAGTGGGGATAGGGGAATGGCTGCTCACAGTCCTCAGCCTGGTTAGGGATTAGGGGCACACAGATAACAGTCCACATTAGTCCCAACGGGGACCACACTTCAATCAGTAACAGTTTCTATACCCTTACGGGTAACTATGTACAGTTCCATTTACCGTTCATTAGTAACGGTGTCCTCCTGATGCTCCTTGCTCTTCCGGGTAATCTTCTGGTCCGTCCGGGCCCTCTTGGCACTCGGCCTTGCGACCAGGCCGGTGGTCGCTGGTTGGTCGCGCCCGTGGGTGGCACCGCCAAGGTAGGGGGCGCTGGTGAGGCAGCGGCGCCCGGGTGTGCTGGGCCTTGCGTCCCGGCCTGTGACGTCTCCTGCTTTACGGCGCCCGGGTTCAGAGGGCACAGCGCGGGGTGGGGCGTGATGACGGTTCTTGCTGCCTGAGGCCTAGCTGGCGGCGGTGGAGGCGTGGTGTCAGGTACGGTCCCCTGGGCTTCGGGTCCCGCAACGGAGGGTGAGGGCAGGCTGGTGTTCCCAGGGCTTGGGGTGGTGGCGTCCCCATTACCTGCCTCGGTCTCCGTGGCCTCCTCCGCGGCGGCGTCGTCTGCAGCTGCCGGTCCCTCTTCTCCGCGCCCAGCGGTAAGCACTCTGCCCGGTCCCGGTGGGGTCCTCCACTGGCTGCCTTCGTGCTGCCGGGCCATCTCCTCTCTCCACCCGGCAAACACATCCCGCTGCGCCCGGACCATCCTCCTGTTCAGGTCTTCCAGTGCTGCGCGCACTGCCCGGGTCTCTAGGCAGCTGGGCCAGCAATTCTGTCAGGCTGCAAGGTGGCTCCGCTTGCAGCAGGCTGCGGGCCAGGGTGCTGGTGGAGTTCTCTGCTCCCTCCATCTCCGGGTGCAGCAGGTCCAGACTGATCCAGGCCGCACCCAGCCCCTCAGTTTTCTTTCCTATCCGCCCCCATGGGGGTTGGTCTTGGGGGCATCTGCTGACAATCACCTTCAGGGGCAGCCCCCCCACGTCGATGGACATCCCCACTGCTGCATTCATTGCTGGTGGGGGCGGACTCCTCCTTTGGCGCCATTCTGGGACCTGGCCCACGATGGGAGGCGGCTTCCTGCTGTCTTTTGGTGCGCACATAATGGCGTCCGCTCTGCCAGGGCGGGAAAAACTGATGAAGATGGCGGGAAACGGTCCAAAATGGCGTCTGATGGCGGGAATCGGCTCCGGACGGCGGGAAACAACTCCGGACGGCGGGAAACTTCTGGAAATGGCGGGAGACTTCCTTTTAAGGTACATGTGCAGTTTTCTTCAGGCACGCAATACCCGCTTGTGGCGGGTTGGTAATGATCCTGCCGACTACGCCAAAGTTGACGCGCCCCCTGGGCCTGTGCTGTGCAGGGGGATACCCGGAGCCGGATCGCTGGGGGTTGTAGTTCTCCGTGGCGGTGACCCGGTCCGTGCCCAGGGCGGTCAAACCAGTGGCAGTCTTAAGTACTAACAATGTCCGACTACGCCACCCGTGGATTGCGGTCAGTGGGGACCGCCGCTGCGCTGCCGACCGCTGAGGCTGATGTTGTTTGCGCAGCCGAGTATGGGATAACTCCCCACGGGAGAAGTATTGCCTCAGGGCAGCTAGAGTAGATGATGGTAGTGATGGTGTGGGCGTCCCAATACTAATGGTGCTGGTGCGGCGATGAAACACAGAGGCGTGTGGTTGCAGTTTTCAATGCTTTACTCACAGTTCTTTATCAGGTCACTTGTGCGCAGGTAGGACCGCCCGAGTCATGCTGCGTCCACCAGGTGAGGGGCTCGGTCAACTCCCAGGCAATTCCAGAGCGTGGCACAGGGCTCCCTTCCTTTCCTTTCTCTGGCCGTCCCCACCAGTGACCCACCTTTGTCCAGCTCCCTTGGGCCTTCTCTGGGCACGCTGATCTCTGCGTCCCTGACCCTATATGGTATGCCTTCCTGGTGGATGTAGTGAGGGGTCGCACCAAGATGTGGTAACAACCTCCGGTTTTGGCTGAGGATTAGTCGCCTCCACCAATTTGGGTTCCGGTACCCTGCTCTGCCAACCCTTCACCCTGTATCTCCTGGGCATATGGGGTTCCTTCTGTCCTCGTGTCTCTGGGCCTTTCTCTGTGTTCTTTGCTTCCTTTCTCCTCTGTTCCAGTTCCTTTCTTACTTTCCTTTCCGTTCCTTCTCCTCTCTCTGCTGTTTCTGGCCTCCACTCCAGGCCTGCCTCTGGAGCTGGGCCCAGACTGAGCCACAGCTCCCTGTCAGCCCTCTCTGGCTGAGCTCCTGTCTTCTTCTCCTCCTCTCTGAACTGAACACTGTTCTAAGATGGTGCCCACCTTATAAACCTCCCTCTATGTGTGAGCCCAGGTGACTAGCAACCAATGGGCTCCTATCTATGCCCAGAGACCCACCCCTATCTGCTCCTACACCACTGGGTATTCCACCCCCTCCCCACTCCAGCCAGGAACAGATGCTGTTGTGCCTGCACTTCTCTCTAGTGGGAGCACCGTTGAGCTGTCCCTCGAAAATGGGGTGTGTATGATGCATGCAGCCTACTGAATCCTGGTCCACACTCCATCCTTACCCGGGAGTGGAATATCACACCTCTGGTTCGAGGTGCAATACCCCTGTAGCAGCCGAGCCCTCGGGGTGCTACATTTGTGTGTCACTCCTGCTGCGTCATTACTAGCAGACACAGATGCACAGCGCACTGCACGCCACCGTGTCTGGAAAGTGACAGCAATCAAGCAGCAGCACTGGCGGTCCTGCTCAGATCCTGGGGGAGCGGCCCGGGCCCCCCTGATGGTGCAGGGCCATGTCTGTGACGCCGGCGGCCCTGCACTGCCACATACCTGAGGAGCTGCTGGACTGGACACAGGCCGACGAGCCTCCCCAATCCCCATATTAAAAATATTGTGTGTGTGTGTGTGAATGTCTGCGTACCGTGTGTGTGTGCGTGCATGTCCGCCTACTGTGCGTGTGTGCATGTCTGCATATGTGAAGGATGAGGGAGCAGGCTGGGCCCTGTGTTGTATATCTATATTTCTCCGCCGTATCTGTGCGTCATAAATGATGGTATGTGGTTAAAGGGGCCCACTGAGACTCTTTTGCCCGGGGCCCACGAAAACCTGGAGCCGGCCCTGTATGATTGGTTACAGGGCATTCAAAAATGGGGGAAATGGATTTGACATTAAAAGAAATGAAAAAGAAGAACAAAGGGAGGTCAAATCTTAGTCAAGAAAACTATAAAGGGACATCCACACAGTACATATATGTATATAAACACACACACTGTTCATCACTGAAATTGTTTCTCCGAGAAGGAAAAGTGGAGGAATTCTCGAAATCATAGGATAGATAGACATGTTAATATTATGCAAATGATGAAGAAAATGGAAACAACATTTTCAATACATCTCGATTTATTCAGTCTGGAGTATGAGCATCACACGCAGGAATGCTTACACTCCCAGCATGGCGGAAGACGTGGTCCAGCACCAGGATCACTTAAGCCCTGCAGCCACGCCCAGGGCCTACATTGAGGGTTTTCGGACGGGTCCCTCATGCTGTTTGATTTGCACCTTTACCAGTGAGATGGACACCCTGGTTGTGATCTTACTGCAAGTTGTTTGAGAAAATGCATATATGCCAGTGAAAAGTTTTATACTGTTTGTAATAATGTTAACCTGTAACATTCAAGTATGTGCCTCCCATAATGGAAAGAAAAAGTTTTATGATCTTCTAAGCGAATGCATTCTAAAAATTTTTGTATGTCTAAAAACCGTGTTTTTGCTCAGTTCCAGCCCGCGGACGTGCTGTATTTTACCAGGGGGGAGTGTGGCGCCCCTGAGGGTTCAGTCGCCACAGAGGTACTGCACCTCACCCAGAGGTGTGGTGTCTCCTTCTCTCAGGTAAGGAGGGAGTGCTGCCCGGAACCCCAACACCCGCATTCAACACTACACTGCTCCAGGCCGGCTGGAAGGGCAAGATGCACTGTGTCTTCTGCTGAGCCCTGTCCCTGGCTGGAGTGGGGGGAACCAAAGAGAGGGGGAATCAGTAGTGGGTGTGGGTGGAGGATGTAAAATAGGGGAGCACAATTATAGGAGATATATAAAGGGAAGCTATCTTAGGGTGGCAGGTCAGTCAGTCAGTCAGTGAGCAGTAAGGAGGGGAGCAGAGTTTCTTCAGGAGCTCTGTTCCACAAGTGGGGCCTAGTAACAGAGGCCCAGGAGGGGAGCAGAGGAGAAAGGCTCCGTTCTACAGAAGGGATCCTAGGGGGTACGGTGAGTGCAGGACGGCACTTGTACACCCCGAATCTGCCTGGTGTCAGAGGGATCAGGCCGCAAGAAGGGGACCGGCCCCTGGACCAGCCGTGTTACTCCAAGTCTCGGCTGGAAAAACCGGAGGCTTCTGCACTTCCATGGTGCAGTCGCCATAGTCTCATCTTAGTCACCGTAGGGTCAAGTAGGTCCGGGAACTCCAGGTTGCCCAGAGGGACTTCAGAGCACCCGATCGGGACTGAGTGTGTGGAAGCGCAGGGCAGGAGGGAGAAGACCCAGCGTGAGAAGTCGGTCTTGTTAGGAACATAAAGAAAGCGGGGTTCCGTCAAGTGCTCCTGACATATCTGAGGAAGAGCTGAACCCCTGTTCTGGTGGACGCAGTGCGATGCGGGAGGCTGACACCCGTACAGTGTACCTGAGAAACTTTGAACAAGAACTGTGAGTAAAACTCGGATGACTACACTCCACTGCCTCCGTCAGTTATTTCAGCTGCGCCATCTCTCTCTTCTGCACTACAAGTCCCAGCACCAACCACCATCTATCCTACACTGCCCTGAGGCCCGCTCCACCTGTGGGGAGCTGTTCCATCCCAGCTGCCTATCAACTGCCTCAGAGGTCTGCAGCAGCGCTGGTACAAATTACCAGAAACCACAGGTGGCGTCACGATCAAACTACAAATCCCATATAAACTTTCCCCATTTTGTTGATTGCCCTGGGCCACGGACCGGACCAGCCACTGTGACATATTCCCCCCCCAGCATCCATAGGCCCGGACACCGAGCACCCCACTGCCCTGGGGGCGCATCACAATCATCAGACAACCATTAATAACCTCATTAATAGCAGCCGAGGTTGTATGTTCGGGGATTTCTGCACGTAGCGCTCATACGCCATACTGAATAAAACTAATTAAAATATTTTAAAAAAATAAACTATTTAATTTTTGTGTTCACTGTTTTAATTCTAGTAGTGTCCTTTAAAAAAAATGACTACTACTATCTTCCATGAAATGTACTTACTTTCACGTGGTGCCAATGGAACCACTTTACTTCTTATCCTCACTGGCATAGGTCTTTTTGTACATTTTCCAGGGGGCGCTCTCCTAAAATAAATGAAGCAAAAGGATACTTCTACTAAAACTTTATAAATTAGAAACACTGGTACAATTATCAGAATCGGCTCTAATGTTCCTACCCTCGGTACATGGCAGGACGGCCATAATGACAAATCATGGCTGAAAACATCTGTATGTATTTCTCAACAAAGAGAAATGATTTTAAACTATCTAAATTTCCACAGAACGTAACTGAAGCCTTGTTATAGCTTCTCCTAAATTGCCTGGAAATTACTATAGCAGGTGGAACACATTATATAAAGCTGGAGGCCACTAATCAGTGGAGGCTTTCTGCAGAGACGAGGCTCTTTTTTTTTATGCACATCACCGATTATAACAGAAATATAAGAGACAAAAACAAAGAAGTTGTTTGTAACATCACAGGAGGCTTCGCTGCTCAGCACCTTAAAGGAGGACCTCAGTCGGTCAAAAGTGACTACTTTTTGCTCCTACTGCTCTCCCGGAGTTTTACGGTTTTTGTTTTTTTTTAAATCCGCCATACGGCTCCAGAGATATGGGCCTTTTTATTTAGTGCTACTATTTATGGTCATTCCCAGGGGGCGGTGCTCACAGGGCAGAGGAGCCTAAATACATGCCCCAGAGGATCATGTAAGCCATGCCCTATAGTAAATACCATAAAAATTAACACCAAATAAATAGGCCCATATCTCTGGAACTGTGTGGCGGATTTAAAAAAAAAAAAAAAAAAAAAAACTCTGGGAGAGCAGCGGGAATAAAGTCGGAACAGAAATCTGGTCACTTTTAACATAGTGGGGTCCTTTTTAAGGAGCAGCGGAGCCTCCTGTGATGTTACAAAAACGTGTTTTTTTGTCTCTTACAGCATATTCCTCTTATAATGTATTGTTGATGTGCATGAAAAAAGAACCTCATGTCTGCAGAAGCCCTCCACGGATTTATGCAACTGTATGGTGGATTTTAAAAAAACAAAAAAACGGAATACTCAGGGGAGCAGCGGTAATAAAATAAGAACAAAAACTGCACACTTTTGACTGATGACAGGTCCTCTTAAAAGTAGATCAGATCCCATTTTTTACAAACTGGAATAAATGATTAAAGAGATCTATTTTATCTGATGAGGCAGGTGTACTTACTGTAAAAATCCACGTGAGAATGGTTTTAGAATGATTTTTAAAAACATATGTCTTTAAGAACCCGGCCATTTTACATTGTTGCGCTTTCATTTTTTCCTCCCATTTTGAATGACACCATTCACTTTACAATCAAATGTACTGGAAAATAGGGGAAAAAAATCCAAGTGTGGAGAAATGGTGAAAAAAAGCAATTCCTTCATTATTTTTTAGGGTTTTGTATTTATGGCGTTCAGTACGTGGTAAAAATTACCCGGAAACATCATTCTCCGTGTGAGAATGATGACGGCGAAACCAAACTTATAAGATGTTTTTATATTTTAAAGGTTAAAAAAATTCACAAACTTGTAAAAATATATATATTTTTTTGTGCCGGAAGCGTGTCACTTACCCAGCCCATCGGTGACCCCGTCACGTGATCACGGGTCACTGATGGGTGGGCATGACAACCCAGGGTCTGCAGCAGATGCCTGTGGTTGTCATGAGCTGGTCGCTATGAGCTCCACCTAGTGGTCGGCGCTCATAGCACAGGACCATTTCTGCTACACACAGGTGATCTACTGATCATCTGTATATAGCAGAGGCGATCGGACAGTTGCTGCTTCTAGTCTCCTATGGAGACTATAGAAGCAAGCAAAAAGTGAAAAAAAAAGTTTTTAAAAATATTAAAAAAAAATAAAAAATATAAAAGTTTAAATCACCCCCCTTTCGCCCCATTCAAAATAAAATAATAAAAATAAAACCCCACATACACATATTTGGTATCGCCGAGTTCAGAATCACCCGATCTATCAATATAAAAAAAGAATTAATCCTATCTGTAAACGGCGTAACGAGAAAAAAATTCTAAACGGCAGAATTACGTTTTTTGGTCGCCGCAAAATTGCAATAAAATGCAATAACGGGCGATCAAAACATCGGATCTACCCCAAAATGTAATCAATAAAAACTTCAGCTCAGTGCGCAAGAAATAAGCCCTCACCCGGCCCCAGATCACGAAAAATGGAGACACTACAGGTCTTAGAAAATGGCGCTATTTTTTTTTTTTTTTTTTACCAAACTTTGGAATTTTTTTTCACCACTTAAATAAAAAAGAACCTATACATGTTTGGTGTCTACGAACTCATAATGACCTGGAGAATAATAATGGCAGGTCAGTTTTAGCATTCAGTGAACGTGGTAAAAAAAAAAAAAAAAAAACAACTGTGGTATTGCACTTTTTTTGCAATTTCACCGCACTTGGAATTTTTTTCCCATTTTCCCATACACGATATGGTAAAACTAGTAATGGCATTGAAAAGTAAAACTCGTCCCACAAAAAATAAGCCCTCACATGGCCATATTGACCAAAAAATTAAAACGCTATGGCTCGGGAAACAAGGGGAGGAAAAAATGAAAATGCAAAAAACGCAAAATCCCAGGGTTGCAAAGGTGGTTAAAAGGAATAACATAAGACTGAACATATGCACAGTAATACCGTTTTGACATTGCTGTGCATAATGTTAATTTTTACGGTGATTTTGCTGCGTTTTTTCAGCGGATTCCACCTGTATGAGACGTTATGTGCACATAACCCAAAAATGATTGGAAAAACTCTTCCTATTTATTCCTATTGTAAATACATTTCTCTGTTCATATGAGGATTTTTTTGAGTGTTTTTTTTTCTGATGAAGATTTGAAAAACGTCTGGTCGAAAAAAAAAAAAAGTTCCTATTATTTGTTTAAAGCGGATCCTTATGGAAAATGCTCCAAAGAGGGCACTGTCAAGTCAAAAGACTGCAGAAACCACTCCAGGAAAAAAACTCTTTCAGATCCTTTCCAAGAAAAGAAAAACTTGCGTTTTTGCAGAGTTTTTTTTTCTCCAAGCCAAACCTGCTCTCATGACAGTGAAGAAGCTGTTTAAAAAAAGCAGGTTTTGGTGCATTTTTGTTGATTTTTTTTTTGGTGCGTTTTTGTTGCTTGTTTGTGCGTTTTTGACGCATTTTTGTGCATTTTTTATGCTTTTCTGGTGCGTTTCTTGGTGCAGATTATACGTGTCATTTGTCTACAACACATGTTTAATAAAGTTAGTTTCCTTCACCAAAAATGCTACAAAAAAAAATAAATTTGATGCTGCAGATTTAAAAAACGCAGCAGTTTTCCAATTCAGACCGAGAAAGAAAAAGCAATCGTGTGTAAGAGATTCCTGAAATCTCATAGCTTTTGCTGGTTCTGTAAAAAGCAGCTTTTAAATTGCATAAAAAAACACAAAAAAAATAAAAAGAACATTGCAAAAACGCAACATGTGAACATAGCCTTGAAGTGAAGGGTTGTTGTGTATTATATTGTTATTATTTTTGTGATACCAATGAGCTCAGTGACAACAATTTTGGGAAAGAAAATAAACATAGAAAAGTTTCGCCTCCGTCTGTGACTCTTCTAGATTTTCAAAAATTCTCCGGATGGTGTGCGCACAGAGACAACTGCAGGAAATAATGGAAGGGCTCGTAATAACAAAATATATTGAATATGCCTTCCAGTGTCTTGAAAATCCATCATTCTCCTCCTTTATATGAGCTGGCGGGAGAGCGCAGGACGACATGTTATAAAGTGTCAGCTCCAGGCACCGGAACAACCATCTGCTTTCTGATTTACGACTTACAGATTCCTTGTAGATTTCAGTTTAATGCGCCTTTCATGTAACGGGAAACCATTTTATGGAAATAAATCTTAATTAAAATTTCTGCAACTTTCTAATACAATTTCAAGATATCTGCTTGCTGTCTTGATTTGTGTCTTGAGTTTGCCACCATTGTTTCCGGTCCGGATTCCATACTGATAGATGGAGTCCAGTGCGCTATTGTGGCGCCCCTGAGGGTTCAGTCGCCACAGGGGTACTGCTCCTCAGTAGAGGTGTGGTATCTCCTCTTCCAGGTAAGGATGGAGCATTTCTCAGGACCCCACTTCACCATTCAACACTACACCACTCCTGTCCTGCAGGGGGGCCTAAATGCACCAGGGTGCTGCCCCGGCCCGGGATAGAGGAGATGGGGGGAACCAAGGATAGGGGGAACCATGTAGTGGGTGAGGGTGGAGGACACATTTTTAGGTTACACTTATTCATTTATATTTAATCTTCAGCCATCTTAAGTTCAAGGTTCTTTGATTGTGATCTTCATCGCTGAATGTGGCCTTCTGCTAGAACCTGCAGCCTATTGAAGATACACGGTCCTCGTTCTCTGGCCTTGAGGCGAGGAGCGGGTCAGAGTGAACCACTGCCTCTACCCAGTCAAGGTCCTGACCTAAGAAGGCCTGGAGGGGAGTAGAGGAGACAAGCTCCACAGGCAAAAGGATCCCAGGGGGATACGGACGGAGCGGCATACGCCACCTGTATTTCTTTATTCTGGCCTAGTCAGAGGGACTCCTGCTGCAAGAGGAGTAACCGGCCCCCGATATCTGACTTTGCTACTTCACGTCTCCGTCATCAAAGCCCGGAGGCTTAGTGGATCCCAGGAGGGATACGGACGGAGCGGCATACGCCACCTGTATCTCTCTACCTGCGTTTAACCAGTGGGACTCGGCCTTACACCTAGTTCTAACCACACAAACAGTCAAGTGGAGACTCAGTGGGAGAACTCACCAAGGAGAGGAACACACACACCATAGGAGTCTCGACAGGTGCTCCTGATCTATCTGGAAAGTGCTGAACCCCCTTCCCGGTGGCCGCAGTACGCCGTGAGGAGCAGAGGGAAGCTTTGCGGCTGAAACTTCATCAAGTGAGTAAAATACCCTGGATGACTTCACACCCCGCTTCAGCCTGTTATTTCCTGCACGGCACTGCACCCACCATCCTTTCTCTCACTGCCCTGAGGCCTGCTCCGCCTGCGGGGAGCCGTCCCATCTTAGCTGCCTGTAACACCGGCCTCAGTGGACTGAAGCAGCGCTGGTGTCCATCACCGGAAACCGTAGGTGGCGTAGTCGGAAAATTACCACTCAACCCTGAAAGCCCATTAACAACCTTTTATGTGACTGCCCTGGGCACGGACCGGGTCCGGGCCACGAATGCAACCCCGAGACACCTACACTGACCCGGCTCCGAGTAACCCCATTTCCCAGGGAGGGTTGAGAGCGTCACACTATGCCATGATTTTTTCAGCTTCGGGATCTAATCAAAATTGTTCCTATTCACTGCCAGCAAACATAACACACTGGTGCGCTTTCTCGGTAACCAGCTATTATGAGGGGGCGATGAACAATTCCCCTATTCTCTTGGGTTTCCATCATCTCCTTTCACATTTCTCATTTTTTGAGCAAAATTGCAAAAAAAAAACACCTAAATTTTGCAACATGGAAAAAAATTGCTACAATTTTCCAAACGTTAGATAAAAATAAAAAAAACATGTGCTTCAAGCCCAACCTAAAACCTTACAATGTTTATCCAGAAGAAGTCAAAGACCCCAAGAGGCAGGTGGCCATTTGCCCCATATTAGAGAAAAAAATTCTCCCCGACACCAAATATTGTAGATCGATGACCCAACTTCAGTATCTAGTACCTAGAAAGTGTAATAATATTACTTTTTAGGAATGCATCCAGGCCCTTTGTGAACTTGTTGAGTGAACCAACCATCACAATATTGCTTGGCAGCAGCTGCCTGACACTAGTGGCTAAAGTTAAAGGGAATGTATCATGAGAAAATGATCAAATGTTTAAATCAGGATTTTGTTTTAATTGTATTTTATAACAATATTTTGTCCATTTTTTTTCTCATATCACAATCTGTATTAAAAATAAAAATGATAAATCTTGCAGTTCTCATACTGGCCACTGGGGCTTTTTGAGACTGTAACTTCCTGTTGTTTCAGGAAATAACACATGTACATTAGCAACAATGGTCAGATCCTGACCCTATCTTTGGTAGTAAACTGTCTAATGAGTGTGTACAGGGAGGAGGAGGAAGTGAGCTGTGACATTGCCTATTGTGATTGGTGAATCCTGTGAATCCCGTGTTATCAGCTGTGTATAGAGGTGTTATGAGTAGGGATGAGCGGTCCCGCGGAAGTTTGGGTCTTGGTATTCGATCCAAACTTTATTCCAAAGTTCGGTTCGGGTACTACAACTATACTTGAACTTGAACCCAAACCCCATTAAAAATTATGAGGACTTGAACTTTTTAGCTGGAAAATTTTCTCTCTCTCTTCCCAGACTTCTCCCAGAACTCTGAACATTGCATCGGACTTCCGGAGAAGTCCATATTTAGTGGACCTGCCTCTGATGATAAGGAAACTGCTGAAAACTCTTCATGGAAAGAGAGGAAGTATAAGTCTAGAACAGCCCCAGTGGCCGGTGTGAAAATTGCAAGATTGTTAATTTATTTCTTTTTTAATACAGATCCTGGTATTAAAATAAAAATACATGTGACACATGATTTAAACATTAGGTAATTTTCATATGACACATTCCCTTTAAGTTTACTGTCCATCATACGCCAATAGTCTCGATTTTTGCCAGGATAATCATGGGAACAGAACTGTAGGTGGGCAGGGTTTATGCAAACTTGACCAAAAACTGGGAGTTACTGAACATTTTGGGGGTGTTTCTTGGTGGTTCAGTGACGGGGTGTAAATGTCCTCATTTGGGGCTTTAGAATGTTGGTAAGTTTGAGGTCCACCATATCCTCACGTCTCTTTCAGTGGCAATGACCAAAAAACAAAACTTATTAAAGGAGATGAAGAGTGAATGTGGAATACTTAACCCCTTCACGACATGCGCCATACATGTAGATCGTATACCGTGTCTCTCCCTTTGGCGCGGGCCCTGGTGAGGAGCCTGCACCTTTCTGATCTGATCAGCTGTCATGTGCCCCAAACAGCCATGGGTGGAATCGCGATCCCCCCGCGGCTGTTAACATTTTAAATGCCGCTGTCAATCTCTGACAGCGATATTTAACATGGACGTGGTGGAAAGACGTCATAAGTGCCGCCCATCGGTGTCCATGTTACATGACAAACCGGGGTCTGCAGTTGTCATTGTCAGGAAGCTATGAGCGCCGGCCAGCGGTCGGCGCTCATAGCCAGTGAGCATATCTGCTACACACAGACGATCTGATCATTGCAGCTTCTAGTCTCCAATGGAGACTATTGAAGCAGGTGAAAGGTAAAAAAAAATGTTAAAAAAATATTTAAAAAATTAAAAAAATATAAAAGTTTAAATCATCCCCCTTTCGCCCCATTCAAAATAAAACAATAAAAAAATCAAATATACACATATCTATCAATATAAAAAAATAATTAATCCAATTGGTAAACAGCGTAAAGAGAAAAAAAATCAAAACGCCAGAATTACGTTTTTTTGGTCACCGCCACATTGCAATAAAATGTAATAATAGACGATCAAGACACAATATCTACCCCAAAATGATATCAATAAAAATGGTAGGTCAGCACTAGTGATGTTCTGCTAACCCTTTCGACGAGCATGCTCGGGTGCTCGCCGAGTATCTTCAGCATGCTCGGGTGTTATGTTTGAGTCACTCCGTCATGATTTGCGACTGTTTGACAGTTTTAATACATGTGAGGAATGCCTAAGAAACAGGCATTCCTCACATGTATTAAAGCTGTCAAACAGTCACAAATCATGCTCACAGAGTGACTCAAACATAACACCAGAGCATGCTGAAGATACTCGGAAAACACCCGAGCATGCTCGTAAATCTCGAGTAGCGAGCATGCTTGCTTATCACTAGTCAGCACGCAAAAAATAAGCCCTCACACAGCCCCAGACCAGATCCCGAAAAATGAAGACGCTATGTGTCTCAGAAAATGGAAACTTTTTTTTTTTTTAACAAACTTTAGATTTTTTTTCATCACTTAAATAAAAAGAAACTATACATGCTTGGTGTCTACAAACTTGTAATGACCTGGAGAATCATAATGGCAGGTCAGTTTTACCATATAGTGAACATGGTAGAAAAAAAAAAAAAAACAGCGTTGCAATTGCACTTTTTTTGTAATTTCACCGGACTTGGAATTTTTTCCCCGTTTTCCAGTACACAATGTGGTAAACCCAATGGTGTCGTTCAAAAGTACAACTTGTCCTGTAAAAACAAGCCCTTACGCGGCCATATTAACCAAAAAATAAAGTTATGGTTCTGGGAAGAAGAGGAGTAAAAAACGAAAGCGCAAAAACGGAAAAGGGCCGCGGCGTGAAATGTGAACTTTTGATAAGTCCCAGAGCGTAAAAAGAAAGCTTGTCAATCATTGCCCAAGATAATGAGCAGATTTACAAAACCCCATCAATATGGAACAGAAAAGTATCTGAATCAGAAGGGCAATGGATTTCCCAATTCTCCCAATTAATAGGGGATGGGTTGACAAAAACTATCAAAGGTGGAAATTGTCACAGGTTTACTGCGACAGAGAGGAGCCAGATGACCGTGGTGTCTGATTTTTCCTACTCTTGCACTGACTGAAACCACTTCTCCTTCATATTAAACAGTGCAGGTTTCTTTTAGCGGTGCAGGGGTTAATCTGCTCAGTTGTGAGCTCCTGGAAGCTTACCTACATAAAGGCTTTCAGCTGTTCAGTGTTGGCACTCCCTGCTCCTATATATACTGGACTTTGGCTAGCAGGCATTGCCAGAGTTAGCTTCATTGCTGCATGTTTTCAGGAATTGGTGGAAAGTTGTTGTTTGAAAAGGCGATTGGTGGATTTATCTGAGACTGTTGTGTGGTTTTGGTTGTGTGCAAATCCTCTCCTTCTCCTACTTTGGTTTTTCCCCCATTCTTCACTCCCCGGTGTTTTCCTCTATTGCTTGTGTGAATATATTTGTATGATCAGTATTTTCCTTTATCCTTGTTCGTATTACCTTGTTAGTCTGGTTGGGATATTTCCATACTCGACTACCCCTTCTTCTCTTGGTGGGGGGAAGGGAACAGACCGAGGGCAAGGTACGTGGCCCCGGCGTCTTCAGCTTCAGAAGTAATCCGGGGAACAGGGATAGCTAGGGAGCCCCCTAGCATTATGGACAGAGAAGGACCCCCTGGTTCTGGGGTACCCAACAACAGAGTCCTGACACCAATAGTGAGGAAAACAATAAAAATAAATAACAAAATATACAAACCTAGAAGGATCCACAAGTCGATATAATGTCCCATACGGGGATAAAGATGTCGGGTCCGATGTGGAAAGAAAATACAGTTCCCCTGTGAAAATTAGAGAGAATTTAAAAAATAATATATTTTTAATGAAAAAAAGTAGTGTTTTAAGAGACAGGTAACCTCCACTTTTAAGAAATTTTATGATTTAAAGGGGTTCTCCTGGACTTAACTTTTCATTTTGGGAATAATACTTTATCACATTTTGGTGATTATATTTGCTTAGGTCCCTACTAGTGTTGAGCGAGTATGTTTGGTTAATCCTTTCGCCGATATATAAATCCGCAGTGTATGTGGCACTACATGGAATTACCGGCTTCATCCTCTCCAAAAGAGATAATGTACTTGTTGTAGGTGTTGATCAGGTTCGGAAATGCACAGATGTTTGTGTCCCCCATACAGATATCCTGCTTCGTCCATTGTTTGGTGGCCTCATCCTCGTGTAATGCCATCAGCCGTCTACAGGGAGAACAAAGCAAAAACTCAGAATCTAATGCCCTTCATAACAATACTGAAAAGTATATAATATCTGCAAAGAAGAAGCTTTCAGAAATAGAAGTGTTAATAATTTACTTTTATCAATTAACAAAATTCATGAACAAAAGAGAAATATACATCCCGTCAATATTTGGTAACCACCCTTTGCCTCCATCACTTCTTCTAGTAATACTTGTATTATCACTTGTACTCCATTTATGAAGGAACTCAGCAGGAGATTGTTCCAAACATCTTGGAGAACTGACCCCAAATCTCAGGGCTCCATGGGGCCGGATCATCACTTCCAGGATTCCTTGTGCTTAATAACATTGACTGGATGTTTGGGGTCGTCGTTTGGTTGCAGAATAAATTTGGAGCCAATCAGATGCCTCCTGATGGTATTATATAATGGATAAGTATCTGCCTGTATTTCTCAGTATTAAGGACACCAAGATATGGGCAACATTGAGGACCGTAAAATCAGTGCTTGGTCAAGGAAACTTAGCGCAGCAGATGACATATACATCACATTTATTCTGCAGCTGGACAAAGACCCCAAGCATCCAGCCAGTGTCATTAAGAATGAGGAGTCCTAGAAGTGATGAACTCTGATCTCACATCATCCAGTCTGTCTGGGATCACATGAAGAGACAGAAGGATCCGCACAATCCTCATATACAGAAGATCTGGGGTCAGTTCTCTAAGATGTTTGGCACAACTTCCTGCCGAGTTCTTTCTCAAAAACTGTGTGCAAGTGACAAGTACCTAAAAGAACTGATGAAGGTACAGGGCGGTCATCAAATATTGATGAGATTTAGGTTCCTCTTTTCTCCATTCACTTTGCTTTTTGTTAATTGATAAAAAAGTAAACTATTAACACTTCTATTTTTTTAAGCTTCTTACTGTGCAGTATTACGTTCACACCTGTCTAAAACTTTTGCACAGTACTGTGTGTCTATCTATATTTTGAATATCTAATTACTGTAATGATTTTCTTTGTATTTATTTATGTCTGAATAATTTATGTGTATATCGATCCTTTGCACAATCTTTCTATTTACAGTATTTATCTCTGTATCATCTATCATCACATATGTATCTATTTATCTTTGCATCTGTGGCGCCCCTGAGGGTTCAGTCGCCACAGAGGTACTGCATCTCACCCAGAGGTGTGGTATCTCACCCTCAGGTAAGGAAGGAGTACAGCTCAGGACCCTAACACCTGCATTCACTACACCACATTTCCGGGGGACAGGGCGAGATTGCTCCTACGGGAGGGCACAGTCCCTGGTCCCTGGCTGGAGTGGGGGGAACCACCTAGAGAGGGGGAACCATGTAGTGGATGGGGTGGAGGAAGTAGATCCTGGGAGCACATGTGTAGGAGCTATAAAAACAAGGAACCATCTTAGATCACGGTGAGTCCAGACAGTCAGAGGAGGAAGGTGACAGGAGCAGAGGCTCTGCTCGAGCTCTGCTCCGGAGGCGGGCCTAGCACTGAGGCCCAAGTCTGAAGGAGAGGGAGCAGGACAGCTCCAGGAATGAGGAGTGAAGGGACCCTAGGGGTACGGTCCGTGCAGCAAGCCACCCTTACGCCCGCTGCTACCAGGAGGTAGGGGGGTCAGGCCAGATAAGGGGAACCGGTCCCTCAACTAGCGGAGAAAACTACTAAGGCTCAACTAGAAACCGGAGGCTGCAGCACTTCAAGTACCGCAGGCCACAAGTCCACAGCAGTACACTAAGAAGGTAGCCACATAGGACCCAGGGGACGGAACATACGTCACCCGCCAAGGCCCGAGGATACCGGATAGAAGTGTCACTGGGTGTGAGGTGCAGGGAGCAGGCCAGAGAGAGGACACACAGAAGGGGGTCCTGCTAAATACTCCAGAGATACCTAAGGGTGGACTGAGCCCCTCACTGAGTACGCGCAGCACGACGTGGGAAAGTTGCTTGGACGTCTGTAACTTGAACTGCGATAACTGTGAGTAAAGACCCTGGGACTGCACTATCTGACTCCGTGTCATTACTGACTACCTGCACCATAACCACCATCATCTATACACGCTGCCCTGAAGCTCCACTCTTCCTGTGGGGAGTTACATCACCTTGCTGCAATACCACCAGCTTCAGCGGACTGCTCCGCAGCGGCGGTTCCCAATAACCGCATTCCACAGGTGGCGTAGTCGGACTATACATAACAGATATACATAGACTACCTTTAGATTGACCACCTGGGTCACGGACCGGGTCACCGCCACTGTGACTACAACCCCCAGCATCTACAGGCCCGGCTCTGGGTACCCCACGGCCCAGGGGGCGCGTCACATCACATATGGAACTTCCTATTTATTTAGGTCTTGATCTTTTTGCATCAGTATGTCTACACTATCTGCCATCTTATCTATTCATTTATCTATGGATCATCTGTACTCAGATTTATGACTGCACATATTTTTCTATATATATCTAATTACTTTATCGATTTTCTTTATATTTTTTTTTATTTATCTGTGAATCATCTGTTTATCAGTATATCTTTCTTATTTTTTTTCTATTATCTATCTATCTATCTATTATCTATCTATCCTCAGCAGATTTAGATAGCATTTTACAAATTTTCGCAAGTTTCGGCTAAACATACCCATTCATGAAGTCCCCGAAGATGTACAGTCCATTCAGATTAGGATATTCACAACCTCGATATACATAACCACCGGTGACCGATTTACCAACATTGTGTCCATAAGCAAAAATTGGTAGAATATCATCTGTTAAAGAAAAATTATTACAGCCTCAAAAATATATATCCATAGGTGGTGACAGAAGGGGGGTTCAATGAATACAATAGCTGTAATCAGTTACTTCTAATAAAAAAAAAAAAATTTCTCTATCTAATATATATTAATCTATCGGTTTAATATCTATCTAGCTCATATTTAGAAAGAAAAGCAGGAGCAGCACCAGGACAATATGGGTGCGGAGCTTCCCTGGCAAATACCAAACCATCCAGACAAAAATAGCGAATGGAGGCAGCACACAAAAAGTTTGGCAAAAAAGTGTGATTTATCAGCCCATACTGGCAGGCAATGTTTGGGTTCTAAAGTATGAACCTTCCTCAAGCAGTGATAGTATACAAATGCCATATATTTAAAGACAAGGCTGTCAGAGAAAAATTAAAAATCCATAAGACATCTCCAGAGAAGGGACATATCCCCCCCCCCCCACAACATTGAAGCTCTGGGATTCATTATAACAGGGGAAGTTAAAGAGAGCTGAAACCTCCAGTTCCTTTGAAGCAGAGGCCCCCAGCAGTGTCCAGGTAATTAAACAGGAGTTGTTGTTTTTTGTGAAACAGACAACGAGGCTGAGATCTGTTTACGCAGAGGAGGAGAAGTTCAGGGGCTTCCTTTATTCCAAGCAAGGAGCAAGCATCCTGGGTTCAAAGGATTTTTCTGAGAGTGTTCTAGACACTCTGTCTCCGGTATCCCAATATGAATATGGTGGTTTTGCATCGATCCGATATTTATGGGAGATAGATTTTTGCCATCGTAGCGAAGGGTCAAACAGAATGCAGTCACTCACATCACTGTAAGGCCATTAGAACCCCTTAACTTAATAAGGTTCTGATCGCTGATGTTATCCAGGTCATGTTTGATCTCTATGTAAAAGTAAAAACATGATAAGAAATATGGCGACAATATCTATCGCCTGGAACCTCTAGGGGCAAAGATATCCCGTAAGTTGTGGATCTCTTAAAATTCTGAATGGTCGAGCACCTCCCACTATCAACCCCTACATGAGCTCATCAAGGGGAGTTATGTGGGTGTAACATTCAGCTAATAAAAGGCAGAATTTGGGTTTGGGTCATTTGTCAGTACTTGGAAGGTACAGCTTTCTGTAGATTCTGTCCATTTTCCAATCGAAGCACCCCCCTCCACTAAGCTCTATATTTAGCAATAATGGTGTTTTTCTAGACAAAGTTTTGGGTCCACTTGCCAGATAGGCTACCTCATTTTTTGAGGTGAGGATAACTATGTTTTTTATTTTTAAATAAATGTGTGAAATAGGATGTGGACTTTTATTTCAAATAAAGGATTTTAATCAGGCTCGGTGTTTATTTACAACCTTTTGCTATGGAGTTAGTAATGAGGGCGTCTTATAGACGCCTCTCCATTACTAACCCCTGGGCTTCATGTCAGCTGCCAATACAAGGCTGACATGAACTCCAACCCTATTACCCCACTTGACAAGTGGCAAGTGGGAAGAGCGGAGGCTAGGTGCCAGAATTGGCGCATATTATTGATGCACAATTTCTGGGGCCGCCGAGGGCTGATGTTATTAGCCTCAGAGGGGGCCAGTATCCATGGCCCCTTCCCTGGCTATTAATATCAGCCCGCCGCTGTCTGTCTTTGCTGGGTAAAATATATAGGGGGACTCTACGTAAAAAAAATTCTGGAGTCAGCCTGTAATCTAGCCAGTAAATGCTAATTAAACAGCTGTGGTTGTTATAAATAGCCAGAGAGCATCTTTAGCTAATGGCCCCTTCCCTGGCTAGTAATATCAGCCCGCATTGGTCTGCATTCCCTCTGCTGGTTAAGAATAATCGGCGGGAGCCCATGCCATTTATTTTATTTCATTCTTAATTTTACACAGCATGTACTCAGCGGGTGCTGAATACAACTCCCATAATTGTCTCCTGCTGGCACTGATCTCAGCGCGAGCCGCTGACAATGATGAGAGCTGACTTCAGCAGCCAGAGCTGGGGAACTGTTAGAACCCTCCTGTTAATTTTTTCTATTTTGTTGGTCACATGACTTTCTGCCTATTTAATCCAGCTCCACCCTTCTGGCCTTGCTGGACTTCAGTGTTACATTTACTCTTAAGCTAGCCAGGTGCCTTGTACCTTACTCCATAGTTTGCTTGGTCTTTTGACCACTAGTACTTTTTGTTTGTTTGTCTTTGCTCTGCTACAATTTCTGCTAGGAGGTGTCCAACTATATCCCAGTCCTTAGTTCTTGTAGGGACCCCTCCCTTATATCTATAGGTCTGCGTTCAGACTATCCGAGGACTTAGGCAGGTCTGTTCACAAGGAACAGGTCCCCCGCTGCATCGTAGGGAATCAGCTTAGTCCTATTGTAGGGACAGTTTTCTTATCTTTCCTTAGTGCTTGTAGCAGTTCATAACAGTAAGTCCAGCCCAAAAAAACACTCTAAGGAAAGAAATCCAGATATCAGCATGGTGTCGGTTCAGGAGTTGGCTCAACACTTGCAGGGACTGTCTTTGGAGGTGGCCGAGCTCCAGCAACACGTGAGTAGCTGTCCTGGAGCGCATTTTGTCGAACTGAAGGTAGGACTGCCAGATTTTTTTTATGGTAAACAGCAATATTTTTTTTCCTTTAAAAATGCTTGTTTATTATATTTTCATTTAAGACCCAGATCCTCGGGGAATGAATCACAGCGCATTGGGTTTATAATGTCGCTTTTGCGCAAAGAACCACAGGGATGGGCCTTTTCTCTACAACCTAATGATCCGTGTTTTAGATCTGTGGAAGATTTTTTTTCTGCTATGGGGTTGTTGTATGATGATCCTGATCGAGTCTCATCTGCTGAAACAGAATTAAGACGTTTGAAGCAGGGATCAGGTGATGTGGAAAATTATTGTACATACTTCAGAAGATGGTCGGCTGAAGTGGAATGGAATGACTCGGCATTAAAATGTCTGTTTCTTGCTGGTCTAGGTGAAAGGGTTAAGGATCTGCTGATTGCCTTCCCAAAACCTGGAACCTTGCAGGAGGCAATGCAATTAGCTATACGTGTGGAGAGGAGACTGCGTGCTAGGATTAATGAAGAGAAATCTACTGCAATGGCAGCTCCTAGTTTTCAGAGGGTCTGCTCGGAAGGTGGAGAACCGATGGAGATTGGGGCGATGTCACCCCACTCTCAGGAAAAAGACCGCAGGTTTGCTAAGGGATTATGTTTTTTATTGCGGTAAATCTGACTATTTTATTAAGAACTGTGTGCTTCGTTTGAACAAAGAAAAAAAAAAGAGGTCAGTTACGCCCGTATAGCTTGTTTAAACTCAAAAAGAGTATTTCTTTCTAGAAGCACCTCATTCCAGGAGGAGTTGATTGAATTTCGGGTATTTGTGGATTGTGGTTCTACACTCAATGTGATTGATGAGGGATTTTTGGAAAAAATTTAATTAGAATCCAAACTTTTGTCATCTCCTATTTCTATGGTTGCTGTTGATGGCTCTCCCTTGAAATGTATTACTCACAAGGTTTTTGAATTTCCCCTCACCATTAATGGTATTCACCAAGAGAATTTGGATTTGGCGGTATTAAATAATTTGCCTGCTCCAGTGGTTTTGGGGTTACCTTGGTTAAAATTGCACAATCCTGTACTGGACTGGTCTACCAATGAAATTAAGTCTTGGAGTCCTAAGTGTTATGATAAATGTTGTAACGGTCGCATTGCTGCTGTGGAAAGAGGGGAATTACCTGTACCTATTCAGGATTTTTGGAGGTTTTTTTTCGGAGGAGGAGTCGCAAGTTTTACCTCCTCATAGGGATTATGATTGTACTATTGAGTTTGTCCCTGGAGCTACTCTTCCCAAGAGTCGCTTATTTAATCTTACTATCCCTGAGAGAAAGGCCTTGGAGGAATACATACAGACGAGCTTGGCTGCCGGTCACATTAGACCTTCTAAGTCACCTGTGGCTGTTGGATTTTTTTTTGTAAAAAAAAAGGACGGCGGTTTACGTCCATGTCTGGACTTTCGCGAAATTAATAAAATTACAGTACGCAATTCCTACCCACTGCCATTAATTCCTGACTTGTTCAGCCAGTTAGTGGGGGCCAAGTGGTTCTCTAAAATTGATCTCCGGGGGGCATACAATTTGTTACGTATGAAGGAAGGTGATGAGTGGAAAACTGCTTTTAACACTCCGGTGGGTCATTTTGAGAACCTGGTTATGCCTTTTGGTCTTACCAACGCACCAGCGTTTTTTCAGAACCTTATTAATGACATCCTGAGACCGTTGATCGGTAAGAATGTGGTGGTGTATTTGGATGACATTTTGATTTATTCGCCGGATCTGGAGTCTCATTGGCGGAGCGTACGTGAGGTATTGCAGTTGTTAAGTGACAATTCACTTTTGCTAAGCTGGAGAAATGTGAGTTCGCTGTGCAGAGAATTAGTTTTTTGGGCTACATTATCTCCAGCGAGGGCTTTGAGATGGACCCGGTGAAGGTTCAGGCTGTGCAGGAATGGCCTAGGCCTATTGGTTTGAAATCGATACAGAGATTTTTGGGATTCGCCAATTATTACAGAAAATTCATTAAGAATTTTTCTATAATTGTTAAGCCGCTGAACGATCTCACCAGGAAAGGTGCGAATACGGTCCAGTGGACTACTGAGGCCATTGAAACTTTTGTGTATCTCAAGGAGAGGTTCAGTTCTGCCCCCATCCTTATGCAGCCTGATGAGACCAAGCCCTTTTTGGTCGAGGTTGATGCTTCTTCGGTGGGGGTCGGTGCTGTTTTGTCTCAGGAAAACAAGGATGGAGTACATCCCTGTGCTTTTTTTTCCAAAAAATTTTCTGAGACCGAACTTAATTACGATGTCGGTAATCGGGAATTGCTGGCGATTAAACTCGCATTTGAACATTGGCGTCATCTCTTGGAAGGTGCTAAATTTCCCATTCAGGTTTTCACTGATCATAAGAATCTGATCTATCTTGATGCTGCCAAGCGCTTGAATGCCCGTCAGGCTAGGTGGGCACTTTTTTTTCGCGGTTTAATTTTTCTGTTACTTACATCCCGGGTACCAAGAATGTAAAACCTGATGCTTTATCTTGCAGTGTTTCTCCCATGGTTGGTACCGAGGAAGAGGAGAGCATTTTACAGGAAGGTG
Source organism: Phyllobates terribilis (assembly GCF_046119375.1). Lineage (NCBI taxonomy): Eukaryota > Metazoa > Chordata > Amphibia > Anura > Dendrobatidae > Phyllobates > Phyllobates terribilis. Next base: position 689,759,367 of record NW_027362763.1, on the reverse strand, counting down.
TTGTAATAGCAGCATTGGACTCCATTTTGGAAGATGGGATTCTGAAAGCCCAGGAGGATGCCCCATCTAACACTCCCCATGGGAGGTTGTTTGTGCCTAGGAACTTTAGGAGAGATTTGTTTGTGGAGTGTCATGAGTCTCGGTTGGCAAGTCATCCAGGAATTTCGGAGACTAAGAGACTTGTAGGTCGCAGTTTTTGGTGGCCTGGGTGGCAGAAGGAAGTCATTAAGTGGGTGCGTCAATGTACTGTGTGTGCTAGATCTAAGTCTTCACATGCTCCTGCTACGGGGTTGCTTTGCCCTCTGGAGGTTCCTAGTGCACCTTGGACGCATCTTGCTATGGATTTTATTACAGACCTTCCTGCCTCAGAGGGTTTCACTGTCATCTGGGTGGTCGTGGACCGTTTTAGCAAGATGTGTCACTTGGTTCCCTTCATCAAACTGCCCTGCGCTAAGACACTCACTAAGGCTTTTGTTAAGGAAATTGTCAGGCTCCATGGCGTTCCTACCGACATTGTTTCCGATAGGGGACCTCAGTTCATGGCTCGTTTTTGGCGTGCCTTTTGTGACAGGTTGGGAGTTCATTTGTCATTTTCATCTGGATATCATCCTGAGTCTAATGGACAGACAGAAAGAAAGAACCAAGATGTTGAACAGTTTTTGCGTTGTTTTGTGGCTGACAATCAAGAGGGGTGGTCTGAGTTTCTGCCACTGGCTGAATTTGCTCTTAACAACCATACATCCTCTTTTGCTGGATGTTCTCCTTTTTTTTTGTTGCACTGGGAGACATCCGTTGTTTGGGTCATTCTCCAAATTGGTATCGGCTGTGCCGGAGGAGGAGAATTTTTCCGGTGATTTGGAGAGAGTTTGGACTGATGTACGTCGTGACCTTCAAGAGGCTAACAAAAAATCCAAGAGGTACTTTGACAGGAAACGTCAAAAGGTTTTGTTTGGTGGCATGGTTTGGTTGTCCTCTAAGAATCTGCGGTTGAGGATTCCTTCTGAGAAATTGGGCCCGAAGTTTGTAGGTCCGTTTAAGGTGCTTCAGGTAGTTAATCCGGTGTTTCATGTTTCGTTATTGAAAAAATCTGATGTTTCTGATAGGGATGCCACTGTCTCTGTTCCTCCGGTGGTGGAAGATGGTGAATATGAAATTTCTCACATTCTTAATTCTAGATGTCATAGAGGGAGATTGCAGTATCTCATCGCTTGGAAAGGTTTCGGTCCTGAGGATAACTCCTGGGTAAGGGTGGATGATGTCTCTGCTCCTAGACTTGTCGGAGCGTTTCACAGGAGGTTTCTTGATAGACCTGGGCCTGGAGGATCCGGAGGATCCTCATAAAAGAGGGGGTACTGTTAGAACCCTCCTGTTAATTTTTTCTATTTTGTTGGTCACTTGACTTTCTGCCTATTTAATCCAGCTCCGCCCTTTCCTTGCTGGACTTCAGTGTTACATTTACTCTTAAGCTAGCCAGGTGCCTTGTACCTTACTCTGTAGTTTGCTTGGTCTTTTGACCACTAGTACTTTTTGTTTGTCTTTGCTCTGCTACAATTTCTGCTAGGAGGTGTCCAACTATATCCCAGTCCTTAGTTCTTGTAGGGACCCCTCCCTTATATCTATAGGTCTTCGTTCAGACTAGCTGAGGACTTAGGCGGGTCTGTTCACAAGGAACAGGTCCCCCGCTGCATCGTAGGGAATCAGCTTAGTCCTATTGTAGGGACAGTTTTCCTATCTTTCCTTAGTGCTTGTAGCAGTTCCTAACAGGAACAACATGAACTGTACAGTTGATTTCCAGGCGCTGGTATGTGTCACGCTGATGACACCTGGATGTCATCTGTGTGTCATCAGTGTGCACGTGTGCAGCACACATTTTTGATTTCTGATTAGTCTGCATTGAATACAGTTGGTGTGCACATGTCCATATTTGCAGTCCTTAAAAAACAGACCGCATACAGACATACAAAACAGACGTGTGAAGGGGGCCTTACCTATTTGCCATGTGATGGTGCTTTTGCCATTAGATTTGCCCTTTTGCAAGATGGCATCTCTGGCATCATCCAACCTTTGGCTTTATCCTGGCTTATTTGTAAGGTTCATACTTTAGAACCGAAACGTTGCCACTGCCGCTATGGTCTAATAAACCACACTTCTTTTGCCATACCTTTTTGGTGTGTTGCCTCCATTCATTATTTTTATCTCATATCTATCTATCTGAATAGAAAAAAAGTTGAAGCAGCACCATAGTAGCAAGGTACAAATTATCTATGTATCTGGCTATCAATCTATCTATCTATTGTTTTTTATTTCTTTTGATGTAAAAACTGGGATTGTTCATTTTCTGGGGGTGAAAATTCTTTAATCCATAAAAGCAACTGCAATGTATACAATAAAAAAGTCTGCTGAGAATACAACAATCCTGACTTACGTAAGGAAGAGTTGAGGCAAAGCAGTATGTCGAAGCATTCGAATCCTTCCTTGGCTCGCCAGCCATAGTTTCCACCTTTAACAATGATGTCAACTTCCTCGTAACGACTTTGGCCAACATCGCCGCAGAAGAGCCTCCCTCTTCCTTTCCCAGTCACTGGATCTCCTTGGTCAACAGAGCATCTCCACATATTCCTCACTCCATAGGCGTAGACTTCAGGAGCAGCGTGACGCTCTGAAACAAATGGATTATCTGGTGGGATACCGTAGGGTTTTCCAGCAGCTCTTTCACCGTCTACATCAATCCGGAGAACTTTACCCAACAAAGCACTTCTAGAAACAGAAAGAAAAATTAACATTCAAGATTTATGAGGTCACAAGTCTTAGGTTTGGAGTAAAAGCAGTGCCCTATTAAGGTTGGTATTAAGAACCTTGGGGAAAAAAAAGTAATTGGGATACCCATCCAACCCTCGGATCTCCACCTGACTACTGATAACAACCACATACAGCAGAGGCGGTCAAACTTTCATGGGGCCCCTTTTTTCTGACTTCTATGGACACAAAGGGGATAGTCAAGCCATCGGCTTCTGTAGACTGGGCCATGTGAACCACCTAGATCCTGAAAAATTTAGAGGTCCCGTGTCCCTTCCTATATTCTGACCATTGATTTAGGAGATTAAACACTGCCAAGAACAAAGAAGTAGAAGTGAATGAATATTGTGGAAGTGGGAACTTTTTGAAGGAACTTTTTCCCGTGAAGTTCGGCGTAAGTTATGGTCACCCTATATGATCTTCAAAAGGATTAATTTTAGGGTAACTAAAACAGCACCTTGTATGGATGCCATTCTGTGAAACACTTGGGTGATGTCCATTCCTTACCCTTCCATTAAAAAGAAGCAACTGGAGTTCTTCTTACCTTACAAAAAGATCCATGACCGATCAAAATATAAAAAAACAGAATCCATAAACTTTTTCAAGTATTCTCTTAGATATTCCTTAAAGGAGCTGTCCCATAAATATATATCACCTATTCACAGCAGAGGTGCCAAATGTATGGTCACTCGGGGTCTGTCTGCTGGGAGCCCCATCATTCTCGAGACATCAGGGATTGATCTTGGGATTGCTGAGGGTCTCAGTAGTCAAAACCCAGTGATCAGCAAGTTATCCCCTTCCCAGTGGATAGAGGACAACTTAATTTTTGGGAATAACTCTTTAATGCTACAGTAAAGGAAATACTTGCTGTTTTTGTAAGTTTGCCCACTGACAAAGACATGAACAGTCTATAATTTTAAGGGTAGGTTAATTTTAACATTGAGAGATAGAATATCCCAAAAAAATCAAGAAAATCACATTGTATTAATTAGATAAATTTATTTGCATTTTGCAGTGAGAAATAAGTATTTGATTCCTCTGGCAAACAACACTCAATACTTGGTGGCAAAAACCTTATTGGCAAGTGACGCGCCCCCAGGGCAGTGGGGTACTCGGTACCCGGGCCTATGGATGCTGGGGGGATATGTCACAGTGGCTGGCCCGGTCCGTGGCCCAGGGCGGTCAACCAAAAAGGGGATTGTAACTTGGATAGAGATAAAAATAAAATAAATAGTTTGTGACGCCACCTGTGGTACCTGGTAAGGTATGGGATGGCAGCTGAGGTGTTTCTGCTCCCCACAGGTGGAGCGGGCCCCCGAGGCAGTGTGGAGTTTGATGGTGGGTGGTGATGCTGGGGCTTGTAGTGCAGGCGGGATGGCGCAGCAGGAGTAACTGATAGAAACAGGGGATTCGCTTCAATACCTTTACTGGTGCGGATGTCAGGTACGGTCCAGGGTACTCAGTAGGATGGATGCACTTCAGGACTTCTCCCCAGTGAGCAGGTATAAGGCCTCCTGGTCCGTGTCTGCCTCTCTGTATGCTCCTGGCCAGCCTGCAACTGGGCCTAGCTTATGGGTCGTGCTGCTCCTTCACCTGTCGCTTGGTAGTAGGACCTTCTGCTGGCAACCACTATCCCTGGCAACGCTGGGGCCTTCGTGGTTCCTGGTCCTGTTAAGGGTTTAGCTTCAGGTCTGGCAGGGACTTGTAGTCCTCCTGGTATGCCAGTGATCCCTACTGGGTATGAAGGACCCTGTAGGCGCGGACCCGGTGTCCGGTTTATATACTGGGGTGAGCCTATGATGCTCCTCTGCTCCCTTAGCTCCTCCCTCCTCTCCTCCTTGCCGTCGGCCACACTCGGGGCCCTCAGAGCTCAGCAGCACATGTGCTATGTCTTCGCTGCTCTCAGCGTCAGCACGCTCTCAGACTCTCTGACTCTGTCTGACTGACTTAACTGCCGGGCTCCACCCTCCATATATATATCCCTAACGGGCTCCCTCTGGTGGTGTTAGGTGGAAGGGTGGAGGTGTTTGTATGTAGTGAGGGCCTCTTGTGGAGAAGTCCATCCATGCACCCTGGGTCCTGTGGTACCTGTGAACAGCAGGGTACTAGTGTTGAGCCACCCCCGTAGTGTTCGGGTTCGGTTCGGTTCGTCGAACACCGGGATGTTCGAGGAACTGTTCGTCGAACTGTTCGTCGAACACCTTAGAACACCGTCGAACACCGTTAAAACCAATGGCAGGCAAACAAAAACACATAGAAACACATAGAAAACACCTGCAAAGGTGTCCAAAAGCTGACAAACTGCTCAGAAGACACTCTGTTTAAAAAAGCCGGCCGGCAAATTCAGCAGCGGCATACACCGGTACCCGACAATTTAGACAAGAAGGAATAGAGCATCACACATAGATTAGATAGATAGAAACATGTCAGTCACACATATAAGAAGCACAGTGACAGTGTTGGTTACTGCATTTGTCATTTAGTGTAAAGGATTTATTAAAAAAAATATTAATGTTTTCATGCACCGTCTCTTTAAAAAAGCCGGCCGGCAATTCAGCATCTGTACCCGACAATTTAGAACAGAAAGAATAGAGCTTCACACATAGATTAGATAGATAGAAACATGTCAGTCACATATATATGAAGTACAGTGACAGTGTTGCTTACTGTACTTGTCATTTAGTGTAAAGGATTTATTTAAAAAAATAATAGTGTTTTCATGCACTGTCTCTTTAAAAAAGCCGGCCGGCAATTCAGCAGCGGTACCCGACAATTTAGAACAGAAAGATAGAGCATCACACATAGATTAGATAGATAGAAACATGTCAGTCACATATATATGAAGTACAGTGATAGTGTTGGTTACTGTACTTGTCATTTAGTATTAAAATAAAGGATTTATTATTAAAAAAATTGGCGTGGGGTTCCCCTTAATTTTAGGCTCTAGCAGAGGTTAAGCAGACGGCTGGGGCAGATGTTTGAAGCCTGGGAAGGGGGTAATACCCACGGAGCTTCCCAGGCTACTAATATCAGCCCCCAGCTGAATACATAGCCTTTACTAGCTATTAAAATGGGGGACACCCCAAAAAAAATGACGTGGGGTCCCCCCTAATTTAATAGCTAGCAAAGGCTAGGCAGACAGCTGGGGGCTGATATTAATAGCCCAGGAAGGGAGCCATGAATATTGGCCCCCTCCCAGGCTAGAAACACCAGCCGTCAGCCGCCCCAGAAATGGCGCATTCATAGGATGCGCCAATTCTGGCACTTAGCCTCGCTCTTCCACGCTGCCCTGGTGCGGTGGCAGGGGGTAATAGGGTTGGGGTTGATGTCAGCTTATAATGCCAGCTGACATCAAGCCCAGGTTAGTAATGGAGAGGCGTCTATAAGACACCCCCATTACTAACCCCATAGTCAAAGTTAAAAAAAACACAAACACCCAGAATAAAGTCCTTTAATTGAAATAAAGACACAATCCTTTATTGTTCTAAATTAAACCATACCTACCATCACGCCCATTCCAGCTGAAGCCAACGATCTCCTGAAATAAAAGAAAAATAATAAAGCAACCTCATCCTTACCTTTCCATGGTTCCCACGACAGCTTCAGCTCTGCTACATCGAGATGACAGGCTGGACCGCAGCAGAACGCTGCCATCCAGCCTGTCATCCCGCAGACACTGAGAAGCGCAGGCTTGCTTGCGCTGCTCAGCGTCTCTCTGTGACGACATCCAGATGAGCCGAGTTCATGTCCAATGAACTCGGCTCACCTCATGCACGTCACTGACAGCGTGGGAAAATTCTCACGCTGAAGCGCTGATTGCAGGAGAATTTTCCCACGCTGTCAGTGACGTGCAGGAGGTGAGCTGAGTTCATTGGACATGAGCTCACCTCATGCACATCACTGACAGCGTGGGAGAATTCTCCTGCACTCAGCACTTCAGCGTGAGAATTTTCCCACGCTGTCAGTAACGTGCATGAGGTGAGCCGAGTTCATTGGACATGACCTCGGCTCATCTGGATGCCGTCACAGCGAGACAGTGAGGAGCGCAAGCATGCCTGCGCTTCTCAGTGTCTGCGGGATGACAGACTGGATGGCAGCGTTCTGCTGCGGTCCAGCCAGTCATCTCGATGTAGCAGAGCTGAAGCTGTCGTGGGAACCATGGAAAGGTAAGGATGAGGTTGGTTTATTATTTTTCTTTTATTGCAGGAGATCGTTGGCTTCAGCTGGAATGGGTGTGATGGTAAGTATGGTTTAATTTAGAACAATAAAGAATTGTGTCTTTATTTCAATTAAAGGACTTTATTCTGGGTGTTGTGTTTTTTTTAAATACTTTACTAGAAATTCATGGCGGTCATGTCTAATACTGGCGTGACCCCATGAATTTTGGGCTTGGGGCCAGCTGATAATACCAAGCTGGCCCTAACCCCTTTATTACCCAGTGAGCCACCGCACCAGGGCCCTGGATGAGTTGGGTACAGCGCCAGAAGATGGCGCTTCTATGAACGCGCCATTTTCCGGGGTGGCTGCGGACTGCAATTTGTAGCGGGGGGGGCCCAGAAAGCTTGGGCCTCCCTGCGCTGCAGATTCCAGCCCCCAGCTGCCTAGTTGTACCTGGCTGGACACAAAAATAGGGCGAAGCCCCACGTACTTTTTTTTTAATTATTTCATGAATTTCATGAAATAATTAAGAAAAAAAGGCCTTCCCTATATTGTTGTGTCCGGCCAGGTACAAATAGGCAGCTGGTGGTTGGGGGCAGCCCGTTCCTGCCTGCTGTACCTGGCTGGACACAAATATAGTGCGAAGCTCCACTTCAATTTTTTTTAATTATTTCATGAAATTCATGAAATAATTAAGAAAAAAAGGGCTTCCCTATATTGTTGTGTCCGGCCAGGTACAAATAGGCAGCTGGTGGATGGGGGCAGCCCGTTCCTGCCTGCTGTACCTGGCTGGACACAAATATAGTGCGAAGCCCCACTTCAATTTTTTTAAATTATTTCAGGAAATTCATGAAATAATTTAAAAAAAATTGACGTGGGGCTTCGCACTATATTTGTGTCCAGCCAGGTACAGCAGGCAGGAACGGGCTGTCCCCAACCACCAGCTGCCTATTTGTACCTGGCCGGACACAACAATATAGGGAAGGCCTTTTTTTCTTAATTATTTCATGAAATTCATGAAATAATTAAAAAAAAAGTACGTGGGGCTTCGCCCTATTTTTGTGTCCAGCCAGGTACAACTAGGCAGCTGGGGGCTGGAATCTCCAGCGCAGGGAGGCCCAAGCTTTCTGGGCCCCCCCCCGCTACAAATTGCAGTCCGCAGCCACCCCGGAAAATGGCGCGTTCATAGAAGCGCCATCTTCTGGCGCTGTACCCAACTCATCCAGGGCCCTGGTGCGGTGGCTCACTGGGTAATAAAGGGGTTAGGGCCAGCTTGGCATTATCAGCTGGCCCTAAGCCCGAAATTCATGGGGTCACGCCAATATTAGACATGACCACCATGAATTTCTAGTAAAGTATTTAAAAAAAACACAACACCCAGAAAAAAGTCCTTTAATTGAAATAAACACACAATTCTTTATTGTTCTAAATTAAACCATACTTACCATCACGCCCATTCCAGCTGAAGCCAACGATCTCCTGAAATAAAAGAAAAATAATAAAGCAACATCATCCTTACCTTTCCATGGTTCCCAGGACAGCTTCAGCTCTGCTACATCGAGATGACAGGCTGGACCGCAGCAGAACGCTGCCATCCAGCCTCTCATCCCGCAGACACTGAGAAGCGCAGGCTTGCTTGCGCTCCACAGTGTCTCTCTGTGACGGCATCCAGATGAGCCGAGTTAATGTCCAATGAACTCGGCTCACCTCATGCACGTCACTGACAGCGTGGGAAAATTCTCCTGCACTCAGCGCTTCAGCGTGGGAGAATTCTCACACTGAAGCGCTGAGTGCAGGAGAATTCTCCCACGCTGTCAGTGACGTGCAGGAGGTGAGCTGAGTTCATTGGACATGAGCTCACCTTATGCACGTCACTGACAGCGTGGGAAAATTCTCCTGCACTCAGCGCTTCAGCGTGGGAGAATTCTCACGCTGAAGCGCTGAGTGCAGGAGAATTCTCCCACGCTGTCAGTGAAGTGCAGGAGGTGAGCTGAGTTCATTGGACATGAGCTCACCTTATGCACGTCACTGACAGCGTGGGAGAATTCTCCTGCACTCACCGCTTCAGCGTGAGAATTTTCCCACGCTGTCAGTGACGTGCATGAGGTGAGCCGAGTTCATTGGACATGAACTCGGCTCATCTGGATGTCGTCACAGAGAGACGCTGAGCAGCGCAAGCATGCCTGCTCTTCTCAGTGTCTGCGGGATGAGAGGCTGGATGGCAGCGTTCTGCTGCGGTCCAGCCTGTCATCTCGATGTAGCAGAGCTGAAGCTGTCGTGGGAACCATGGAAAGGTAAGGATGAGGTTGCTTTATTATTTTTCTTTTATTGCAGGAGATCGTTGGCTTCAGCTGGAATGGGCGTGACAGTAAGTATGGTTTAATTTAGAACAATAAAGGATTGTGTCTTTATTTCAATTAAAGGACTTTATTCTGGGTGTTTGTGTTTTTTTTAACTTTGACTATGGGGTTAGTAATGGGGGTGTCTTATAGACCCCTCTCCATTACTAACCTGGGCTTGATGTCAGCTGGCATTATAAGCTGACATCAACCCCAACCCTATTACCCCCTGCCACCGCACCAGGGCAGCGTGGAAGAGCGAGGCTAAGTGCCAGAATTGGCGCATCCTATGAATGCGCCATTTCTGGGGCGGCTGACGGCTGGTGTTTCTAGCCTGGGAGGGGGCCAATATTCATGGCTCCCTTCCTGGGCTATTAATATCAGCCCCCAGCTGTCTGCCTAGCCTTTGCTAGCTATTAAATTAGGGGGGACCCCACGTCATTTTTTTTGGGGTGTCCCCCATTTTAATAGCTAGTAAAGGCTATGTATTCAGCTGGGGGCTGATATTAGTAGCCTGGGAAGCTCCGTGGGTATTACCCCCTTCCCAGGCTTCAAACATCTGCCCCAGCCGTCTGCTTAACCTCCGCTAGAGCCTAAAATTAAGGGGAACCCCACGCCAATTTTTTTAATAATAAATCCTTTATTTTAATACTAAATGACAAGTACAGTAACCAACACTATCACTGTACTTCATATATATGTGACTGACATGTTTCTATCTATCTAATCTATGTGTGAAGCTCTATTCTGTCTGTTATAAATTGTCGGGTACCGCTGCTGAATTGCCGGCCGGCTTTTTTAAAGAGACAGTGCATGAAAACACTATTATTTTTTTTGATAAATCCTTTACGCTAAATGACAAGTACAGTAAGCAACACTTTCACTGTACTTCGTATATATGTGGCTGACATGTTTCTATCTATCTAATCTATGTGTGATGCCCTATTCTTTCGGTTCTAAATTGTCGGGTACAGGTGTATGCCGCTGCTGAATTGCCGGCTTTTCATGTTTCACTGTTGGCACTGTTCCCATCGATTTGGGCAACCACTGTAATGCCACAACCACCATGGCTGTGGCATTACAGTGAGTGGCAGACAATCCCTGCATGATTGGTGCTCTAAATAGCGCCAGACATGCAGGACACGCTTTTGGTGCACGAACAGTTATCGAACATAACCTCGAACAGCCGAATTTTTTGCAAATCGTTCGGGTTCGTGGAACAACTCGAACACCGCCCAAAACAGCTCGAATTTGAGATTGGCGAACAGTTCTAGTCGAACACCGCTCATCTCTACAGGGTACCACACAAGCACAGCAGAGAAGACGTTTTTTGTAGTTGATGATGAAGGTTGTGCACATGTCAGGAGGAATTTTGGTCCACTACTATTTGCAGATCATCTCTAAATCATTCAGATTTTCAGCTTCAACTCCCTCCATACGTTTTCTATGGGATTAAGATCTGGAGACTGGCTAGTCCACTCCATGACCTTAATGTGCTTCTTTTTGAGCCATTTTTTGTTGCCTTGGCTGTATGTTTTGGCTCATTGTCTTGCTGGAAGACCCAGCCACGACCCATTATTAATGTCCTGGCGGAGGGAAGGAGGTTGTCACTCAGGATTATATGGTACATGGCTCCATCCATTCTCCCATTGATGCGGTGAAGTAGTCCTGTGCCCTTAGCAGAGAAACACCCCCAAAACATAATGTTTCCACCTCCATGCTTGACAGTGGGGACGGTGTTCTTTGGGTCATAGGCAGCATTTCTCTTCCTCCAAACACGGCGAGTTTAGTGTATGCCAAAGAGCTCAATTTTTGTCTCATCTGACCACAGCACCGTCTCCCAGTAACTCACAGAATCATCCAGGTGTTCATTGGCAAACTTCAGACGGGCCTGCACATGTGGCTTCTTGAGCAGGGAGACCTTGTGGGCACTGCAGGATTTTAAACCTTTAAGGCGTAATGTGTTACCAATGGTTTTCTTGGTGACTGTGGTCCCAGCTGCCTTGAGAACATTAACAAGTTGCCCCCGTGTAGTTTTAGGCTGATCTCTCACCTTCCTCATGATCAAGGATACCCCACAAGGTGAAATTTTGCATGGTGCCCCAGATCGATGTCGATTGACAGTCATTTTGTATTTCTTCCATTTTCTTACTATTGAACCAACAGTTGTCTCCTTCTCACCTAGCATCTTACTTATGGTTTTGTAGCCCATTCCAGCTTTGTGCAGGTCTATGATCTTGTCCCTGACATCCTTAGAAAGCTCTTTGGTCTTGCCCATGTTGTAGAGGTTAGAGTCTGACTGATTAATTGAGTCTGTAGACAGGAGTCTTTTATACAGGTGACTATGTAAGACAGCTGACTTTAATGCAGGTAACGAGTTGATTGGGAGCGTCTAACTGGTCTGTAGAAGCCAGAACTCATAATGGTTTGTAGGGGATCAAATACTTATTTCTCACTGCAAAATGCAAAAAAAGTTATCTAATTTATACAATGTGATTTTCTTGATTTTTTTTGGATATTCTATCTCTCAATGTTAAAATTAACCTACCCTTAAAATTATAAACTGTTCATGTCTTTGTCAGTGGGTAAACTTACAAAAACAGCATGGAATCAAATAAGTATTTCTTTCACTCTATAGCTTTACAGGAACACCAATTGCAAAACTGAATATATTAACACTAGCTATTGAACCCGTTCTACGCCCGGGTGGTGAGCAGTTTTATTGGTATATGGTCTCCCATGCTGGTATGTGCTGTCCCCCTCCTGGTATTTGTGCTGCCCCCATCCTGTCCCCACCATCCTATCCTGGTATGCATGGCACCCCTCATCCCCAATCCTGGTATGCATGTGTCCCTCATCCCCAATCCTGGTATGCATGGCACCCCTCATCCCCAATCCTGGTATGCATGGCACCCCTCATCCCCAATCCTGGTATGCATGGCTCCCTCATCCCTAATCCTGATATGCATGGCACCCCTCATCCCCAATCCTGGTATGCATGACACACCTCATCCCCAATCCTGGTATGCATACATAGTTTGTAAAGCCGAATAAAGACTTGCGTCCATCAAGTTCGACCTGTAAGTTCTGTAGTTGCTAAAGTTGATCCAGAGGAGGGCAAAAACCCCAAATGATTTAGCCAATCTTCACCTGAGGAAAAATTCCCTCCCGACTCTGAAACCAGCAGTCAGAATAAATCCCTGTATCAACCTACTATTTTATTCTATTTTTAAGTATATGCAGAAATCTGCCTGGTATCTAGAAAAGCATCCAGTCCCCGCTTGAACTGGTGTAGTGAATCCGACATTACCGTCTCCTCACTCAGTGAATTCCATATTCTCACTGCTCTTACCGTAAAGAACCCCTTCCTATGCTGGTGCTGAAACCTTTTCTCTTCCAGTCTTAGTGAGTGCCCTCTTGTTACCGTAATATCCCTCCTTTTGAACAAATCCCGGGCAAGATCTCTATACTGTCCCCTAACATATTTGTACACATTTATTATGTCCCCCCTCAACCTTCTCTTTTCCAGGCTGAATAGTCCTAGTTTTGCCAACCTCTCTGGGTATTGCAGTCCCTCCATTCCCTTTATTAATTTTGTTGCCCTCCTTTGTACCTTTTCAAGCTCATTTATATCCTTTCTATATATTGGGGCCCATAACTGAGCACAGTATTCCAAGTGTGGTCTGACCAGTGCTTTGTACAGTGGAAGAACAATGTTCTCATCCTTTGCAGCTATACCTCTTCTGATACATCCCATTACCCTGTTTGCCCTTACAGCAGCGGCCTGACTTTGGGCACTCCAATTTAGTTTGCTATCAATCAAGATGCCCAAGTCCTTCTCCATCTCTGAATTCCCCAATGATTTCCCATTCAGTGAGTACTGGTGACTTCCATTTTTCCTTCCCATATGTATGACCTTACATTTCTCCTCGTTAAACCTCATTTGCCATGTAATGCTCCACCTACCCAGCTTATCCAAATCCCTCTGAAGGTCTTCACTATCCTCTTTTGTATTAATTGTTTTACATAACTTTGTGTCATCTGCAAATATTGATATTTTACTATTTATCCCGTTGACTATGTCGTTAATAAAGATATTAAATAGCATTGGGCCTAGTACAGACCCCTGTGGTACCCCACTAGTGACGCTTACCCAATCTGAGTATATTCCATTTATAACCACCCTCTGCCTTCTATCCTTTAGCCAGTTAGCTACCCACTTGCAGACATTTTCCCCCAGCCCCATCATTCTCATTTTGTATACCAACCTATTATGTGGCACGCTATCGAACGCTTATGAGAAGTCGAGATACACGACATCCACTGGTTCCCCCTGATCTACTCGAGAGCTAACCTCCTCGTAGAAGTCAATCAGGTTTGTTTGGCAGGAGCGATTCCTCATGAATCCATGTTGGTTCGGGGTTAATAGATTATTAGCATCAAGATGCTCCATGATTGCCTCATTAATAAAGCCTTCAAAAATTTTTCCCACAACGGACGTCAGACTCACCGGCCGATAGTTTCCGGCGTCACTTTTCGCTCCCTTTTTGAATATTGGCACTACATTCGCCTGTCGCCAATCAAGTGGTACAGACCCAGTCTCAACAGAGTCCTTAAATATAAGATATAACGGTCTGTCTATCACATTACTTAGTTCCCTTAGTACCCGTGGGTGTATGCCATCAGGTCCTGGTGATTTGTTTATTTTAATGTTACTGAGGCGTTTCTGTACCCCAGCTTGGGTTAGATTTGTCATACTTAGTGGAGGATTAAGCTTGTCACTTCTCATTTCGCCTGTTAGTTCTTTTTCCTTTGTGAAAGTTGACGAAAAAAAATTATTTAATAGATTAGCTTTATCCTCATCTTTCTCTATGATTTTGCCTTCCTCACTTTTTATCGGTCCAATATTATCCGATTTAATCCTTTTACTATTTATATACGTAAAGAACAGTTTGGAATTTGATCTACTTTCCCTAGCAATACGTCTCTCTGTTTCCTCCTTTGCTATTTTTATTTGTTTTTTGCAGGTTCTCGTTTTTTCCTTGTAACACATTAGTGCCTCCTTACTGTTTTCCTGTTTTAATCTCTTGAATGCCTCTTTTTTGCTATTTAACGCCCCTTTTACGTTCTTATTCAACCATATTGGTTTCCTCTTATTTCTGGCCCTTTTATTCCCATACGGTATATACCTCTCGCACTGAGTATTCAGAATTCTTTTGAAGGTTTCCCATTTACTATTCGTATTTCCTTGATTAAGAACTTTGTCCCAGTCTATAAGTTGAAGGTTTTCTTTCAGCTGATCAAACTTCGCCCTCCTAAAGTTTAATGTTTTAGTTGTTCCCTTATTGATAACCCTACTGAAGGGCATTTTGAAGTCGATAATATTATGATCGCTATTACCTAGGTGCCCCCCTATCTGTACCTCAGTTATTCTATCAGGCCTATTAGTCAATATTAAGTCCAACACTGCCTTCCCTCTCATTGGTTCCTGCACTAGTTGGGAGAGATAATTATCCTTGATATTTGTCAAGAACCTTTTTCCTTTCTGCGATCTACAGGTTTCTGTTTCCCAGTCAATATCCGGGAAACACCCCTCATCCCCAATCCTGGTATGCATGACACCCCTCATCCCCAATCCTGGTATGCATGGCACCCCTCATCCTCAATCCTGGTATGCAGGGCTCCCTCATCCCCAATCCTGGTATGCATGGCACCCCTCATCCCCAATCCTGGTATGCATGGCTCCCTTATCCCCAATCCTGGTATGTATGATACCCCTCATCCCCAATCCTGGTATGCGTGGCACCCCTCATCCCCAATCCTGATATGCATGGCACCCCTCATCCCCAATACTGGTATGCATGGCACCCCTCATCCCCAATCCTGATATGCATGGCTCCCTCACCCCCATCCTGGTATGCATGGCACTCCTCATCCCTATCCTGGTATGCATGGGCCCCTCATCCCCAATCCTGGTATACATTGTACCCCTCATCTCTATCCTGTTATGTATGGCACCTCTCATCCCAATTCTGGTATGTATGGCCTCCTCATCCCAGAAACCTGGTATGCATGGCACCCAATCCCTCATCCTGGTATGCATGGCACTCAATCCCTCATCCTAGTATGCATGGCACCCCTCATTCTTATCCTGGAATGCATGGTACCCCTCATCCTGGTATGCATGGCATCCCATCCCTCATCCTGGTATGCATGGTACCCCACATTCCTATCCTGGTATGTATGGTACCCCTCATCCCTATTCTGGTATGCATGGCACCCCTCACCCCCCAATCCTGGTATGCATGGTCCCCTCACCCCCCAATCCTGGTATGCATGGTCCCCTCACCCCCCAATCCTGGTATGCATGGTCCCCTCACCCCCCAATCCTGGTATGTATGGGCCCGTCATCCCCCAATAATGGTATGTGTGGTACCCCTCATCCTGGTATGCATGGTCCCCTCACCCCCCAATTCTGGTATGCATGGTGCCCTCACCCCCCAATCCTTGTATGCATGGTCCCCTCACCCACCAATTCTGGTATGTGTGGTACCCCTCACCCCCCAATCCTGGTATGCATGGTCCCCTCAACACCCAATCCTTGTATGTGTGGTACGCCTCACCCCCCAATCCTGGAATGCATGGTCCCCTCATCCCCCAATCCTGGTATGCATGGTCCCCTCACCCCCCAATCCTGGTATGTGTGGTACCCTTCACCCCCCAATCCTGGTATGCATGGTCCCCTCACCCCCCCAATCCTTGTATGTGTGGTACCTCTCACCCCCAACCCTGGTATGCATGGTCCCCTCACCCCCCAATCCTGGTATGTGTGGTACCCCTCACCCCCCAATCCTGGTATGAGTGATACCCCTCACCCCCCAAACCTGGTATGCATGGGCCCCTCACACCCTAATCCTGGTATGTGTGGTACCCCTCACCCCCAATCCTGGTATGCATGGGCCCCTCATATGGTATGTGTGGTACCCCTCACCCCCCAATCCTGGTATGCATGGGCCCCTCATATGGTATGTGTGGTACCCCTCATCCTGGTATGCATGATCTCCTCACCCCACAATCCTGGTATATGCATGGTCCCCTCACCCCACAATCCTGGTATGCATGGTTCCCTCACCCCCCAATCCTGGTATGCATGGTCCCCTCATCCCCAATCCTGGTATGCATGGTTCCCTCACCCCCCAATCCTGGTTTGTGTGGCCCCCTCATCACTTTCACACAGTACACACATACAAAAAAAATAAAGTTATACTCACCTGTCTTCTCTGTGCTCCAGCACTGCTGTGTCCTGTCCTGCCGGAGGCCAGGGAAGGAGTGCGGCGTCGGAGCATGGCGCTGTCTGGCGCCATTTTGCTGAAGACACATTGTAAATGTGTCTTCAGTAAAATGGCGCCGGATAGCGCAATGCGCATGCGCCGATCTGACGCCTCACTCCTGCCTCGGTCTACGGCGAAGATAGGCGCCACGCCAACGCTCCTCCCGGTCAGGTAAGTATGTAAGTATGGCGCCGAAGATCGGGGTATGTGTTCAGTGTCTACGCATACCGCGATCTCTGGCGCCATACACCTCCTCTTACCTGTAACGGCTGGATGCGTGATTCTGTCTGGAGCCAGACTGCGCGTCACGCATGCGCAGTCTATAAAGGCTTCAGACAGAGGGACGTATCCCTGGTTATAATATAGATGGATGAGAAATACTCCACACTAGTGCAGCTTTTCTTAATGTCTATTCAAAACATAAAGACGTCCGAGATTCAAAGCTTCTTGAAATTGTCTAAATCTTGAGTTTCTCCAAAAGATTTCAAGCAGTTTTGGTTGTGTTCTACTGCTTATCAGACACGTGTTTTTAGAATTTTTTTTTCAATTTTTCATATCACCATATAACAAAAAAATCCTAAATCATGCAATTTTAACTCTGGCAATTTGTAATAGCGACAGAGTCCTTTTCTCTGTTGCGCACATGGACATTAGCAGCTATTGACTGTGAATAATGATGCTTTCTGTCATTATACAGGAGAGGGAGGAAGTGAGCTGTGACATCACCTGTTGTGATTGGTGGATCGTGTGTTATCTACTATATATAGAGGTGTTATCAGTCATTGTACATGAGGAGGAGGTGAGCTGTGATATCACCTATTGTGAATGGTGGATCCTGTGTTATCTACTGTACATAGAGGTGTTATCAGTCATTGTACAGGAGAAGGAGGTGAGCTGTGATATCACCTATTGTGAATGATGGATCCTGTGTTATCTGCTGTATACAGAGGTCATTGTATATTAGGAGGGGGTGAGCTGTGACATTGCCTATTGTGAATAGTGGATCCTGTGTTATCTACTGTATATAGAGGTGTTATCAGTCAATGTACAAGAGGGGGAGGAGGTGAGCTGTGACATCACCTACTGTGAATGGTGGATCCTGTGTTATCTACTGTATATAGAGGTGTTACCTGTTTTTGTATAGGAGGAGGAGGTGAGCTGTGATATCACCTATTGTGAATGGTGGATCCTGTGTTATCTGCTTCATATAAGGTGTTAAGTCATTGTACAGGAAGAGTAGGAAGTGAGCTGTGACATCACCTATTGTGAATGGTGGATCCTGTGTTATCTACTGTACATAGAGGAGTTATCATTGTACAGGAGGAGGAGGAGGTGAGCTGTTACATCACCTATTGTTAATGGTGGATCCTGTGTTATCTACTATTCATAGAGGTGTTATCATTGTACAGGAGGAGGAGGAGGTGAGCTGTGATATCACCTATTGTGAATGATGGATACTGTATTATCTGCTGTATATAGAGGTCATTGTATAGTAAGAGGGGGTGAGCTGTGACATTGCCTATTGTGAATAGTGGATCCTGTGTTATCTACTGTATATAGAGGTGTTATCAGTCATTGTACAGGAGGAGGAGGAGGTGAGCTGTGATACCTCCTATTTTGAATGGATGATCCTGTGTTACCTACTGTATATAGAGGTGTTATCAGTCATTGTACAGGAGGAGGAGGAGGTGAGCTGTGACATCACCTACTGTGAATGGATCCTGTGTTATCTACTGTATATAGAGGTGTTATCAGTCATTGTACAGGAGGAGGAGGTCAGCTGTGATATCACCTATTGTGAATGGTGGATCCTGTGTTATCTGCTTCATATAAGGTGTTAAGTCATTGTACAGGAGGAGGAGGTGAGCTGTGACATCACCTATTGTGAATGGTGGATCCTGTGTTATCTACTGTATATAGAGGTGTTATCAGTCATTGTACAGGAGGAGGAGGAGGTGAGCTGTTACATCACCTACTGTTAATGGTGGATCCTTTGTTATCTACTGTACATAGAGGTGTTATCAGTCATTGTACAGGAGGAGGAGGTGAGCTGTGATATCACCTATTGTGAATGGTGGATCCTGTGTTATCTACTGTATATAGAGGTGTTATCAGTCATTGTACAGGAGGAGAAGGTAAGCTGTGACATCACCTATTGTGAATAGTGGATCCTGTGTTATCTACTGTATATAGAGGTTATCGGGCATTATATAGGAGGAGTAGGTGAGCTATGATATCACCTATTGTGAATGGTGGATCCTGTGTTATCTACTGTATGTAGAGGTGTTATCAGTCATTGTACAGGAGGAGGAGGGGAGCTGTGACATCACCTATTGTGAATGGTGGATTCTGTGTTATCTATTGTATATAGAGGTGTTATCAGTCATTGTACAGGAGGAGGAAGTGAGCTGTGACATCACCTATTGTGAATGGTGGATCCTGTGTTATCTACTGTATATAGAGGTGTTATCAGTCATTGTAATCTTGTCTCTGATGATAATGATACTGTTGAAAAGTGTTCTGTACAGAACAGAAAGTGTGAGACTGATTTTTTTTTATATTGATTTCAACAATTGAAAAAAAAACATTACATTTAAAAAAAAAGTTTAATTAATATAAAAATCTGATTTAACCCCTTTACAGCCTGTGGCGTATTAGTACGCACCAGGCTGTCACCCCCTGTTCAGCGTGGGCTCCGACGCTGAGCCCGCACTGAACTGGGCACATGTAAGCTGATTATTACAGCTGACATGTGCCCGCAACAGCCGCGGGTGGAATCATGATCCACCCGCGGCTGTTAATATGTTAAATGCCGCTGTCAAAATCTGATAGCGGCATTTAACATCGCCGCACCGGAAGCGCGTCACTTACCCCGTCCATCGGTGACCCCGTGACGTGATCGCGGGTCACCGATGCGTGGGCATGACAACACTGGGTCTGCAGCAGACCCCTGTGGTTATCATGGCCAGATTGCTATGAGCGCCGCCAAGTGGTTGGCGCTCATAGTACAGGAGCATTTCTGCTACATAGAGGTGATCTGCTCATCACCTCTATGTAGCAGAGGCGATCTGAAAACAGCTGCTTCTAGTCTCCTATGAAGTCTATAGAAGCAAACAAAAAGTAAAAAAAAAAGTTTTTAAAAATATTTAAAAAATTAAAAATATATAAAAGTTTAAATCACCCCCCTTTCGCCCCATTCAAAATAAAATAATAAAAATTAAAACCCACATACACATATTTGGTATTGCCGCATTCAGAATCGCCCGATCTATCAATATAAAAAAAGAATCCGATCGGTAAACGGCGTAACGAGAAAAAAATTCTAAATGCCAGAATTACGTTTTTTGGTCGCCACAATATTGCAATAAAATGCAATAACGGGTAATGAAAACATCATATCTACCCCAAAATGGTATCAATAAAAACTTCAGCTCAGTGCGCAAGAAATAAGCCCTCACCCGGCCCCAGATCACGAAAAATGGAGACACTACGGGTCTTGGAAAATGGTGCCTTTTTTTTTTTTTTTTTTTTTTTTAAGCAAACTTTGGAATTTTTTTTCACCACTTAAATAAAAAAGAACCTATACATGTTTGGTGTCTACGAGCTCGTAATGACCTGTAGAATAAGAATGGCAGGTCAGTTTTAGCATTCAGTGAACGTGGTAAAAAAATAAAAAAACAACATCTGTGGTATTGCACTTTTTTTGCAATTTCACCGCACTTGGAATTTTTTTCCCGTACACGATATGGTAAAACCAGTAATGTACAACTCGTCCCGCAAAAAAATAAGCCCTCACACGGCCATATTTACAAAAAAATAAAAACGCTATGGGTCTGGGAACAAGGGGAGCAAAAAACGAAAATGCAAAAACGGAAAATCCCAGGGTTGCGAAGGGGTTAAACAATTGATAATTTTCTGATGATACACTGGTGCATATTTATGAATGAACATGTCCCTATTTCTTGGGGGCGTTGTTTAGGTGTGTCTCAGTTTTAGACATATTTCTGACTAGTTTTTGACAAAATGAAGAACAATAAAATGGCACAAATTATACCACTTCCAAACCGGCATAGATTGATGTATATACACGTAATACGCTGCTTCTCTCCACTCCTTTCACAATACTTGCATGTTGCTGCAGAGGCTTTGTTCACTTTTCTTTTTTATCCCCAATTTTTGGTGCATTTCAATTATTATTTTGGAGCACAATACAAATTATGACAATGGGGTTGTCTGCCTTTGGGGACAAGTTTTTCTTACTTAAAGAGAACCTGTCAGAATGATTTTGTAATGTATAAAATAAACATGGCTGTAATGTCGCTGTAATACCGATTACATTGATACCTTTGGTGAAGAAATCGGCCTTGTGGTTCTTCTTTAATCGCCGTTTGATGTTTTCTGCTAATTAGATTTCGGTGCACAGGGGCTGGACTGTGCACTGGGTCTTCTCCTCCCTGTCTGTGATTCCACGGCCCCTCCGCCTGCCTCCGGTCTGTGATTCCCCGACCCCTCCGCCTGCCTCCGGTTTGTGAATCCTCACCCCCTCCGCCTGCCTCCTTTCTGTGATTCCTCGGCCCCTCCGCCTGCCCCCGGTCTGTGATTTCTTGGCCCCACTGCCTGTGTGGCACCCTGCTACCACAGGTACCACAGGACCCAAAAGGGTGCATTGATGGACTTCTCCACAAGAGGCCCTCACTACAAACAGACACCTCCACCCTTCCACCTCAGACCACCAGAGGGAGCCCTGTTAGGGATATATAAACTGGAGAGTGGAGTTAGGCAGCCAGTTAGTTGTTCAGTCAGGCAGTGTGCTGGCACTTAGAGCAGTGAAGACGTCTGCTGCTGTTCTGAGGGCCCCGAGTGTGGCCGAGGCAAGGAGAAAGGAGTTAAGGGGGCAGAGGAGCATCACAGGCTCACCCCAAGACATAATCTGGACACCGGGTCCGCGCCTACAGGGTCCTCTATACCCCGTAGGGACTACCGGCATACCAGGAGGATTGCAGATCCCTGGTCTACCTGAAGCTAAATCCTTACAGGACTAGGAACCACGAAGGCCCCGGCGTCCAGGGATAGTGGTTGCCAGAGAAAGGTCCCACTACCAAGCGACAGGTGAGAGAACGATACAACACAGAAGCTAGGCCCAGTTGCAGGCTGGCCAGGAGCTTAGAGAGAGGGAGAAACGGACCAGGAGGCCTTATACCCGCTCACTGGGGAGAGTCCAGAAGTGCACCCTTCCTACTGAGTACCCTGGACCGTATCTGACATCCGCACCAGTAAAGGTACTGAAGTGAATCTCCTGTCTCTGTCAGTTACTCCTGCTGCGCCATCTCTTCTGCACTACAATGCTCAGCATCACCATTTACACCTACACTGCCCTGGGGCTGTGCTCCGCCTGTGGAGAGCCGCACCAACCCAGCTGCCCTAACACCTGCCTCGGAGGTCTGCAGCAGTGCTGGTACCCGTTACCAGAAACCACAGGTGGCGTCACGAGACAAAAACTGTTACCAACCAAAATCCCCTTTTTCAAGAGAGACCCCAGAGTACGGGCCCGGGAGCCGACTGCTGTGACAGTGACATCCTAAACAAGGTACAAGGCCCGGGTACCAAGTCCCCTATATCCCCCTGGGCGAGACACTCACTTCCTGGCGTCACGAACAGGATTTCGTGCCCATTGCCACCGGGTACTGTGTGTCGTAATCGAACTGTGTTTGTACTGTGGTGAACATCGCCGCCATTACCGCGTCGCCGCGCGGGAAGAAGAGGGGTGTAACCGCGGGAACCAGAGAGACGTGACCGTTGGAAGAGCGCGAAGCTCAAGCCCCGCCTCGCGCTCTGACGCAGCACCAGGAAGCGTCAGGTCCTGGAAGGAGACCGTGATCTGCGGAGCTGCGGCCTACCTGGTAAAAGTAAAGAAGGTAGGCTACGGTTTACTAGGGGGGCGCAACCATGGCCAACGACCAGCAAGACGCCGGAGCATCGGTTAACGCTCTCGATGTTCAACTTGCGCCCGGCGCTGCTCAGGCCGGAGCAGCTGCCCCACCAGCAGGGGTCGTGACTCCAGTGATACCAATGGACCTGCCGTACGTTCCTGGAGCGAAATGGCTTCCCCAGTATGACGGTGTGGCGCCCCTGAGGGTTGGACCGCGACAGGGATGCTGCACCTCTTTAATGGGGTTCCTCCTTTGAGGTAAGAACAGTGCGATGGTCAGGACCCCACCTCCACATCCAACACCACACTTCTCCCACCAGAGGGGGCTAGAAGGCACCAAGTGCTGCCCCTACTGGAAGTTGGGAGACTGGGGAACCAAAAGATAGGGGAACCAATTAGTGGGTGAGGGTGGAGGATTCACATTTTAGTGACACTGTAAATTTCATATTTAATCCTGAGCCATTTTGGTTCTCGGTTCTTTGATCGTTCTTTTATCGTGATCTCCCTCCCTGAGCGTGGATCCTGTGTGGACCTGCAGAGGATGGAGACACGGCCCTCGTACCCTGGCCTTGGCTCGAGGGGCAGGTTGCAGATAACATATGTCTCAGCCCGGTCAAGGACCATGACCAAGAAGGCCCGGAGCTTAGGAGTGTAGCTCCACCGCAAATGGATCCCAGGGAGGATGCAGACGGAGCGGTATATGCCACCTGTCCTCGCCTATCTGATCTATTCAGAGGGATTCCGGCTGCAAGAGGGGTACCGGCCCCCGACACCTGACCTTGCTACTCTATGTCCTGGTCAGGGAAGCCTGGTAGGCCCTGAGGATCCCACCGGGTAACGGAAGGAGCGGAGATGCCACCCGTACCCTTTTTCTGAGTGAAGTTCAGAGGGAGACCCGGCCTATCTACACACACACACAGACAGGAAAGGACCCGGTCTGAAGTCTAGGAACACTCTGGTGCGGGGTTCTGATTGAACACTGGACTTACTCGGAGGTTGTCGGACCCCCCTTCCCCCGTCTCTGGTGACCGCAGAACTCCGCGAGGAGCAAGGAGAAGCCTTTCAACTGCAATCTCCACCGTGAGTAAAAATCCTGGAAGTTAACCCCTATGGCCTCCGGACTCTTTATTCTGCATTACACCCCACTACGCAGCACCAGACATCCTAGACTACAACCCCCTCCATCCTGTCTCTCTGCCCTGAGGCCCTGCTCCGCCTGTGGGGAGTAGTAACAACGACAGCTGCTATAACATCCTGCCTCAGCGGACTGCAGCAGCGCTGGTGGCCTTCACCAGGTGCCACAGGTGGCGTAGTCGAGACCAGCCACTCAACCCGGATAAGCCCATACCATCCTTTTTAATGTGACGGCCCTGGGCACGGAGCGGGTCCGGGCCACGGCTGCACCTCATCGACAACATAGGACCCGGCTCCGAGTCCCCCATCTCCCAGGGTAGGGCTTCGAGGCGTCACAACGGCAAACCAGACACCCTGTCTGGATTCAAAAGGAAGATATGCGGTGTACTGGATATGTACTCAATGACTGGTAAACAGAGAGCCGCTGTTGTGCTGGGACAATTGACTGGTGCCGCAGAGCGGGAAGTTGAAACCTGGCCAGCCGCAGACCAGGAATCAGTATCCATTATATTTAAGAGACTGCAAACTGTCTTTGAAAACCGCACTGAGACAGATCTCCGGATGAGGTTCTACAACTGTACCCAGAAACCTGAGGACAGTATCCGGGACTATGCCTGGCGTTTACAAAAGGCACTGCGGGCCCTGAAACAGGCTAGTCCAGCCAGCATACATGATGAGGACAAAATGCTGACAGAACAATTCATCCAGGGGTTGAGGATCCAGGAGGAGAGCAGAACTCTACGGTGGTGGGCCTTAGATCATCCAAATGCCACCTTTGACACCCTGAAGGACATGGCTATTAAGGTCATTCAGCCCCTGGAAACATCAGATACTGCTATCCAGCGTTACCAGGGTGTGGCCACCCCAATGGCCACAGCACTCACTGTCCCTTCATTAGCGGCTGAGACGAAAGTGCAAACAGCGCCCCCTAGCGAGCTGGACAGCCTGCGCTCTGAAGTGCGTCAGGTAAGTAAAACCCTGGCCACTGTCCTGAGCACCCTGCAGCTACAGATGGAGCCCGAGCCGGAAGGAAGGATCCTACTCGCCGACAGTCCGGAGGATGTTCCCTGGATGAGGAGAAGAAGGAGGACAACGCCACCCCATAGGAGGACAACGCCACCCCGTGGAAGGACCAACCAACGTCGCCCTCCAAGAGAATTCGTCTGCTACCGTTGCCACAAGGCAGGCCATACCACCCGGACCTGTCCTTTAAATGGGCAAACCGTGGGGCCGAGGGCCGACACCCAGGAGTAGACCAACCAGGCCCATCAAGCTGGTACCAACGGTTTGTAGGAGGAAGGCCTTTCCTGTCCATCGTGCTGGACGGTATAGCAACACCTGCACTACTGGACACCGGGTCGCAGGTAACCATCATACCTGACATCCTCTACAAAAGGTACTGGTCCCTAGATGAACTCCATCCGCCAGCCCCAAATCTCTCTGTGTATGCATCCAATGGCCTTCCTTTTAACCTAGTAGGGGTTAAGAACGTGACAGTGAAGGTGGGGAGAGCGGAACTAAAGGACCAAGGGCTTATTGTAGTGGAGTCTAACCCTGGTGATACAGACTTTTATATGATTCTTGGTACAAATGTAGTTGGTAACTGTTTGGAAGAAGTGTTGTTTTTACTCCAACAGATGGCTGACACTGCCAAACCGGGGCAGAGGAAGGTGCTCCAGAAGGAAATTTGCGACCTCCTGTACCAGCAACAGGTAAAACTAACAGGTGGTGAGATTGGTAATGTACAGGTGACAGACCCGATACCCATTGTGATTCCCCCAATGAGTGAAATGCTGATTTGGTGTAGGGCAGCAATAGATCTCAAGGGACAGAACTACCAGGCAATTCAGAACACAGACCTACACTCCTAACTGCTAGAGGGCTAGTTGATGTACGCAATGGGAGGGTACCTGTACGCCTCCTAAATTGTGGGGAGGAGGAAGTTAAATTACCACGATATGACACTGTTGGCAGACTGTATACTGTGAATAATGATGCCATACACACAATGGAATCCTTGACCCCACCGGATACAGTGGAGGACAACGACTCCGAAGCTCAGCTGGAGGATTGGTGTCAACAGCTCCATGTTGGGACTGACGCCACTCCTGTCCATCAGAAACATGGTGTTTACAGAGTGGTTCGGGAATATGAACAGGTGTTTAGTCAACACCCACTTGATTTTGGAAGGGTTAAAGGGGTACAACATCACATACCCACCGGTAACCATCCACCCATTAAGGAGCGTTACAGACCCGTACCACCAGCACATTACCAAAAAGCCAAAGAAATGTTGCATGAAATGAAAAAGGCAGGGGTTGTAAGGGATAGCTGTAGTCCCTGGGCAGCTCCCCTGGTCCTGGTCAGGAAAAAGGACGGTAGCATGAGGATGTGTGTAGATTATGGACAAATTAATCGAATAAGACATAAGGATGCATACCCTTTGCCCCGTATAGAGGAATTCCTGGCTGCACTAATATCTGCCAATTATTTCTCTACATTGGATCTCACTAGCGGGTACTGGCAAGTCGCTGTTGCTGAGGAAGACCGGGAGAAGACAGCCTTCACCACCCTGATGAGATTGTGCGAATTCAACAGTATGCCGTTTGGACTCTGCAATGCACCCGGAATGTTCCAGAGGCTGATGGAGTGTTGCTTAGGACACCGGAACTTTGAGACAGTGCTGCTATACCTGGATGACGTTATCGTATACTCAAGGACGTATGAAGACCATCTGAAGCACCTGGCGGAGGTATTTGAAGCATTGTCCCGGTATGGGATGAAACTAAAACCTTCCAAGTGCCACCTGCTCAAACAGAAGGTTCAGTACCTGGGACACATAGTCAGCTCAGAGGGAGTAGCACCAGACCCGGAGAAGATCACTGCCATCCAGAAGTGGCCTGAACCGAGAAACATTAAGGAAGTACGTCAGTTCTGGGACTGGTCGGGTACTACAGGAGGTTCATAAAGGACTATACCAAAAAGGCAGCACCTCTACAAGATCTCCTGGTAGGACAGTCCAAGAGAGGTAAAAATCCCCCATTCCAGTGGGGTAAGGAACAGGCTGAATCCTTTGCAGTAATGAAGGAAGTCCTAACTGGTGAAGAAATCTTGGCTTACCCTGACTACAGCCAGCCTTTCTTGTTGTACACCGACGCCAGCAACGAGGAACTGGGAGCTGTGTTGTCCCAGAAGCAAAACGTCAGAGAAAAGGTAATTGCGTATGCCAGTAGGATGCTTCGCCCTACCGAGAGGAACCCGGAGAACTACAGTTCCTTCAATCTGGAGTTCCTGGCCTTGGTCTGGGCTATCACTGAAAGATTCAAGCATTACCTAGCCTCAACTAAATTCACAGCCTTTACCGACAATAATCCCTTGACACTCCTGGAGACAGCCAGGTTGGGAGCCATGGAACCCACGTTGGGTGGCCAGACTGTCGAATTACCAGTTCACAATCAAGTACCGGGCAGGTCACAAGAATACCAATGCTGATGCCTTATCAAGAATGCCCCACCAGTCGGACACCGAGGATGAAGTGGATGATCTCGAAGGAATTGAACTACCTGCTTTCCACAGAAATGGAATGGTCCACGAGCAGCACGCCTCCAGAAGATGTCATGGTAGGACGCCAAACCCTCTACCTCATCACTGCTGGAAGGAGACCCAGGACAGTGACCCGGTTGTCAACCTCATCAAAAGACTGATAACCCAAGAAGGTTCTCACCTGGAGAAGAATGCTCCCCCACAAGCATGTGGAATGAGAGAAGCCGGCTGTTCATCTACAGAGAGAAGCTGTGCAGAAGGTATGTCAACCCCAAGACCCATGAAATGGAGTGGCAGATTGTTGTACCTAGGATGGATATCCAGATGGTGTTAGAGGCCTACCAAGACCAAGCAGGTCATTTTGGCTGGAAGAAGCTGGAAACCCTGCTGAAGGACCAATTCTATTGGGTTGGAATGCGGAGTTCCATAGAGAGGTGGTGCCGGAATTGTGGGCCCTGTAGCCTCAGAAGGAAAGACTACGGCAGCCAGAAAGCACCCTTGCAGTCCATCAAAACAACCCAACCCCTGGAGATTGTCGCTCTGGATCACGTCAAACTGTCGCCCAGCAGATCAGGCTAATCCTATGCCCTGCCCATGGTGGATCACTATTCCCGGTTCCTGGTGGTAGCCCCTGTCAAGGATCTGACAGCAGAAACTGCAGCAAGAACGTTCCAAGCCTACTTCTGCAGACCCAATGGATATCCGGACAAGGTGCTAACAGATCAAGGCCCTGCTTTTGAAGCTGAGCTATTTAAGGAATTCTGTCACCTGTATGGATGCAAGAAGATCTGGACTACACCATATCATCCTCAGACCAACGGTATGTGCGAGAAAATGAACAACATCGTTATAGATCTGTTGAAAACCCTGCCTTTGGAAGAGAGGAACCAGTGGCCAGAAAAGCTACCTGACCTAGTGGGCCAGTATAACCACATACCTGTGAGTTCTACAAATTGTACCCCAGTGTACCTCATGAGAGCAAGGCCTGGAAAATTGCCCATGGACCTGGAGCTCGGAGTGGTAGAACCTGCTGCAGATACATCCACTGAAGATTGGGACACAAGTCGGCAAGAGCAGTACAGGAAAGTACAGGCCTGTGTCGAAGACAGTCTAAACAGAGTAAGGGAAAGGCAAGAAGAACAGTACAATAAGCATGCACCAACAGAACCCTTGGCACCTGGAGAAATAGTGCTAAAGCGGAAAAGAAGAGGTCACAAGCTCGGTGACCAGTGGGAAAGAGAGCCCTACACTGTGTTAAACTCCAGATTTGACAACAGTAAAACCTGCCTGATCAGCAAGGATGGAGGTAAAACAACCGCAACAGTCTCAAGACACCACTTGAAATTGTGCCCAGGTCTACTGAAGACACCGGAGGAAGAAGCACCTCTTGTAATGCCGGAGAAACCCAAGGAAGATGTACTTCATACAGTTCTAGGAGACTTCCCTGCGGACTGGCCTCAACTTGATGGAGCAGTCATTATACCAGTGATACACTTCTATCAGCAACTAGAAGAACCTCCACCACCAGTAGAACCTGTAAGCGCCCTAGAAGAACCTGCTCAGGAACAGGAAGAGTCCCCAGTAAGAGGAGGATCACCAGTTGAGGCAGAGCCTGAAGGCCCATTAGACAGTGTACTTGCCAGTCCCATAGAGAGATTGAGGCAGTTTTATAATCTACCAGCACGTACACCTGATAGGTTAACAGAAAGTGCATGCACAGACACCAGTATCACCCCAGTGCTGCGAATATCCACACGCAGCACACAAGGCCAAATCCCTACCAGGTATAGGGAATAAGTACAACATGCCTATATTGTAAATAGTTACCCAGTTGGGTATTGCCTACTGCTATTTATTATGTGAACTGCAAATAATATGTGTTAATTTAGTTACCCGTAAGGGTATAAAGACTTGTAGGCTGGGGACTGTGAGCAGCCAAAAACTTTCCTTGTAAATAGTTGCACTTATCAAAGCGCCCCCTTAATTGTTCCATAAAGAGACTACAGAACAAAAACCCGTTTGGCGTGGCCGAAGACGTGGTCCAACACCTGGATCACTTATGCCCTGTAGCCACGCCCTGGGCCTACGTTGAGGGTTTTCAGGCTGGTCCCTCATGTTACCCTTGTTACACCTTCATCAGTAGAATGGACACCTGGTGACGGGACTTATTGTAACATTGTTATAGTTGTTGTAATTGTTATTGTTGTTACCTGTTTAAAATGCTTCAGTCCAGGAGTACTGAATTGTACTAGGGGGTAATGTGGCACCCTGCCACCACAGGTACCACAGGACCCAAAACGGTGCATGGATGGACAGGCCCTCACTACAAACAGACACCTCCACCCTTCCACCTCAGACCACCAGAGGGAGCCCTGTTAGGGATATGTAGCGCCGGCGTCCCTGCCCTCTGCTAGGCAGGGACGCTGTTCCCCTCACCTCTCTGCTCCGTGCCCGGCGTCCTCCTCCCGCTCTGCTGGCAGCGCGCGCTCCTTCCCAGCCACTGTGCTTAGGGCGCGCGCGCGCGCTCTCCCTCCCTCTTAAAGGGGCCGCGCGCGCCGTCCTAAGGAGTCCCCGGCCAATGGCCGGAGGACTTCACCATATATAAGGCACCTCCTCCAAAATGGAGGTGCCCGAGCAATGTTGTTGCACTGTTCACTACTCTGCTTCAGCCCTCAGGTCCCGTTGCCAGTTACCTGCCAGATACCTGCCAGATTCCTGCCAGCTTGCTGTCTTATTCCTGCCTAATATTCTGCTACCTGCCTGCTAGCCTGAGGTCCGACGGTCTGCCTTACTACTCCTGTCAGTCTGTCTAAGGACCAGCTTGCCCGCTCACCTGGGAGCGCACATCAACTACCTGCCTGCTTGCCTGAGGTCCGACGGTCTGCCTTCCAACTCTTGTCAGTCTGTCTATGGACCAGCTTGCCCGCTCACCTGGGAGCGCACATCTGCTACCTGCCTGCTAGCCTACCTGGAGGCTCTGCCGTCACGTGCTGTGACCACCTGCCTGTCCAGTGACTCCTGCCCGCTCACCTGGGAGCGCTCATCTGCTGCCTGTCTGCTAGCCTACCTGGAGGCTCTGCCGTCACGTGCTGTGACCACCCGCCTGTCCAGAGACTTCTGCCCGCTCACCTGGGAGCGCTCATCTGCCGCCTGTCTGTTGGTCTTCCTGGAGGCTCCGCCGTCACATGCTGTGACCACCCGTTTATCCAGAGACTCTCGCCTGCTCACCTGGGAGCTCACGTCTACCATCAGCCGCCACAGGTCGTACCAACCCTTTACCCAGAGACTGCCCCGGTCACTTGCCGTGACCATCTGCCCGTTCACCCAGAGACTGCCCCGGTCACTTGCCGTGACCATCTGCCCGTTCACCCAGAGACTGCCCCGGTCACTTGCCGTGACCATCTGCCCGTTCATCCAGAGACTGCCCCGGTCACTTGCCGTGACCTCCTGCCCGTTCTTCTAGAGACTGTCCCGGTCACCTGCTGTGACTGCCTGCCTGGTCGCCACCCGCTCCCTTACAAGGACCGCCCCCTTGTATAGTAGCTCAGAGGTTCCGCCTCCCAGACCCGTTACAGGATATATAAACTGAAGGGTGGAGTTAGGCAGCCAGTTAGTTGTTCAGTCAGGCAGTGTGCTGGCACTTAGACCAGTGAAGATGCAGCACATCTGCTGCTGTTCTGAGGGCCCCGAGTGTGGCCGAGGCAAGGAGAAAGGAGTTAAGGGGGCAGAGGAGCATCACAGGCTCACCCCAAGACATAATCCAGACACCGGGTCCGTGCCTACAGGGTCCTCTATACCCAGTAGGGACTACCAGCATACCAGGAGGATTACAGATCCCTGGTCTACCTGAAGTTAAACCCTTACAGGACTAGGAACCACGAAGGCCCCGGCGTCCAGGGATAGTGGTTGCCAGAGAAAGGTCCTACTACCAAGAGACAGGTGAGAGAACGACACAACACAGAAGCTAGGCCCAGTTGCAGGCTGGCCAGGAGCTTAGAGAGAGGGAGAAACGGACCAGGAGGCCTTATACCCGCTCACTGGGGAGAGTCCAGAAGTGCACCCTTCCTACCGAGTACCCTGGACCATACCTGACATCCGCACCCGTAAAGGTACTGAAGTGAATCTCCTGTCTCTGTCAGTTACTCCTGCTGTGCCATCTCTTCTGCACTACAACGCTCAGCATCACCATCTGCACTTACACTGCCCCGAGGGCCCGCTCCGCCTGTGGGGAGCAGAAACATCCCAGATGCCATCCCATCACCCCCGGAGGTCTGCAGCAGCGCCGATAACCATTACCGGAAACCACAGGTGGCGTCACGAGACAAACTGTACACTAAAACCCCTTTTCAAGAGAGACCCCAGAGTACGGGCCCGGGAGCCGACTGCCGTGACATCCTAAACAAGGTACAAGGCCCGGGTACCGAGTCCCCTATATCCCCCTGGGTGAGACACCTGCCTCCGGTCTGTGATTCCCGGCCCCTCCACTGCCTCCGGTCTGTGATTCCTCGGCCCCTCCGCCTGCCTCCGGTCTGTGATTCCTCAGCCCCTGCCAGCGTTTGACTGGCCCACCGGGACACCGAGAGATCCCCCTGTGCGCTCCGTGTCCCCAGTGTGTCACAGCCGGCCTATTAGAGGCTGCCGCGTGCTCAGCGCACCACTTAACCTCCTCTAGATGATGGCGGCCGCCGCCGCCGGTGACATCTGCTGTCTTCTGCTATGCGCTGCGCACAGATGGCGCATAGCATTGACGTTCAAAGGCCGCCAGCCAATCAAAGCTGCGCGCATCAGCGTTCGGCCTCTGATAGGCCGGCAGACATTGAATGTCACGGCTATACACCAGACGCTGACGTCAGTGTGCAGCGCATAGCAGTGATCTGAAGAGGCCTCTGGCCGGCGGGCTGTAGAAGACCACACCGAAGCGCGCAGCCTCTGATCGGTCGGCGGCCCTGTAGAAGACCACACCGACTTGACGCTGCAGAGGACGCCACCAGGGGAGCACAGGAAGGTAAGAAGATTTTTTTTTTTTTTATGAATGGGCAGGGTAGTGAGTGAATGGGGAGGGAGAGATGATACTATATAGGGGCACATGATGGGGAGGGAGATGCTATATAGGGGCACATGATGGGGAGGGAGATGCTATATAGGGGCACATGATGGGAAGGGAGATGCTATATAGGGGCACATGATGGGGAGGGAGATGCCATATAGGGACACGTGATGGGGAGGGAGATGCTATATAGGGGCACATGATGGGAAGGGAGATGCTATATAGGGGCACATGATGGGGAGGGAGATGCTATATAGGGGCACATGATGGGGAGGAGATGCTATATAGGGGCACATGATGGGGAGGAGATGCTATATAGGGGCACATGATTGGGAAGGAGATGCTATATATGGGGCACATGATGGGAAGGGAGATGCTATATAGGGTCACATGATGGGGAGGGAGATGCTATATAGGGCCACATGATGGGGAGGGAGATGTTATATAGGGGCACATGATGGGAAGGGAGATGCCATATGGGGCACATGATGGGGAGGGAGATGCTATATAGGGGCACATGATGGGGAGGGAGATGCTATATAGGGGCACATGAGGGAGATCATGCTATATAGGGGAACATGAGGGATCGGATGCTACGTAGGGGCCCATGATGGGGGGGAGGAAGATACTACGTAGGGACCCATAATGGGGGGTGCTACATAGGGGCCCATGATGGAGAGAGAATGATACATAGGGGCCCATGATGGGGGGTGCTACATAGGGGCCCATGATGGAGAGGGAGAGAATGATACATAGGGGCCCATGATGGGGGGGGGGGGTGATACATACAGGCCCAGGATGGTTGGGGGATACATACAGGCCCTGGATGGGTGGGAGGGATACATACAGGCCCAGGATGGGTGGGAGAGGATACATACAGGCCCAGGATGGGTGGAGGGGATACATGCAGGCCCAGGATCGGTGGGAGAGGATACATACAGGCCCAGGATGGGTGGAGGGGATACATACAGGCCCAGGATCGGTGGGGGAGATACATGGGAGCCTAGGATGGGGGATATTATTAAATACTGTAAAGGGGGCCAGGATGGGTGACAATTACAGTATGGGGGCCAGAATGAGGTATTATTAGTTTATGGTGGCAAGTGGGGACATAATTACTGTAGGGAACATTACTACTGTAATATCATTTATTTTTGAGGATACTGTTCTCCATGGGGGGGTAACAAAAGAGGGGTCCTGTTACTGTGCAGGGCGGCACTATGTCGCTTTTTTTCTTCATCTGCTGTAGTGTAGAAATCGGGAATAAGTGGGAATGTGCTGTAGAAATGATCAGCTATCGATGACTGTGTGTTATTTTCTGCAGCGACAAGTCCTGGATAGAAGAAGTGATGGTGGTCTGTGCCGGATGAAGAAGAAAAGCAAAGATGAAGGAATTCAACTAGAGATGTCACTGGTGAGTCAGTGTGTTATCTGTACACTGACACTATACACTGTATACAGAGCTCCTGTGCATTAGTATTGTGTTTTTTATTCATGATCCTTATGGTAGTATTATTCGGTGACTATGTAATGCTAACGTGTGGTCTGGTCCCGGTATGGTGGTATTTGTCACGTGTATGTGGTGGTAATATGTGGTCTGGTCACGATGTGGCGGTATTTGTTCCTTTGTATGTGGTATTATTCGGTTGCTATGTAGTGGTAATATGTGGTCCAGTGATAGCATAGCGGTATTTGTCCCTTGAATGTGGTATTATTCGGTTACTATGTGGTGGTAATATGTGGTCTGGTCATGATGTGGCGGTATTTGTTCCTTGTATGTGGTATTATTCAGTCACTATGTGGTGGTAATATGTGGTCTGGTCATAGTGTGGGGGTATTTCTCCTTTGTATGTGGTATTATTCGGTCACTATATCGTGGTAATATGCGGTCGGGCCATGGTGTGTTGGTTTTTGTCCCTTGTATGTGGTATTATTCGGTCACTATGTGGTGGTAATATGTGGTCTGGTCATAGTGTGACGGTATTTCTCCCCTTCTATGTGGTATTTTTGGTCTTGGTATAGGAGAATACATTGTGTATGAAGGATTCACTTGTTCTCTCTGATATCAATAAGTAGAAGATTCTTTATTTCCCATAGAGATTAATTACTTTGACATTTAACCCCTCCCTGTCCTGTGTCTATTACACAATAGCAAATATGCACTTTTCCGGTGAAAACAAGTAATCGCTTATCCTAAGGCCACATTCACACGTTCAGTATTTGGTCAGGATTTTACATCAGTATTTGTAAACCAAAACCAGGAGTGGGTGATAAATACAGAAGTGGTGACGTGTTTCTATTATACTTTTCCTCTGATTGTCCCACTCCTTGATTTGGCTTATAAATAAGTGATGTAAAATTCTGACCAAACACCGAATGTGTGAACATGGCCTAAGGATGTTATTGATTAGTGGGGGTCTGACTGCTGGGACCTGCACCTATCTACAGAATGTGGAGCTTTTCTCCCCATTAGTCTGGAGCTCATGGGCAACTCGACCACTGATCCATTCATTCCCTCAGTGGCTGCGAGCGCTGCTCTTGTTTTTTTTCTGGAAGCCCCAAAGAGAATGAATGAGGCTGCGGTCAGACGCCCCACGTGCAGCTCCATTATAAAATGGGGATAAAAGTTTCCGGTCAGGGATAAAAGTTCCCCCATCTTCCGATCAGTGTGGTTTTCAATGGTCGGATTCCACCGATCAATAAGTTATCTCCTACCTAACCTGTGGATCGGTGATAACTTGTTTTCACCAAAGAACACCTATACGTAAACTACCGTAATTGTACATCACAGTTATAGTATGCGCATAGTAGTTGTGCAGGAGCCGTCTGTGTTTTACAGGCGACGCTCCACTATAACAGGGGTAACGGCTAACAGGTATGTGCATATGGCTGTAGGCAGGGCCGGCTCCAGGTTTTTGTGGGCCCCGGGCGAAAGAGTCTCAGTGGCCTCTTTAGCACATACCACGATTCATGATGCACAGATACCGCAGAGAAATATATATATAGTACAATGCAAAGATTTCACGTCTTACATTACATGCGCGATATCTATTGTAAATTCTACAATAGCTCAGAAACCGGCGAATCCTCACAGCGCACAGTGCAGACCGGACAGTATAGTCCTCCATACAGTATAATGGACCCCATATAATGCTCCATACAGGATACTGACCCCCATAAAATGCTCCATAGAGGATACTGGTCCCCATATAATGCTCCATACAGATTACTAGCCCCCATATAATGCCCCATACAGGATACTGTCCCCATATAACGCTCCATACAGAATACTGGCCCCCATAAAATGCTCCATACAGGATACTAGTCCCCATATAATGCTCCATACAGGATACTGGTCTCCATATAACGCTCCATACAGGATACTGGTCCCCATATAACGCTCCATACAGGATACTGGTCCCCATATAACGCTTCATACAGAATACTGGCCCCCATATAATGCTCCATACGGAATACTGGCCCCCATTTAACGCTCCATGCAGGCTGTTCCCCCCTTATAATGCCCCATGGAGGATGTCACCCCCCCTTATAATGCCCCATGCAGGATGTCACCCCCCCCTTTTAATGCCCTATGCAGGATGTCACCTCTTCCCCCTCCATATAATGTCCCATGCAGGATGTCACCTCTCCCCCCCCATATAATGCCCCTTGCAGGATGTCACTTCTCCCCCTTTAATGCCCCATGCAGGATGTCAGACCACCCCCTCCCTTATAATGCTCCATGCAGTATGTCACACACCCACCATCCTTATAATGCCCTATGCAGTATGTCACATACCCACCCTCCTTATAATGCCCCATGCAGGATGTCACCCCCCCTTATAATGCCCTATGCAGGATGTCACCCCCCCTATAATGCCCCATGCAGGATGTCACCCCCCCTTATAATGCCCCATGCAGGATGTCAATTCCCCCCTCCCCCTCTTATAATGCCCCATGCAGGATGTCACTTTCCCCCTCCCCCTCTTATAATGCCTCATGCAGGATGTCACCCCCCCTTATAATGCCCCATGCAGGATATCACTTCCCCCTCCCCCTCTTATAATGCCCCATGCAGGATGTCACTTCCCCCCTCCCCCTCTTATAATGCCCCATGCAGGATGTCACTTCCCCCCTCCCCCTCTTATAATGCCCCATGCAGGATGTCGCACCCCCCCTCACCTTATGATTAATGCCCCATGCAGGATGTCACACACCCCCCTACCATATAATGCCCCATGTCCCCATACATGAAAAAAATAAAAAATCCAATACTCCCCTCACTTCTTACCTGCTGCTGGCGCTGCTCCGGACTCCAGCGTCGCCCGCGTCTTCCCGCTCTGCACTGTGACAGGTCAGGAGAGAGCGCACGCGGTGTAAAGACATCACCGCGCCCTCTGACCTGAGACGTCACAGTCAGAGGACATGGAAGACGCTGCGGACGCACGGGGAGGGGTAAGTATTGTGCCGGCTGCCGGGGCCCTGAGCAAGCGGGGGGGGGGGTGGCGGGCGCTGACACCGGCACCGCACCGCTCACTGGTCCCATAGCGCGGCAGGTGCCCAATGGCAGTGGGCCCCTCCGCCTGCTCAGGGCCCCGGCACTTGCCCGGGTGCGCCGGGTGCTGACGCCGGCCCTGGCTGTAGGGTGGGCCCTTAGAGTCAATTTCTCCTGTGGGCCCCAGACACCCCAGTCCGAGCCTGCCGCCAGCCTCCGGTCTGTGATTCCCCGACCCTCCGCTCTGTGATTTTTCCGGTCCCTCCACCTGCCTCTGATCTGTGAATGACCTGCATCCTCTGTATGAAATCTCAGCAGTGACCCGTCATTCACAGACCGGAGACAGGCGGAGGGGCCGGAAAAATCACAGACCGGAGGCAGGCGGAGGGCCGGGGAACCACAGACCGGAGGCTAGCGGAGGGCCGGGGAACCACAGACCGGAGGCAGGCGGAGGGCCGGGGAATCACAGACCGGAGACAGGCGGAGGGCCGGGGAATCACAGACCGGAGACAGGCGGAGGGCCGGGGAATCACAGACCCGAGACAGGCAGAGGGCCGGGGAATCACAGACCGGAGACAGGCGGAGGGCCGGGGAATCACAGACCGGAGACAGGCGGAGGGCCGGGGAATCACAGACCGGAGACAGGCAGAGGGCCAGGGAATCACAGACCGGAGACAGGCGGAGGGCCGGGGAATCACAGACCGGAGGCAGGCGGAGGGCCCGGGAATCAGACCGGAGGCAGGCGGAGGGCCGGGGAATCACAGACCGGAGGCAGGCGGAGGGCCGGGGAATCACAGACCGGAGGCAGGCAGAGGGGCCAGGGAATCACAGACCGGAGGCAGGCGGAGGGCCGGGGAATCACAGACCGGAGGCAGGCAGAGGGGCCAGGGAATCACAGACCGGAGGCAGGTGGAGGGCCGGGGAATCACAGACCGGAGGCAGGCGGAGGGCCGGGGAATCACAGACCGGAGGTAGGCGGAGGGCCGGGGAATCACAGACAGGGAGGAGAAAACCCAGTGCACAGTCCAGCCCCTGTGCACCGAAATCTAATTAACAGAAAACTTCAGATGGTGATTAAAGCAAAATCACAAAGTGGATTTCTTCACTAAAGGAATCAATTTATCAGTATTACAGCACCTTTACAGCCATGTCTTTACTTTACACTATAAAATCACGCTGACAGTTTCTCTCTAAATGCACATACTTTTGGCTAAAAATCATTTTTGTAATTTGATTTCATTCAGAATGTAGCCTCTGTGTTACATTGTCTGTTTTGGCTTCAAAATGAGTTAACTGTGAATCAGTCAGTGAGCGCTTTTTGACGATCCAATAGGAGAATCCCTTACTTTTCAATCTGTCTTTTCTTTGAGCTCCTCTCAGCTGGTTTATGACCTCAGACCACATCAAAGTTGAATGATCAGGGATACAAAGAGCCTGTCAAAGCCAAACGGTGCAACATTTTTGATGAAACCGAATTGCGAAAATTATTTTTTTTTTTGCTCCTAATACATGCATTTATGTAAGAAGAAAAAATTGTCCCCAGAGGTGAACAACACAAAAATGTTGGTCCATAGTACACCAATTCTTA
The DNA here is from genome assembly GCF_046119375.1 of Phyllobates terribilis. Lineage (NCBI taxonomy): Eukaryota > Metazoa > Chordata > Amphibia > Anura > Dendrobatidae > Phyllobates > Phyllobates terribilis. The sequence continues at coordinate 689,721,007 of NW_027362763.1, read as the reverse complement.
CTTTTGAACAAAGTTTATGAATGTGTGTGTACTATAATCATAAAAATGTCTAAAACTAAGACTGAGAGTCCAAGTTTTACGCACCAAACATGTGGAGACTTTTCATAAATATGCCTTATTGTCCGTGTCTAGGAAAAATATTCTTGTCTCTTACTTGTTCTGTGCATTTCCAAATTCTCCATGTGGATCTCCAAGCTCCCCTCCATCTCCTGTGAATATGTACAGATATCCATCCAAACCAAAAAGTATTTGCCCCCCATTGTGGTTTCTGTACGGTTCCACAACCTCCAAAATTATTCTGTGGACAACAAGTCAAATAAAAAAAATATATCAAAGGGGTAATTTCATTGTCGAACAATACATGTCTTACATTCATCATTCCAAAATGTATCTTAAAGGGATCCTGCATTTTAAGTGGGAGTTGGTCAGAGATTACCATATCTCACTATATGACCAATATAACTTATTTTAATAGACCCCAATCAACTATACAATGCAGCACAGTTTACCTTTCGGAATTTCGATCCGCCCTATTAATGTCATAGTGCAACACTCGGAATTCACTTATTCGTATTTTCTCCACGTATTCATCATCAACTACGGAATAATAAACATAAAATTTCCCATTCCGTCGGAATTTTGGATGGAACGCCATTCCAAGAAATCCCCGCTCATCTCCGTGCCATGGACTCGACACCACACTCTCCTGCAGGTATAGAAAGGGTTCTTCTAACCGGTCACCATTGGGTAGATAGACCCAGACTATGCCAACCTGCTCGGCCACAAACATTCTATGGGTGTCATCATTAGCGTGGATCATCAACACTGGGTTCCTCAACCCATTGGCCACCTCGATTAGACACATTTTCAGACAGCCTTCTTGGTCCTCAACTACAGCCCCAAGGTTGTTATTCAAGTCCATGTTTTGTATCACATCTGGAAAACAATAGTCCGGATCCGGTAGCTCAAGGAGATGACAAAACTGATCTCTGTCCTTCGCGGACTCCAATATTCTCTTGTCATCAGTCATTAGTGAGATGGTGCTATGGCAGTTAAAATAGAAGTCTGAGCAATATGGAAAACAGAGACCAGGGAGAGCCATGAGTGGTGTTCTGGGGTCTTCAGCGTCATATAAATGGGCAGCATATGGAGAACACTCCTGAAAGAGATGAACGTCTAATCAAGAACATAGTATGGAAAGAATGTCAACAGTCTCTGTGGTCTCGTAGTCTACAACCTTTTTCAGAAATTTTACTCTTCATTTGATCATTTTTTTCAGGGATGTTACGACTTTGAGAAGATATGGTTTTACCAGGGTGTGACCTGATATGGTCTCTTTCTCCTCTAGTTTTTCTGTGGCTGCAATACTGGCATGTGAGAGTTGAATGGAGCCACTGGTCAGCTATGTACCCTACTGCTCCAAACCTTCTGGCCAGGGTCTTGAGGCCAAAAGAGAACCAAGGGACATATGGCCATAACTCCTATGCTGCCTATCCTGTGGCTAGCTGCTGGAAATTCTTGTACACTTGAATATCTCAATAATACTAGAAAGACTTTACAATTTAGACCCCATATGAAATCTCATAATTCAGGTGCTAGAACAGATTCCAAAATTCAGACCCCATCATTTAGAATCTAGTCCTAACCCAATATGTCAGATGTAAAAACAGAGTCCAAATTCATACCTTATCATTCAGACCTAAACCACACCTCACAATTCAAACCCCAATATTGATACCCCAAATTAAACCCCAATATTCTAACTCCAGACTCCAATATTCAGACCCTAGACCAGACCCCAGTATTCAGACCCTAGAACTAGAACCCAATATGCAGACCTCAGACCAGACCGCAATACTCAGACCTCACAACCCAATACTCACTCACCTAACCTCAATATTCCAACCCCTGACTAGACTTCAATACTCCGACCCCACACCAGACTTCAATATTTATAGCTCAAACCATACCCCAATATTCAGACCTCAATATTCAGTTCCCAAACCAGACTCAGACCCTAGAACTCAATATTCAGACCCCAGACTAGACCCCAATATTCAGACCCCTGACCAGACTCCAATATTCAGAATCCAAACAAGACTCCAGAACCCAATATTCAGGCCCCAAACCAGACCCTAATATTTAGACCCCAAAACAGACTCCTTAATTCAATGCTCAGAAAAGACCTCAATAGTCAGACCCCAATATTCAGGTCCAAAACCAGACAGCAATACTCAGACCCCAGAACCCAATATTCAGACCCCAGACCGAACTCCAAAAAATTCAGACCGCAGACCCCAATATTCAGATCCCAGAACTCAATATTCAGACCAAACCCCCAAAATTCAGACCCCAGACTAGAACCCAATATTCAGACCCCAAACCAGACCGCAATTCTCAGACCCCAGAACCCAATATTCAGACTCCAGACCAAACGCCAATATTCAGAACCCAGACTCCAATATTCAGACTCCACATCAGACCCCTAGAATTATAGTAACTCCCCTCACTCTTTTAGGCAGGCTCAGTTCCTCTTTAGCTATAGGCAGTGCCACCACACATGACATCATGACTTGTGTCAAGTCGTTGTGTAATTTGTAGCACAGTGCCCAAATAACAGTGCCATAATTTGACCAAATCACTTTCACAGCCATACATTGCTGTCTCCCCTTTAATGCTCAATAAAAGTGCCACATAAGGCACAGCACTATATGACACTGATATTCAGACACTGTCTGGGTATTTGTACCCTAAATGATTGTGCACCACATTGGACAAAATACCCCACTGCCAAATGAAAAGACCCCGGTATAATAAGGACTCTGACATGCATCCACATATATACATATATACACACACAAATACAGACAAACAAATACAGACATACATAAACGCACACATATGCACATGAATGCATACAAGGGCTCACACGTATTATAGTATATCCTAAGGATATGACATAACTATACACTCCCTGACAGAAGTTATGTCGCTTATCCAGGTTATGTAAATAAAAGCTTATAACCGAACGTTAAATTCATCCATTGGTTTTATAAATTACTCTTTTAAAAGCTGAAACCCTCCAAAATTTGGTTTAGGTTAAGAAAATAAATTGGTATAAATGCTGAAATATTGATCATTTAAGTGAACACAGAATGGTCAGATTTTGGTAAGACAAAAGTTTTGTCACCCACAGAAAGTAATGTGATATTCAAACAAATAATTATCTTAAAATACAAATATATGTGGCATAACATTGGTGAATGAAGTTGTGGTGCTATTAGAGTCATATTTAATATTTTGTGTGACTTCCATGAGCTTGAAGGACTGCATCCATGTGGTTCAACAATGATTCATACTATTTATTAATGAAGTCATCAGGAATAGCATAGAATGCAGTCTTACATGCCTCCCAGAGTTCTTCTAGATTCTTTGGTTTTGTCTTCCAAGCTTCCTCTTTCAACCTACCCCAAACATGCTCAATGATGTTCATGTCTGGTGACTGGGTTGGCCAGTCCTTGAGCACCTTGATCTTTTTTGCCTGGAGGAACTTTGTTGTAGAGATGGATGGATGAGATGGAGCACCATCCTGCTGCAGAATTTGACCTCTTTTATGATTTGGAATGTAAGAGGTAGCTAATACTTCTTGATATTTTAGGCTATTGATATTGCCTTCCACCTTGCAAATGTTTCGCACACCCCCAAACTAAATGTAACCCCAGACCATGATCTTTCCACCACCAAATTTAACTGTTTTCTGGGTGTATTTTGGATCCATACAGGCTCCAGTAGGTCTCCTGCAGTATTTGCGGCGGCTGTGGTGTAATTCTACTTAAGATTCATCAGAGAAATCCACCTTCTGCCACTTTTCCAGCGTCCATCTGTTTAGCAGGCTGTGGGACCTTGCAAATACCACACGTTTTTTTATTTGCCTTTTGTTTAGTGCTGGCTTCTGGGCACTGATTCGACCATGAAGGCCATTTCGAGACAGAATCCTACAAACTGTTCTAGTTGACACAGAGACTTGAGGTGACCAGGCCTGTTGGAGCTCTGCTGCAGTGGAAGAGAGGCTTGCTTTGGATTTTCTAACCAACAAACGTTCCTCCTGAGCAGTTGTCTTGCGGGGTCTGCTGGATCTGGGCTTATCAAACACATCTCCAGTCTCTTCAAATCTTTTTTTAATTCTTTGTACTTGACGCTGAGACATATTAAAGGTGCCAGCCACCTCTGCAGTGGATCTGGTCTTGAGCCTCTTGATAATGAAGGCTTTGGTCGCAGGGTGGATTTTTGGCATTTTGTCAGAGCTCAAGTTGCAGTTCAAGTGAAGGTCTGGGGTGCTGGGTTTCTTTTTATACACACCCACTAATTAACCGATCATTTACTGAGCACTGGTGAGGATGTAAACTAGGATTGGGTGCATTATATGACCAGGCGACAAAACTTTTGTCTTGTCAAAATCTGACCATTCTGTGTTCATTAAATGATCAACATTTCAGCATTGATGACAATTTATTTTCTTAACCTAAACCAAATTTGGGAGGGTTTCAGCTTTCAAAAGAGTAATTTATAAAACCAATGGATGAATTTAACGTCAAGTTATAAGCTTTTATTGACATAACATGGATAAGCGACATAACTTCTGTCAGGGAGTGTAAGATGGAAGTATGACCTTAATTAAATCTGGTTTGGTTTATTCCCCAGGGGGTTCCTAGAATCTAATTGGTTCTTTTGAGACCTCGTGCTCTTTTTTCCTTCAAAACAATGTAACAATGTAAAATCTAAAAAAAACTCCAATAGGGGTACATGGGGTTTTTATAGACACTATAGTAATGTACTATTCATAAAATCAAGAGTATGAGTCTAAAACTCCCCCTGACGAAGGAGCAGCATCCGAAACGCGCGTCGGTGTTTGGCATGCCACGCACAATCTTCCTGGCCCTCGGTACTTCCTCCATTTATAAATCGAGTATATGACCATATTGCATTTATTTATGTTTTTTGTCCACCAGTCTGTTCTTCATTCTTAAAATGGACAGTGCACATAGACTTTATATGTCCTTGTCTTTTGCATTACGATTTTTGCATCATGCTTACTAGTGTGATTGACAGTATATAGCTTGTTTGCCCCGGTGTTGGGAGGTTGTTGTGGAGTTGTACTATACTCAGAAAGGTTATTAATTTATACAGTGGGTACGGAAAGTATTCAGACCCCTTTAAATTTTTCACTCTTTGTTTCATTGCAGCCATTTGGTAAATTCTAATAAGTTCATTTTTTTTCTCATTAAAGTACACTCTGCACCCCATCTTGACTGAAAAAAACAGAAATGTAGAAATTTTTGCAAATTTATTAAAAAAGAAAAACTGAAATATCACATGGTCATAAATATTCAGACCCTTTGAAGAAGCACCCTTTTTAGTACAGCCATGAGTCTTCTTGGTAATGATGCAACAAGTTTTTCACATCTGGATTTGGGGATCCTCTGCCATTCTGCCTTGCAGATCCTCTCCAGTTCCGTCAGGTTGGATGTTGAACGTTGGTGGATAGTCGTTTTCAAGTCTCTCCAGAGATGCTCAATTGGGTTTAGGTCAGGGCTCTAGCTGGGCTAATCAAGAATGGTCACAGAGCTGTTTTGAAGCCACTCCTTTGTTATTTTAGCTGTGTGCTTAAGGTCATTGTCTTGTTGGAAGGTGAACCTTCGGCCAAGTCTGAGGTCCAGAGCACTCTGGAAGACATTTTCATCCAGGATATCTATGTACTTGGCTGCATTCATGTTTCCTTCAATTGCAACCAATCGTCCTGTCCCTGCAGCTAAAAAACACCCCCATAGCATGATGCTGCCACCACCATGTTTCACTGTTGGGATTGTATTGGGCAGGTGATGAGCAGTGCGTGGTTTTCGCCATACATATCGCTTAGAATTATCACCAAAAAGTTCTCTCTTCGTCTCATCAGACCAGAGAACCTTATTTCTCATAGTCTGGGAGTCCTTCATGTGTTTTTGATCAAACTCTATGCGGGCTTTCATATGTCTTGCACTGAGGAGAGGCTTCGGACGGGCCACTCTGCCATAAGGGCCCGACTGGTGGAGGGCTACAGTGATAGTTGATTTTGTGGAACTTTCTCCCATCTCCCTACTGCATCTCTGGAGCTCAGCCACAGTGATCTTGGGGTTCTTCTTTACCTCTCTCACCAAGGCTCTTCTCCCACGATTGCTTAGTTTGGCCGGACGACCAGGTCTAGGAAAACTTCTGGTGGTCCCAAACTTCTTCAATTTAAGGATTATGGAGGCCATTGAGCTCTTAGGAACCTTGAGTACTGCAGAAATTCTTTTGTAACCTTGGCCAGATCTGTGCCGTGCCACAATTCTGTCTCTGAGCTCCTTGGGCAGTTCCTTTGAGCTCATGATTCTCATTTGGTCTGACATGCACTGTGAGCTGTGAGGTCTTACATAATCAGGTGTGTATGTGGCACCCCGGGGGTCCAGTTGCCACAGTGGCTTTGCTTCCCTAAAAAGAGGTAATGCCATGCCTAGAAGCAAGCAGAGGTTCCCTAGTCAGGGATACTAAACATGCAACACTTTCCTGGCTCCAGACCAGCAAGGGGAGCACCTCCCCTTGGCAACTGATATCTGGGGGTGGGGTTAGTTAGTCTTAGTGTGAGGAGTTGAGTTTAGGACATCGAGGAGACAAGAGCTAGGGACTGGAGATGAGGTAGCTCGTCCTAGCTAGAGAAACACAGAGGACCGGACACCGGAGTCCGAGGTTGTGGGGCACTGAAGGCCCAGCAGCAGATACCGTAGGGCAGGAGATTGAAGGTCTCCTGGCCCCATCAGATGCCCGGAGGCTCAGCAGCACAGAGGGACCAGCACCGCTACGAGGGAGCAGCGCATGAGTAAGGCCCGAGCTGCAAGCCATACGGGTGAGCACAGAACGTTACACTCAGGGACGTGGGCTATAGCACCGCTACAGGCAGCAAAGCCAAAGAGTATAGTGAGAAGGGGAGGCCTACAACTTCACCTGGCAAGGAGGACTCAATGTTTGCTTCCAGGCTGACCGGACTCTTACCTCTAGTCAGTACCCCCAATCCAGGCTTGCCTAATTGTCATCAGTAAAGACCCTGGGACTGCACTATACTGACTCTGTGGTTATTACTGCACTACGACACCCTGCACAACCACCAACATCCACACCCTGCCCTGAAGCTAACTCTTCCTGTGGGGAGTCATAACATCCTTGCTGCAACACCACCAGCTTCAGAGGACTGTTCCGCAGCGGACGGCCCCCTTTAGCCACATTCCACAGGTGGCGTAGTCGGACTCTTTAATAAAACCTATACATATAATTTCCCTTGGATTGACCGCCCTGGGTCACGGACCGGGTCACCGCCACTGTGACTACAACCCCCAGCATCTACCGGCCCGGCACCGGGTACCCCACGGCCCAGGGGGCGCGTCATGTGCCTTTCCAAATCAAGTTGTATTAGTTTAATTAAATACAGCTGGACTCCAATGAAGGAGTACAACCATCTCAAGGAGGATCACAAGGAAATGGACAGCATGTGACTTAAATATGAGTGTCTGAGCAAAGGGTCTGAATACTTATGACCATGCGATAATTCATGTTTTCTTTTTTCAAAAATTTGCAAAAATTTCTACATTTCTGTTTTTTTTTTCAGTCAAGATGGGGTGCAGAGTGAACTTTAATGAGAAAAAAATGAACTTTTTAGAATTTACCAAATGGCTGCAATGAAACAAAGAGTGAAAAATTTAAAGGGGTCTGAATACTTTCCGTACCCACTGTATTTAGTTACTCTGTTCATGTATTTACTTGAGTGGCAACTCCACACACATACACCCCCATACCTCATAGCTGGCAGCTGAATGCTATCAACACAATTGTGTGTGTTTTTTTGCAATACGAGGTCAGCACCATTGTGTTCACCTTTACACCATCTAGTGGACATATAAATATATACAAGTAAATATATGCAACAATTGGTTTCAATCTTAGTCTATGTTGTGAGGCAGTGACCGGGATCGTATACGAGGGACATTATATATCCCCCAGAATGTGTACAGAGACCTATTAAACCCATTGGAGTGCATTGCAGTCACAGACACAGCTGCGGCTGCAGTGCAGGAATGAAGGTGAGCATTGACCTGGTCAGGCTATCTGGCTAAGGCAGATTAAGTAAAACCCGGCAGGGCCTTCATTTCTTGGAGGAGGCTACAGGAAGGCAGTGGGGCGGCCTCCTTCCTCCAACCTGGGTTTTCCAGTGGCTCTTGCCACAGGTCCTTTAATCCCTGCACTAAGGATTAGTGTTGTTCTATGTTGGAACCTGCTAGGAGGATAGCAGGAAAGCTCAGCAGGATTGAGGGTAGCTGAACCCACGCCTGGGAAGGCTCTGCACCTGTCAGGCTCTGAGCGGCCCGGCGCGGCCGTTGCCCACGGCAACCTTTGTTTATGCTGCGAACCGGAGGACTTTTCTGTTACCCGTGAGTGGCTGAATAAAAGCTGTTTATGTTGGACTTGCTTGGGTCACTGCCTCAGTTACTGCACAGTGTGAACATGGCCGCTTTACAGTGTCTAATGACACTATTGGTCTTCATATACAATCATTTTCGGTCAAGTTGTTGATGTACTTATATATCTTTAGATTGTTCACTTGCTTTGGTTTTAATCATATTATATTTTTTGTAAATTGTGTGTGTGCACCCCTTTGTATAGTGCAATCCCATTAACCACTGGTTGTATAAATAACGTTTTTTTAATCTGATCCCTATGGTTTTTGTCCTCATATGACCACTTTATTCTGTTTTTCCTTTTGGGTGTACATAAATACATACAAGGGCTCACACATATTATATCCTAAGGATATGACATAACTATAAGAAACGACCTTAATTAAATCTGGTTTGGTTTATTCCCCAAAGGGTTCCTAGAATCTGTTTGGTCCAGTTGGGACCTCCTGCACCTTTTTTCCTTCAATTTCGTCAAACAAAGTAAAATCTAGAAAAAAGTCCAATAGGGGTACATGGGGTTTTTATAGACACTATAGTAAAGTACTATTCATAAAATCATAGGAGTCTAAAAATTATAGCAGTGAAAAGCCTAAAAATTAGCAAAGGTCAGTACTCTTGCAAAATACAATGCTACCCAAAACAGCATAAATCTCATGTATGATGACTTACCTGGCACAAAATATCCTTGATGTATCCCCCGCACAATTCTTGCTCCTTGTAGTCATAGTTGTCCATAATGGTCCAGTATTTCTCAGCTATGATGTTGTCCTTCTCTTGGTCACAGCATCCAAATTCTTCATACTGGGAGCAAAATTCCAAGTGCATAGCTGGCTTGAAAGGAGGTCCAAAGTCCAAGCATTGGGGATGAGCCAGAACACCTGTCTGGAATATGACGGTAAAGACTGGAACCATGAGGAACGTTCTGAGGAACATCAGCTTGGACCATCTTGAGACTGGATATGATGTAGTCATCTCCACCCAGGATGAGATGCTCATATGCTGCACTCCAGTCTCTTAAATCCTGTGTGTTCAGATATATCCCAGCCCCATACACTCCCCACCCCTACATCTTTAGCACCTTTTTTCTTTATTTTACTCTCAGCCCAGCCCCTTCCAAACTCCAAGCTAAACTTCCACCACCTCCTTGGTCATTGTACTTCTTGCTGTTCCTACTAATTTAACCCTATCAAGTTTCAATGGAAGGAATTCAGATACTTCACCACCAGCTTCTCCTCCAAAGAATTTCAGTGAATTGTGAAATTAAGTTGTTGCAGACCCTTTCCTATATGGGAAAACACCACAAATCAGCAGCTGGAGGGCGCTCTCGGCATGTGTTTTTGCTTACTGTTTTGCGGGGACTCTTTTAGATTATCTAGATTACATAGTCTCTGAGAGAACAAGTGGATTTCCTACAGACAAGCTCTTTTTCTAGGTATTAGTTTGTATATTTTATTTTTGTTTTATTTTCGCTTCTATTTTATTTTTCTCTTAGTTTTGGGGCATTTTTTTTTATTACTTTTTATTGTTGTTTTTTTATCAATTTTGCTTACTTTTTTAATTTTCTTTATCCTTGAAGAATTTATCGATATCCTTTTTATGCTTAAGATTTTATAGGTTTGTTACAACTCGGATTTGGTCACAAAACTGCACTTTAATGCATTGCACAGGAAGAAATGCTAAGCAAAAATGTATAGTATTTCTCCTGCAGATTTTTTTCATTGCAAATGCATGACGGATTGTAAATCGTGTATTCGTTGTACAGCACCTTGTTACAGCATTGTCTCCATCCAATACACTGTGGTAACACAGATCGGCTTTCACATGGATTCGGATGCAAATTCTGTGCTGAAATTTGTGAATGGTGCGAATTAGATTTACACGAACCTGCTCATATGCATCGAAAAAATTTACAAAGTATTTCGAAGCCAATTCAGAAAAAAAAATCAGCCTTGGAAATAATAATGTTACTTATCTCTACAGGTTCCGTGTGATAAAAAAGGATTAACCCCAATGAATAACAAGGCGCTAATGCTCATGCATTAATCTGCTGTACTCTTGTGTAAGGGTGTGGACTATATTGCCTTGCTCCTGTCCCTGAAGACAACAATTGCGTAATGTGAATAGTGTCATGCGTCTCTATGCGTCTAGTGTGTAATATTATATGGTGTAGTATAAGTATTGTTAATATGGTAATGTGAAGTATAATATGCATGATGTGTAGCAATATATAATGTTGGTAGCGTACAGCATAGGGTAAGACATAGATTAGGACCTAGGACATAAGATAAGGACAATAGGTTTAGTATATACGGATATAAGGTAAGGTATAGTTAATGTTTGGGACTAGCCCACAGTGGGAGAGTGGGAGGGGGTTATTGAGGTTAGAAAAGGAACTCATTTCATGGTAGTTGTTAGATAGGTACAGTGACAAGGTCAAGTTCAGGTGCAGTAGGCTGCTAGGGCCAGCATGTACCAGTCGTTCAAGGCAGTGGGAGACTATACTGATACCCCTTGCGGACATTTTGGTAATGTCAGGAGCCCAAAACTCAGTGTAGGGGCTGATGGGCGCATCATGTCCTCTGGCGCACAGGGGACGATGGACGTAGAACCATGTGAAGGGTAGGTGGTTGATCATGCATGCACTGCGGAACTGGACAGGAAATCCCTGGGTTTGATGGAGTCAGTGGGTTTAGGGATAATCCAGGGGAACGAATGGTAGGGCTGAAGATGTGTTGTGCTAAATATGTAAGGAATATGAAGTGTTGTGCCCTATCCGACATGATACAACCTGATGAACTTGAACTGACCAGTAAACGTTTACTTGTTGGACTGATCTTGGTTTCCCCTGAGTTACATGCGGTGGCTCCGGAAGATGGAGGCCTGGAGATAGTGGAGGTCTGCTCCTACAAGTGAGTGTGATGCATCCCACACTTGACAGCAAACCGGGACTGGCACACTGTTTTCCTGTAAAGTGCCAGAGTGTAACCGGACAGCAGCTCGGTCATGACTACCGCTCTTGGCAACTTTAGGTTAAGTGCACACTGAGCATTTTTGATGCGTTTTCGCAGCATTTTTTCCACGCGCAAATGCACCAAAAACGTCGAGTAATCCGTCTGCCAGCTAATGCAATGACAATCCTGATGTGCTGTGCACATGATGCGGAATTTTCCGCTCAGGTTTGTCATTGCGTTAAAATATGCAGCATGTCCATTCTTTGTAGCGTTTCTGCAGCGCAAAAACACTCAAAGAATGGTACCCGGGCCGGGGAAGAAGACTACTTCTCTCATCATTCGACCGCCGCTCCTGCTGATAACATAAAAAACACCTTTTATCCTCACCTGTCCAGCGTCCCCCAGTGTCCCACCATCCTCCTGATGTCACCGGGCGACGCAATCATCCAGGCGGCTGGCGGTACACTGACGGTAGCGCGCTCGGTCCGAGCAGTGTACATCGCTGCTGCCGGCTGAGGTCACGCCAATTCATCAGCTGAAGATCAGCTGAGAGCTCCGGGATCTCACTTTACGGCAACGGTGCTGTGTGGGAATATTCTCACGAATGTTCCCACGCAGTACTGATGCAGTATGAGGTCATCAGAACTGATCAGCTGATCTTCAGCTGATGAACTCACCTGACCTCAGCCTTCAGCAGAGCAATGTACAGAGCAATGTACACTGACAGGAGTGATTTTACACTCCTGTCAGTGTACAGTGCTGTCTTCTACAGCAGTTCCATCAGTGATTGATGTGACTGCTGTAGAAGTGACCCGGATCTATGAGGGACAATCTGGATTATGTCATGACAGCGGACAGTTGAGTGATATGGTTGTTTTTTATTTTTGTTTTTTTTCTGGAGACGAGGTCGTCGGGGATTGAGAGAACAATAAAAAAATTATTAAAACCGTGTATAATTTTATTTCAATAAAATATATTCTGGCCTTGTTTTTATTGAAAAAGCATTGAAAACTTAACTACGCGGTTAGTAATTGGGGCGTCTTATAGACACCTCTCCATTACTAACCTAGGCTTCATGTCAGCCACCAATATAAGGCTGACATGAACCTCAACCCCATTACCCCACTCGCCACCGCTACACGGCAGTGGGAAGAGAGGAGGCTAAGTGCCAGATTTGGCGCATTTTATGGATCCGCCATTTCTGGGACTGTTAAAGGGTGATATTATTAGCCGCGGAGGGGGCTAGTATCCATGGCCCCTTCCCTGGCTATTAATATCAGCCCACAGCTGTCTGTTTAGCCTTTTCTGGTTAGATTTTATAGGGGGACCCTACGTCAATTTTTTTCTGGGGTCCCCCTGTAAGCAAACATCTGTGAGCTGTTATTAATAGCCAGGGAACATTTTTGGCTAATGGCCCTGGCTACTAATATCAGCCTACAGCGGTCGGCTTTCCCTCTGCTGGTTATAAAAATGACACCTTTTTTTTTAGGCTATGTGCCCACAATCTGGATGTAGCAGTGCTTTGGATGCAGCATATTTTTGCTGCGTCCAAAATGCTGCGTTCTATTGAACGCTGGTAAATCCTCATGTGTTCACTGAACCATGCGTATTTACCGCATTCAATACATTCTAGTGGTCAAATTTCTGTTGCGGAGACTAGCGACTCTGCAAGAGAATTTGACATGCTGCGGTCCTGAAAGACGTGCGGCATGTCAGTGTCCACGGGTGATCCGCAGCCTCAGATGCACGCATAGTGGACATGGGATTTCTAGGGATCCCATCCACTATGCTGTAACATTTGGACGCTGCGGGTTTGACGCTGCATAAACATGCAGATTTTGACCGATTGAAATGTCATTATATGCGGTGGATCCGCAAGTATTGTCAATAAAAGTGCGGCATTAGAACACAGTGTTATGTAAACAGCGAAAATACGCTGCTTCCAAAGCTCTGCTTGTTGCTGTTCATGAGGAGGTAGCGGCTAATGAAACAACTGTGGGCTGTTATTAATAGCAAGGGAACATGTTTGCCTAAGGGCACCTTCCTAGGTTAAAAATAGCAGCTCTCAGCTGCCTCAGAAATTACTTGAATGGAAATGCTAATGAGATTGGGTGTATGGGTTTAGCTGACACCTAGCCTTTTTATTTGGTGATGACAAGGTGTCAATCAGACCCTTTCATTACTAAAAGCTAATTAAAGTAAAGTAAAGAGTTAAATAAACACACACACACAGAGTAAAACACTTTATTTGAAATACAACAGACACATTCTTTAATCATTTAAATTAACCAATATACTCACCCCAGGTCTGACGGTAATCCAAGAGTTGAAGAAATGTCCCGTTTCTTTTTTCAAATATCTTTATTTAGCTCCAAAAAGCATTCATTGATGTCCAAAAACGCATTAATAAATGCAGCAAAATCGTGGCAAAATGCGCGCTTCTCCTGCCAAGAGATGCAGAAATTTCTGCATTCAAATCCTGAACGTGCACACATAGCCTTACATTTGCGCTGCAAATTTGTGTACTTTTGTGGTTTGAGCACTCAGTTACCATGTATCAGTCCCTCACACACAGTCACCAGTCTCCTGTAGCAATGAGCGCATGGATTCTACAGAAGAATTAGAATCATCAGAATTGCAATTTTTTGCACTTCACTTAGTGGGATTCCAGCAAAATAGCCGTCCAGGGAAGAGATTAAAAAAATAAACAAAATATCTACTGAATTAGCTCTCACCTATCTCACCATGCAGCCTCGCTCCGGTCATCTTCTTATTTCTGGTAGACTCTGGTCTTAAGTGCGATCTATGGCGCCTGGCATCTTTAATGCCTCCAGCGCTTCGACATCATGACATGACGGGGTGACACACATCATGGCATCACGTGAGGCCTAGTATTAATGATGGGCACTGCTAGAGGAGCCAAAGATGGCAGGCGCCGGGAATGCCACTGAAGACAAGGCTGAAGAAGATGACCGGACTGGAATGGGACAGCGCAGTAGGACAGGTGAAGGCTTTTTTACCCACACCTATTATGCTTGGGGGGTTGGCGTGACCTTAAAGCATAATAATGCACATTCGGTTTGCATCTGTGTGAATATGATTGAATTTAAGCTAATCTGCCTAAACGTTGGCAGATTCTCTCATGCTTAGTCTACAATCATCTGGTGTGGCAATTCTCTTCGGACTCGGGCATCAGCACTCAGACTCGTCTCGTGTAGAAGTCCTCATAGTCTAAAATATGCCTATATGCTACCCTACCCTCTGATTTGGCAAATAACGGCAAATAATCTTCGCCCTGTATGCAAGTGCAGACATTACACAAGACACATGAATAAACCTATAAGCTACCATCTGTAGTGGCAATCCTTGCCTTTTCTTAACAATGTGGGCACTCTCGAGCAGGTTAACTGGTCTACAAATAACACCGAAAATAGCAAAAGCTGAAACTTCTTGTTTTGCGTTGGTCTGTAGCCTTGAGGTAGCGCATCATGAATAAAGAGTGTCACTCACCCCTACTACTAGCTAGCTATGATGCAGACACTCTCTGCTTGGCTCCACAGCTTCTTCCTTCACTGCCTGTCTGCACGTGACTGGCCCCTACTTCCTGGAATCTTTAATGCTCTCTTTTTGCCCCCTCTATGGGTGTGAGCATGCATGTTAATTCTGATCCTCCCACTTTTTGAACAGGGCAACCCTTCAGCTGCACTTTAGACATCACCATTATTACAAAGTGGCACTGCATAGGCATTATCAGACCTGAGTTATTTCTCCCATATTATGCTCTGGCCCTGAAATCACTTACATCACTCATGTAGCCTGTAATTATATAGCAATAGCATATATAAAATAGCATAATATAACACATAATATGGCATATACTAACACAATATGACATTAGCATAGGAAAAAGGCAATATTTCAGCAAAATCATCAGCATGGGTCATACATGAATTATTATCTGCATCACAACATTTAGGATTATAGGAAGGAAATGATACAAACAAACACTTAGAAGTCACACAATACAGTTTAGAGAGGAACTACACACATATCTGCAAGTTCTTATATGATAAGTAGAGATGAGCGTTGTTCTACTCGAACTGTTCGCCAATCTCAAATTCGAGCTGTTTTGGGCGGTGTTCGAGCCGTTCGGCGAACACGAACAATTTGAGAAAAATTCGGCTGTTCGAGGTTATGTTCGATAACTGTTCGTGCACCAAAATCATAACTGGATTTTTTCTCAGTAATGATGAAAATTAATGTTAATACGCAGTTTGAGTGTACAGCGGGGTGGGGGGAGGGGCAGGGGATGGATCTCTGCAGGAACAATGAAGATCTCCATTTTTTTTTCTCTTTCCCGCATTTACAGTGGGGAGGTGCAATCTGTCAGACTATCAGCAGCGCACACACGGAGCGAAGTGCTTTTTTTCACACAAGCAAGGGCATGTGTCATTGGCAGTGTATGTCACATGTCCTTGCCCTATAAGACCAAGCCATTTTCCCCGTCGCCACCATTTTCTCACTGCTGCAGCTGCGTGTTAGACGGCACCGCTGTTGCTGTGTGCGCTATACCTTGTTAATTTCAAGCCAATTTTCGCACAAATCTACAGATAGCTTGGGAGTAGGGAATAGTTGTGATTGCAGTCCTTTTAAGGACTAGGTTACAGCATTTCCTACGACTTTTATCAGGCAGGTCTGTGCTCTTAAATAGATAGATTGTGGGAGTAAAGACTAATTGTAATTGCAGTCCTTTTCAGGACTAGGTTACATCAGTTCCTATCAGTTTTTGCCAGGCAGGTCTGTGCCAGTGCTGTGCAAGTTTTTTTCACAGCATTTGGCTGAATCTAACAAAGCTAATCCTTTTTGGCCTATTGCAGAGTGTGTTAGTCAGTGGAGTAGCCTATCTGTGTTGCAAGATATACCACCTGTGTATAGAATACCAATTTTTTTACTGCACCTAGTGAAGTAAAATCTTTTGGGCATAGCATCATTCTATTAGTCCATCTATACTGACCTCCATCAGGTTGCAAATTGAATATAATTTTTTTCTGCATCTAGCTCTGAAAAAATATTGGGCTTCTAGCTGTGTGTGGGACTTGTTCTATTAATCCATCTATACAGACCTCCATCAGGTTGCAAACTGAATATATTTTTTTCTGCATCTACCTCTGAAAAAATATTGGGCTTCTAGCTGTGTGTGGGACTTGTTCTATTAATCCATCTATACAGACCTCCATCAGGTTGCAAACTGAATATATTTTTTTCTGCATCTACCTCTGAAAAAATATTGGGCTTCTAGCTGTGTGTGGGACTTGTTCTATTAATCCATCTATACAGACCTCCATCAGGTTGCAAACTGAATATATTTTTTTCTGCATCTACCTCTGAAAAAATATTGGGCTTCTAGCTGTGTGTGGGACTTGTTGTATTAGTCCATCTATACTGACCTCCATCAGGTTGCAAACTGAATATATTTTTTTCTGCATCTACCTCTGAAAAAATATTGGGCTTCTAGCTGTGTGTGGGACTTGTTCTATTAATCCATCTATACAGACCTCCATCAGGTTGCAAACTGAATATATTTTTTTCTGCATCTAGCTCTGAAAAAATATTGGGCTTCTAGCTGTGTGTGGGACTTGTTCTATTAATCCATCTATACAGACCTCCATCAGGTTGCAAACTGAATATATTTTTTTCTGCATCTACCTCTGAAAAAATATTGGGCTTCTAGCTGTGTGTGGGACTTGTTGTATTAGTCCATCTATACTGACCTCCATCAGGTTGCAAACTGAATATATTTTTTTCTGCATCTACCTCTGAAAAAATATTGGGCTTCTAGCTGTGTGTGGGACTTGTTGTATTAGTCCATCTATACTGACCTCCATCAGGTTGCAAACTGAATATATTTTTTTCTGCATCTACCTTTGAAAAAATGTTGGGCTTCTAGCTGTGTGTGGGACTTGTTCTATTAATCCATCTATACAGACCTCCATCAGGTTGCAAACTGAGTATATTTTTTTCTGCATCTAGCTCTGAAAAAATATTGGGCTTCTAGCTGTGTGTGGGACTTGTTCTATTAATCCATCTATACAGACCTCCATCAGGTTGCAAACTGAATATATTTTTTTCTGCATCTACCTCTGAAAAAATATTGTGCTTCTAGCTGTGTGTGGGACTTGTTCTATTAGTCCATCTATACTGACCTCCATCAGGTTGCAAACTGAATATATTTTTTTCTGCATCTACCTCTGAAAAAATATTGGGCTTCTAGCTGTGTGTGGGACTAGTTCTATTAATCCATCTATACAGAACTCCATCAGGTTGCAAACTGAATATATTTTTTTCTGCATCTACCTCTGAAAAAATATTGGGCTTCTAGCTGTGTGTGGGACTTGTTCTATTAATCCATCTATACAGACCTCCATCAGGTTGCAAACTGAATATATTTTTTTCTGCATCTACCTCTGAAAAAATATTGGGCTTCTAGCTGTGTGTGGGACTTGTTCTATTAATCCATCTATACAGACCTCCATCAGGTTGCAAACTGAATATATTTTTTTCTGCATCTACCTCTGAAAAAATATTGGGCTTCTAGCTGTGTGTGGGACTTGTTCTATTAATCCATCTATACAGACCTCCATCAGGTTGCAAACTGAATATATTTTTTTCTGCATCTACCTCTGAAAAAATATTGGGCTTCTAGCTGTGTGTGGGACTTGTTCTATTAATCCATCTATACAGACCTCCATCAGGTTGCAAACTGAATATATTTTTTTCTGCATCTATCTCTGAAAAAATATTGGGCTTCTAGCTGTGTGTGGGACTTGTTCTATTAATCCATCTATACAGACCTCCATCAGGTTGCAAATTGAATATAATTTTTTTCTGCATCTAACCCAGCCAATAGTTTTGGCCTAATACCACAGTTTGGCCACTCAGCTCTGCTCGGTTCCCATCCATTGTTTTTTTGTGCAAACAACTCCAGAGTTGTGAATTAGTTAACCACCAAAATGAGTGGAAAAAGGCCTGCTGCTGGTGGAAAGGGGAATAGGCGTGTTGGGAAGGGGAAAAAAGGTTGTGTCCGTGGGGTAAGTGTTAAAGCAACAGTAACATCTGCAGAAGAAAGACCATCTTCCAGCCAAACTAAAATGTCTACTTCTTTTAGCGGACAATGTGATAAGATCCCTTTCTTACGGCCACGCCAATCGCTACAAATTCCAGATGAGGCACAAAAACAGCAGGTGCTTCAACGGATATCAAGTGCTCCTTTAAGTGGGCTCTCCTCCACATCAACTTCAACATCACAAATACTCCAGTCCTCAAAGGTGTCACCCCAATCGCACTTGCTTCCTCACAGCTCCCAAATCTCCAGCTGCCCGTCTGAGTATGAGGTAGAACAGATGGTTGAGTCTGCAGAGCTGTTTACTCATACTATAGCCTGGGAATCAGAGGTCGACTCCAGCGCTTCTGTGAATCCAGACGAGGAAATGATCTGCACTGATGCCCAGAATCTTTATGAGTCGGATCCAGGACCAGACGCAGAAGGTTCTGACCATAATGTAGACCCTCATTCCCAAACTGTAACTCCTGTTGGTGGAGACAATGAGGAAGACGATGATAAGACTCAAATACCTGACTGGAGCGACAACTTTAGTTTTTTGTCAGGGCAGGAACAGGTTGGCTCTGAGGACGACGGGTGTGATAACGCACAGGGTGATGATGATGAGGTTGGAGATCCCACTTACTGTCAACCCACAGTCAGCCAAGAGATGAGGTCAGCAGAGGAGGTGGAGGAAGATGCTAGTGACGACGAGGTCAGGTTGCGCCTTCCTGGACAGAGACGTAGTACTGGAAGCACGTCAACAACTGCATCCTCAAACACAACTCTGCCTCTCACCACAAGTCGTGGTGGCTCTTCAGGTCGCATGGGTGCTAAGCCTTGCATAGCCTGGGCATTTTTTCAGATCGATAAAGATGACCCAACTCGTGTTATCTGTAACATTTGTCAGCAAAAGCTAAGTAGAGGCCAAAAAATACATAGTTTGAGTACTTCATGCATGAACCGGCACATGGACATGAAGCATAAGTTGCAGTGGGAAGCTCAGTGTGCTACAATGCGGCCTAGCCGGCCGGGCCAACCACCGTCTGCCATATCTTGTGCATCCGCGGCCTCTTCATCCTCTGTGACTGGGGGGACAGCAGTCACACCTGTTTTGGGGCGCAGACCTGCCACCTCTTTACCCACAACAGCCAGCGTGATTGGCAGGTCATCATTTTCTTTGGAGGTGGTAACACCAGCTGGTGTTGAGCGCTGTCCGACATCGATAGCACCACCTTTGGATCAAGGCAACCTAACATGTCCGCCTGCATCTTCCTCACAGACCGGCAGTTTGCCGGGGACACCCTTATCAACCCCGTCTAAGCACAATAGCCAGCCCTCGGTCCCTCAGATGTGGACAAGTAAAAGACCATTTCCTCCTAGCCATGAGAAAGCTAAGAGGTTGAATTTCACCATCTGCAAGCTCTTGGCTACAGAAATGCTGCCTTTCCGCCTGGTGGACACAGAGGATTTTCGAGACCTTATGTCCGTCGCAGTGCCCCAGTACCAGATGCCCAGTCGGCACTACTTCTCAAAGAAAGGTGTGCCTGCGCTCCACCAGCATGTCGCACACAACATCACCGCTTCTTTGAGAAACTCTGTGTGTGACAGGGTGCATTTCACCACAGACACTTGGACGAGTAGGCATGGACAGGGGCGTTACATGTCGCTGACTGGGCACTGGGTAACTATGGTGACAGCAGGACAAGGGGCTGCTGTCCAAGTCTTGCCGTCCCCACGAGTTGTGCGTCAATCCTCTTTATGTCAAAGTTCCTCCACTGCTTCTGCCTCCTCAACCTCCTCTCGGTCTTCCACCTGCACCCAAAGCCTGTCTGGTCATGCCACAAGCTTTCTAACTGCGCAGAAGGGATCCTGCACACCTCCTTACTATGCTGGCAGTAGGGCTCAACGTCATCAGGCGGTTTTTACATTGAAATGTCTGGGAAATGTGAGTCACACAGCTGAGGAGTTGTGGTCAGCTCTGGAGAACCAATTTCATGAATGGTTGTCTCCACTGGACCTGAAACCAGGGAAGGCCGTGTGCGACAATGCTGCAAACCTGGGTGCGGCCCTTCGCCGGGGCAATGTCACACACGTGCCTTGTATGGCTCACGTGTTGAACCTGGTTGTCCAGCAATTTTTAGCCCACTATCCCAGACTAGATGGCCTTCTGCAGAGGGCACGGTCGCTGTGTGCTCACTTCCGCCATTCGCATCCCGCAGCTCAGCGACTTACATCTCTACAGAAGTCGTTGGGCCTGCCACTTCACCGGCTAAAATGCGATGTGCCTACCCGGTGGAATTCAACTCTGCACATGTTGCAGCGACTGTGGCAGCACCGACAAGCCCTGGTGCAATACGTTCTGACGTATAGCCTGGGCCAACGAGATTCAGAGGTGGGGCAAATCACGCTGGAGGAGTGGTCTCAGATCAGGGACCTATGCACCCTTCTGCACAGTTTTGAAATGGCGACGAAGATGTTTAGTGCTGACGATGCCATTATCAGCATGACTATTCCGGTGATTTACATGCTGGAGCACATGTTAAACAGAATTCGGAGTCAGGTGGTGGCACAAGAGGAGGTGGAGGAAGTAGAGGAGGAGGAGTTGTATGCGGAAGGGCTAACATCTGCAAGGTCCAGACGGTCGGCAGCACCAAGGCGGCAGGCATGTGAGGGTGGGGGAGATGGTTTTACCAGGGCGCATGGTAGCAGCCAAACTAGTGAGGAAGGTGCAGGAGCCCAGGAAGAAGTGGAGGACGAACTGATGGAAGACTCATCAGATGAGGGAGACCTTGATCACATTTCTGTTGTGCGAGGTTGGGGGGAGAGGACAGAGGAAGGAAGCATGATTGTTACCTCGCCACCAACACAACAGGGACTTGGTGCTCCTGGATGCGCAACACACATGAGTGCCTTCTTGCTGCACTACCTGCAACATGACCCTCGAATTGTGAGAATTAGAAATAATCCTGACTACTGGGTTGCCACACTGTTAGATCCCCGGTACAAAAGTAAATTTGCAGAAATTATTCCTGCCATAGAAAGGGATGCACGCATGCAGGAGTATCAGCAGAGACTGTTGCAGAATCTTACATGTGCTTTTCCACAAAATACCAGTGGTGCACGTAGTGAATCTCACAGTTCCAACTTGCCAACCGTGGGACCGTCAAGTGTTCAGCACTCAAACCGTAACAGAACCACAGTATCTGCTGGTAACATCAATTTTGCGGAATCATTTCACCACTTTTTTAGCCCATCCTTTGCAAGGCCACAGGAGACAAGAAGTCTGACACATAGTCAACGCCTAGAGACGATGGTACAGGAGTATCTCCAAGTAAACATTGAAGCCACGACTGTGTCACTGGACCCTTGCTCTTTTTGGGCTTCCAATCTGGATAAATGGCCGGAGCTAGCCACTTACGCCTTGGAGATCTTGTCATGCCCCGCAGCCAGCGTTCTGTCTGAACGTGTGTTCAGCGCTGCTGGTGGTGTGCTGACAGATAAGCGCACGCGGCTCTCCACTGATAATGTAGACAGACTCACGTTCATAAAGATGAACAAATCATGGATCCGAAACGACTTTTCTACCCCTGTGTCATCCTGGGGAGAGTAAAAGCTTGATGATTGGTTAAAATCACCCTACCAACCGTTTTAAGCTTTCAAATTACTAATCATGTTTATCTGTATCTTGGCTGGAAAATAATTTGGGCTTTGTAGCAGTGTGCAGCACTGATTCTATTAGGCCATCTATAATAAGCTCCACCAGATTTAAAATTACTAATCATGTTTATCTGTATCTTGACTGGAAAATAATTTGGGCTTTGTAGCAGTGTGCAGCACTGATCCTATTAGGCCATCTATACTAAAGCTTCACCAGATTTAAAATTAATAATAATTTTTAGCTGCATCTAGCCCGGAAAATAATTTTGGGGCTCCGAGATGCGCAAGACACATAAGTGCCTTCTTGCTGCACTACCTGCAGCATGACCCTCATATTGTCAGAATTCGAAGTAATCATGACTACTGGGTTGCCACACTCTTAGATCCCCCAAACTTTTCGATCAACCTTTTCATTTTAATAAAGACCAAAAAATGGTCATTTTTGAAATTATAAGCATTAGCAGGTTGTTAGAAACTGAAATCAAACAGTTTTCAACTCAAAACTTTATTCTAGGTGATGTTACATTTTCACATAGGACCCCTTGTTCGAAAGGAGCTTCTGAACTCTCTCGTCCATTGAATTTGTCAGGTTTTGGATGGTTTCTGCTTCAATTGTTTTGCATGAGGACAGAATACCCTCCCAGAGCTGTTGCTTAGATGTGAACTGCCTCCCGCCATCATAGACACTCCTTTTAATGATGCTCCAAAGGTTCTGAATGGGGTACAGGTCAGGGGAGCATGGGGGTCACACCATAAGTTTGTCCCCTTTTATGCCCATATCAGCCAGAGATGCAGATGTTTTATGTGCAGCATGAGATGGTGCATTATCATGCAGAAAAATGATCTTGCTGTGAAATACACGGTTCTTCTTCTTGAACCATGGCAGGAAGTGCTGTTTGAGAAAATCCACATACATTATGGAGTTCATCTTTAGCGCCTTCAGGGATCCTAAAGGGGCCGACAATCTCTCTCCCCATGATTCCAGCCCAAAACATTACTCCACCTCCTCCTTGTTGGCGCTGTAGCCGTGTTTGCGTGGGGTGTCCATCAACCAGCCATCCTCCACTCCATCCATCTGGACCATCGAGCGCTGCACGGCACTCATCCGTGAACAAAACAGTTTTGAAATCAGTCTTCATGTAATGTTTGGCCCACTGGAGCCATTTCTGCTTGTGTGAAGTGGATAGAGGAGGTCTACAGGATGGCGTATGCACAGCTGCAAACCTCTGAAGGACCCTGCATCTTGTTGTTCGGGGGACGTTGGAGGCACAAGCAGCTTCAAAAACTTGTCTGCTGCTATGACAAGGCTTTTTTGCCGCTGCTCTTTCAACCTGACGTAATTGCCTGTAGGAAAGAGTCCTCAATTTGCCCTTATCAGCACGCACACGTGTGTACTGTGAATCAGCTACATACTTCTTGATTGCCAAGACACTTCATCCTGATCATCGCACAATGTTGATTGTAGTCATGCCTTGACCTAAACACTCCACAATTTGTTGCGTCTCAGCAGCCGACACATCCTTTTTCTTTCCCATTTTAGCAGAAAATGTAGGCTGCTTAATAATGTGAGACAACCTTCTTAAGTAGTCTTGCCTTTCATTGGACACACCTGGCAAACTAATTAGCACAGGTGTCTGCAATTGCTTACAGTGATATAAAGAGCCCTGACACACATCACCATCAATGAGTTTAACTGACAAACAAACAAATTCTTCCCTTATTACTCCTAAACACTTTTTGCATAATAATTTGGAACGCAGTGTACATGTGCTTTTCCACAAAACACCAGTGGTTCACGTAGTGAATCTTACAGTTCTAACTTGCCAACCGTGGTCTGTATGGAGTTGTTCAATAAAGGGCCCAAAATTAAGATAACATAGATGGGAGAGGTCTCTATGAATAGGAATTCCTAAGTATTTGATACCCTGTGAGGGCCAGGCAAAGGGAAAGTTGGACTGGATGGAATCCTATATGGATTTGGGGAGGGAGACATCAAGGGCCTCAGACTTCGCTGCATTGATTTTAAAATTTGACCATGTAACAAAGTGATCTATTTCAGCCATAACAGCATGGATGGATATATGTGATTGAGTGATATATACTAGGACATCATCAGCAAATAGAGAGCACTTGTACTCGGTGCCTCCCACCTCAATCCACCTAATATTGGGGTTATGGCGAATTGATGAGAGCAGGTGCTCCGTCACTAGGATGTATAAGAGAGGGGACAGAGGACATCCCTGCCTTGTCCCATTGGTGATTGTGAAAGGTGATGAAAATGTTCTGATGCACCCCCTGGGCCTTGGGACACCCGGAGCCGGACCCTTTTTGGTGGATGCTGGTGGTTGTAGTCTTCGTGGCGGCGACGCGGTTCTGTGGCTCAGGGTGGTCAAACCAGTGGCGGAACTATTTATGTGGTTTTGATGTTTAAATGTCCGACTACGCCACCCGTGGATTGCGGTCAGAGTGAACTGCCGCTGCAGGGCAGACCGCTGAGGCTGGTGTTGTGGGTGCAGCAGAGCGTAGCATAACTCCCCACGGGAGGAGTATAGCCTCAGGGCAGTGTATGCGGAGGATGGGGGTGATGGTGCAGGGCAGCAGCAGTAACGACACGGAGTCAGTGATGCAGTCCAGGGCCTTTACTCACAGTTCTTATTATCCAGACCACGTCTGCAGGTAACGGCTGCCCACGTCGTACTGTGCTCACCAGGTGAGGGGCTCAGACAACTCCCAGATAACTTTGGAGCGCTTCACAGGACCCCCTTTGTGTGTCCTTTGTCTGGCCTTTCTTACCAACCCTTCTGTCCGGCTGCCTCGGGCCTCCTCTTGGTAAACTTGGCGCCAGTTTCCCTGACCCTATGTGGTGCCTTCCTAGCGGGTGTAGCGAGGGGCTGCGCCACATAAAATGTCACAGCCTCCGGTTTCTAGCTGAGGGTCGTTTCCTGCCTCCACTAGTTTCGGGGACCGGTCTCCCCCTTTGGCCTGACCCCTCCACGCAGGTGGATTCGGGCGTGCGGTGGCGACTCGCCCGTCCGCACCCCTGGGATCCCTTCATTCCTCGTTCCTGGAGCCTTCTCCGCTCCTCTTCCTTTCTTCTCCCTCTTCCAGGCCTGGGCCTCTGTTACTAGGCCCGCCTCCGGAGCAGAGCTCATGCAGAGCCCCTGCTCCCTGCCACTTCTGCTCAGACTTCTCTGCACTGAACTAAGATGGTGCCCACCTTTTATACTCCCTTCTCAATGCACCCAGGAACTGCTTCCTCCCTGCTCCTGCACTACAGGGTTCCCCTTCCTCAGTGTTCCCTCCCCCCACTCCAGCCAGGGACAGGGACTGTCGTGCCCATCTCAGAGGCATATTGGTCGCCCTGCCCCACGGCAATGTGGTGTAATGCATGCAGGTGTCGGGTCCTGATTCACACTCCATCCTTACCTGAGAGTGAGATATCACACCTCTGGGTGAGGTGCAATACCTCTGTAGCAACCGAGCCCTCAGGGTGCTACAGTTCCATTTATCTTCAGCCTAGGTGACGTATTGTGATACAGGGCCGTGATTTTGGCTATAAAAGGGTCCCCTAGACCCCTACCCCAAGCTTTTTAAGAGAATCATATATGGCGTGCCAGGAGACTCTATGGAATGCTTTCTCAGCATCCAACGAGAGTATCTAATTACAAATTTTTAACTGCATCTAGCCCAGGAAATACTTTGTGCCTAGTAGCAGTGTCTGCTAGTCAGCGGATTATCCCGGCTGTTAACCAAGCTACACCACCTGTAGTTTAGACACTTAATTTTTTCAAAGGAAATGCTTCGGGACCATGGGATACTCAGTGAAGAGCATCAGGAGGCACCCCAAGGCATAGGGGCTGGGACTGGCAGTAGGATGCCTTGCGGTGGACAGCCGAGCTCGATCCTTATAAAAGCTTTTTAACTGCAGCAGCTTTAGTGGACGCTACTGGAGCTGGAATTACGCGGCTGCTGGCATGAGACTTGCCCTCCAATAGATCCTTGTAAATGGATTTAAAGTGTATTCATTCAAATTAGAGAGACAATTTAAATTAAAAAGCTTAGAGCTGCCTCCACCACAGGGGGGCTCGCTCGACCCACCAGCGGACAGGCACCAGTATTGGGAGAGGGGGGCTGGCCATCAGGGTTCACCGCGGCTCTGGCACAAACCCGGCGACACGGAGGTGGCACGGGCAGGAGCGGACTGGCCGTGTCGGCTTCTCACTTTTTGGATTTTAGAAGGGCATGACATGCCTATATCTGTGTCTCCCCCTCCTTTTACTCCTCCACCTCTTTTATTTTCGCATGACTATATGTACTTGTCACTTTTCCATGTGTTAGTTATGTCTTCTGAGCAGTTTGTCAGCTTTTGGACACCTTTGAAGGTGTTTTCTATGTGTTTCTATGTGTTTTTGTTTGCCTGCCATTGGTTTTAACGGTGTTCGAAGGTGTTCGACGAACAGTTCGACGAACAGTTCGGCGAACACACGGGTGTTCGACGAACCGAACCGAACTCGAACACTACGGGGGTGGCTCAACACTAATGATAAGTGCCATCTGCTGTCTGCTCAATTACAGTCCAACCAACATAAGCCTGCAGCTGTTGTATACTCCAGCAAGGTCAATGTAAGAACCAACAGAGGATATATCAGGTGTGGACAGTTCAGAATATAATTGCAATGTTCAGATGGCATAAGTCCTAATATTTATAAAAAAAAAAGTGTGGTGCACTCCTAATTTTTATGAGAGGGTGGTGGGCTCACTTCTAACCCTCTTACATGTTTAGTCATACTGTATGTACTGTATGTCTGCTACTATTGAGTGATGACTAGTTTAGGTGTAACTACAGAAATCATCACAAATGGGGTCCCCCATTCTTATTCACCTGTCCCAGCTCCAGCACACCAACTCCTTCAGTTCCTCTGTGCATTGTGTTACCAAATGAGCTTATGTTCTCAGGCTTTATAGGCTGGATCAAGTGATGTCACCTAAGCGTAAAGGTAGTTGGTGTGCTAGTAGCCAATACTTAGATTTATTACCCACTGCTATATTTCTACAGTTTGCCTCCTGACTTACATGACTCTGCTACATTCCTTGGCTCTCTACATCGGTACTGAGTTTCCTGACATTCTCAACTCTGCTACATTTCTGGTCTCTGCTACATCGCAACAGTGAGTCTCCTGATCTACTCAGCTCTACTACAGCACTAGGTTTTACTATATCACTACAGGGAGTCTCATGATCTTCTAAACTCTGCTACATCACTGGACTCTGCTACATTGCTTTAGATATTCTTCTGATCTACTCAGGACTGTTATATCACTGGGGTCTGCTACATTGCTTCAGAGATTGTTTCAGAGACTCTCCTTGTCTACTAAGCTCTGCCTAATTACTGGGCTCTGCTACATCGCTATAGTAAGTCTCCTGATCTACTCAACTCTTCTTCATCACTGGGCTCTGCTACATCACTACAATGAGTCTCCTGATCTATTCAACTCTGCTACAACACTTGGCTTTGTTACATCGCTACAGTGAGTTTCCTGATCTACTCAACTCTGCTACAACACTTGGCTTTGTTACATCGCTACAGTGAGTTTCCTGATCTACTCAACTCTGCTACATCACTGGGCTCTGCTATATCAGTATAGTAAGTCTTCTTATCTTCTTAGCTCTGTCTCTTCATGAAATCAACTCTGCTTCATTGGCTTCCTTGTAGTGTAATTCTCTACACCTACAGTTGCCATTACAGCCTCCATTGCGCCAGGCTGTCCACCTCGTTGCACCAACATGATCTGTCCAAGCTGCACAATGACCACTCATTTGGCCAAGAGCTTTGAGATTCCACTTCACCAGGTGAGACAAAAAACCCATCTTTCCTTGAAACCTGAATGGCACAGAAAATCTGATGCCTCTATGAGCTCTATTCCAAATGTCTAAACCATGTGTCACTCGTCGTTCCATGTTAGGACCAAGCTAATGCAACTTGGCTAAATGGAAGATGAAAAGACTAGAATCAAGAGCCATAAAATCCATGTGATCTTCATCCAACATACACAATCAACACAGCTCGACTAATCCACTATGATCCCTGTTTTTACCATTTTACAAAATTCCTAAAAATGCAGAACTTCGTCAGGGCATCTCAGCAAACAAATACAAAGGCCAACAGATCAATGCTAGTAATCCGGACATAGCGTTAATTGGATTTCTTTGTCAGAGTATTTTAGTGGAGAACCCGCCAGGGCCACGACCGCACATGGAGGTCCCCACCCTACGGAGAGCATGCAGCGATAAGTAAATATCTGGCAGCGGGAGATAAATCTGAACTTATGCCAGTTACATGATTCAACAGAAACCTGGTGATAGAGCAACGAAAACATTTATGACCCCCCCCCATTCTCCTTAGCTGTTCAAATACATTTTTCTTAAGTGACATTATTGATTGATTAAGCATTATGTATAATATGAGCTATTTAACTGATCAGTATTTTTTGGCGTGCAGGCAGAGACCCCACACAAACAATGGGAGAACGTATAAACTCCGGGCAGATGTTGTCCTTCATGGGGCGAGAATTCACGAGCTGCAAGAAATCAGAGCTGGACAACAAAGCTACCCACGGGGCTGAGGTGCGTCCTCACACACATCAGTATATAGACATACCTCTATACACAGAAGTATATAAAGATACACATATACAGACACATAAACACATGCATACATATACAGACATCTGACAAGTTAAGAGGGATTTGGTCCTTCCAATATAACTTATACCCACCAGCAACATTCCTCCTCTCCCCTCCTTCACCAATACTCGCGAAATAAGACACATGACTGCTTGCAACTTGGGTTAGATGGCCACAGCAGCCTTTTATTAAACATGTTCATAACCAAAACAGGGGTGCCGGCAACAAAATGGCAACCCCACACAAATAAATACTGTAGACATTTTGTACATCTTTATACAGGCTAATAGATCCAGGCCAGAGGCAAACCCCACTACCAATAACTTTTTCCCTGGCCGCACAACACCAGCCCAGGGAATAAGAGTAATGACACCACCCAGTCAATACCCTTGACCATGCAGGACCTACGTCCACCACTAGCTTGGGATGTAACTGCCATTACTATCCCCCAAGATGCCCTTTTACGCAAAGGACACACACGTAACGAGCCTCTGACCCAGACCTATTCCCCACCACAGATCAGACCATGTGACCCCTTACACAGGCCGGTCCCGCAACCCCACCACCTCTTGTTCTATTGCCTCGCGCAACCCCAACATCCACAAGTCCGTGCCTATCTCATTTAAATGCACCCCATCGTTCCTCAAGTATTCTGAAGAGGGAGACTCCAATTCCCTATGACGTACCACTATTCCCCCATTTCTTACCACGAAACGAGCCACCGTCTTATTAACCTTAATCCTGGTTCTATTAAGGCTTTCCACAGACCTCGCTTATCTCCAATTTAGCCACCCCAAAATGTCTCACCATACCACCACAATCCCTGAATACAATGACCATAAGCGCAGGATATCAAATTTGATATCCCGAATTAACTCACGCGACGATCGCACACCAATGTCGTTCCCGCCAACATGCAGAACCAAAACATCCAGAGGCCGATCCACTCGACTGTAATAAGAAAATTTCGGCAACACCCTACTCCAAGTCATGCCGCGACTTCCCAACCACCTGATGGACGCCATCGACCTATCCTGTCCAAGCTGCCGACCATCAGGGCGAACATCGGCTC
Source organism: Phyllobates terribilis (assembly GCF_046119375.1). Classification (NCBI taxonomy): domain Eukaryota; kingdom Metazoa; phylum Chordata; class Amphibia; order Anura; family Dendrobatidae; genus Phyllobates; species Phyllobates terribilis. The sequence continues at coordinate 689,691,019 of NW_027362763.1, read as the reverse complement.
GCAACGCCCCCCAGAACACGAACGAGTGACCGAGAAATCAAACCAGGCACGGACCTAAGGTAAAAACAACCAATTCCATTAGAATGCACACATGCAATTAATACCCCAAAATTCACATAGTCCTCCATACAGTATAATGGGCCCCACATAGTCCTCCATACAGAATAATGGACCCCACATAGTCCTCCATACAGAATAATGGGCCCCACATAGTCCTCCATACAGTAGAATGGGCCCCACATCACTCTGCTGCTGTGATTTACTGAGTCGCAGAGTGCCAAAGGAAGCGTTGCGATTCCATATTATGGGACAAAATTGTGAGAGGAAGCAGTGTGGGGGTGGGTGGACCATATGGATTAGTGTTGGGACAGTATGGAGAGGAGGGAGCAGGGGGATCATTTGGAGAAGAGGGGGACATAATGGAGAGGTGGGGGGCCATATGGAAAAATGGGTGTTCAATATGAAGAAGTGGGGGGACAGTATGGAGAGGTTGGAGCGTAGAGGAAAATATGGGGGAACAGGATGGAGAATTGGGAGCATCTGAGGACCATATGGAGAAGTGGGAGTGTGGGGGGGTTGTATGGAGTAGTGGGGGCACAGTATGGTGAAGTGGGGGACAATATGGAGGAATGGGGGACCATATGGAGAAGTGGGGGATATTATGGAGAGGTGGGAGTTTGGGCCGACAGCATGGAGAAATGGGAGTGTGAGTGGACCGTATGGAGAAGTGGGTGTAGAATTTGAAGAAGTGGGGGACAGTGTAGAGAAGTGGGAACGTAGGGGACAATATGGAGAAATGGGGGTACAGGACGGAGAATTGGGAGTGTGAGGAGATTGTATGGAGAAGTAGGGGAACAGTATGTAGAGATAAGCGCATGGGGGGACAGTATGGAGAGGTGAGAGCGTGGGGGACAATATGAAGAAGTGGGGGCACAGTATGGAGAAGTTGGATTCATGTACTGACAGTGTATCTGATAATGGATTCATGTACTGACCGTGGTTCTGAATGTGTACAAATGTACCAATCCATAACTGATCAGAGGTCATCACCTAGCTGAGGCGGTCACCTTTCTGGCATTGGTTCCCTACTGTGGCTGTCACCCTGCTGTCGCCGTGACCCTGCTGCCGAAGTGGGAAAGGTAAGTGTGGCGCCCCTGCGGGATCAGTCGCCACAGAGGTACTGCATCTCAACCAGAGGTGTGGTATTTCACGCTCAAGTAAGGAAGGAGTATTGCCCGGGACCCTAACACCTGCATCCAACAGTACACTACTCCAGACCAGCAGGAGGGGCAAGATGCGTCGCTTCCCTGCTGAGCCCTGTCCCTGGCTGGAGTGGGGGGAACCAAAGTAGGGGGAACCATGTAGTGGGTGTGGGTGGAGGAAGAAGACAGGGGAGCATTTGTTAGGGATAGTATATAGAGCGAAGCCATCTTGGGAGAGTGGGGAGTCTGAGAGGAGAAGTAGAGGGAGCAGGAGCTCTGCAGGAGCTCTGCTCAGGAGGAGGGCCTAGAGAGAGGCCCAGGACAGACTGAGGAGGAGAGGAGCAGGAGAAAGGCTCCAGGAATGTGGAAGGGACCCCAGGGGTATGGGTAGTCCTGGAGGCCACCCGTACGCCCGAATCTGCCAGGAGGTGGAAGGGTCAGGTCGCACAGAGGGGGCCGGTTCCTAAACTAGCAGAGTTTTTTAAGCCTCAACTAGGAAACCAGAGGCTGCAGTATTTCAGGTACTGCAGCCAAAAGCCACATCTAATCACCAGAAAGGTGGCCACAGAGTACCCAGGGGACAGAGAAGACGTCGCCTGACAAGGTCCGCGACCAATGGCATGAGACACTGGGTGAAAGGTGCAGGGAGACGGCCAGAAGGAACACACAGAAGGGGGTCCCGTTATGTACTCCGGAGAGACCTGGGAGATTGCTGAACCTCTCCCTGAGTAAGCACAGGACGCCATGGGAAGTTACTCTAGTACTGGTAACTGGAAGTCTTAAGAAACCGTTAGTAAACCCAGAGGACTGCACCTTACTGTCTCTGTCATTATTATCTGCGCCATCACCCGTGCCATACTACCCTGCACCATCTTCAACACCTACAACATCTACACTGCCCTGGAGCTAAGCTCTACCTGTGGAGAGCTAAACCAACTCTGCTGCATTAACAACAGCTACAGAGGACCTGCTCCGCAGCGGTGGCTCCACATAGCCGCATTCCACAGGTGGCGTCACGAACTGTATATAAGAACTAAAATTCCCCTGTAAAAATAACCCCTTTTATTGACCGCCCTGGGTCACGGACCGGGTCACCGCCACTGTGACATCTCCCCTAGCAACGACCAGCCCGGCACCGAGTACCCCACGGCCCAGGGGGCGTGTCATAAGCGCCTTATAGAGCCAAAGGTGATAGGGACTTTTATCGTATATGAGGGATGTTAATATGAAGGCACAGTATCTTGTGGGCAGTATGCACAGGAGGAAACGCGTGGTTCTAGTGCTGTATTCATCTACTGTCCGTGGTTCTGGCACTGCATTCATTTACCAATAGTGGTTCTGGTGCTGCATTCATGTACTGACGGTGGTTCTATGTATATGGGAGCTGTGGGCTCACCATACTGTATATAGGGTAGCTGTGAGGAAATCATACTGTGTATAAGGAAGCTATGGGTTCACTATACTATATATAAAGGAGATAAAGGAGCTGTATATTGGGGGACCAGTGGACATTATAAAATGTCAAGTGGGCATTTAAGAAGCATTATTGTTATAGGGGCATTCAGAGTATTGTAGCCATCAGAGTCAAAATGTGGACACTTTTCTAGGGCATTTACACAGTGCATTAATCTTTTCAAGGGAGACATTTTAAGATCTAGATGGCACAAATGAGGCATTATTACGTTGTAAGGGGCATAGTGATTGGCATTATTATGTGGAGGAGCTCTGCTTCTGTACCACACAGCAGGTGCAGTAATAGGGACACATTCGACAGCAGCGGCTCAGTATTGGGGTTTCAGCAGGATGAGGAGTTTATGCAGGTTGGGAATAGATGGGGACGGGGCTGAAAATGTGAGAAGTCAAATGTGTTTTCATTGTAATCTCTGCAGACGAGTCGTGACTGGAAGAAGTTGTCATGTCGGTCTTAGCCAGATGGAAAAGATGGGAAAATGAACTACTCCACCAGAAAGAACGTCAGCTGTAAGTTACTATGTATAGCTGTACTGTAATTACTTATATGGTCTGCAGGTCTGGTATCTACCACTATGCGGTCAGGTCTGGTATCTACCACTATGGTATTTTCAGTAACAGCGCGGTCATCTGCTGAGGTTCCTCTATATCCACGATCAGGGTTCAACACCGTAGTTGCACACACTGTTACCTGGTTAGGGGCCCACTCAGATGTTTTGCCCCCCCTGAGCTGAGCCCTTAGTTACGCCTCTGCATCCAGCCCTACTGCCCCCCAGAGTATAACATCCGGCCCCTTCACCCCTAGTGTATAATGACGCGCCCAGGTAATGGGGACGACTCGGTACCCGGGCATTTGCCTGGTTTGGGGATGTTGCGGTGGTCGGCTCCCGGGCCCGTACCCTGGGGTCACTCTTGAAAAAGGGGATTGGAACTTGGACAAAATAAATAAGTAAATAGTTTGTGACGCCACCTGTGGTACCTGGTAAGGATTACCAGCGCTGCTGCAGACCTCCGGGGGGTGATGGGATGGCAGCTGGGATGTTTCTGCTCCCCACAGGCGGAGCGGGCCCCTGGGGCAGTGTGGAGTTTGGTGGGTGGTGATGCTGGGGCTTGTAGTGCAGGCGGGATGGCGCAGCAGGAGTAACTGATAGAGACAGGGGATTCGCTTCAATACCTTTACTGGTGCGGATGTCAGGTACAGTCCAGGGTACTCAGTAGGATGGGTGCACTTCAGGACTTCTCCCCAGTGAGCGGGTATAAGGCCTCCTGGTCCATGTCTGCCTCTCTTTATGCTCCTGGCCAGCCTGCAACTGGGCCTAGCTTATGTGTTGTGCTGTTCCTTCACCTGTTGCTTGGTAGTAGGACCTTCTTCTGGCAACTGTAGCACCCTGAGGACTCGGCTGCTACAGGGGTATTACGCCTCAAGCCAGAGGTGTGGTATTCCACTCCCGGGTAAGGATGGAGTGTGGGACTGAGCTCAGATAGCTGCATACACTACATACATCCCATTTCCGGGGGACAGACCGACGGTACTCCCACCAGTATATGTGCAGGTACGACAGTGTCTGTCCCTGGCTGGAGTGGGAGGGGGGTGGAACATCCCAGTAGTGTAGGGGCAGATAGGGGGAGCAGTCTGGGTAAGGCTAGGAGCTCATTGGGTGCTGGTCACCTGAGCTCACACATAGAGGGAGTATATAAGGTGGGCACCATCTTAGATCAGGGTCAGTCTGTCAGAGTTTAGCCTGAGGAGCAGAGCAGAGAAGCTCAGCCAGAAGGGCTGACAGGGAGTTGTGGTTCCGGCTGGGCCCAGCTCCAAGGCCAAGTCAGAGAGAGAGAGAGGAGTCAGAAGGACCCAGAGAGAAGAAGAAGGAACCCCAAGACCCCAGAATACAAACAGCAGGGTGAAGGGTTGGCACCCAGGGTACCGGATCCCAAGCTGGCAGAGAGAAAAGCACACCTTAGCCAGGAACCGGAGGTCGTGGGCAGGATCTGCCACGACCCTCACCAAATCCACTAGAAAGGCATACCAAGCATAGGGTCAGGGAGCCCAGAGGAGGCTTGACCAACAAGAGACCCGAGGGAGCCGGACATAAGTGGATCCCTGGTGGGAACGGCCAGTAGAAAGGACAGTCAGAAAGGAGCTCAGGACCACGCTCCAGAATTGCTTGGGGGTTGGCCGAGTCCAGGACCTGGTGGACGCAGCACGGCTCGGGTGGTCGCTTCAGGCCAGAGTGACCATAAGAACACCCGTAAGTAAAAAACCCCTGAACTGCACAGCCCGACTCTGAGTCTTCTTGCTTGATCATCCTGCACCTTCACAACCACCATCCTCTACATCTGACCCCCTGAGGCTATACCCCTCCCGTTGGGGGTTATACTACCACAGCTGCACACATACCACCAGCCTCAGCGGACCCTTCTGCAGCGGCGGCCTTTTGACCGCAAATCAACGGGTGGCGTAGTCGACACTAAGAACATCAATAACATCTATCAAGACTGCCACACACTGAGTTTGACACCCTGGGCACGGACCGGGTCGCCGCCACTCGGAGACTACAACCCCCATCTGATCCGGCTCCGGGTATCCCCCAAACAGCACTGGCCCAGGGGGCGCGTCAACTTTGGCGTAGTCGGCAGGATTTCGTGCCCGCAACCACCGGGTACTGCGTGCCTGAAGAAAAGTTCAAATTTACCTCAAGAAGAAGTCTCCCGCCGGTTCCAGAGGGTCCCCGCCATGGGACGCCATCACGGATCGTTTCCCGCCGGTTGCCCGCCATCTGCAGCTTTTTCCCGCCATCCACAGAGTTTCCCGCCACTGGGAGACGATTCCCGCCATTTCCAGAAGATTTCCCGCCTTGGAAGAGCGGACGCCATTATGGGCGTGCCAGAGGGTGGCAAGAGGTCACCTCCCATCGTGGGCCAGGTCAAGGAATGGCGCCAAAAGCGGAAACCGCCCCCACCAACGGAGACTGTGATGCTAGAGATGTCCATCAGCGTGAGAGAACTGCCCCTGGAACTGACAATCACAAAGTTGCCCCGGGACCACCTTCAATGTGGGCGGAGACAGAACAAAAGAGCGAAGATGGGTGCAGCCTGGAGGAGTCTGGAGAGAGCGCACCCGGAGACAAGAAGTCTGGAGAGGACTCCGGAGGAGCCGTACCCGGAGATGGAGGGAGAGGCAGGCAGCACCGACCCAGTGGTCAGGAGCCTGTTGCAAGCGACAACCCCAGAAGGCCTGGTGGAGATCCTGGCACAGCTCCCCCGAGACCGGGAGCGTGCACAGACCGCACTGGAGGGCTTGGCTCAGAGGATGGCCCGAGTGCAGCGGGACGTACTGGCCGCATGGAGCAGAGAGATGGCCCAGCAGGCTGGAACCCGCCAGCGAAGCACGCCACCCGAGACGAGGAGACAGACCGCCTCTGAGGATGGTGCAGGAGGAGTGAAGGCCGGAGACGGCGCCGAAGAGGGAGCTGAACAGATGGAGGCAGGTAAAGGGGACGTCACTACCCCGAGCCGAGAAACCGCGTGCCTGCCCCAGCTCCCCGTCGCAGAGCCCGAAATTCCCCCTGCCGTGCCCGTCGCTGCATCGTCACCGCTCCAGACAAGGCCTCAAGCAGAAGCCGCGGCCGCGACCCCTGTGACGTCACGCGCCTCAACCCTGAGCGCGGCAAAGCAGGAAACACCACCGGCCTGGTCGCAAGGTCTAGTACCAACAGCGCCCTCTACCTCCACTGAGCCACCGGCCTGGTCGCTGGGCCAAGTAACCCCGGGCGCCGCCGTCTTCACGGTGCCCTTTACGTTCAGGGTACCCCAGGCCTGGTCGCAAGGCCTGGCGAACCCGGGCGCCGCTACCACCACCGCGCCCTCAACATCTAGAGTGCCGCACCTGGGTGAAGACTTGTTTGCCCAGCACACTTGCCCGGATGGGCAGCCCTTTATATGGCCACCGGAGTACTACCAACTGGAACTCCAAAAAGCAAGGCCCCTGTGCGAGCCCCTGATTCCGGCTCCGAAGCCCGCTAAGAGGACCCCGCTCCCGCTGGAAGAAGCGCAGTTCGAGTGGGACCCCACCGGAGGAGACCTCATGGGGTTCACTCAGGAAACTCGGGCAGCCGCAGCGGAGCGTGTGGAGTGCTGCCGCCAGCAGTTGGCAGTCTTCGAGCAAGAACGGAGAGAGAGGCGGGTCCGTGAGCAGCGGCTGCAGGAACAGAGCGCAGGGCAGAAGAGCAGGACCAGGAGGAACCCCCGTGCAGCTCATGGTCCCCGTGCCACCGGGACTGTGATTAAATTCCAAATGCAGCACGGGTGGGGCTTCATAAGAGATCACCACACCCCCGGCGACGTCTTCGTGACCAGAAGAGACGTCGAGTCCCATCTGCCGGAGGGACACAGAGGTCGTGACCTATATGTAGGGGACGAGGTCACGTTCACCCGGCACAAGTGTGCCAAAGGACCCTACGCCCTCCATGTACACCGGCTGACGGAGGAGGAGCTACGGTGTGAAGAGGAGCAAGAGGATCCGGACGGGTCTGAAGGAGGAGCAGGAGTACGCCGTCATTAAAGTACGGTAAAGAGACTGTACATAGTTACCCGTCAGGGTATAAGAACTGTTACTGCTGCTAGTTAAAATATAGTCCCCGTTGGGACCAGCAAATTGAACTGAAACCCGTGTGTCCCTATTCCCACTGACCGAGGACTGAGAGCGGTCATTCCTTTCCTAACACCTGGCCGAGGACTGAGAGCGGCCATATTTCCCCTTGTATATAGTTGCGCTTTTTAAGGCGCCCCCTACTGATTTTATAGGAAACTGTTGTTTTTCTACAAGAGACTGTCGCACTTTACCCGGTCACAAGTTGCACCGTGGCCGGAGGAACAAGAAAGTTTACAAGAATGTTTATTATGAAAAAGTTTTATGCTGCAGAAATATATATATAATGTTTTATATGTTTATGTTTTTGAAAAAAATTGTATGTTTATGGATGTTTTATTCTTTTACAGCCCGAGGACGTGCTGTGATTTACCAGGGGGGAATGTAGCACCCTGAGGACTCGGCTGCTACAGGGGTATTACGCCTCAAGCCAGAGGTGTGGTATTCCACTCCCGGGTAAGGATGGAGTGTGGGACTGAGCTCAGATAGCTGCATACACTACATACATCCCATTTCCGGGGGACAGACCGACGGTACTCCCACCAGTATATGTGCAGGTACGACAGTGTCTGTCCCTGGCTGGAGTGGGAGGGGGGTGGAACATCCCAGTAGTGTAGGGGCAGATAAGGGGAGCAGTCTGGGTAAGGCTAGGAGCTCATTGGGTGCTGGTCACCTGAGCTCACACATAGAGGGAGTATATAAGGTGGGCACCATCTTAGATCAGGGTCAGTCTGTCAGAGTTTAGCCTGAGGAGCAGAGCAGAGAAGCTCAGCCAGAAGGGCTGACAGGGAGTTGTGGTTCCGGCTGGGCCCAGCTCCAAGGCCAAATCAGAGAGAGAGAGAGGAGTCAGAAGGACCCAGAGAGAAGAAGAAGGAACCCCAAGACCCCAGAATACAAACAGCAGGGTGAAGGGTTGGCACCCAGGGTACTGGATCCCAAGCTGGCAGAGAGAAAAGCACACCTTAGCCAGGAACCGGAGGTTGTGGGCAGGATCTGCCACGACCCTCACCAAATCCACTAGAAAGGCATACCAAGCATAGGGTCAGGGAGCCCAGAGGAGGCTTGACCAACAAGAGACCCGAGGGAGCCGGACATAAGTGGATCCCTGGTGGGAACGGCCAGTAGAAAGGACAGTCAGAAAGGAGCTCAGGACCACGCTCCAGAATTGCTTGGGGGTTGGCCGAGTCCAGGACCTGGTGGACGCAGCACGGCTCGGGTGGTCGCTTCAGGCCAGAGTGACCATAAGAACACCCGTAAGTAAAAAACCCCTGAACTGCACAGCCCGACTCTGAGTCTTCTTGCTTGATCATCCTGCACCTTCACAACCACCATCCTCTACATCTGACCCCCTGAGGCTATACCCCTCCCGTTGGGGGTTATACTACCACAGCTGCACACATACCACCAGCCTCAGCGGACCCTTCTGCAGCGGCGGCCTTTTGACCGCAAATCAACGGGTGGCGTAGTCGACACTAAGAACATCAATAACATCTATCAAGACTGCCACACACTGAGTTTGACACCCTGGGCACGGACCGGGTCGCCGCCACTCGGAGACTACAACCCCCATCTGATCCGGCTCCGGGTATCCCCCAAACAGCACTGGCCCAGGGGGCGCGTCAACTTTGGCGTAGTCGGCAGGATTTCGTGCCCGCAACCACCGGGTACTGCGTGCCTGAAGAAAAGTTCAAATTTACCTCAAGAAGAAGTCTCCCACCGGTTCCAGAGGGTCCCCGCCATGGGACGCCATCACGGATCGTTTCCCGCCGGTTGCCCGCCATCTGCAGCTTTTTCCCGCCATCCACGGAGTTTCCCGCCACTGGGAGACGATTCCCGCCATTTCCAGAAGATTTCCCGCCTTGGAAGAGCGGACGCCATTATGGGCGTGCCAGAGGGTGGCAAGAGGTCACCTCCCATCGTGGGCCAGGTCAAGGAATGGCGCCAAAAGCGGAAACCGCCCCCACCAACGGAGACTGTGATGCTAGAGATGTCCATCAGCGTGAGAGAACTGCCCCTGGAACTGACAATCACAAAGTTGCCCCGGGACCACCTTCAATGTGGGCGGAGACAGAACAAAAGAGCGAAGATGGGTGCAGCCTGGAGGAGTCTGGAGAGAGCGCACCCGGAGACAAGAAGTCTGGAGAGGACTCCGGAGGAGCCGTACCCGGAGATGGAGGGAGAGGCAGGCAGCACCGACCCAGTGGTCAGGAGCCTGTTGCAAGCGACAACCCCAGAAGGCCTGGTGGAGATCCTGGCACAGCTCCCCCGAGACCGGGAGCGTGCACAGACCGCACTGGAGGGCTTGGCTCAGAGGATGGCCCGAGTGCAGCGGGACGTACTGGCCGCATGGAGCAGAGAGATGGCCCAGCAGGCTGGAACCCGCCAGCGAAGCACGCCACCCGAGACGAGGAGACAGACCGCCTCTGAGGATGGTGCAGGAGGAGTGAAGGCCGGAGACGGCGCCGAAGAGGGAGCTGAACAGATGGAGGCAGGTAAAGGGGACGTCACTACCCCGAGCCGAGAAACCGCGTGCCTGCCCCAGCTCCCCGTCGCAGAGCCCGAAATTCCCCCTGCCGTGCCCGTCGCTGCATCGTCACCGCTCCAGACAAGGCCTCAAGCAGAAGCCGCGGCCGCGACCCCTGTGACGTCACGCGCCTCAACCCTGAGCGCGGCAAAGCAGGAAACACCACCGGCCTGGTCGCAAGGTCTAGTACCAACAGCGCCCTCTACCTCCACTGAGCCACCGGCCTGGTCGCTGGGCCAAGTAACCCCGGGCGCCGCCGTCTTCACGGTGCCCTTTACGTTCAGGGTACCCCAGGCCTGGTCGCAAGGCCTGGCGAACCCGGGCGCCGCTACCACCACCGCGCCCTCAACATCTAGAGTGCCGCACCTGGGTGAAGACTTGTTTGCCCAGCACACTTGCCCGGATGGGCAGCCCTTTATATGGCCACCGGAGTACTACCAACTGGAACTACAAAAAGCAAGGCCCCTGTGCGAGCCCCTGATTCCGGCTCCGAAGCCCGCTAAGAGGACCCCTCTCCCGCTGGAAGAAGCGCAGTTCGAGTGGGACCCCACCGGAGGAGACCTCATGGGGTTCACTCAGGAAACTCGGGCAGCCGCAGCGGAGCGTGTGGAGTGCTGCCGCCAGCAGTTGGCAGTCTTCGAGCAAGAACGGAGAGAGAGGCGGGTCCGTGAGCAGCGGCTGCAGGAACAGAGCGCAGGGCAGAAGAGCAGGACCAGGAGGAACCCCCGTGCAGCTCATGGTCCCCGTGCCACCGGGACTGTGATTAAATTCCAAATGCAGCACGGGTGGGGCTTCATAAGAGATCACCACACCCCCGGCGACGTCTTCGTGACCAGAAGAGACGTCGAGTCCCATCTGCCGGAGGGACACAGAGGTCGTGACCTATATGTAGGGGACGAGGTCACGTTCACCCGGCACAAGTGTGCCAAAGGACCCTACGCCCTCCATGTACACCGGCTGACGGAGGAGGAGCTACGGTGTGAAGAGGAGCAAGAGGATCCGGACGGGTCTGAAGGAGGAGCAGGAGTACGCCGTCATTAAAGTACGGTAAAGAGACTGTACATAGTTACCCGTCAGGGTATAAGAACTGTTACTGCTGCTAGTTAAAATATAGTCCCCGTTGGGACCAGCAAATTGAACTGAAACCCGTGTGTCCCTATTCCCACTGACCGAGGACTGAGAGCGGTCATTCCTTTCCTAATACCTGGCCGAGGACTGAGAGCGGCCATATTTCCCCTTGTATATAGTTGCGCTTTTTAAGGCGCCCCCTACTGATTTTATAGGAAACTGTTGTTTTTCTACAAGAGACTGTCGCACTTTACCCGGTCACAAGTTGCACCGTGGCCGGAGGAACAAGAAAGTTTACAAGAATGTTTATTATGAAAAAGTTTTATGCTGCAGAAATATATATATAATGTTTTATATGTTTATGTTTTTGAAAAAAAATGTATGTTTATGGATGTTTTATTCTTTTACAGCCCGAGGACGTGCTGTGATTTACCAGGGGGGAATGTAGCACCCTGAGGACTCGGCTGCTACAGGGGTATTACGCCTCAAGCCAGAGGTGTGGTATTCCACTCCCGGGTAAGGATGGAGTGTGGGACTGAGCTCAGATAGCTGCATACACTACATACATCCCATTTCCGGGGGACAGACCGACGGTACTCCCACCAGTATATGTGCAGGTACGACAGTGTCTGTCCCTGGCTGGAGTGGGAGGGGGGTGGAACATCCCAGTAGTGTAGGGGCAGATAAGGGGAGCAGTCTGGGTAAGGCTAGGAGCTCATTGGGTGCTGGTCACCTGAGCTCACACATAGAGGGAGTATATAAGGTGGGCACCATCTTAGATCAGGGTCAGTCTGTCAGAGTTTAGCCTGAGGAGCAGAGCAGAGAAGCTCAGCCAGAAGGGCTGACAGGGAGTTGTGGTTCCGGCTGGGCCCAGCTCCAAGGCCAAATCAGAGAGAGAGAGAGGAGTCAGTAGGACCCAGAGAGAAGAAGAAGGAACCCCAAGACCCCAGAATACAAACAGCAGGGTGAAGGGTTGGCACCCAGGGTACCGGATCCCAAGCTGGCAGAGAGAAAAGCACACCTTAGCCAGGAACCGGAGGTCGTGGGCAGGATCTGCCACGACCCTCACCAAATCCACTAGAAAGGCATACCAAGCATAGGGTCAGGGAGCCCAGAGGAGGCTTGACCAACAAGAGACCCGAGGGAGCCGGACATAAGTGGATCCCTGGTGGGAACGGCCAGTAGAAAGGACAGTCAGAAAGGAGCTCAGGACCACGCTCCAGAATTGCTTGGGGGTTGGCCAAGTCCAGGACCTGGTGGACGCAGCACGGCTCGGGTGGTCGCTTCAGGCCAGAGTGACCATAAGAACACCCGTAAGTAAAAAACCCCTGAACTGCACAGCCCGACTCTGAGTCTTCTTGCTTGATCATCCTGCACCTTCACAACCACCATCCTCTACATCTGACCCCCTGAGGCTATACCCCTCCCGTTGGGGGTTATACTACCACAGCTGCACACATACCACCAGCCTCAGCGGACCCTTCTGCAGCGGCGGCCTTTTGACCGCAAATCAACGGGTGGCGTAGTCGACACTAAGAACATCAATAACATCTATCAAGACTGCCACACACTGAGTTTGACACCCTGGGCACGGACCGGGTCGCCGCCACTCGGAGACTACAACCCCCATCTGATCCGGCTCCGGGTATCCCCCAAACAGCACTGGCCCAGGGGGCGCGTCACAACCACTATCCCTGGTAACGCTGGGGCCTTCGTGGTTCCTGGTCCTGTTAAGGGTTTAGCTTCAGGTCGGCCAGGGACTTGTAGTCCTCCTGGTATGTCGATGATCCCTACTGGGTATAAAGGACCCTGTAGGCGCGGACCCAGTGTCCGGTTTGTATATTCGGGGTGAGCCTATGATGCTCCTTTGCCCCCTCAACTCCTCTCTCCTCTCCTCTTTGCCGTCGGCCACACTCGGTGCCCTCAGAACTCAGCAGCAGACGTGCTGCATCTTCGCTGCTCTCAGCGTCAGCACGCTCTCAGACTCTCTGACTCTGTCTGACTCACTGAACTGCCTGGCTCCACCCTCCATATATATATCCCTAACGGGCTCCCTCTGGTGGTATGAGGTGGAAGGGTGGAGGTGTTTATATGTAACGAGGGCCTCTTGTGGAGAAGTCCATCCATGCACCCTGGGTCCTGTGGTACCTGTGAACAGCAGGGTGCCACATTCCGCCCTAGTACAATTCAGTACTCCCGGACTGAAGCATTTTGTAAAAATAGGTTAACAACAATAACAAAAATAATTACATTTTCTTATATAAAACACTCTTCTTAGAGTCTCAGTGAGATCCATTACTGGTGTCCATCTCACTGGTGAAGGTGTAACAACAGGAATATGAGGGACTCGCCTGAAAACCCTCAACGTAGGCCCTGGGCGTGGCTACAGGGCATAAGTGATCCAGGTGCTGGACCACGTCTTCGGCCACGCCAAACGGGTTTTTGTTCTGTAGTCATTTAAGGGGCACTTTGATAAGTGCAAAATATATACAAGGACAGGTTTTGGCTGCTCACAGTCCTCAGCCTACAAGTCTTTGTACCCTGACGGGTAACTAAATAAACATATTATTGACAGTTTGTACAATGAATAATAGGCAATACCCAACTGGGTAACTATTTACATGGTAGACACTTCGTGCTTATTCGCTAAACCGGGCAGGGATTTGTCCTTGTGTGCTGCGTGTGGACCTTCGTAGCACTGGGGTGTCACTAGTGTCTGTGCGTACCCTTTCTGTTAATCTAGCAGGTGTACATGCTGGTAGATTATAGAACTGCCTTAATATCTCTATGGGACTGGCAAGTACACTGTCCACTGGGCCTGCAGGCTCTGCTTCAACGGGTGATCCTCCACTGACTGGGGACTCTTCCTGTTCCTGAGCAGGTTCTTCTAGGGCGCTCACAGGTTTTTCTTGTGGCTGATAGAAGTGTATTACGGGTATAATCACTGCTCCATCAAGTTGAGGCCAGCCCGCAGGGAAATCTCCTAGAACTGGGTGAAGCACGTCTTCCTTGGGTTCTTCCGGTGCTATAGGAGGTACTTCGTCCTCCGTTGTCTTCAGTAGACCTGGGCTCACCTTCAAGTGGTCTCTTGAGACTGTTGCAGTTGTTTTTCCTCCATCTTTGCTAATCAGGCAAGTTTTACTGTTGTCAAATATGGAGTTCAACACTGTGTAGGGCTCTCTTTCCCACTGGTCATCGAGCTTGTGACTTCTTCTCTTCTGCTTTAGCACTATCTCTCCAGGTGCCAAGGGTTCTGCTGGTGCATGTTTATTGTACTGTTCTTCCTGTCTCTCCCTTACTCTGTTCAGACTGTCTTCGACACAGGCCTGTACTCTCCTCTACTGTTTTTGCCGATTTGTATCCCAGTCTTCAGTGGACATATCTGCTTCCGGTTCTACCACTCAGAGTTCCAGGTCCATGGGCAACTTTCCGGGTCTTGCTCTCATGAGGTACGCTGGGGTACAATTTGTAGAACTCACAGGTATGTGATTATACAGATCTACCAGGTCAGGTAGTTTGTCTGGCCACTGAGTTCTTTCTTCCAAGGGTAAGGTTTTCAGCAGGTCTATGACGATGTTGTTCATTTTCTCACACAAACCATTGGTCTGAGGGTGGCACGGCGTAGTCCGGATCTTTTTGCATCCGTACAGGTGGCAGAATTCTTTAAACAGCTCGGCTTCAAAGGCAGGGCCTTGATCCGTCAGCACTTTGTCTGGATATCCATGGGGCATGCAGAAGTATGCTTGGAACGTTCTTGCTGCAGTCTCTGCTGTCAGGTCCTTGACAGGGGCTACCACCAGGAACCGGGAATAATGATCTACCATGGTCAGTGCATAGGAGTAGCCTGACCTGCTGGGTGACAGCTTGACGTGATACCAGAGCGACGATCTCCAGGGGCTGGGTTGTCTTGATGGACTGCAAGGGTGCTTTCTGGCTGCTGTAGTCTTTTCTTCTGAGGCTACAGGACCCACAATTTCGGAACCACCTCTCTATGGAGCTCCGCATTCCAACCCAGTAGAACCGGTCCTTCAGCAGGGTTTCCAGCTTCTTCCAGCCAAAGTTACCTGCTTGATCGTGGTAGGCTTCCAACACCATCTGGATATCTGTCCTGGGCACAACAATCTGCCACACCATTTCATGGGTCTTGGGGTTAACAAACAGTACAGACCAAAAGTTTGGATACACCTTCTCATTTAAAGATTTTTCTGTATTTTCATGACTATGAAAATTGTACATTCACACTGAAGGTATCAAAACTATGAATTAACACATGTGGAATTATATACTTAACAAAAAAGTGTGAAACAACTGAAAATATGTCTTATATTCTAGGTTCTTCAAAGTAGCCACCTTTTGCTTTGATGACTGCTTTGCACACTCTTGGCATTCTCTTGATGAGCTTCAAGAGGTAGTCACCGGAAATGGTTTTCACTACACAGGTGTTCCCTGTCAGGTTTAATAAGTGGGATTTCTTGCCTTATAAATGTGGTTGGGACCATCAGTTGTGTTGTGCAGATGTCTGGTGGATACACAGCTGATAGTCCTACTGAATAGACTGTTAGAATTTTTATTACGGCAAGAAAAAAGCAGCTAAGTAAAGAAAAACAAGTGGCCATCATTACTTTAAGAAATGAAGGTCAGTCAGTCCGAAAAATTGGGAAAACTTTGAAAGTGTCCCCAAGTGCAGTTGCAAAAACCATCAAGCGCTACAAAGAAACTGGCTCGCATGAGGACCGCCCCAGGAAAGGAAGACCAAGAGTCACCTCTGATTCTGAGGATAAGTTTATCCGAGTCACCAGCCTCAGAAATCGCATGTTAACTGCAGCTCAGATTAGAGAACAGGTCAATGCTACACAGAGTTCTAGCAGCAGACACATCTCTTCAACAACTGTTAAGAGGAGACTTTGTGCAGCAGGCCTTCATGGTAAAATAGCTGCTAGGAAACCACTGCTAAGGACAGGCTACAAGCAGAAGAGACTTGTTTGAGCTAAAGAACACAAGGAATGGACATTAGACCAGTGGAAATCTGTGCTTTGGTCTGATGAGTCCAAATTTGAGATCTTTGGTTCCAACCACTGTGTCTTTGTGCGACGCAGAAAAGGTGAACGGATGGACTCTACATGCCTGGTTCCCACCGTGAAGCATGGAGGAGGAGGTGTGATGGTGTGGGGGTGCTTTGCTGGTGACACTGTTGGGGATTTATTCAAAATTGAAGGCATACTGAACCAGCATGGCTACCACAGCATCTTGCAGCGGCATGCTATTCCATCCGGTTTGCGTTTAGTTGGACCATCATTTATTTTTCAACAGGACAATGACCCCAAACACACCTCCAGGCTGTGTAAGGGCTATTTGACCAAGAAGGAGAGTGATGGGGTGCTACGCCAGATGACATGGCCTCCACAGTCACCAGACCTGAACCCAATCGAGATGGTTTGGGGTGAGCTGGACCGCAGAGTGAAGGCAAAAGGGCCAACAAGTGCTAAGCATCTCTGGGAACTCCTTCAAGATTGTTGGAAGACCATTTCCGGTGACTACCTCTTGAAGCTCATCAAGAGAATGCCAAGAGTGTGCAAAGCAGTCATCAAAGCAAAAGATGGCTACATTGAAGAACCTAGAATATAAGAAATATTTTCAGTTGTTTCACACTTTTTTGTTAAGTATATAATTCCACATGTGTTAATTCATAGTTTTGATGCATTAAGTGTGAATGTACAATTTTCATAGTCATGAAAATACAGAAAAATCTTTAAATGAGAAGGTGTGTCCAAACTTTTGGTCTGTACTGTATCTTCTGCACAGCTTCTCTCTGTAGATGAATAGTCGGCTTCTTTCATTTCACAGTTGCTTGGCTTGTGGAGGAGCATCCTTCTCCAGGTGAGAACCTTCCTGGGTGATCAGTCTTTTGATGAGGCTGACAACCGGGTCACTGTCTTGAGTCTCCTTCCAACTGTGGTGGGGTAGAGGATTCAGCGTCCTTCCCTGACGTCTTCTGGTGACGTGTTGCTCATGGACCACTCCGCTTCAGTGGAAAGCAGGTAACTCAACTTCCTCTAAATCATCCACTTCATCCTCGGTGTCTGACTGGTGAGGCATCCTTGACAGGGCATCAGCATTGGTGTTCTTGTGACCTGCCCGGTACTTGATGGTGAACTGATAATTTGACAGTCTGGCCACCCAACGCTGTTCCATGGCTCCCAACCTGGCTGTCTCCAGGTGTGGCAAGGGACTGTTGTCAGTAAAAGCTGTAAACTTAGTTGAGGCTAGGTAATGCTTGAACCTTTCAGTGATAGCCCAGACCAAGGCCAGGAACTCCGGCTTAAAGGAACTGTAGTTCTCCGGGTTCCTCTCGGTAGGGCGTAGCTTCCTGCTGGCATACGCAATTACCTTCTCTCTTCCATTTTGCTTCTGGGACAACACAGCTCCCAGTCCCTCGTTGATGGCGTCGGTGTACAGCAGGAAAGGCTGGCTGTAGTCAGGGTAAGCCAGGATTTCTTCACCAGTCAGGATTTCCTTCATTACTGCAAAGGATTTGGCCTGTTCTTTGCCCCACTGGAATGGGGGACTCTTTCCTCTTTTGGACTGTCCTACCAGGAGGTCTTGTAGAGGTGCTACCTTTTTGTTATAGTCCTTTATGAACCTCCTGTAGTACCCGACCAGTCCCAGGAATTGCCGTACTTTGATGCTTCTCGGTTCAGGCCACTTCTGGATGGCAGTGACCTTCTCCGGGTCTGGTGCTACTCCCTCTGAGCTGACTACGTGCCCCAGGTACTGAACCTTCTGCTTGAGCAATTGGCATTTAGAAGGCTTTAGTTTCATCCCATACCGGGACAATGCTTCAAATACCTCCGCCAGGTGCTTCAGATGGTCCTCATACGTCCTCGAGTAGACGATAACGTCATCCAGATACAGCAGCACTGTCTCGAAGTTCCGATGTCCCACGCAACACTCCATCAGCCTCTGGAACGTTCCGGGTGCATTGCAGAGTCCAAACGGCATACTGTTGAACTCGCACAGTCCCATCGGGGTGGTGAAGGCCGTCTTCTCCCGGTCTTCCTCAGCAACAGAGACTTGCCAGCACCCGCTAGTGAGATCCAGTGTAGAGAAGTAATTGGCAGATTTTAATGCAGCCAGGGATTCCTCTATATGGGGCAAAGGGTATGCATATTTATGTGTTATGCGATTAATCTGTCTATAATCTACACACATCCTCATGCTACCGTCCTTTTTCCTGACCAGGACCAGGGGAGCTGCCCAAGAGCTACAGCTATCCCTTACTACCCCTGGCTTTTTCATGTCACGCAACATTTCCTTGGCTTTCTGATAATGTGCTGGTGGTATGGGTCGGTAACGCTCCTTAATGGGTGGATGGTTACCGGTGGGTATGTGGTGTTGTACCCCTTTAACCCTTCCAAAGTCAAGTGGGTGTTTACTAAATACTTGTTCATATTCCTGAACCACTCTGTAAACACCGTGTTTCTGATGGACAGGAGTGGCGTCAGTCCCAACATGGAGCTGTTGACACCAATCCTCCAGCTGAGCTTCGGAGTCATTGTCCTCCACTGCATCTGGTGGGGTCAAGGATTCCACTGTGTGTATGGCATCATTATCCACAGTATACAACCTGGCAACAGTGGCCTATCTTGGCAATTTGACTTCCTGCTCCCCACAATTTAGGAGTCGTACGGGCACTCTCCGAATGCGTACGTCAACTACCCCTCTAGCAGTTAAGAATGTAGGTCTGTGCTCTGAGCTAATGGGCTCCACTACCGTCTGGTAGTTCTGTCCCTTGAGACCTATTGCTGCCCTACACCAAATCAGCATCTCACTCATTGGGGGAATCACAATGGGTATCGGGTCTGTCACCCGTACATTACCAATCTCACCACCTGTTAGCTTTACCTGTTTCTGGAACAGGAGGGCTCGAATCTTTCTCTGGAGCATCTTCCTCTGCCCTGGTTTGGCGGTGTCAGCAATCTGTTGGAGCAAAAACAACACTTCTCCCAAACAGTTACCAACAATATTTGTACCAAGTATCATATACAGTGGTGGCCAAAAGTATTGGCACCCCTGCAATTCTGTCAGATAATACTCAGTTTCTTCCTGAAAATGATTGCAATCACAAATTCTTTGGTATTATTATCTTCATTTAATTTGCTTGCAAGGAAAAAACACAAAAGAGAATGAAGCAAAAATCAAATCATTGATCATTTCACACAAAACTCCAAAAATGGGCCAGACAAAAGTATTGGCACCCTCAGCCTAATACTTGGTTGCATAACCTTTAGCCAAAATAACTGCGAACAACCGCTTCCGGTAACTATCAATGAGTTTCTTACAATGCTCTGCTGGAATTGTAGACCATTCTTCTTTGGCAAACTGCTCCAGGTCCCTGATATTTGAAGGGTGCCTTCTCCAAACTGCCATTTTGAGATCTCTCCACAGGTGTTCTATGGGATTCAGGTCTGGACTCATTGCTGGCCACCTTAGAAGTCTCCAGTGCTTTCTGTCAAACCATTTTATAGTGCTTTTGGAAGTGTGTTTTGGGTCATTGTCCTGCTGGAAGACCCATGACCTCTGAGGGAGACCCAGCTTTCTCACACTGGGCCCTACATTATACTGCAAAATTTGTTGGTAGTCTTCAGACTTCATAATGCCATGCACATGGTCAAGCAGTCCAGTGCCAGAGGCAGCAAAGCAACCCCAAAACATCAGGGAACCTCCGCCATGTTTGACTGTAGGGACCGTGTTCTTTTCTTTGAATGCCTCTTTTTTTTTCCTGTACACTCTATGTTTTTTCCCAAAAAGCTCTACTTTTGTCTCATCTGACCAGAGAACATTCTTCCAAAACGTTTTAGGCTTTCTCAGGTAAGTTTTGGCAAACTCCAGCCTGGCTTTTTTATGTCTCGGGGTAAGAAGTGGGGTCTTCCTGGGTATCCTACCATACAGTCCCTTTTCATTCAGACGCCGATGGATAGTACGGGTTGACACTGCTGTACCCTCGGACTGCAGGGCAGCTTGAACTTGTTTGGATGTTAGTCGAGGTTCTTCATCCACCATCCGCACAATCTTGTGTTGAAATCTCTCGTCAATTTTTCTTTTCCGTCCACATCTAGGGAGGTTAGCCACAGTGCCATGGGCTTTAAACTTCTTGATGACACTGCGCACGGAAGACACAGGAACATTCAGGTCGTTGGAGATGGACTTGTAGCCTTGAGATTGCTCATGCTTCCTCACAATTTGGTTTCTCAAGTCCTCAGACAGTTCTTTGGTCTTCTTTCTTTTCTCCATGCTCAATGTGGTACACACAAGGACACAGGACAGAGGTTGAGTCAACTTTAATCCATGTTAACTGGCTGCAAGTGTGATTTAGTTATTGCCAACACCTGTTAGGTGCCACAGGTAAGTTACAGGTGCTGTTAATTACACGAATTAGAGAAGCATCACATGATTTTTCAAACAGTGCCAATACTTTTGTCCACCCCCTTTTTTAGGTTTGGTGTGGAATTATATACAATTTGGCTTTAGGACAATTCTTTTTGTGTTTTTTCATTGAAGACAAATTAAATGAAGAAAATAATACCCATGAATTTGTGATTGCAATCATTTTCAGGAAGAAACTGAATATTATCTGACAGAATTGCAGGGGTGCCAATACTTTTGGCCACCACTGTACAAGTCTGTATCACCAGGGTTAGATTCTATGACAATTAGTCCTTGGTCCTTCAGTTCCACTCTTTCCACCTTCACTGTCACATCCTTAACCCCTACTAGGTTAAGAGGAAGGCCGTTAGAGGCATACACAGAGAGGTTCGGGGCTGGTGGGTGGAGTTCATCTATGGACCAGTACCTTTTGTAGAGCACATCAGGTATGATGGTTACCTGTGAGCCGGTGTCCAGTAATGCAGGTGTAGCTATACCGTTCAGCACGATGGACAGGAAAGGCCTTCCTCCTACGAACTGGTGGTACCAGCTTGATGGGCCTGGTTGATTTACTCCTGGGTGTCGGCCCTCGGCCCCAGGGTTTGCCCGTTTAAAGTACAGTTACGCGCGGTGTGGCCTGCCTTGTGGCAGCGGTAGCAGATGAAGTCTCCTGGAGGGCAACGTTGGTCATTGGTCCTCCCACGGGGTGGCGTTGTCCTCCTACGGGGTGGTGTCGTCCTCCTTCTTCTCCTCATCCAGGGGACATCCTCAGGACTGTCGGCGAGTAGGATCCTTCCTTCCGGCTCGGGCTCCGCCTGTAGCTGGAGGGTGCTCAGGACAGTGGCCAGGGTTTTACTCAGCTGACGCACTTCAGAGCGCAGGTTGTCCAGCTCACTAGGGGGCACTGTTTGCATCTTTGTTTCAGCCGTCAATGAAGGAGCAGTGGGTAATGCGGCTACTGGGGTGGCCCCACCCTGGTAACGCTGGATAGCAGTCCCTGATGTATCCAGGGGCTCTAGACCCTTAATAGCCATGTCCTTCAGGGTGTCAAAGGTTGCATCTGGATGATCTAAGGCCCGCCACCGTACAGTTCTGCTCTCCTCCTGTGACCTCAACCCCCGGATGAATTGTTCTGTCAGCATTTTATTCTCATCTTGTATGCTGGCTGGACTAACCTGTTTCAGGGCCCGCAGGGCTTCCTGTAAGCGCCAGGCATAGTCCCGGATACTGTCCTCAAGTTTCTGGGTACAGTGGTAGACCCTCATCCGGAGATCTGTCTCAGTGCGGTTTTCAAAGACAGTTTGCAGTCTCTTAAAGATAATGGATACTGATTCCTGGTCTGCGGCTGGCCAGGTTTCAACTTCCCGCTCTGCGGCACCAGTCAATTGTCCCAGCACAACAGCGGCTCTCTGTTTACCAGTCATTGAGTACATATCCAGTACACCGCATATTTTCCTTTTGAATCCAGACAGGGTGTCTGGTTTGCCATCATACTGGGGAAGCCATTTTGCTCCAGGTATATACAGAAGGGCCATTGGTATCAAGGGAGTCACGACCCCTGCTGGTGGGGCAGCCGCTCCGGCCTGAGCAGCGCCGGGCGCAAGTTAAGCATCGAGAGCGTTAACCGGTGCTCCGGCGTCTTGCTTGTCGTCGGCCATGGACACCAATAAACCTAATGGGCCAAACTGACCTAGAATACACCAAAAATAATAAGGGCAAAAAAACAACTATAAGACCCAAAGTTGAAAAAATGCCAATACTTTAATGAAATACATATTAAAAAATACATACAATAATAAAAACAAGACACACCGCAGATGAAAAAAGTGGTGGGGTGCCTGGACCCATAGTGTGTGTAAGCTGACAACTATGTCATTCAGATAGCTAACATAAATATATAGTTAGTAATCAATACAAGGCATGGTATTAAATATCTCAAGCAACAGAGAAGAAATATATATAGTTGTCACAGAGAATAATAACAATCCATACATATATACATTAGTAATTAGCAGATAACCTCTGTTGGTCCAATATACCAGTACAATCACATATATAAATATCAATGCCCAAAGGGACTATAAAAAAAAGGACTGAGATATAACCATAGTTACCGATGAGCTCAGGTCAGAGGTCCAGGCACCCACCACGCACACGACGCGCCTTTCGCACAGGAAATGCTTCGTCCAGGGGTGATGGGATGCTGGGATGGGTAGATATATATAGGGATCCCTAGCCAATGCCGTTCCAATTAGTCATCATATGCACCTGCGTCGTAATAGTCAACAGCTACCTAACCCGTGAATACCGTTGCCATGAATACCTGTGCGCTGTTTCACTACCGCAAAGGAGCGTTGTCTCCGTACTGTACATCGTACCCCGGAACTTCCGGGTTCAAACATAGTTGAGAAAAAGTTTTTCCCGTCATGTGACACAAATGGTCACATGATCGGGACTGAATCACGTGATTTGTGTTTTACCCTATTCAACGCATGCGGAATAGCCGCCATTCTAACCAAGGCAGGCAGGATTCCCAAAGACACAGAAAGAATGGCTATAGAGATCCAGGAGAAATATATCACGAAACAAATAATTAGTACAAATGAACATGAAAAGAGTATATGAGTGAAGTGAAAAAATGAATAGAATAAGATGGACATAACAAAAGAGAAAAAAGAACAAATATTCTTTTATTATTGTTAAATGAATAAGAAGACACCACCCACGTGAAGTGAACAGTGCAAACACAAATACAGTACAATTAATAAGAAAATAATAATAAATAAAGTGCCGCGTGTCAAAGTGGCAATGGTTGTCGTCGGCCATGGTTGTGCCCCCCTAGTGAACCGTAGCCAACCTCCTGCTTCTTCAATCGGGTAGGCCGCAGCTCCGCAGACGACGGTCTCCCTCCAGGACCTGACGCTTCCTGGTGCTGCGTCAGAGCGCGAGGCGGGGCTTGAGCTTCGAGCGCTTCCAGCAGTCACGCCTTTCCGATTCCCACGGTTACGCCCCTCTTCTTCCCGTGCGGCAACTCGAAAATGGCAGACAATGGCGGGAAACAGCGGCAATTGGCGGGAAAACTTCACCACGGTATGCGACACAGTTCTTTAAGGCGCACAGTACCCGGTGGCAACGGGCACGCAATCCTGTTCGTGATGCCAGGAAGAGTATGACGCGCCCAGGGAATGGGGACGACTCAGTACCCGGGCCTTTGCCTGGTCTGGGGATATCACGGTGGTCGGCTCCCGGGTCCGTACCCTGGGGTCACTCTTGAAAAAGGAGATTGGAACTTGGATAAAATAAATAAGTAAATAGTTTGTGACGCCACCTGTGGTACCTGGTAAGGATTACCAGTGCTGCTGCAGACCTCCGGGAGGTGATGGGATGGCAGCTGGGATGTTTCTGCTCCCCACAGGCGGAGCGGGCCCCCGGGGCAGTGTGGAGTTTGATGGTGGTTGGTGATGCTGGGGCTTGTAGTGCAGGCGGGATGGTGCAGCAGGAGTAACTGACAGAGACAGGGGATTCGCTTCAATACCTTTACTGGTGCGGATGTCAGGTACGGTCCAGGGTACTCAGTAGGATGGGTGCACTTCAGGACTTCTCCCCAGTGAGGGGGTATAAGGCCTGCTGGTCCATGTCTGCCTCTCTGTATGCTCCTTGCCAGCCTGCAACAGGGCCTCGCTTATGTGTCGTGCTGTTCCTTCACCTGTCGCTTGGTAGTAGGACTTTCTGCTGGCAACCACTATCCCTGGTAACGCTGGGGCCTTCGTGGTTCCTGGTCCTGTTAAGGGTTTAGCTTCAGGACGGCCAGGGACTTGTAGTCCTCCTGGTATGCCGGTGATCCCTACTGGGTATAAAGGACCCTGTAGGCGCGGACCCGGTGTCCGGTTTGTATATTCGGGGTGAGCCTATGATGCTCCTCTGCTCCCTCAACTTCTCTCTCCTCTCCTCTTTGCCATCGGCCACACTCGGGGCCCTCAGAACTCAGCAGCAGACGTGCTGTGTCTTCGCTGCTCTCAGCGTCAGCACGATCTCAGACTCTCTGACTCTGTCTGACTCACTGAACTGCCTGGCTCCACCCTCCATATATATATATCCCTAACGGGCTCCCTCTGGTGGTATGAGGTGGAAGGGTGGAGGTGTTTGTATGTAACGAGGGCCTCTTGTGGAGAAGTCCATCCATGCACCCTGGGTCCTGTGGTACCTGTGAACAGCAGGGTGCCACAATAACTTCTGGCCCAATTGCCCCCAGTGTATAACCTCCAGCACCTTGCACCTGGTGTATAACATCTGGCCCCAATGCACCCTCCAGTGTATAAAATCAGTCCCCACTTTCCCCCGGTGTATAACACCTGGCCCCTCGCCCCCCTGGTGTATAACATCTGGGCCTCAGCTCCATAACATCCGGCCCCATTGCTACCAGTGTATTAGCATCTGGCCCCGTGGCCCCCGGTTTATAACATCGGCCCCATTGCCTCCACTGTATAACCACTGGCCCCCTGCTATGCCATCTACCTTTGCTAACATGTGACAGAATGGCCTGTTGTGCAGAGCTCAATTATACCAACACGGTCCTGTAATAGGAGCCACCGGGGTAACAAGTCCGTTTATGACATTTCTTTCCTCTATGAGGCAGTGATGGGAATCATATATGAGGGTCGTTATGTGTCCCCCAGGTTGTGTGTGGAAACATACTGAACCTGCTGGAGAGCATTGTAATTACAGCCACAATTGTGATTATAACGCAAAGTAAAAGTAAGTGTGGACTGGGTCAAGATATTTAACCAGGTCAGATTTAAGAAAACCTGATATGGGCTTTTATTTTTGGAGCGATCTGTAGGAAGGTAGTGGGATGGATCCTTCCCTCCACTCCGGATCTTGCA
This sequence comes from Phyllobates terribilis, assembly GCF_046119375.1. NCBI lineage: Eukaryota > Metazoa > Chordata > Amphibia > Anura > Dendrobatidae > Phyllobates > Phyllobates terribilis. Next base: position 689,665,801 of record NW_027362763.1, on the reverse strand, counting down.
AGTGGCCCATGGCCACAATTCACATTTAATCCTGCAGGTAAGGGTTGGGTATGTCAGTATTGGTTTTCAAGCAGCAGAGCAGGAGGTTCTGTGTATGCCTGTCTGTGTGAGACTGAACATAGACCAGAGCCAGAGACTTGAGCAAAACCACTACCGCACCCATGAGTGATACAGTGGGGCAGTCGCCCACGGCAATGGATGGGATACGGACGTACCGGTTGTGAGCCAGATGATAAAAGTTTGAATTTATTTCATAAGTAGGCAAATAAAGACGTTTAAGTTTAACTTTCTTGGGTCACTGCCTCATTACCGCACTTACGTGAAAGCCACTGCCTTACACCTCCTAAATCTTCCCCATCACCTGTAAGTGATACTATTGAGAAGTGGAAGGAACCGCAGCAACCCAGCCATGAAGTGGAGACCCCGTAACATTACAGAGCCAGGGGCCGAGTGCTGAGGAGCAGAGGGCAGAAATGTCACCAACGCTCTGCTGACTCCATAACTGCAGAGTCCAGACCTCCACTGGTAACATCAGCAAAAAAAACTGTGCTCCAGAATCTACTGTATGTAAAAAAAAACTCAGTGTGAATATACTCTGTGGGTGTGTTCATACTAAGATATTTTGGAGCAGAAACTGAGTGGAAACTCTCCAAATCCTCCTCAAAAACTCAAAACTCCTCAAAAAATCGGATACTGTTTCCGCTCCAGAAACTCCGAAAACAGACTCAGTGTGAACACACTTGAAGGCTATGTGCATATGATGTCTTTTTCAGATGGATTCCTTCTGGAATCTGCATGAAAAATAATTAAAAAACATGTTTAAAAAAATGAATATAAGCGCAGCAATGTAAATACGACTTGCTGTGCAAATGTTACATTTTTTTGTCGTCTTATCTGCTTCAGATTTCGAAAGCCATGAACTGGCTAAAAGAAGTGACCAATCTATTCTTCTTTTTCTACTATTCTATGTGTGAAATATAGCAAAAAGACAAAAGGCGACCTAAACTCTGAAAAGACTTCATTTGTACATACATAGCCTAAGGGTGTTTTCACACTGAGCCTTTTTGCTGAGATTTTGGAGCAGAAATTCCAAGGTTTTGAGGAGTTTTGGGCTGCGTGCACACAACGTCTTCTAAATTCAGGCGAATCCGAGTTTTTCAAGCTTTAGAAGAAGCTTCAGGAAACTCTGGAATTTTTTTTTCCTGAAGCGTCTTTTGTGACATTTATTCAGTTGTTTCCTGAGCATTTTTTGATGTGTTTTGTTGTTTTTTTAGGAAGTTCCCATGTTTTTTTTTTAAGTATTTTTTACTGTTGTTTTATGGTTGTTGTTTTTTTACACCCATTGAATAATGTGCGTTTTTTGAGTGACAGAAGAATGGACACATCAGTTCTTTTTTTTTAGAAATCTGAAGTCGTTAAAAGACCTTCAGAAAACTGAACAAATGAACAGAAAGTCGTTTTTGTAAAGAAATGCACATGTTCATTCTTTTAAGGGGTTTTTGAGGCGGTTACTGCGGTGTGCACATACTTTAGGAGGAGGATTTGGACAGTTTCTACTCAATTTCTGTTGGAAAAACTTCTAAAAAAAAATCTCAGCATAGATTAGACTCCTAAAATAAAATCTCCTAAAATCTCCATAGACTGCTAAAAAAAATCTCAGCATAGCCTAAGGTTACACTGTGTTTTTTTACGTGGATTTTAAAGAGTATTCTCTTCAAAATCTATATTAAAAAATCTCTATGTGATCCTGGCCTATGAGCCATGTAACTAATGTAAATTGCTCTGTATCGAAATTACTGTGCCCACTGTCTGGCAACGATATAAAAAATCTCTCCCATGGTAGAAAGCCCCAGTTCCGATGCAAAAACGACAGTAGCAGCAATTAGATCCAATGCGTTCATAGCCTCCAAATGTAGACACCAGAGTTAATTCACAGGGGACATATGGTTGGCGTTACACCAGCGCAAATAACTAAAGACACTTGTGCATTAAAGCTTCTCTGTGCATTAAACTTTCATGTGCATAAGGGTGACAACTGGCAGCAATTGTGTCTTCTGAGAACTTATTTTTAGCTTAGCGACATTTGTTTTGGAAAAAGGAAATAAATCGTTTTATTTTTATTTTTTTTCAAAATATATTTTAAAATGTAAAGATTATTGTAAATTTAATTAATTTATTTGGCCCCGAAAACAAACTGAAAAAAATATTTTGTTAAATAAAAGCCATCAGAGACTTTCTACATATGTGCTGAATTAAAAGATTTCAGATTGGAAGCTAGACTAGACTTGGGCTACATTTTAAGAAATGAAAACACATTTATTGATATTGAATCCGTTTATTTCACCCTTTCTCTTGCCTCCAAATAAAAGAAGAGGCTACCATGGCAAGGGTAATTGCGAGTCATGTGAGCAAAAGAAGATAAACCTTAATAACTAATGAACCTTGAAAAATTGTTCCCAACCCTTTACCTATTAAAAAATACAATACACCATATTGGATTGTAAATGGCCGCAGCAGCCGTTTATTAACAAATTAGTAAAAAACAGTAAACAAATAACAACCCAAAAGAGGGGTTGTCCTCGAAGCCCCAAAAACCTAATGAAAACAATTACCATAAGCCCACCTTGGCCCCCAGGTCATAATTTGCCTCTAGCTGCTATGCACCAGCTCAGAGGCACATAAAATAACCGGGCCATTGAACATAACCATGAGCCGTAGGCCCATGAAATCCCTCCCTCGGCATTTTAAAGCCCCTTTACCACTCAATTCAATTAGGGGGGGGGCAGAACCTCGTGAGATTCCCCCCACACACACAGACACCGCTCCGCCATTATCCAGCTCCACCAACTTTGAGGACCTCCCCCCCATGCCACAAACAAAAATGTTTCGTACTCTCAAACATTTTTGTCCCCCCATACTCTGAGGGCTATTTCAATACCCTCTTCTATTGCTAGGCACCACATATCAGTGCCTATTGCATTCAAATGAATCCCGTCACTCCTCCAAATCTTTCCTTCCCCCGATTTCAGTTTCACGTGACGGACCACCACAGCGCCGTTTCTTACCATAAAATGGGAAACTGCCCTGTTCACCTTTATTCTCCCCTTATTGATTCCCTCTATTGACCGTGCCCCCCGCCACACCTTCCTCGGAATAATATTTGACCATATTGCCACAATTCCTGGGAGCATCGAACAAAGTCTTAGGATATCAAATTTCATATCCTTAATAAGTTCCCTGCATGGTGGTTTGCCAATGTCATTGCCCCCAAGATGGATTACCAACACCTCTGGTATCCGATCAAGCCAAACGAATCAATGGACTTCTGGCAAGAACTGATTCCAGACCACGCCACGTTTACCAATCCATCGCAGGATAGCCTCATCGCTTCCAAATCCCATTTGACGCCCGTCCGGACGCACTGCAGCGCGTAACACCGCCCAGAAAACAAACGAGTGTCCCATAATCCATACGATAAGCTAGAATCTATCTGCAAAATAAAAATGGATAAATCCTTAACATCTATGACAACAGTTCATAACATACATGAACCCTAAACTCTTACACACATCAAACCATTGCCGTGCGCACATAAGACGGGAACCTTTCCGATACCCACCGCCAAATCCTCTTAATCACTTCCTCACCCAGTCCCCTCCTGGCTGCCTCTGTTGCTACCCCAATTCGAATTGAATGCCCACAGTAATCCTTTGAAGAAACCCCCCGCTCCCCTGATTCCAAGCAACATTTAAATATAGCAATGAACTGAAAACAAAATAAAAATGTCCCATCTGCGTGAATCAAAATTGGAGAGTCAAAATTCTTCGATCCTCTACCAAAATCTCTGGCACACTGAACCAGGCAGAGTGCTGAACCATAAACTTTAAACAGCACCACCCTGCAACCCTTCCAATTGCTCCCAACAGTAAAAGTAAGTCCTAAGAAACACCACCTTTTATCCATTACTTTCCATCCCTTCCTCCAGCCCTTTAACGCTTGAAGTACAAAGAAAAATTTTGATTGATCCTTAAGCCCCCTGGCTTTGAGGCTGAATGCTAGACCTGCTAAAAGGCTATTTAACTTTGAGACAGACCAACCCAACTCACAACCGTGCCCCAACAGTAATAACAACAAACTCACTTCCTCAACCCTATTGCCCAAAGTTAGTTTCCAATCCTCCCATGTTTTCCATGTGTTACACGCACGTCACTAGGTTTATATAGGGCAAGACGGGTTTCATAAATTCTTTGGAATCCTGGGGGAACCGTTACTCAGGGCGACCATAGGCTGCAGCTTCTCTCAGACACACCACAGATTCAATTGCTGATGTGGCGCCCCTGAGGGTTCAGTCGCCACAGAGGTACTGCACCTCACCCAGAGGTGTGGTGTCTCTTTCTCTCAGGTAAGGAGGGAGTGCTGCTCGGAACCCAAACACCCACATTCAACACTACACTGCTCCAGGCTGGCTGGAGGGGCAACATGCAGAGCGCAGCTGCTGAGCCCTGACCCTGGCTGGAGTGGGCGGAACCCAGAGGTAGGGGGAACCAGTAGTGGGTGTGGGTGGAGGATGTAGTTTAGGGGAGCACCATAGTAGTAGGTATATAAAGGGAAGCCATCTTAGGGTGGCAGTTCAGAACAGAGGAGAGTGTCAGTCAGACAGGGAGCAGAGTCTCTTTAGGAGCTCTGCTCCACAAGTAGGGCCCAGTCCTAGAGGCCCAGGTGGGGAGCAGAGGAGTAGGCTCCGTTCTAAGAAGGGATCCTAGGGGGTACGGCGAGTGCAGGAAGGCACCCATACGCCCCGCATCTGTCAGAAGACAGAGGGATCGTAGGCTGCAAGAAGGGAACCGGCCCCTGGTCCAGTCGTGCTACTCTACGTCTCGGCTGGGAAAACCGGAGGCTTCTGGCTTATATAGTCAGTTGCCGAAGCCTCATTCTAATCCCCGTGAGGGTCAAGCAGGTCCGAGAACTCCGACGAGACAGGAGGGACTTCGGAGCACCCGAGCGGGATTGAGAGTGGGAAGCGCAGGGCAGGAGGGAGAAAGACCCAGCGAGAATACGGTCTAATTAGGAACACGAGAAAGTGGGGTTCTGCCAGGTACTCCTGATCTACCTGAGGAAGTGCTGAACCCCTGCCTGGTGAACGCAGCGCGACGTGGGAGGCCGACAACTGTACAGTGCACCAGTGGAACTGTCATAAGAACTGTGAGTAAAGACTCGGATGACTGCACCGCACAGCCTCCGTCCCTTCTTTCATCTGCGCCATCTCTCCCTCACGGCACTACAATGCCCAGCGTAACCTACACGTCCTATACTGCCCTGGAGCCAGCTCTACCTGTGGAGAGCCACACCATCCCTGCTGCCGTAACATCAGCTCCAGAGGACTGCTCCGCAGCGGCAGCACCCTTTAGCCGCAATCCACAGATGGTGTCACGAACACTTTAAATCCCATATAAATATATCCCTTTTTTTTACTGAGCGCCCTGGGTCACGGACCGGGCCAGCCACCATGATATCCCCCGGCATCCAGAGGCCCGGCTGCCGAGTACCCCACGGCCCAGGCGGCGAGTCACTGACCAGACACATCTGACAAGAGTCTTTTTCAACAATTTAACAGTGGAATTTAATCTAAAGCACGGCCAGTGCAATTCAGGGATATTACAGCAACAATCTTCATTACAGTACAGTCTGAGTTTCTTGAGCAACCGGCTCCAGTAACAATACAGTAGTTTCTTCACAAGGCACAGTATTACAGTCTCTTCAGTAGCATAATTCAGCATAGATTAGGTCTCTTAGCAGCACACTTCTATGCATACATAACCACAGGCTTTTCCTTCACAAGGACACAATAGTACACAGCATTCTTTATCCTGCATGGAGATGGAGGGGGGGAGGGTTTGATGAGGGAGATGATCCCTGTGACACAATTCCTTCTACTCCTTATCTTCCTGCCCGATAATACTCTGCACTGTTAGTTCAGGGAGTTTATCTGACCTGTGTTTAGTTTCTCTAAAACTAGTGTTTAGTGTCTCTCCTGATCTGAATCCTGTTCAGTTGCCTTCTGTCAGATACAGATAACACATCACCTCTCTCTTCCACTTCAGCCGGACTACAATAACAAGTTTCCTACAATCCCCCTGGGGCTCTGCTAAAACACTCCCTGTCTCCTGTGACTGTGTTTACCCCTCTAGTTGCTGGATGCTTCTGAAGCACAACACTTCCTGTCTCCTGTGCTTGTGTTATTTCTAATAATTGCTGGATGCTTTTGAAGTAACAGCACTACTTCTGCATGTCACACATGCCTGATCATACTTAGCTCAAGTCCTGTCTGCTAAAGACAAGGAGATTAAGTCTCTTACTGCCCTGAAGGGATTCTCCATAGATCAACAGGGCACGCCCGGGGCATGGGACTGTCTTACGCTGCCGCACTCCAAGACTGGTCCCACTGTGAATAAGAAACATGAGCAATAGGATTCTTGATCCCCTTTCTGACTTCAGCTACTATCCACATATTCAGTGATAGATGCAGTAATACCAAGCGCTGTAAAACTCGGACCACTGGAGCAGATGATGATGTCAAGGAATTAACCGCTTTCACTGTTCCCTCGTGTTCCCCGAGAAAACGTGTCTCCCTGTTTTTGAAATTTTCGCCCCATACTGAAAAGGCTACCACTAAGCGAAAAATGTGCAACAGAAGGGCATTCAACCTGAAGCCTAGCTCAAGCCATGTTTGGGGCGAGACATCCTCCAACCAGCTGCCGTGACAGCAGATCCTGAAACCATTATTTATTGTTGTGCTCCAGAAGCATCCAAAAACTAGAGGGGTTAACACAGTCAGAGGAGAAGGGGAGTGTTTTAGCAGAGTCCCAGGGAGATTGGGGGGAAGTTGTTTACTGTCTGGCTGGAGCCAAAGAAAAAGGTGGTGTGTGTGATCTGTGCCTCACAGAAGCGCCCCAGCTAGTGAAAAGGATTCAAGTCAGGAGTGAAGCTAAGCACAGGTCAGGTAGAGTTCCTGAACTAACAGTGCAGAGTATTGTCAGGCAGAAAGATAAGGACTGGAAGAAATGGTGTCACAGGGATCATCTCCCTCAGCAAACCCTCCCCCCTCCTCCATCTCACTGTGCTGTAAAGAATGATGTGTTCATTAATGTGCCTTTGCATTAGAACTGTGCTGTCCTGTGCTACTGGGAAGACTGTGAACTTCTGTTCTGCTAAGGAAACTGTACTGTTTGTCACTGGAGCCTGTTGCTCATAAGACTTAACTTGCACTGGCTGTGCGGCTTCTTATTAAATGCGACTGTTCTACTGTTAATGAGGACTCTTGTCAAGTGTATCTGGTCAGCAAGTGAAACAACCTACGTGTCTGTGCATGAGTGTCAATACCCCTGTGTGCCTGAGAGAAGCTGCAGCACATGGTCTATGGTCGCCCTGAGTAACGGTTCCCCCAGGATTCCAAATAACTCATGTAATCTGTCTCGCCCTTATCTGAACCTAGCGGCGTGCGTGTAACATTGGTGGCCCATACGGGGATTACTGAGCGAGAATTAGCGTGTAGAGGGAGTAGAGGAAAAGTGTCTGGAAAAACACAGCAGCACAGCACCTCAAATCAACTCTGCTACACCAGTTAAAGGGGACCAGCCCTAAAGAAAAACTCAGTAGCAGCAATGGATGTGGAAATACAAATGGATAGAATTAGTGAGCTGCTTCTTCAGTTAACCTGTGAAGAATTAAGAACAGTAGCAGAACATATAAAAATGTCAGTAGAACAGATTTCCAAAGCACACAACCGCAGGCAACTGTTAGCTGCCATTAATGCAAAAATGGATGAGCTGGGAGAGAAAGAAGCTGAAGATGTCATGGGGACGTTCCTCCAGGAGCTAACACAGTTTCTAACCAGGTTGAAGTTGGAGGATGGAGGGGCGACACCAATTACCAAAAGTGGAAATCTCTGTCTACAGACAGAACTACAGGAATTGAAAGAACAATTCAAAGCCCTAACAACAGCCCTGCAGGAATCGACCAAAACCTCTGAACGGGTGATAGACTCAGACAGAACCTTTAACCTGCTCGGGTTAGATAAATCAGGGAGACAGTCCTCTCTAACACCACAAATGACCATAAGGAAAGAATTCAAGATCCTGGGACAGATTGGAGAGTGTGAACAGAAAGAGAGACTGTCTTATATGAACTTGTTGCACCGGATCGATGGAGGTTTACAGAAAGGCTACCAGCCAGATGAGATCGTCGAGGGGGTGGTGAAAGCGTTCAGCCCAGGACTGAACCTCCGTAGTATGCTAAAAATGAAAAGTCAATTGACCTTGCAACAGCTGAAGATGATTTTAAAAGGGCACTATAAAGAAGAGAGTACTTCAGAATTGTTCCACCGACTCATTAACCTCTCACAGAAAAATAATGAATCACCCCAAAGTTTCTTGTTCAGAGCAATTGAACTGAAGGATAGACTGTTGTTTGCATTCAGAGATGTAGAAGCGGAAGAGAAGTTTGATGCTGGACTAGTCCAGAAGAAGTTCTTGAGATCATTGAGAACGGGGTTAATCAGCAAAGACATCAAGTTGCAGCTGAAACAGTACCTAGAAGATCCTGACATTCTGGACGAAGTCCTAATTGAAAAAATGAATGAGGCAGCTAGTTTGGAGTCAGAGAGTGAACAGAAGTTAAAGAAAGGCTTTACTCCTCAAATCACCAAAATGAGTCAGCTGAAGTTTGAGACCCCCAGTGGCCAGTCCGAAGATCATCATGGAGACTCTGCAGTGCCACCTCCGAGAGGGGACTTTAAATCACCAACAAAAGAGAGAACCGCCAGCGTAGACTGGGAGGAAGTAATAGGAGAATTGCGAGCTGAGTTGATTGTGGTGAAAAAGTTGATTCATTCCAGGCCAGAACCTGTATCCCTCAGACCCAGGAGTGGGTTCCAAAACAGAAGATACCCGGCATGTGAAGCGCGCCATTCATCAAATCAGAGTACGGTATGTGTGCACTGTCTAAGATGAGTTGAGGAAGGACATTATGCCAAGGAATGCCAATGGTCACGGTCGTTTGGGTTAAAAGACAGGAGGTTGCCAGTGCGGGGCGACTGGAACCGCGACACGGAGGAGGCCACAGAAGCAACTCCAAATCTCACCAAACCCCAGAACGGCGCATGAGGTAAAACGACTGCGTCAGTACTATCCCCAAATGTGTTCCCGTCTACAACAGCTGCAAGGTATCAGTTACTTAATGCCCAGTGCGGAGGTCTAACAATGTACTCCTGGGAGGAGGATTCCTTGGTCAGTAAAGATAACCTCATCAGTCTAATTGGTGACAGGTGCTTTATACAGTGCCAGCTAGATGGACTCCTAGTAAAAGCACTGTGGGACACAGGAGCCCGAGTGAGCCTTTTAAATGAAGAATGGAGAAGATGCTACCTGCCACACACTTGCCTTCGGTCACTAAAAGAACTCTTGGGACCAGTGGAATTTCATGGCAAAGCCATCAACAAGGCCGAAATCTCTTTCATAGGCTGGGTGGAAGTGACTTTCCAACTCAGGGCCACAAAGAACAGCAACACCATCAAGCTTTTGGTACCTTTTCTCGTGACCAGTGATCAGAACGTGGCCGAGGATCCTATCCTGGGTTATTATGTAATCAGTGAGGTCATCACGAAACACAAGGCAGGGGCGCTGGTGGTGGATGCAATCGCCACATCGCTCGCCATACCCAATGCCGTGGTGGAAAATGTGATTCATAGGGTAAAGAAAGCACAGAATACAATGGACCTAAAAAAAGTCAAGGTAGGCTTGCGCCCAACCATCATCCCTGCAAACCAAATGGTGGGGGTGAGGTGTGGAGTCCGGGTAGAACCAGGAAGAAAAGTCGAGAAAAGACTGTTCATGCCAAAAGACTGCTCAGAACTTCCGGAAGGCCTAGTTCAAGGTGAGACTGTGCTTACAATTTCTACTCGTGGGTTTGCTCGAGTGACACTACCGGTGATGAATACTACGAAACACGAAATTAGACTGGATCCAAAGACTGTGTTAGGTCACATTGAAACCGTTAAAACGGTATATCTAGCCAGTGTGAGTCCCGACCAGGGGTCTACCGTAAATTCAGTCTCCCCACCAAGGAACAGGAGTTGCCAGGGGAAGAAATTGCACCACCTACCTCAGAGTCCTGGGATCCTCCAGTACCCCTGGAACACTTATGTGCTGAAGATCGAGCGGTAGCAAAACAGATGCTGAGAGAAGAGTGTCATGCGTTCTCCAAAGATGACTATGATATAGGCTGTATCCCATTGTTGCAGTTGAAAATCAATTTGAAAGACACGATCCCAGTAACCAGAAGTTACATGTCTGTGCCAAAACCATTACACCGTGAAGTGAAAGAGTATTTACAAGACCTAATCAACAGAGGTTGGGTCCAAAAGTCGAAGTCATCTTATTCCTCTCCTATTGTCTGTGTTAGGAAGAAGGACGGTACGTTGAGACTCTGTTGTGATTACTGGGAACTAAACCGAAAGTCAGTACCTGATTGACACCCAATACCAAAGATCCAAGATATGCTAGATAGCCTATCAGGAAGCACCTGGTTCTCTGTCCTCGATCAGGGTAAGGCATACCACCAGGGTTTGTCAAAGAGTCCAGTATACCCTTGACAGCATTCATCACACCATGGGGATTATATGAGTGGATCCGCATACCGTTTTGGCTCAGTTCAGCTCCAGCCTAATTCCAGAGGAGCATTGAGACATGTTTAGAAGGATTAAGGGACAATATCTGCCAGCCATACTTGGATGACTATGTGGTACACAGCAAAACCTTCCAGGAGCATGTTGAACACGTGAGGACTGTATTACAACAGTATCAACAACACGGAGTTAAGTTGACCCCAAAGAAGTGTGAACTCTTCAAAACACAAGTCCGATTTCTAGGGAAAATTATGTCCGGAGAATAATATACCATGGACCCAGCAGAAATCACTCCTGTACTGGCCTTAAAAGACAAGCGGCCCTCTACCATCGGGGAGTTGAGGCAGATATTAGGATTCCTCTCCTACTATCGTACTTACGTTCAGAACTTCTCCAGGATTGCCGCCCCACTATACCTCCTCTTGGGGGGGAAGACAGAGACAACAACCACGCAGAAAAAGAAGAATGCGGGTATGACCGGGCTTAAAAGAAACAATGCCGTTTTGTCCCAACAGCCCATTCTCTGGACAGCAGACCACCAGGAGGTATTGGAAGAACTAGTAGACTACCTGGTAAAACCACCCATCTTGAGATATTCTGATTTCAATTTACCAGTTGTTCTTCATTGTGACGCTTCTCAAGTTGGACTGGGAGCTGCCCTGTATCAGCATCAAGATTGAAAAATGAGAGTCATCGGTTACGGTTCTAGAATGTTGACAGACACCAAGAAGAATTACCATCTACATTCTGGAAAATTGCAGTTCCTGACATTGAAATGGGCTATCTGTGAACGATTTAGAGATTATCTCTACTACAGCAAAGAGTTTGAACTATACACTGACAACAACCCTTTGACCTATGTCCTTACTACAGCCAAACTGAATGCAACGGGTCAGAGATGGGTCGCTGAACTAGCTGAATTCAATTTTCATCATCAAGTACAGGCCAGGAAAATGCAATCTGGATGCTGACAGATTGTCGAGAATGCCACTAGAGCCTGAAGAGTTCATGCAAGAATGCTCAGAGGAAGTCAGTCTGGAAGCAGTAGAGAGCACTACCCAAGCAGTACAAGCTTATCAAGAGGAAAACACACCATTGTGGTGTCTGTTGACGGTGGAAACCACCCTAAAAGCGAGAGAACAAGATCACCCCCGGTCTATTCAACAACTACCAAAAGGGAAATTCCATAGAGCACAACGGAAAGATCAGATAATTGGTAGAATACTACTTTATGTGGACCAAAATCGGTTTCCAAGTAAACGGGAGAGAGACAATGAGTCACCAGCAGTATCTGTTTTAATTAAAGAATGGACGAAGCTCTACCTCAGTGAAGATGGTATCCTGTATCGTAAAGGAGGACAAAACCGGCAGTTGGTACTACCCAGAGTATTCTGTAGGTTGGTCTTCAAAGAACTCCATGAAAACATGGGACACCTGGGAGTGGAAAGGACAACAAATTTGATCCGTGAATGTTTCTTTTGGCCGTACATGCAGAGAGATATTGAGAGGTACGTGACTAGGGAGTGTGGGTGTCTGAAAGATAAACGTCTCAACACATCAACCCGGGCACCTATGGGCAACATCCAAACTACGTATCTGTTTGAGATGGTTTTCTACATCTCGAGACGTGCAAGGGTAGTTACGAATACATCTTGGTGGTGATGGACCATTTCACTCAATTTGCTCAAGCATATGCCACCACCAATAAATCAGGTCGAACAGCGGCAGAGAAGATCCTCAATGATTTTGCTTTGAGGTTTGGGTTCCCAACGAGGTTACACCACTATCAAGGAAGGGAATTTGAGAACCAGCTCTTTGCCAAGCTAGGAAAGTACTGTAGAATTCAGAGATCCCACACAATGCCCTATCACCCATAGAGTAATGGACGAGTGGAACATTTTAACCGGACATTATTGTCGATGTTGCGCACTTTAACAGCTGATGAGAAGAAAGACTGGAAGAGTTCCCTGTCAAAAGTGGTACATGCCTATAACTGTACAAAGAGTGATGCAATGGGTTGCTCACCCTTTTTCCTATTGTATGGACGATTGCCAAGACTGCCAATTGACATCATGTTCGATACTCCGGTGTCAGTGACTTACAGAACGTATCCGGAGTATGTTCGTAAATGGAAGGAACGGATGGCAGAGGCATACAACATAGCGTCCAAAGTCTTTACGCAAGGACAGAGCAAGAGTAAGGAGTACTATGATCGAAAATGTTATGGAGCAGAATTGGCACCGGGAAGCCGGGTGCTAGTCAAAAACGTAAGTGAGAAAGGTGGTCCAGGAAATCTTTGTTCATACTGAGAAGACAAGGTGTACAGTGGTGGCCAAAAGTATTGGTGTAGCACCCTGAGGATTCGGCTGCTACAGGGGTATTGCACCTCAACCCAGAGGTGTGATATTCCACTCCCGGGTAAGGATGGAGTGTGGACCTGAGCTCGGTAGGCTGCATGCACTACACACATCCCATTTCCGAGGAGCAGACCGACGGTACTCCCACTAAGAAATGTGCAGGTACGACCGAGTCTGTTCCTGGCTGGAGTGGGAGGGGGGTGGTACATCCCAAGTAGTGTAGGGGCAGATAGGGGGAGCAGCCTGGGTAAAGATAGGAGCTCATTGGGTGCTGGTCGCCTGAGCTCACACATAGAGGGTGTATATAAGGTGGGCACCATCAGAGAACAGGGTCAGTCAGTCTGTGAGAGGTCAGTCAGTCTGCCAGCCTTTTGCAGAGAGAAGTCAGAGGAGGAAGAGGAGCAGAGAAGCCCCAGAGAGAGAGAGAGTGGAGCAGAGAAGGAAAGACCCAGAGGAGACAAAGAGAGGACTCTGAGAACCCAAATTCAATCCCCGGGTGAAGAGTCGGCAATAGGGTACCGGATCCCAAACTGGTGGGGGCAAAAGCACACCCTAGCCAGAGACCGGAGGCCGTGGGCAGCGTCTGCCACGGCCACCCACCACATCCACCCCGAAGGCATACCACATGGAGGGTCAGGGAACCCAAGGCCAAGGGTCTCCCAACAGAAGGCCCGAGGGAGCTGGACCTAGGTGGATCACTAGTGGGGACGGCCAGAGGAAAGGACAGAAGGAGAGCTCAGGGTCACGCTCCGGACTTGTTTGGGGGTTTGCTGAATCCAGGACCTGGTGGACGCAGCACGGCTCGGGTGGTCACTTGAAGCTGGAGTGACCGGAACATCAGCAGTGAGTAAATACCCTAAACTGCACAACCCGACTCTGTCTTCACTTAACATCTATGCTGCACCACCACAACCCCCATCCTCTGCACCTGACCCCCTGAGGCTATACCCCACCCGTTGGGGGTTATACTACCAAAAGCTGCACCAACACCATCAGCCTCAGCGGACCCTGCTGCAGCGGCGGCCATAGTGACCGCAATACAACGGGTGGCGTAGTCGACATTAAGAACTTTATAACATCTGTAGGACTGCCACATACTCTGAGCTTGACACCCTGGGCACGGACCGGGTCACAGCCACTCGGAAGACTACAACTCCCATCTGATCCGGCTCCGGGTATTCCCCTAAAGAATATGGCCCAGGGGGCGCGTCAACTTTGGCGTAGTCGGCAGGATTACGTGCCCGCAACACCCGGGTACTGCGTGCCTGAAGAAAAGAACGAGTTTACCTCAAAAAGAAGTCTCCTGCCGGTTCCGGAGGGTCCCCGCCATCGGACTCCATCACAGGTCGATTCCCGCCGGTTGTCCGCCATTAACAGCTTTTTCCCGCCATCTGCAGAGTTTCCCGCCACGGGGAGACGATTCCCGCCATTTCCAAAGGTTTCCCGCCTTGGAGGAGCGGACGCCATTATGGGCGTGCCAGAGGATGGCAAGAGGCCACCTCCCATCGTGGGCCAGGACCGAAAATGGCGCCAAAAGTGGAAACCGCCCCCACCAACAGAGACTGTGATGCTAGAGGTGTCTGTCAGCGTGAAAGAACTGCCCCTGGAGCTGACAATCACCAAGTGGCCCCGGGACCGCCCTCGAAGCGGGAGGAGACGAAAGGAGAGAACAAAGATGGGTGTCGCCTGGAGCAGTCTGGAGCGAGCGCACCCGGAGGCAAGAAGCCTAGAGCTGAGTCCAGAAGGAGCTTACCCGGAGATGGCGAGAAAGCAGAGCAGCACCGGCCCGTTGGCCAGGAGCCTGCTAGAAACAGAGGAGGGAGAGCAGAGCAGCACCGGCCCGCTGGCCAGGAGCCTGCTGGAGACAACGGAAGGAGAGCAGAGCAGCACCGACCCGTTGGTCAGGAGCCTGCTGGAAGCAACGACCCCACTAGGCCTAGTGGAGGTCCTAGCACAGCTCCCCCGAGACCGGGAGTGTGCACAGACCGCTCTGGAGGGCCTCGCAAGGAGGATGGCCCGGGTGCAGCGAGAGACGTTGGCGGAGTGGAGCCGTGAGATGGCCCAGCAGACCGAGACCTGTCAGCGGAGCACGCCACCCAAGACGAGGAGACAGACCGCCTCTGAGGATGGCGCGGGAGGACTGAAGGCCGGAGACGGCGCCGAGAAGGGAGCCGAACGAGTGGAGGCAAGTAAAGGGGACGTCTATACCCCAAACCGGGAAACCGCGTACCTGCCCCAGCTCCCCGTCGCAGAGCCCGAAGTCTATCCTGCCGTGCCCGTCGCTGCAACGTCACCGCCGCAGACTAGGCCTCAAGCGGGAGCCGCGACCCCTGTGACGTCACACGCCTCGACCCCGAGCGTGACCAAGCAGGAAGTACCACCAGCCTGGTCGCAAGGCCTAGTACCCCCGGGCGCCGCAATACCAACAGCGCCCCCTACCTCCGCGGAGCCACCGGCCTGGTCGCAGGGCCAAGTAGCCCAGGGCGCCGCCGTCCTTACGGTGCCCTTCACCTTCCAGATACCCCAGGCCTGGCCGCAAGGCCCGGGCGACCCGGGCGCTAACACCACCGCGCCCATAAGACCAAGAGTGCCGCATCTGGGAGAGGACCTGTTTACCCAACACACGTGCCCGGATGGGCAGCCTTTCATCTGGCCCCAGGAATATCATGAACTGGAACGGCAGAGGAAGGCTGGGGCCATGTGTGCACCCCTGATCCCGGCTCCAAAGCCCGTAAAGAGGATCTCGCCCCCGCTAGAAGAGACCCAGTTTGAGTGGGACCCCACCGGAGAAGACCTCATGGGGTTCACTCAGGAGACTCGGGCAGCTGCAGCGGAGCGTGCTGAGTGCTGCCGCCAACAGCTCGAGGTCTTCGAGAGGGAGCGGAGAGAGAGGCGGGTCCGGGAACAGCAAGCTCAAATAAGGAGCGTGGAGCAGAAGAGCCGGGCCAGGAGAGACCCCCGTGCAGCGCATAGTCCCCGCACCACCGGGACTGTGATAAAGTTTAACATGCAGCATGGGTGGGGCTTCATCCGAGACCACCGCACCCCAGGCGACGTCTTCGTGACCAGGAGAGACGTTGAGTCCCACCTACCGGAGGGACACAGAGTTCGTGACCTTTACATCGGGGACGAGGTCACCTTCACCCGGCACAAGTGTGCCAAAGGACCCTACGCCCTCCATGTGCATCGTCTGACGGAGGAAGAGCTGCGGTGTGAGGAGGAAGAGCAAGAGGACCCGGACGGGTCTGAAGCCAAAGGTAACCATAAAGAAAGAGCAGGAGGACGTCGTCGTTAAGTACAGCGAAGCAGAAGCTGTATATAGTTGCCCGTCGGGGCACCGTGAACTGTTACTGCTGCTATCATAGTCCCCGTTGGGACCAGCAAGTGTGAACTGTTTACCCGTTTATCCCTTAAATCCCACTGACCGAGGACTGAGAGCGGTCATTCCTCCCTAATACCTGGCCGAGGACTGAGAGCGGCCACTACCCCTTTTGTATATAGTTGCGCTTCCTAAAGCGCCCCCTACCGGTTTTATAGGAAAACCATTTTTCAAGAAAAGACTGTCGCACTGTACCCGGTCACACGTTGCACAGTGACCGGAGGAGGAGCCAGAGGCGACGAGAATGTTTTATATGAAAAGTTTTATGATGCTGCTAATGTATGTTATTTTATATGTTTTTACTATGTTGTTGATATGAAAAAAAAAAAATTTGTATGTTTTGGTGTTGTTTATGTCTTACAGCCCGAGGACGTGCTGTGATTTACCAGGGGGGAATGTAGCACCCTGAGGATTCGGCTGCTACAGGGGTATTGCACCTCAACCCAGAGGTGTGATATTCCACTCCCGGGTAAGGATGGAGTGTGGACCTGAGCTCGGTAGGCTGCATGCACTACACACATCCCATTTCCGAGGAGCAGACCGACGGTACTCCCACTTAGAAATGTGCAGGTACGACCGAGTCTGTTCCTGGCTGGAGTGGGAGGGGGGTGGTACATCCCAAGTAGTGTAGGGGCAGATAGGGGGAGCAGCCTGGGTAAAGATAGGAGCTCATTGGGTGCTGGTCGCCTGAGCTCACACATAGAGGGTGTATATAAGGTGGGCACCATCAGAGAACAGGGTCAGTCAGTCTGTGAGAGGTCAGTCAGTCTGCCAGCCTTTTGCAGAGAGAAGTCAGAGGAGGAAGAGGAGCAGAGAAGCCCCAGAGAGAGAGAGAGTGGAGCAGAGAAGGAAAGACCCAGAGGAGACAAAGAGAGGACTCTGAGAACCCAAATTCAATCCCCGGGTGAAGAGTCGGCAATAGGGTACAGGATCCCAAACTGGTGGGGGCAAAAGCACACCCTAGCCAGAGACCGGAGGCCGTGGGCAGCGTCTGCCACGGCCACCCACCACATCCACCCCGAAGGCATACCACGTGGAGGGTCAGGGAACCCAAGGCCAAGGGTCTCCCAACAGAAGGCCCGAGGGAGCTGGACCTAGGTGGATCACTAGTGGGGACGGCCAGAGGAAAGGACAGAAGGAGAGCTCAGGGTCACGCTCCGGACTTGTTTGGGGGTTTGCTGAATCCAGGACCTGGTGGACGCAGCACGGCTCGGGTGGTCACTTGAAGCTGGAGTGACCGGAACATCAGCAGTGAGTAAATACCCTAAACTGCACAACCCGACTCTGTCTTCACTTAACATCTATGCTGCACCACCACAACCCCCATCCTCTGCACCTGACCCCCTGAGGCTATACCCCACCCGTTGGGGGTTATACTACCAAAAGCTGCACCAACACCATCAGCCTCAGCGGACCCTGCTGCAGCGGCGGCCATAGTGACCGCAATACAACGGGTGGCGTAGTCGACATTAAGAACTTTATAACATCTGTAGGACTGCCACATACTCTGAGCTTGACACCCTGGGCACGGACCGGGTCACAGCCACTCGGAAGACTACAACTCCCATCTGATCCGGCTCCGGGTATTCCCGCTCCGGGTATTCCCCTAAAGAATATGGCCCAGGGGGCGCGTCATTGGCACCCCTGCAATTCTGTCAGATAATACTCAGTTTCTTCCTGAAAATGACTGCAATCACAAATTCTTTGGTATTATTATCTTCATTTAATTTGCTTGCAAGGAAAAAACACAAAAGAGAATGAAGCAAAAATCAAATCATTGATCATTTCACACAAAACTCCAAAAATGGGCCAGACAAAAGTATTGGCACCCTCAGCTTAATACTTGGTTGCACAACCTTTAGCCAAAATAACTGCGAACAACCGCTTCCGGTAACCATCAATGAGTTTCTTACAATGCTCTGCTGGAATTGTAGACCATTCTTCTTTGGCAAACTGCTCCAGGTCCCTGATATTTGAAGGGTGCCTTCTCCAAACTGCCATTTTGAGATCTCTCCACAGGTGTTCTATGGGATTCAGGTCTGGACTCATTGCTGGCCACCTTAGAAGTCTCCAGTGCTTTCTCTCAAACCATTTTATAGTGCTTTTGGAAGTGTGTTTTGGGTCATTGTCCTGCTGGAAGACCCATGACCTCTGAGGGAGACCCAGCTTTCTCACACTGGGCCCTACATTATGCTGCAAAATTTGTTGGTAGTCTTCAGACTTCATAATGCCATGCACACGGTCAAGCAGTCCAGTGCCAGAGGCAGCAAAGCAACCCCAAAACATCAGGGAACCTCCGCCATGTTTGACTGTAGGGACCGTGTTCTTTTCTTTGAATGCCTCTTTTTTTTTCCTGTACACTCTATGTTGATGCTTTTTCCCAAAAAGCTCTACTTTTGTCTCATCTGACCAGAGAACATTCTTCCAAAACGTTTTAGGCTTTCTCAGGTAAGTTTTGGCAAACTACAGTCTGGCTTTTTTATGTCTCGGGGTAAGAAGTGGGGTCTTCCTCGGTATCCTACCATACAGTCCCTTTTCATTCAGATGCCGACGGATAGTACGGGTTGACACTGTTGTACCCTTGGACTGCAGGGCAGCTTGAACTTGTTTGGATGTTAGTCGAGGTTCTTTATCCACCATCCGCACAATCTTGCGCTGAAATCTCTCGTCAATTTTCCTTTTCCGTCCATATCTAGGGAGGTTAGCCACAGTGCCATGGGCTTTAAACTTCTTGATGACACTGCGCACGGAAGACACAGGAACATTCAGGTCTTTGGAGATGGACTTGTAGCCTTGAGATTGCTCATGCTTCCTCACAATTTGGTTTCTCAAGTCCTCAGACAGTTCTTTGGTCTTCTTTCTTTTCTCCATGCTCAATGTGGTACACACAAGGACACAGGACAGAGGTTGAGTCAACTTTAATCCATGTTAACTGGCTGCAAGTGTGATTTAGTTATTGCCAACACCTGTTAGGTGCCACAGGTAAGTTACAGGTGCTGTTAATTACACGAATTTTCAATCAGTGCCAATACTTTTGTCCATCCCCTTTTTTAGGTTTGGTGTGGAATTGTATCCAATTTGGCTTTAGGACAATTCTTTTTGTGTTTTTTCATTGAAGACAAATTAAATGAAGATAATAATACCAAAGAATTTGTGATTGCAATCATTTTCAGGAAGAAACTGAGTATTATCTGACAGAATTGCAGGGGTGCCAATACTTTTGGCCACCACTGTATGTGGTCGTAAGGAGGAAAGCTGATGACAGCCCAGTGTATGAAATCCAATTGGAAACGGGAGACAAGAAAACCAGAATAGTCCATCGGAATTTACTGCTACCCTCTTATTATCTCCCACCACAACAAGACTTCCCAGAAATAGACCAACATCGTCCGAGATCGACTAAGGGACCACCACAGACTGAACCTCCGGTGGTAGATAGTGACATTGAAAGTTCCGATGGAGAAGAACACACCGTTGAATTTCTCGGACCGGCAAGGAGAGGGATGTATTATCCTCAGGAGAGTGAACTAAGTCCCGAGGCTCCAGAGTTCGTACCAAGGAGTACAGATGAAGTTAAATTCAGATATGATGATCGAACACCAGCCCCTGAAGAGACCGATCGACACTTAGGAGTAGCAGAATTACCAGACCATGTGGAAACAAGCGACTCAGAAGAAGTACAGGAACTTACAGAGGCAGCTCCAAGAGCATCTGAGGAAGCACGAGAAATGAGTGCGGTGGAAGAAACTTATGTGAATGAAAAACCCATGGTCTCTGAGGAACAACCTCGAGATTGATGTCGACGTCTTGATGTCGAGAAGTGAGGAGGCCCGTGATGCTGATGTATGAGACACTTGGTGAACCGAGTCAAGCGCCAAGGAGTGTCGACTGGAAGCAGGTATCTCTGCCTGCAGACCAGGTAAGCCCACTTGAGTGGTATTCACCACCGAGAGGCAGTATGGAAGATGTTGCCTGGTGGAAAGACTTGTTTTCATGCTTTGATTTTCCTTAAAAGACTTTGTAGAAACAAAGAACTGTGAAAGCCTAGAGAGAGAGAGCTGGTTGAAGATGTACGAAAAGCTCCAGCTGAAGAGATGCTGATTGTTTTAATTGTGTTAATTGTTTATTTCTTACAGGCATCCTACAAGAAAAAGGTCGTAAGATTAGGTTGTTATCAATGTTTATGAACGTTATACCAATTTCACAATGCCAATTTATATATAAAGTTATCCAACTTTCACCACTGTCTCAGAATTGGTCAGATTGAGGACGACATTCAAAAAGGAGGGAAGAGTGTGACATGCAGAAGTAGTGCTGTTATTTTAAAAGCATTCAGCAGCTATTAGAAGTAACACAAGCACATGAGACAGGAAGTGTTGTGATCCAGAAGCATCCAGCAACTAGAGGGTTTAACAGTCACAGGAGAAGAGGGGTGTTTTAGCAGAGCCCCAGGGGGATTGTGGGGAAGTTGTTTACTGTCTGACTGGAGCCAGAGAAAGGTGGTGTGTGTGATCTGTATCTCACAGAAGAGCCCCTGCAAGTGAAAAGGATTCAAGTCAGGAGTGAAGCTTAGCACAGGTCAGGTAGAGGTCCTGAACTAACAGTGCAGAGTATTGTCAGGCAGAAAGATAAGGACTGGAAGAAATGGTGTCACAGGGATCATCTCCCTCAGCAAACCCTTCCCCCTCCTCCCATCTCACTATGCTGTAAAGAATGCTGTGTTCATTAATGTGCCTTTGCAATAGAACTGTGCTGTCCTGTGCTACTGGGAAGACTGTGAACTGTTGTGCTGCTAAGGAAACTGTACTGTTTGTTACTGGAGCCTGTTGCTGATAAGACTTAACTTGCACTGGCTGTGCGGCTTCTTATTAAATGCTACTGTTCTACCGTTTATGAGGACTCTTGTCAAGTGCGTCTGGTCAGCAAGTGAACCAACCTATGTGTCTGTGCATGAGGGTCAATACCCCTGTGTGCCTGAGAGAAGCTGCAGCACATGGTCTATGGTCGCTCTGAGTAACGGTTCCCCAAAGACTCCAAAGAATTCATGTAACCTGTCTCGCCCCTATCGGAACCTAGCGGCGTGCGTGTAACACTTACCAAGCCTGATAAAGTGGTGAGGAGAGCTTTCGCCCAACGTTGCCAGGGACAAGCGAAGACAAAAGGCTCTGCCCATCGGCATAATTCTACATTCAAAATTCAGTTTACCGAGCAAGGATTGTAATTCTGTCTGGGTAACCTTTTTTAACTTACTCATTCTAGACACTTCGGACAACAAATCCGTCACTTTATCAATGGGCAACCTGCATTCCATGTTCAACTTGTCAATTTCAATCCCCAAGAAACTCAAAACAGTGACTGGCCCTACCGTCTTTTCCGCCGCGAAAGGAGTGCCGAACCTCTTTGCTAAACTCTCCATCATGTGAATCAAAACAGAACAATCAGAACTGTGCACCACGTCAATGTACAGGAAGTCATCCAAATAGTGGATGCGAGAATTTAAACCAGAAACGTCCTTGACCACCCATTCTAAAAATGTCCTAAAAGTTTCAAAATAAGCGCAGGAAAGAGAGCAACACATGGGAAGACAACGATCGATGAAAAAAAAACAATTACAAAAACAACCCAATAGATGTAAACTGTCTGGGTGTACAGGCAGAAGCCTAAATGCTTCTATATCCTTTTTTGCCAAAAGCACACCTTTTCCGAAAAAATGCACCCATTCAACCGCCGCGAAAATTGCTCATCATATCTGAGCCAACCCTGCCTTCCATAAACCCTATTCGCTTCCCCTATCATGTCCCAATAACAAAACAGGCCAGAACAATTCTCTGGAGCCTTCTCGTCTATTATGCTAGCTAGAATAGCAAATGCCTGGAGCCAGTTAGTGAACGTTCTCAAAATCAATCGATACCTCCTTTTTTCCTCATCCTCTTTTTTTCATTCATCCTTTTTGAACCTATCCAAATTAAAACATTCCAGCGACAAAAGGGAAAATATATCAATATATTCCCCTTTCCAAATCCTTTCCCTCACCTCCTGCTTCAGGTGCGCCCCTAATGGCCCTTCAAAACAGAAATAAACCTCGCCTTTTGCCACGTCATCCAATCTTACTGATTCCTCTTTCTCCTTTTCCTTATCTTGTTCTGGCCCTTGAACCTGGATGGGTGCCCCTTCCCCTGACCCCGCTGCTGTTGAGGGACCCATTTTGGGCAGCAGAAGTAGATTCTGGTTTGGTGCCCCCCGACTAACTCCAAATACGTTTAATGCCCCCTCAGTAACTCCACTGCCTGATGCAGCTGCACCCAAATTCCTCAGTCATGCCGCAATTATCGATGTCCCCCTTGGATTCCCCATGACCCCATTAATACTGCCATTTCCCTCAAGTCATTCAATAAAAGTCCCAATCCCTCGCCAACCCCCAAGGGATAGCGCCCTGACCCCTAAACCCTGGAGCGGATAATGAAGGAGTAACAGTTAAAAATTGAGAAGTCTCATCTAACTGTTTGGGTGACGTGTACCCAGCAGATCTATGTCCGGAATCCTGGTGAAGCCCTTCTTGAACCCTGCTGTGAGATGCATGTTCTGTCAGCCCCACCGTGCCGGATTAGGTGTGGGGAAGGATAGGGGCCATACCTGAGTGAGATGATGCAGGGTCAGCCACCTGCTGTCCGTGTTGATTATAGCCGGATTCTTCATTATACCCTGGGCTTATATGTTGCCCAGTGATGTCTATCCCATGCTTCGCCCTGGCCCAGCAGAAAGCTGGCTGTGCAACATATGCTGGGCAGATCCTGGGGCCACTGACGCCATTGGGTTTATGGTATGTTGCCCCTGGCAACTGCCCTGTGACGTCAGTCGAACTTCCGGCCATGGCCCAGCAGAAAGCTGGCCATGCAGCAGATGCTGCGCAGATACTGCAGCCGCTGGCACCGCGTTGTGGGCAGGGCCAGCTGCCCACTACTTCATCCATGCCAAGGGGCCCAACGATCAGACCCCCAGCTTCTCACAAGACAGTCTGGCTGCTGCTGAGCGGTTCCCGCTCTAGTCGGGAGGCCCACCACATCAAGTCCGGAACCCCAGCGATGGGGTAACGAAGGACAGGGCGGGGACGCCACATCACGTTGTAGGCTACGCCAGCAGGGAGGATTCCTCCCGGATCGCTAGCGGCAAGCCACGGGAGAACAGGCTGGGCTCCGATCTGGAGGATCCCCGGAGGGGCTTCCAATATGTTGCCGGGCCCTGAGGGTGATTTCGGGACTTAGGCGCGCCAGAGGCCTAGTCCTCCGTGGCCAGCACCCTACCTGAGGTGGGGGAGCAGCACCAGCTCCCTGAAGCAGACTGTGAACTGATGTTTGCAGCCATTGTTCTCACAGAGAGCCAGCAGCCGTCCTAGACTGCTGGATTAGGTTGTCCACAGATTCCATATAAATCTTTATGGGATGTAATCTTAGGAGCAGATTTGATCACAGTCGATGGCCACTTAAAATGGTAGCCAGTTGGCACATAAACAGGATATTTATAAGGTCACCTCCTACCCCATCTCCCTCCTCTCCTTGCTTAACCTATAACCATCCTCCATAATCCATTAATCCCCAACTATGCCCTGGCTCATCCTAATTCCCGTCCTAACCTGTCATGACGGCCTTCCCTTAGGCCAGGGGCCCTGTATGGCCTCTTATAGGGCAGAAAGGGGCCACACATCGACTCTTGTAGGGGCAGAAATAAAAATGCTCGAGCTCCATAGTAAAACATGAAGCCTTTGTTCCTCGGGGTGTCCCCCACTGATGCCGCCTGATATTTAGAATATACGTGCAAATAAAATTTATCTTTAATTTTTATGAATTCCCAGAACCCAGCAAATCCGAGCAATCTGCGATTTGCTTGGCATGAACCGCCAAAAATGGCTTTGGCCATTTTGCACAGATATTGCATCAGCCTCCATAATGCCTTGTGGCTATCCCATTACATGATATATCATAAACAATCAGGAGGGACTATAATAGCCTGCATAAAAGCAGGGGCAGGGAATGCAGCAGCCATTTATCACTGAATCTAGACAGTGAGAGGATGTCACAGCTCACAGGTCAGCAAAAGAGAAGGGGAGAGAAAGCAATGAAACACTGAACAAACTGTCCAGATAGTGTGTGACAGAGCAGCAGTGAAGAAGATGAGTGTGAGGATAAGCGAATAATACAGATTTGATTGATAGGTAGAGAGAGATAGGAGAGTCACTGTGTCTAGAAGGGCCGGGAAGGGACAAGGAGCTGTTATAGTGCTACTGCATTTCAATCATAAAGCTATTGTGCATTTATGCAGAAGCAATCCAGCAATATTGCTGAAAGGAAAAAAAAATAACTCTATTAAATGTGTCTCATTCATAGCACTATACATATACAGTACACACAGACATACTCATATAGTACAGTATCAACATATGTTAAGGTCACTATGATATTACTAAAGTACCCGTATACATTAAATTAATGTTGACGGAGCCCACCGATATTGACAAGTTCCGCAGGCAGTCTAGTTGGGGGAGATAGGATCTGGCATCTCTAATTTCGGACTGCTGATCCTTTTCACCACTGAGATATGAGCCAAAGTATGTGAGAAAACTGCCGGCTGAACTATCGGCTATCTAAAGAATATGGTCAGGTCTTAAGGCTTGAAAGGGGTTGGATATAACCTTAGGAGACCCCAGAGTGTCGAATACAATTTTCAGGTTTTGGAATATTTTCAAATTTGCAGCAAAAGGATTCGCTGCAAATTGAATTTACTGCAAAAGTTCGGAAAAGTTGGCGAACTTGAATTTCAAAAGATTTTCTCATCTCTATATATCATACTTGCCAACTTTCCAAAGCTGCAATCTGGGAGGTCAATAGTTTGGACATGCATGGCACCACTGCAAAGTCTTAGCCCTGGAAAAGTGGAGCCCCGCCTTTTTTTAAAGGCTACTCCCATTCCATGCATCCCATTCCTCGGGCAGTTTCAGTGGAGTCTGAGATATTTGCAGACTCATCTGGGAACCCTGGAGCCTTTCAGATACTCAGAGATGAGATAGACAAGATTATTGTCTATAAAATGATGGTAGCCTCACTTCGGAGCAGTAGTGGATGGTGAGATATGGAGCCTGAAAGTCAAAAGTTCAAAACATTGTTATGCTTTTGCTCGTCAGTGTAAATACATAACCTCTAAACTAATAGACACCCCACATCCCAAAATATATATGTGGCGCCCTGCTGCGCATTGGTGCCACAGAACCCAGAAGGGTGCATGGATGGACTTCTCCACAAGAGGCCCTCACACATTCACACACCTCCACCCCACCACCTCAGACCAGCAGAGGGAGCCCGTTAGGGATTTATAAAGGGAGGGTGGAGCCAGGCAGCTCAGTGAGTTAGTTGGTGTTTAGAGTTAGTCAGAAGTTAGTGAGTAGTTGCTCAGACTGAGCGCAGTGTCTAGTCTGAGAGCGTGCTGACGCTCAGAGAGCAGCGAAGAGGCAGAACGCTGGCTGCTGTGCTTAGGCGAGCCAAGGCCTACAGCACGTGTGAGAACCCTGAGTGTGGCCGAAGGCGAGAAGAGAAGGAAGAAGTAGCGAGGGGGCAGAGGAGCATACCCGGCTCACCCCGAGATATATACCGGACACCGGGTCCGCGCCTACGGGGACCCTTTATACCCAGTAGGGACCACCGGAACCCCTGGAGGACTACAGGTCCCAGGTTTGCCAAACGCTGACTACAGTACCAGGGCTAGGAGTCATGGAGGCCCCAGCGTCCAGGGAGAGTGATCTCCAAGGAAAAGCCCTAGCACCAGGTCAGCAGGTGCAAGGGAGAGAGAGACAGTAACCAAGCTAGGCCTAGTTCCAGGCAAGCCAGAAGCTTAGCGAGTAAAGCCACGGATCAGGAGGCCCTATACCCGCTCACTGTTGAGAGTCCAAAAGTGCGCCGTTCGTCTGGAGTACCCTGGACCATGCCTGCATCATCACCAGTAAAGGTACTGAAGCTTACCCCCCGTGTGAGTGTCCGTCTTTCCTCCGGGATCGCCCTGCCATCTCTCACCGGCACCCACCATTCACTCCTACACTGCCCTGGAGCTAGCTCTACCTGTGGAGAGCCACACCATCCCTGCTGTCGTAACACCAGCTCCAGAGGACTGCTCCGCAGCGGCGGCACCCTTTAGCCACAATCCACAGGTGGCGTCACAAACACTTTCCCAAAACCCCTATAAACTATTCCCCCTTTTACTGACCGCCCTGGGTCACGGACCGGGCCAGCTACCGTGATATCCCTCAGCAACCAGAGGCCCGGCTGCCGAGTACCCCACGGCCCAGGGGGCGCGTCATATAGACCCTCTAAACTAATACTCATCCCATGGTCCAACACTCCAAAAGAGCTGATAATAGCAGTTCTCATTTGGGACAGGTGCCCCGATCCACCGGTAGTCACTTTAGTCCCACATCCTGGCACTTCACTTTGGGTCCTGTGCTCGTTACAGGAATGTGATTCCAATGGCTACCATTATATCGGGGTACCATCACAGAACGGTGAATTCAATGGCTACCGGTGGATTGGGGTACCATTGTAACACAGGAACTTTAGATGCAGTGACACAGAAGCACAGAGCAGCCAATACAGGGTTAATAACAGGGAAAGTTTATGATAACAAGATGAATCTCCACGCAGGGAGTAACAGGGGAAAATATGGGGAAATAGCAGGTATTAGTCTGTAACTGACAGTTTACAGTTTAACTAGATGTAGCAGAGTCAAACTGGTAACAAACGACAGTTTTTTCACTTAGCTGACTTGTATCCTCTACAAGGCAGTTGCCAGCTGATGCTGGTGACGCTGTCTTCAGGCTTCCCCGCCCAAACAATGCTCCGTCTTCTGGCGGCAGCGGGCGGTCTCCGGTTTTACCCGCTGAGCCCCTAGTCCATAACACGGCACCTCACGTGCTCAGCTCCACTGACCCTGCGTCTCTTCTCCCTACAGTCAGCTTGACTCCTCCGGTCCACTGCACTCGGATCCCTTGCTCCAAGTCCTGTAGCCAGGAGCCTGGACCCTCTCACACTGCTCTGCTCCGCAGGACTCAGCTCCGCTTTCCCGCGCAAACGTCCTCGTCTCTCCCTCTCTCTCATCACACCAGGAGTCCTTCTGTCACCTGACCTCCCAGTTCTCTCTCTCGACACACCCCATGCTTCCCTGTCACATGACTCCTCTGCTTGCAGTCTGTCTTCCCCCTGCAACAAGAGGTACGGCCCCAGCAGTTCCGGATCCCTTGCTCTGAAAGTACTTACACCCCGGTCTTCCCCCTTACACTCCCGCTCTCCTTTAACTCGCCATTCCACGGGCAAGAGTTCCTTCATCAAATGTTCACATTCTTGGACTTCCTGGACGATACGGTACCATATGAATTGATCTTGTTTGTAACGTTGAGGAGGCACTCCTGCTGTTGTCCGTTCTGACTGGCGTAACTCAGTTTGACCGATGGGGGGTGCAGGGTCACTCGGATTTCCAATCTCCGCCTGCCCGGTGGCTTCAACCAATGTTGTTCCCTCGCCGCCTGCACTGGGGACTGCAGGTAATCGAGTGCTGGGGCTCGGAGGTAGAATCAACAACTCTTCTTCGTCCACATCGTGGCTTGGGACAACTGTGACAGGTCCCTCTCTAGAAGCAGGTGATTCTTCTCCACCCTCGTCATCTTTAGACAGACAGGGTCACAGTATACTACGATGAACCACTCTGGTAGGGGCTCCTTCAGCCCCCTCGGGTTGAACTTCATACACAGGTCCTTCAGCGCCAATCCTGCACTTCACTCGGTGCGGGGTCCGTTCCCACCGCCTACTCAATTTGCCCTGGGGCCGCCTGTCCCGAACCAACACCCACTCCCCGGGCCTCAGAGCTGTCCCTCGAAGAGGCAATGTCTCATGATGTTTGAGCTCCTGAAACTTTTGTTGTACCAACCGTCGGAGGGTCTGCAGTCGATGCCGATGTTCTCGGACCCAGGAAGACACCCCCGTCCGTGGGTAGTCCTCCTCGGGGTCCAGCTCTAACACAGTGATCTCTCGCCCCTTTCGTCGGAACAGCAAGGTATAAGGAGTGAACCCCGTCGTACTATTCACTCGGTTGTTGTAGACCCACACCAGCTCGGCCACAAACTCAGGCCATCGTATCTTCCTCCAACATGCCGAGCATTTGGATCAGTGT
The DNA here is from genome assembly GCF_046119375.1 of Phyllobates terribilis. Classification (NCBI taxonomy): domain Eukaryota; kingdom Metazoa; phylum Chordata; class Amphibia; order Anura; family Dendrobatidae; genus Phyllobates; species Phyllobates terribilis. Next base: position 689,637,180 of record NW_027362763.1, on the reverse strand, counting down.
CCGATTAAAGCGTTCACAGGCCCCATTTCCTTGAGGGTGGTAAGGAGTAGTCCGTGACTTCTCAATCTTGGACAACAGGTGCAGCTCTTCCATCACCCGGCCTTGGAAGCAGGCGCCTTGATCGGAATGAATCCTCTTTGGGCAGCCGTACACCCGAAGTCTTGGCAGATGGCCTGCGCAGCTGACTCGGCTGTCTGGTCTCTGGTCGGGGTCACTACCGCAAACTTGGTGAAGTGGTCTGTCATTACCAGGCAATGTTCATACCCGAGATGCGCCGGTCCAACAGTCAAATAGTCCATCATCAGCACCTCCAAGGGGGCGGAAGTCACAATAGTTTGTATGGGGACCCGCTGCTCCGGGGGCTTTACCAGCTCACAGCTCCGACATCTTCAACAAGTGTCTTCTATTGTTGCTCGCAGTCGGGGATGATACACCAGCCTCTGCAACCACTGAAACGTCTTCTCTGGTCCAAAGTGAGCCCCTCATTCATGAGCCTCCTTAGCCACTACTCCGACCAACTTCTCTGGGATCACCACTTGCCAGGTGTTCCCGGACTCTCGCAGTAGCTGCACCCGTCGGCACAGCAGCCCGTCTCGCAAACACAGTCTCTCCCATTGTCCCAGCATTTTCAGTGCTCCCGAGGACTGGGTACTCCTCTCTTCTCGACTGGGGACTTGCCGCAAAGCCACCCATTGATGTAATTGAGCAACTTCTCTGTCAGACTATTGAAGTTGGATCCAGTCATCTCTTGGCCGTCCTAGCACTTGTTCTTCCGACGTCTCTCCGATCTGTCCCTGCGCCGCAACCAGCGGTCCCACGAAACTTTGGAAGCTAGGGGTCTCATCCGCCTCCAAATCTTCATCGTGGTCATGATCAGGCCGTTCATATGTCACTCTGGAGAGGCGTCGGGGTGAGTATTCTCTGCCATAGGCCGGTAGGCGATCTTATACCGGTACCTGGCCATGCGGGCCACCCACCACTGCTCCAGGGCCCCCAATTTCGCATTCTCCAGGTGGGCCAGCGGGTTGTTATCTGTTCTCACCAGTACTTCGGACCCGGACAAATACTTCGCAAACTTCTCGGTCATTGCCCAAACCAGAGCCAGCAACTCTAATTTGAAAGAGCTATAATTATCTGGGTTCCTCTCGGAGTCATGAAGGGAGCGGCTGGCGTACGCAATCACGCGCTCTTTCCCCTCCTGTACTTGGGATAACACGGCTCCCAGACCATGTAGGCTCCCATCAGTGTGGAGTATGAAGGGTTGGGAGAAATCCGCATAGGCAAGTATTGGGGCCTTGGTCAGGGCCATTTTTAGGGCACGGAAGGCCTCTTCCTGGATGCTTCCCCACCGAATCGCCTGATTCTTGGAGCCCGCCGGCACTCCCTTAAGTAGATCCAGGAATGGGTTGGCTATGCGGGTGAAGTTCTTCACGAATCTTCGGTAGTACCCAGCAAGTCCCAGGAAGGCCCGAACGTCCTTCACTGTCTTCGGGGTAGGCCACTCCTGTACAGCGGCCACATTTTCCTGGGTGGGCCTGACTCCTTCACCGGACACAGTATGACCGAGATATTCGATCTGTTTGTGGAACAGGTGGCATTTCTGGGGCTTCAACTTTAGGCCATGACTCTGTAGGCGACTCAATACTTGCTCCAGTCGTTGGAGGTGCTCCTTGAAGGTGGCGGCATAGACAATTATGTCGTCAAGGTAAATCAGTGTCGCCTCGAAGTTCAAATCGCCCAGGCACCTCTCCATCAGACGCTGTAACGTCTCGGGAGGTTAGTCAGGCCGAAGGGCATCCGATTGAACTCGAACAGTCCCATGGGTAATATGAACGCCGTCTTCGCACGGTCATATTCGGCCACGGGCACCTGGCAGTACCCACTGGCCAGATCCAAGGAGGAGAAGTATCTTGCCTTCCCTAAGGCCGACAGGGAATCTTCGATTCGGGGTAGTGGGTAAGAGTCCCGTACTGTACAGGCATTCAGTCGTCTATAGTCCACATAGAACCGCAGGGTCTCATCTTTTTTCCGGACCAGGACAATCGGGGCTGCCCACGGACTCTGACTCTCCCGCATCACACCATTCTGTAACATATGGGCTAGCATCTCCTTAACCTCTTTATACATCTGGGGAGGTATCTGCCAGTATCTCTCCCGCACTGGGGCAGAGCTCCCAGTAGGAATCTCGTGGGTAATGGCTTCGGTGCAACCAAAATCATCCTCAAGGCGAGCAAAGACTTCCTGGTACTGCTCCAGCACATCCTCAACCTGCTGCACCTGTCGAGGTGTAAATCCCGTCAATTCAGCCCGCATTCGTTCTAGGATTCTTCGTCCCCCCTTCGCACTAGCCCGGTGGGGTTCCGGTGGCACGGTGACCACCAGGGTCCAGGGGTCTCCTCGTACAGCGGACAGGTGTACCACATCAGGTCACACGAACTTCTCTGGCATTCCAAGAATCTGGGCTATTTCCGCCCTGGGAGGGAGTGTGAGATCATCTTCACCCAGATTAACACACCGCACTATAACATTGCCACCCTGGACGGTGGCCAGTGTCCGAGCCACCAAGAGTCCGGGGGGTACTTTGTCCATCGATGTTGTTTCTATCTGGACTTCGACCCCCTCAAGAGGTGTGCAGGCCCATGCGGGTAATGTGAGTACAGTTTGTCCAGGCGGTAAGGTGAGCGCCGTAGCTGCTGGCACTATTATTTTCCCCAGGATTTTCCCTTCACTTGACGTCTCCTGAGCCTGGGCAGCTCGGATTAGTTGTTGAAAGACCCTCCTTTGGGGAGTTCGCGGGTCCCACTGGTCTAGAGGAATCTCCTTCAGCTCACTAAGCAGAATTTGCCCGATCTCGTTCAGCACATTCATTCCGAGGGTCACCGGGGGTCCACTTCCGGTTCCCCATGCGACCAGGACAACTCCTTTTTTTCCCACATCTTTTCCACACACTCGTATCTTCATCCACACCACCCCTGCGACCGGGATGGGTAATTGATTAGCTGCCGTGAGTCTAATTACTGGTCCCCATTCAGGCTGCGCTATCTCTGGAAATCGCTGTTGAAAGTAGGCTTCTGTCATCGTAGTCACCTGGGATTTCGTGTTAACCAGGCAGTGAACAGCCCGACCGCTTATTTCAGCCCAGACAGTCAGACTGCTGGAAACTAGGTCCTTGGGACTTCCTTTTTTTCTTTCCCCTTCCTCAGGCTCCGTGCTGTGTCCCCCGAACACGGAGCCCGCTAGTTTAACGGCTGTCGCGACAGGGGCCGCCCTCGGCTAGCACAGCCCCTGTCGTAATGTCCTGCGCCTCCACACTTCCAGCAGGTCATGTTTCTGTCTGTGTAGGGCTGCCTCCCTCCTGTATGGAACTCTCCTGTAAGGGGGGTCCTGAATTCAATTCTTTCCATAACTGGGGCAATCGATCTGGGTTTCTCTGGTGTCGGGGCAGGGGTCTTCTTGAGACTGGACCATTCATCCCGCATCTCCTGTATCTCCTTCCGCATCTCTCGAGCCCATTCCAGTTCAGCTGTAGGTGGGGTGGGTACCTCATTACTCCGGACCATCCCTGCCAGGGCCGTCACCCCCATCTCCTGCTCTCTCACACGTGCCTCCGCCCCCACTTCTAGAAAAGTCATATGTGGGTTGGCGCGCAGGCGCTCCCGCAAGGCCTGCTTCAGCTGCACATCCCTGAGGCCTGCCACAAACTGGTCCCTTAAGATCACATCAGGGGGGCCCATTCCCAAATTCCCCAAGTCGTCTTTTCTAGTGATATAGGCATGCACCCTCTGTAAGGCATTAACATACTGTGTCACAGTCTCCCCCTCCTGCTGCACTTGGTGAAACAGTCGTATCCTCAGCTCTGCTACATTGGTGGGATCCCCATGCATCTCCTCCAGTATCCGCACTACAGTCCGGTACATCACAGACTGTTGGGCCTCGCCGTCCAGGGCCAGTAAGGCTATTTCGGCTTGCATAGCTGGGGTCATCGGGTGCATATGTAACATACTCCTAACTCTCTCAATCCAGTCCCACAGCATCATATTGTCCCCGGTGAACTTTGGGAGATTGCTGAGCATGGCCCCCAGTGGCAAGCTAGATTTAGGGGCTCCCAGGATGGACTGCTCTGCAGTGTCTGTGTCTAACGACTGCATCCTGCCGACTACGCCAAATGTAACACAGGAACTTTAGATGCAGTGACACAGAAGCACAGAGCAGCCAATACAGGGTTAATAAACAGGGAAACCGGTAACAAACCACAGTTTTTTCACTTAGCTGACTTGTATCCTCTACAAGGAAGTTGCCAGCTGGTGCTGGTGACGCTGTCTTCAGGCTTCCCCGCCCAAACAATGCTCCGTCTTCTGGCGGCAGCGGGCGGTCTTCGGTTTTACCCGCTGAGCCCCTAGTCCATAACACGGCACCTCACGTGCTTAGCTCCACGGACCCTGCGTCTCTTCTCCCTACAGTCAGATTGACTCCTCCGGTCCACTGCACTCGGATCCCTTGCTCCAAGTCCTGTAGCCAGGAGCCTGGACCCACTCACACTGCTCTGCTCCGCAGGACTCAGCTCCGCTTTCCCGCGCAAACGTCCTCGTCTCTCCCTCTCGCTCGTCACACCAGGAGTCCTTCTGTCACCTGACCTCCCATCTCTCTCTCTTGACACACCCCCTGCTTCCCTGTCACATGACTCCTCTGCTTGCAGTCTGTCTTCCCCAACAAGAGGTACGGCCCCGGCAGTTCCGGATCCCTTGCTCTGAAAGTACTTACACCCCGGTCTTCCCCCTTACACGATCATGGAACGGTGAATCCAATGGCTACCGGTGTATTGGGGCACCTTCACAGGACAGTGATTCTAATGGCTACCAATGGATCGGGCCATCATCATAGGAAAGTAATTCCAATGGGTACCAGTGGATCAGGGCACCATGACAGGATGGTAATTTCAATGGCTACTGGTGGATCAAGGCATCTTCACAGGACGGTGATTCCAATGGCTACCAGTGGATGGGTGCACCATCACAGGACAGTGATTCCAATGGCTAGCAGTGGATCAGGGCACCATGACAGGATGGTGATTCCAATGAATACTGTTGGATCGGGGCACCATGACAGGATGGTGATTCCATTGGCTACTGGTGGATCGGTGCACCATCACAGGACGGTGATTCCAATGGCTAGCAGTGGATCAGGGCACTATCACAGGATGGTGATTCCAATGAATACTGTTGGATCGGGGCACAATGACAGGACGGTGATTCCAATGGCTACTGGTGGATCGGGACACCATCACAAGCCGGTGATTGTAATGGCTACCGGTTGATCGGGGCACCGTCAAAGGGCGGTAATTTCAATTGCTACTGGTGGATCGATCCACCATCACACCACAGTGTTTCCAATGGCAGCACATGACCAGTGCTGTGCATGAAGGGTGCTGTTTTATATCGCAGCTAAATGATAGACAAGGGACTGGCTTAGGAATTAGAATCAGCAGCCAGCCTCCTTCACACACAACATAGGTCTACTGCCGACACAAGAAAGGCTCTCCTGTGTCGAGCAGAAGGTCAGAAGTAAAGCTGCACTGGCCAGAGCGGCTACCAAAGGATTGGGGTACCTGTTGGAATTGAACTACGTTACAAAGTTACATAAGTTGCTAGTTAATGCTTATTTCTGTGCATTTACGGCTGTACAACCCTTTTAATCATTTGTGCATTATGGTAATAATGGGATCTGTCCTGATTACAGGAAATCTGTTCCATCAGCTGAAAATAAAAACCTTCCATCTGCTTTACAATGACTCAGCTGCTAGATATTATAAAGAGCCCACAGTATCGGGTAATACAGCGCGAAGCAAGTGTTACAGCAACGCTCCGCCAAAGCTCTGGGGATTATCAATCTCTCTTTTTTGCTGGCAAAATTACATCGAAAAATATGGAGATCATCTGTCATTTGCTCAATGGGGGAGAAACCTAAAAAATATAGATTTTAGAAGTTGAAGTACTTGGGTGACACAATGCCGTAATGTCCAAAAAGATTCATCTGTTACCACATCCAATAAATAATGGTTTTCTGATCTGGAATTTTAATTTGTAGTTGAAATGTTGGCAAAACTGAAATTGAGGTTAATGATTAGCACGTTGTGAAGTGCCGTCGACTTTCTAATTGGTAGAGTTTCACTACATGTGATATACAGGCGTTCGTTAAGTCTTCAGGCCTCTGGCATCTGCAAAGCTTATCAAATTTTCAGCAATTTTTTATCCTGTGCCACAAACTAAAGTTTATAAGCTTTCTATTGTATTGAACTTTATCCAGATAAAAATATTGCACTCTTTAATAAGAGGTTAATAATCCATTACCCTAGAAATATTAATAAAGGTTCACATGGTAATAATACAAAAATCAGAGACAGGCAACGACTGCAGGCAAAATATTCACTAATAAAAAGTTTTCTTTTTTTTTCTAACTATCTGTACATCTCATATCTAATATCAAATGATATCTATCTGTCTATCCATATCTATCTATCTATCTATCTACTATCTATCCATATCTATCTATCTATCTGTCTATCCATATCTATCTATCTATCTATTGTAATGCAGCGACTTGCTGGCATTATGGTAATGGTCCAGGATGTGTTTTACCTGACCATGTACCTTCCCCCTCAGGTGACTGGTCACATGACTGTGACATAGCACAGGTCCTGCACGCACAGAATGTCTGTCTGATCACATGACTGTGACATCAGCAAGGTCCTGTCAGTATGTGTGTGTGTGTGCACGGGATGCATATATAAACCCTGCTTGATGGGAGACAGGTGTGTTCGGTGTGAGGCGTGAGGCCTGTGCTCCGTGTGTGTGGGACACCGTTTGTGAGAGGCCTAGTGAGGCCGAGTGAAGCCTGGCAGCCTGAAAGGCAAAGACTGGATCCTGTGTGTATGCTAGTGGCCTTGGAAGGCAGAGGTTTGAGGAAGAGTCCTGAAAGGCAGAGCCTGGATCCTGTGTGGATGTCAGTGGCCTTTGAGGGAACGACGGCTGGAGACCCCACCTGGGAAAACCTTAAAGCCACAGTGGTGGCGGATTAAATGGACTGCAGCAACTAAACCCGGCAAAGGTAATACACTTTGTTATATGGACACTTATATAGACATTGCTATAGTGTTACCTTGCTGAAGGCTGTAACTTGGGCCAATTGGGCCTGTCTGCTACTTGAGAGACTCCCGGATGTGAAGTGTGTAAACATGCCGGTGATATACTAAGAAGGACTGTGTGATATGCAGTTTATGATAAGATAATAAACTGCTGTATTGAGAAAATACCGGAAGGACATTGCACGTGTGCCTAATTTACCCGGTGCAGCGAGTATCCCCCATTATGATGACTAGTGCTGCCTTACATATGGTTCGAGAGTGCGGGCAGCTGCAGTCTGGTTGCTAGGGGCAATTGCAGCCCGGTTGCTAGTGGCAACGACAACCCGGTTGCTAGGGGCATCTGCAGCCCGGTTGCTAGGGGCAACGGCACAGGACGACGAGTGTGGATTAAAGCATCTGGCTGCAACTCGGTGGGGTTGCGAAGATTGTCGTCGCACTCAAACCTGGTTTGCTGTGGCTCGGCGGGGCTCACGAAGTTTAAAGCATCTGGCTGCAACTTGGCGGGGTTGCGAAGGTTGTCGTCGCACTCAAATCCGATTTTGCTGTGGCTCGGCGGGGCCACGAAATTTTTCCGGGGAGAGCGGTGTGTGAATAGTGTCCTGAGGAAATGCAGGAGCAGATAAAAATGTCTGTGAAAGGAGCAGCAACTGAGTCTGAAGCTATTGAGCGATTAGAGCGATTAAAGTACCTGTTAAAACCGGAGCAGGTACAGTGCCTACAAGTAGTATTCAACCCCCTGCAGATTTAGCTGGTTGACACATGCGGAATTAACTTGGCATTGTGACATTTGTACTGTTGATCAGCCTGGAAGTGGGAAATGCACTGCAGCAAATTTTGTTTTTGCTTTGTTTTTTTTGTTTTTTTAAAAACGTTAAAAGTTAATTCAGAGAGTCATTTATTATTCAACCCCTCAAACCACAAGAATACTGTTTGGTCCCCCAAAAGTATTAAGAAGTAGTTCAGGCACCAAGAATAATGAGCTTCACATGTATGGATTAAAGATCTCTTTTGCCAGCCTTTTCTGACTATTTAAGATCCTCCCCAAACTTGTGAACAGCATTCAGACATGGTCAACATGGGAAAGACAAAGGAGCATTCCAAGGCCATCAGAGACAAGATCGTGGAGGGTCACAAGGCTGGCAAGGGGTACAAAACCCTTTCCAAGGAGTTGGGCCTACCTGTCTCCACTGTTGGGAGCATCATCCGTAAGTGGAAGGCTTATGGAACTACTGTTAGCCTTCCACGGCCAGGACAGCCTTTGAAAGTGTCCTCCCGTGCCGAGGCCAGGCTTGTCCGAAGAGTCAAGGCTAACCCAAGGACAACAAGTAAGGAGCTCCGGGAAGATCTCATGGCAGTGGGGACATTGGTTTCAGTCAATACCATAAGTAACGTACTCCACCGCAATGGTCTCCGTTCTAGACGAGCCCGTAAGGTACCTTTACTTTCAAAGCGTCATGTCAAGGCTCGTCTACAGTTTGCTCATGATCACTTGGAGGACTCTGAGACAGACTGGTTCAAGGTTCTATGGTCTGATGAGACCAAGATCGAGATCTTTGGTGCCAACCACACACGTGACGTTTGGAGACTGGATGGCACTGCATACGACCCCAAGAATACCATCCCTACAGTCAAGCATGGTGGTGGCAGCATCATGCTGTGGGGCTGTTTCTTTGCCAAGGGGCCTGGCCATCTGGTCCGCATCCATGGGAAGATGGATATCACGGCCTACCTGGAGATTTTGGCCAAGAACCTCCGCTCCTCCATCAAGGATCTTAAGATGGGTCGTATTTTCATCTTCCAACAAGACAACGACCCAAAGCACACAGCCAAGAAAACCAAGGCCTGGTTCAAGAGGGAAAAAGTCAAGGTGTTGGAGTGGCCTAGTCAGTCTCCTGACCTTAACCCAATTGAAAACTTGTGGAAGGAGCTCAAGAATAAAGTCCACAAGAGATACCCAAAGAACCTAGATAACTTGGAGAAGATCTGCATGGAGGAGTGGGCCAAGATAACTCCACAGACCTGTGCCGGCCTGATCAGGTCTTATAAAAGACGATTATTAGCTGTAATTGCAAACAAGGGTTATTCCACAAAATATTAAACATAGGGGTGGTATAATAATTGACCCACACTTTTATGTTTAAAATTTAATAAAATTCAACTGAGCAACATAACTTTTTGGTTTGTAAGATTTATGCTTCTGTTCATAAAACCTACTCTCGTTTGCAGTTTGAAGGCTCTAACTTATTTGCATCTTATCAAACCAGCTAAATCTGCAGGGGGTTGAATACTACTTGTAGGCACTGTATTTGAGAAACGTCTACTGGACATGAAACTGGACATGGTGCAGGAGCCACAGGAGCCGTGGGCACCGTATAGAATGGTGGCAGTGGACCATTCTGTGAACTCTCCGGGGGCGCCAGTGTTGTCCCAGAGTGCATGGGGAGGTGGTAAGAGCTGTTGTGAACTGAGTCCTAAGACTATTGTTGATTTTTCTTGTAAAAATTCCCCTGCCGTTGTGGTTGTTAAAAAGGGGGCGGAGTCTAAAAAGGGGGCGGTTGTTCAAAACAGCGTGGAGGATAGAAAATCAAAAAAAATTACTGGTGGTGGGTTGGTACCTCCTAAAAATGACAATGTGACCGTTGATAACGGGGTAGCTCTAGTAGAAGGGGGTGACGTCAAAGTGGGAGGTGAGCTGTTAGTCCACAACACCATGGGGAGTGACACAGACCCCGTAGCTGACGGTGACACTACAAAAGTAGAAGGAGAGGTCAGTCAGGAGGGGCTGGACGAGGTGAGAAAGTCCCCATCTCGTAGACGGCGCAAGGGCCACAAAAAGGTTGCTCCTGTAGACTTGGCTGAAAATGAAAATAAAGAGAATGTAGTACTGTGTGCCTTTGCTTCAAGTGTGGATCCTCCATTAGAGGTAGAAGAGGAGGTGACGTTGCCAGTAGCAACCTCCGGTACGGTACCGAGTCAGAAGGATCTGACAGCCCTGAAAGAGGAGGCGGCCAGTCGTGACCAAGAGCTGGAGCCTATCGGCCAGCAGGGCCAGAGTGATGTGCAGCAATTATGTGAAAACCTGGGGAACGTGTCCTCAGACCAGTTGATCCTGGAGTCTGAACAGCAGAAAATACACCAGCTTATGAGGAACTGGCAGCGAGAAGTAGAGCAAAGCCACGCGGAAATTAACCAGTGGAAGGAAATGTTCTACGCAATTAAGGAGGACCGCCGCAAAATCAAGGAAGAGGTTTTGCAGTTGAAGCTTGAGAAGGAGGCGCGGCAGGATGGTGTTTCTGGACGTGAACAAATCCTAGAACGACTGCGCAAACAGCTCAACCAGGAGCTGTGTGACTCCAAGAAGGAGAGTGGTGAACGCAGTAGGGAACTACAACAGAGTAAGAGAGATTATGAGGATCTCCTCAAGGTGAAGGAAAAACTAGAGGAGGATAAGGCGGGTGCAGAGCAAGTGCGCCAAGTGGTTGAGACCACTCTGCAAGACACCCGTGAGGAGAATGATGATCTCCGGGGAAAGACCCTAGATCTGGAAGCTCAGGTGAAGGAGCTGCAGATGTCCTGTGATACTCTCCAGAAGGCGGAGACGTACCTTAAGGAAACAGTCAGCAAGATGGAAGCTGAGCGAGAGAAGATGGAGGAGTCCATCGGAAAGCCACAGACCAGGGCCAGAAGTTGACCGCTGGTGATGGGAGGTATGAAGCAGATACCTCCTTGAGTGATGTGGGCTCGGAGGGTTCGGTGGATGTCGGAGCCGAGATCAAGCAGCTCAAGGAGTTGCTACAAACCCAGTGGACGCAAGAGAAGCGTGAGAGACGGGCCGCTGAGAGGCGAGTGGCGGAGCTAGAGGAAGAAGTTTCCGGGCTCAAAAGTCGCCTGACAAAGTATCACTCAGTGAACGAGGCCTTCTTGGAGAAGGAAAAGGGCGAACACGTTGCACTCACTCCCTTATACCATGAGAAGGTGGACCTGAGGAGAGCTAAGAGAGTGTTAACCACAGATAAATATGAGATGGAAGTGGTCAAGACGAAAATTTGTGAATTTGTAGCTGTAAGTCAGCTCAGGGGAAGCGTACAGGGAGAAGAAGCTGGAGGTCAGTTGCCCATGAAACCTGAGCTGGTTGATCGTCTGGAAACCACTGGTGAGACCGAAACGTCTCGGTACAAGTGCCTTGTAGATGTACCCGAGGATTTGAGGGAAGAATGCACCAGTGAGTCTGTGCATGAGGAGTTTAAGAAGGCCGTGGGAGCCTGTAAGGTGTACTTGACCTCAGAAGCTAAACAGCTGGTGGTCCTGTCCACGACCGAAGTCACAGTGAAGAGGGTGGCTATCCTAAGTGACATGCACTGGCGATGTATTCGCACGAAGCGGTTTCTCCGGTTGAAGACGGAACAAGCTGTTAGACAACTGGAGTTGATGAGGAAAGCTCACAGTATGCGTGAAGAGGTCATCCGGGTGCCTCATGTTCTGGTGAGGAAGCACGTTGGGAGAAATGGTCGAGCCATGCAGATGATGGTCAAGAAGTCTGGTGTGGTGAAAGTAAGCAGTCCACGTGATCGTCAGGACTGGATACCAGACGAAGATGGCAAGGTATCATTCTCCGCTGTAGGAACAGAAGAAAACCTGGAATATATGCGCATGCTGTTGGAGTACCGAGTGACCTACCTGCGAGAGGTAGAACAGTTGAATCTCGCTAGACTGCGAGTGGATAGACAGCATCATCTGAGTAACAGAAGATGGCAGCCGTCTAGAAATTATGAGACCAGACAGAGAAAGGGCCCCCTAAATAACAGAACAGCTATAGCTGGCGTTAGGGACCTTTCAAGATGTCCTGAGAGTAGCGGGCGTGGGTTTAGAGGTAGTGAAACCTCCAGTAACTCAGGTTTGAGCAGCCCATACAAACAACCCAATAGATGACGGGACATTACGGAGTCGAACCGGACCTTAGATACCAGGGCATGTGAGTCACACCGCCGTATGACTGACCGCTGGGAGCGAGGGAGACCTGACAAGGTTACGACTGACCGCTGGGAGCGGGGGAGGTCTGACAAGATTATGACTGACCGCTGGGAGCAGGGGAGTTCTGACAAGGTTACGACCCGGAAATGTGACCTGACGAAGTCAGTGACAGTGACAAATGGTAGGTCCCTAAGGAATGGGCTAATGTCGTTGACTAATGTTCCAGGGGCTGAGTAGCACAATTGTAAAGTACATGGTCTCTATGTGAGCTGGGGGTTATAGTGATTGTGTATATTATGTGTTCAACCCCACAAGTTTGAACAGAGGGGGGGGGATATGTAATGCAGCGACTTGCTGGCATTACGGTAATGGTCCAGGATGTGTTTTACCTGACCATGTACCTTCCCCCTCAGGTGACTGGTCACATGACTGTGACATAGCACAGGTCCTGCACGCACAGAATGTCTGTCTGATCACATGACTGTGACATCAGCAAGGTCCTGTCAGTATGTGTGTGTGTGTGTGCACGGGATGCATATATAAACCCTGCTTGATGGGAGACAGGTGTGTTCGGTGTGAGGCCTGTGCTCCGTGTGTGTGGGACACCGTTTGTGAGAGGCCTAGTGAGGCCGAGTGAAGCCTGGCAGCCTGAAAGGCAAAGACTGGATCCTGTGTGGATGCTAGTGGCCTTGGAAGGCAGAGGTTTGAGGAAGAGTCCTGAAAGGCAGAGCCTGGATCCTGTGTGGATGTCAGTGGCCTTTGAGGGAACGACGGCTGGAGACCCCACCTGGGAAAGCCTTAAAGCCACAGTGGTGGCGGATTAAATGGACTGCAGCAACTAAACCCGGCAAAGGTAATACACTTTGTTAAATGGACACTTATATAGACATTGCTATAGTGTTACCTTGCTGAAGGCTGTAACTTGGGCCAATTGGGCCTGTCTGCTACTTGAGAGACTCCAGGATGTGAAGTGTGTAAACATGCCAGTGATATACTAAGAAGGACTGTGTGATATGCGGTTTATGATAAGATAATAAACTGCTGTATTGAGAAAATACTGGAAGGACATTGCACGTGTGCCTAATTTACCCGGTGCAGCGAGTATCCCCCATTATGATGACTAGTGCTGCCTTACACTATCTACTATCTATCTATCCATATCTATCTATCTATCCATATCTATCTATCCATATCTATCTACTATCTATCTATCTTCCTAAGATCAAATTCACAATTCTGTTAATTGTCGATGGAAAGAGCCAACATCTCTTCCTTTTCCTAAGAACAGAAGATTGGGCATGTTCAAATTCAAAATGGCTGACTTTTGGTTTCTCCAACCTCTTCCCTCAAAGTAGAGTCAGTACAACCTCATACACATTAGATGGTTGACAAGTCATGTCAAAATGGGCGTATTCGGCTGACATTGGCTGACAGTCCATTGCCACTTTTGACATATTCACCTCTCTTTGCTTAATTTTCTTTAAGCACCACTAAAATATGTCAGAGGAGGCTGTTGTGGCACAATTAGAGATGGTGCAAAACTGATTTGCAGGTCTCTGCATGTTGGTAATCTGTGACAGTCAGATGGAAGACCTACAAACCACCTCTTACCTTTCAGAAATCAAGACTTTTCTTTTGATTATCCGGTCTGCATCATGCTGCAATAATGATGTCGTGATAGGCCGGCTGATCAACAGATGAGCCGCAGATGCTGCCATGTAGGAGTTGCTTCTCGGGGCTCCCGTTTAGCAGCCGCTGGATCAGGTCTTATTAATCAATTCCCACCATCTCTACTGCTTATATCTCGATGTCCCATCTCCCCTTTTTCATCTATGTGAATTACTGCCCTGTTAGTGACTCACTAATTTCCCTTTAGCTACTTTACTGGAAATTGTTTCCTTCTTCTTTATTATTCCCTTACCAAGTTCTCCATCTATGGCTGAAGTTTCATCCTGTTTGGAACCTAAGTATCTGCTCCATCTCTAAGAACCTACTAAATGAGGAGCTTTCTGTTCTACTCTGTGGTGACCTATATGACTTCCGCTATGACTGCGCTACACATGTAGATTATTACATCCAGATATCGAGGATTTCAGCCATTTACACTTTACACATCTTTAATCTTACTTACCTCTCTCCAATCTAGCTCTTACCTACTGATTTCACCTTTGTCTTGGTCTTCAGATTTGTCACTTACGGTGTGCCTGCCAGGTGTCCACTCTTCACCTTGACTTTGTCTAATTCTCTGGTTTGTCACATCTCAACCTCCATCCCAGTGATGACCCTTGGCTTTACTCCAACTCTGATTCTCCACTGATCCATACATTAAAGCACAGCCACCTCCAACTGGTGACTACTCTGGGGATCATGACCATAAAATCAATCCAAGAAACACCCTACCGCAGTGGCGATCTGGAAGAGTCCACCAACTCTGCATTTTGCTTTAGCTAGCATTAAACTAATAGTAAGTAGAAGATCTTTTTCTCATTTAGAACCATTTAATTAAAAAAGAAACATTGCAAAAAAACATCAAATTCATTGGAAAGACTTCTAACACCCGAATCCTCTGGCCAGATCATTCTCTCAGGTTCAGCAGTTTTTCCATAATCAACTCCACCAAATGAGTTTAGTCAGGGGTGTGAAATAGACAACTCAGCACATTACAACAGAATCTCTCAAGGACCGTTGACCTATGAAGACCTGAAACCAAGTACCAGACGAGGAAAAAATGAGGGTTTTTCAGTCTTATGGAAACTTTTAGACCATCTACAACGTTTGAACCATGGAAACTTTTGGGCCATGTACAGCTATCAGACTGAACTTTAGAATGCTGCACCCTGTAGAGTCAAACACCGGGGTCTTTGGGCTCTGTCACCTGTGCCTCATCTATCTTTGGTTTTCAGCTTCGTCCACCTCACACACCATGTCCATAGTCTAACTCTTGTCTGTTGATCTCACCTTTGTCTAGCCCCATTTGTTCTATATGGGTACAGGAAAGAAGGATCATATCATGTTCATGTACCACTTCAGAATCATACAATGCATCTAGTGGGTAGGTGAGTGACCGAATTGCCAGTGCATATGGGTTTATCATAGGAAAACCCTGGAAGTCTTTAAAAGGACTTTGTAAAAAAGAAATCAGTGGGGTCTATTCTTGTAATAAATTGTGACTAATGGGAAGCAACTGACAAAAAAATGTAGTACCTTTTTAAATGGAATCTGTCAGCAGGTTTTTGCTATGTAATCTGAGAGCAGCATGATGAAGGGGCTGAGAGCCTGATTCCAGCAATGTGTCACTTACTGGCTTGTTTCAATAAAATTAGTATTTTATCAGCAGGAGATTATCAGTAAAGGACTAGGTGTCTCGTGCCTCCTAGTCAACTGCTTTGTATAACCCGGCCCCTACCATTGATTGTACAGTATACACAGAATATAAACCCTGATGTTTGTGATTAGGAGGTGCCTAGTGGTAGAAATCCCCATGGTCATACATTTATCATCCATCCTGTCAATAAGTGATAAATGTTTTTCCTAGGGTATCTAAACAAACCCTTGTTGGGGCTAATATTTCCTGGTAGTTTTTTAAAGTATAGATGCAACTTAAAGGAAATGTTTTTATTGTTATTCTCAAAATCTTTCAAGGAAAAAAATCAATTGATCTGCTGATCTGACAACGTGGACAACCGGCTACAAGTAGAACGATCCGGCTGAGCCACACGACACATGGTTATTTCCCTGTAAACTATAAAGTGCAGAATAATAGTATTCCAGGAAGTGTCTTCAAGGAGGAATTCTAAGAAGTGATCAGATTATGTGTTTGATACATTGTAAAATCCTAAAAGGATCTAGAGTAAGAAATAGTGGCGGGCTACAGATACAGAGCCTTCTCCAGACTGCCGTGATTGATAGTTCTTGTAGATGTTGTCTTCACAGCCACCAATTGATTAGTTTTCCTGAGACGTGTACATAACTGACGTCAGTTCCCAACCTTTCTACAGTGGGGAAAATAAGTATTTGATACACTGCCGATTTTGCAAGTTTTCCCACCTACAAAGAACGGAGAGGTGTGTAATTTTTATTGTAGGTACACTCCAACTGTGAGTGATAGAATATTAAAAAAAAATCCAGAAAATCACATTGCATGATTTTTACATAATTAATTTGCATTTTACTGTATGAAATTAATATTTGATACTATAGAAAAACAGAACTTAATATTTGATACAGAAACCTTTGACTGCAATTACAAAGGTCAGATATTTCCTGTAGTTCTTTGCACATATGGCAGCAGGGATTTTGGCCCACTCGTCCTGGATCGTGAAATGCTTCTTACGGAGCCACTCCTTAGTTGCCCTGACTGTGTGTTTCGGGTCATTGTCATGCTGGAAGAACCAGCCATGATCTATCTTCAATGCTCTTACTAAGGAAAGGAGGTTGTTGGCTAAAATCTCATGATACATTACCCCATCCATCCTACCTTCAATACGGTGAAGTCATCCTGTCCCCTTTGCAGAAAAGTACCCCCAAAGTATGATGTTTCCCCCACCATGCTTCACAGTTGGAGTGGTGTTCTTGGAGTTGTACTCATCCTTTTTCTTCCTCCAAACATGGTGATTGGGGTTGATACCAAAAAGTTCTAGCTTGGTCTCATCTGACCACATGACCTTCTCTCATGTCTCCTTTGGATCATTCAGATGGTCATTGGAAAACTTCAAACGGGCCAGGACATGTGCTGGTGTGAGCAGGGGGACCTTGCATGCTCTGCAGGATTTTAATCCATGACAGTGTAGTGTGTTGCTAACTTTAATGTTTGAGATTGTGGTCCCAGCTCTCTTCAGGTCATTGACCAGGTCCTCCCGTGTAGTTCTGGGCTGATTCCTGACCTTTCTCAGAATCATCCTTACCCCACGAAGGGAGATCTTGCATGGAGCCCTAGACCAAGGAACATTGACAGTCTCTTGTGTTTCTTCCATTTTCTAAGAATTGCACCAGCAGTTGTTGCCTTCTCACCAAGCTGCTTGCCTATTGTTCTGTAGCCCATTCCAGCCTTGTGCAGGTCTACAATTTTGTCCCTGGAGTTCTTAGACAGCTCTTTGGTTTTGGCCATGGTGGAGAGGTTGGAGTGTGATTGATTGAATGTGTGGACAGGTGTCTTTTATACAGGCAACGAGTTCAAACAGGTGCAATTAATACATGTAATGAGTGCAGAGTAGGAGGGCTTCTTAAAGAAAAATTAACAGGTCTGTGAGAGGCAGAATTCTTGCTGGTTTGTAGGTGATCAAATACTTATTTCATGCAAGATAATGCTAATTAATTATGTAAAAATCATACAATGTGATTTTCTGGATTTTCTTTAGATTCTGTCTCTCACAGGTGAAGTGTAACTACGATAAAAATTACAGACCTATCCATTCTTTGTAGGTGGGAAAACTTGCAAAATCAGCAGTGTATCAAATACTTATTTTCCCCACTGTATATACTATAGCCAACTCCACATTTAAAGGGCAATTCTTCAAATCATACAGTTATATGAAAAAGTTTGGGCACCCCTATTAATCTTAAGCTTAATGTTTTATAAAAATTGGTGTTTTTGCAACAGCTATTTCAGTTTGATCTATGTAATAACTGTTGGACACAGTAATGTTTCTGCCTTGAAATGAGGTTTATTGTACTAACAGAAAATGTGCAATCTGCATTCAAACAAAATTTGACAGGTGCATAAGTATGGGCACCTCACCAGAAAAGTGACATTAATATTTAGTAGATCCTCCTTTTGCAAAAATAACAGCCTCTAGTCGCTTCCTGTAGCTTTTAATGAGTTCCTGGATCCTGGATGAAGGTATTTTTCACCATTCCCCTTTACAAAACAATTCAAGTTCAGTAAAGTTTGATGATCGCCGAGCATGGACAGCCCTCTTCAAATGATCCCACAGATGTTCAATGATATTCAGGTCTGGGGACTGGGATGGCCATTCCATAACATTGTAATTGTTCCTCTGCATGAATGCCTGAGTAGATTTGGAGCGGTGTTTTGGATCATTGTCTTGCTGAAAGATCCATCCCCTGCGTAACTTCAACTTTATCACTGATTCTTGAACATTATTGTCAAGAATCTGCTGATACTGAGTGGAATCCATGCGTCCCTCAACTTTAACAAGATTCCCAGTGCCGACATTGGCCACACAGCCCCAAAGCATGATGGAACCTCCACCAAATTTTACTATGGGTAGCAAATGTTTTTCTTGGAATGCTGTGTTTTATTGCCGCCATGCATAATGCCTTTTTGTATGACCAAACAACTCAATCTTGGTTTTATCAGTCCACAGGACCTTCTTCCAAAAAGAAATTGGCTTCTCCAAATGTGCTTTTGCATACCTCAGCCGACTCTGTTTGTGGCGTGCTTGCAGAAATGGCTTCTTTTGCATCACTCTCCCATACAGCTTCTCCTTGTGCAAAGTGTGTTGCATAGTTGACCGATGCACAGTGACACCATCTGCAGCAAGTTGATGCTGCATCTCTCTGGAGGTGGTCTGAGGATTGTCCTTGACTGATCTCACCATTCTTCTTCTCTGCCTTTCTGATGTTTTTCTTGGCCTGCCACTTCTAGCCTTAACAAGAACTGTCCCTGTGTTCTTCCATTTCCTTACTATGTTCCTCACAGTGGAAACTGACAGGTTAAATCTCTGAGACAGCTTTTTGTATCCTTCCCCTGAACAACTATGTTGAATAATCTTTGTTTTCAGATCATTTGACAGTTGTTTTGAGGAGCTCATGATGACACTCTTCAGAGGAGATTCAAACAGGAGAAAAACTTGCAAGTGGCCACTTTAAGTAGCTTTTCTCATGATTGCATACACCTGGCTATGAAGTTCAAAGCTCAATGAGGTTACAAAACCAAAAAAAGTGCTTTAGTAAGTCAGTAAAAAGTAGGTAGGAATATTTAAAACAAGAAAATGATAAGGGTGCCCATACTTATGCACCTGTCAAATTTTGTTTGAATGCAGATTGCACATTTTCTGTTAGTACAATAAACCTCATTTCAAGGCAGAAACATTACTGTGTCCAACAGTTATTACATATATCAAACTGAAATAGCTGTTGCTAACACCAATTTTTAAAAAACATTAAGCTTAAGATTAATAGGGGTGCCCAAACTTTTTCATATAACTGTATCTATCAGGTTAATTTAACATATTTAGGGGATCTACTCACTGATAGGCGATTGCCAGAAAGGTGCATATGTGTTTATCAAGGTTCTTTAAAAGGACCCTTATTACCTTTGTAAAAAATGCCAGCAATTGCAAACCCAAGGTTCTCTGTAAGGCCCAAAAAGAAGCCTCAGCCCTTTATTGATACTATGGTCAACATTAATTGTGGTATTTAATTGGTCAATGGCCAGATTTTCAGTTTTTCACAATCTGATCTTCACGTCTGATTCTTCTCACATCTTTGACAGTTAATGACATGTTTTTTCCTCAACACGTTTTTGTGGCCCTGTTGCAACTTTTGCTGTTCTGTGATCTCTCCAATATCTGAGCAACTTCAGGAGCTGCGTCCTCTGTAAGACTTGTAACAACTTGTGACTTTTCAGTGTCAGATAAATCTCTTTTTTTGTCCCTTATTTTACCTGATGAAAACAAGTTCATAATAATTCTGCACCATGATAAAGGGTGGGGCGTCCTCAGGCCTCATCCCTCCTCACTATACAAACACACCCCCTGATCTGCCTCATCCAATCAGCATTCAGCTTTATACGCTTGGAGGTGGGAAATCTGCACAAAAATGATGATCTGTCACAATAGTCATTGCTTAATAATTCTGCACACAGTGTATGTTAGATGTACAACCCCTGGCAAAAATTATGGAATGACCGGGCTCGGAGGATGTTCATTCAGTTGTTTAATGTTGTTGAAAAAAAGCAGATCACAGACATGGCAAAAAACTAAAGTCATTTCAAATGGCAACTTTATGGCTTTAAGAAACACTAAAAGAAATCAAGATAAAAAATGTGGTACTCAGTAAGGGTAATTTTTTTCAGACCAAGCAGAGGGAAAAAATTATGGAATCACTCAATTCTGAGGAAAAAATTATGGAATCATGAAAAACAAACACACAAAAGAACACATCCTGAGCAGCCCAACTCGTCTACCTGCGACTGGAATCATCTGGTTTCAGGACAAGTGAAACCTTCAACATTTTAATTGTTCCTTAGTTACTCAATTTCCAGATATATTTCAAAATACCCTCGTGCGATGAGCTGAGGGGCGCAGGCCTGGATTGGGCAATGCCACATTAGTTCTATATATATTGATAATAAAACCTCATTCCTTATCATATAATCAGCAGATTCTTAAAGAGTTGCTAAGCTTTCAGCAGTTTGTTTTTAAGATTTTACACAAACTTTAATTGTAGATCAGTGAGGGAGCAGAGGGGGCACGAGTCGTGAGACCCCCACTGATCAAAAGACCACTGAGAAGTGTGCACAGCTCACGGGACATCAGCGCACCGCTCCTATACACAGAGCAGTTTACGGATTCAATAGAATAGATTCTTCTAATACAGTTGTGCTCAAAAGTTTACATACCCCGGCAGAAGCTGCGATCATCAGATCGCCTGTGCTACACATAGCAGGGGAGAAATCATCATCTCGGCCCGTAGGATCTTCAATGACAAGCACGGGGGTCGTCTGCTGGCCCACGGCTGTAATGCCAACCCTTCAGCACTCCGCGATCATGTGACAGGGGGGCTGATGGGCGGGTCTTATGACTCGCGTCTGGTTTGCGCAAGTTAAATGCCGCTGTCAGTGATTGACAGCGGCATTTAACATGTTAACAAATCAGCAGTCATGTGACGGGAAAGATGCGGGCTCAGCCCCGGAGCCTACATCAAGGGAGGTAGAGAACCTTTGGACTTATCTATACGTCCAAGGTCATAAAGGGGTTAATTTTTCATGCCACCATGTGTTTCAAAAAATGTATCTTGAAATCTTGCAGTTTTCCCATATTAGGCTGACACATCCTGTTCAGTAGAGATCACTTCTCTGCATCAATATCAAAGCTGCTGCAAAGGCCTTTAATTAGTCTAAAATAGCTCTATATATACAACTGCTAATATATACAAGTGCTTCTCACAAAATTAGAATATCATCAAAAAGTTAATTTATTTCAGTTCTTCAATACAAAAAGTGAAACTCATATATTATATAGAGTTGTTACAAACAGAGTGATCTATTCCAAGTGTTTATTTCTGTTAATGTTGAAGATTATGGCTTACAGCCAATGAAAACACAAAAGTCATTATCTCAGTAAATTAGAATAATTAACAAAAAACACCTGCAAAAGCTTTCTAAGTGTTTAAAAAGGTCCCTTAGTCTGTTTCAGTAGGCTCCACAATCATGGGGATGACTGCTGACTTGACTGATGTCCAGAAGGCAGTCACTGACACACTCCACAAGGAAGGTAAGCCACAAAAGGTCATTGCTAAAGAAGCTGGCTGTTCAGAGTGCTGTATCCAAGCATATTAATGGAAAGTTGAGTGGAAGGAAAAAGTGTGGTAGGAAAAGGTGCAGAAGCAACCGGGATAACCGCAGCCTTGAAAGGATTGTTAAGAAAAGGCCATTCAAAAATTTGGGGGAGATTCACAAGGAGTGGACTGCTGCTGGAGTCATTGCTTCAAGAGCCACCACACACAGACGTATCCAGGACATGGGCTACAAGTGTCGCATTTCTTGTGTCAAGCCACTCATGACCAATAGACAACGCCAGAAGCGTCTTATCTGGGCCAAGGAGAAAAAGACCTGGAGTGTTGCTCAGTGGTCCAAGGTGTTGTTTTCAGATGAAAGTAAATTTTGCATTTTATTTGTAAATCAAGGTCCCAGAGTCTGGAGGAAGAGTGGAGAGGCCACAATCCAAGCTGCTTGAGGTCTAGTGTGAAGTCTCCACAATCAGTGATGGTTTGGGGAGCCATGTCATCTGCTGGTGTAGGTCCACTGTGTTTTATCAAGACCAAAGTCAGCACAGCCGTCCACCAGGACATTTTTACATCACTTCATGCTTCCTTCTGCCGACAAGCTTTTTGGAGATGGAAATTTCATTCTCCATCAGGACTTGGCCCCTGTCCACACGGCCAAAAGTACCAATACCTGGGTTACACACCACAGTATCACTGTGCTTGATTAGCAGCAAACTCGCCTGATCTTATCCCCATAGAGAATCTATTATAGAGAATCTATGGAGCCCCCTTTTGCTCTGATGACTGCTTTGCACACTCTTGGCATTCTCTTGATGAGCTTCAAGAGGTAGTCACCGGAAATGGTCTTCCAACAATCTTGAAGGAGTTCCCAGAGATGCTTAGCACTTGTTGGCCCTTTTGCCTTCACTCTGCGGTCCAGCTCACCCCAAACCATCTCGATTGGGTTCAGGTCTGGTGACTGTGGAGGCCAGTTCATCTGGCGTAGCACCCCATCACTCTCCTTCTTGGTCAAATAGCCCTTACACAGCCTGGAAGCCTGGAAGTGTATTTGGGGTCATTGTCCTGTTGAAAAATAAATGATGGTCCAAATAAACGCAAACCGGATGGAATACCATGCCGCTGCAAGATGCTGTGGTAGCCATGCTGGTTCAGTATGCCTTCAATTTTTGAATAAATCCCCAACAGTGTCACCAGCAAAGCACCCCCACACCATCACACCTCCTCCTCCATGCTTCACGGTGGGAACCAGGCATGTAGAGTCCATCCGTTCACCTTTTCTGCGTCGCACAAAGACACGGTGGTTGGAACCAAAGATCTCAAATTTGGACTCATCAGACCAAAGCACAGATTTCCACTGGTCTAATGTCCATTCCTTGTGTTCTTTAGCCCAAACAATTCTCTTCTGCTTGTTGCCTGTCCTTAGCAGTGGTTTCCTAGCAGCTATTTTACCATGAAGGCCTGCCGCACAAAGTCTCCTCTTAACGGTTGTTGAAGAGATGTGTCTGCTGCTAGAACTCTGTGTGGCATTGACCTGGTCTCTAATCTGAGCTGCTGTTAACCTGTGATTTCTGAGGCTGGTGACTCGGATAAACTTATCCTCAGAAGCAGAGGTGACTCTTGGTCTTCCTTTCCTGGGGCGGTCCTCATGTGAGCCAGTTTCTTTGTAGCGCTTGATGGTTTTTGCAATTTCACTTGGGGACACTTTCAAAGTTTTCCCAATTTTTCGTACTGACTGATCTTTATTTCTTAAAGTAATGATGGCCACTCGTTTTTCTTTACTTAGCTGCTTTTTTCTTGTCAGAATACAAATTCTAACAGTCTATTCAGTAGGACTATCAGCTGTGTATCCACCAGACCTCTGCACAACACAACTGATCGTCCCAACCCCATTTATAAGGCAAGAAATCCCACTTATTAAACCTGACAGGGCACACCTGTGAAGTGAAGACCATTTCCGGTGACTACCTCTTGAAGCTCATCAAGAGAATGCCCAGAGTGTGCAAAGCAGTCATCAAAGCAAAAGGTGGCTACTTTGAAGAACCTAGAATATAAGACATATTTTCAGTTGTTTCACACTTTTTGTTAAGTATATAATTCCACATGTGTTAACTCATAGTTTTGATGCCTTCAGTGTGAATGTACAATTTTCATAGTCATGAAAATACAGAAAAATCTTTAAATGAGGTGTGTCCAAACTTTTGGTCTGTACTGTATATACAGTCTATATATATACTGTGTATACTTAGCAGGTCCCTGCTACTTCTCTATACTGCTGTTGTCCTACCCACTGGTCTCTTGGCTCCTTCTTCCAGCAGTGAGCTTCAGGTCACCAGTCACAATTTGAAACAGCCTGTTAGCTCTTCCTTCAGGTGTGGATGGAATGTGACTGCTGCAGCCAATCAGTGGTTGGCAGTCACCTTATACCTCCCACCAGACTAGGAAGACTGAGAGATTGTCAGGGAACACTTACAGCAGTAAGGAGGAATGGCAAAGTCTGGTGGGTATGTTTTTTTGTGTTCATTTTAGAACCACCATCGGCCCATTTTAAAACGAATTAAATGTAGTGAATAACCCCTTTAACACTGTATACAGTGAGCGCCCTGTAGTGGTGACTGCAGGGGTAAACAAGAAAGGTATATCTTTATGTTTGTGTAAGGGATTTGGAGCTCTGAATAAGAAAAATGAAGCTCGGACCCCTTTAAAGATACTTTAAGAAATAAATTAAAATGTCATTTTGGACTTAAAATGACTTGGTGTTAAATGGTGAGCATTCTCTTAGATAAAAGTTATTGCATGTATTAGTTGCATCGGACACAGGCAGCGTCTGAAGTTCCCGGACATAAAACTGATCCATTATGAGAGTATAGGATGAGCGTCCTCATCAGTTTCCTTCCTAGTACTATCATGGGGTGAATCATGACAGCGCGTCGGATAGATGTGAAGGGGCTTAAATGAGACATACAGCGTTCCTTATTGGGATCAGATGTGAGTCTACATGTCATGCACCTGCTTTACGTCAACTAAACAGTCTGCGTAAATCATGTGTCAGCGATTTAATGGATGAGTTGAAGTTCTGCGAGCAGTACAAGGAACAAGTGTTTTTAAGGTGGTAGAAAGAGAGAACCATTACATCATAGTCAATTAACCACCTAATGCCAGGCATCAACATACATCTATCATCTTGGCACAGCGCTGCAAACACATGGCATAGGTATGGCACAGATGTTAACTCACAGGTCATATTCTGCTCCAATGAACGTGACTCCGACCATATAAACCCTCAAAGTTGTGGTTAATAGCAACTGCAGAATTAAATGCGTCATACCTCCTTAACCTATTCCGAATTTGTGGCGCTGTCCACTTGTCCCGGGGAGGGGAACAAATAAAGTTGAATACAATGGTGGAGCAGGGAGCTGACTGATCCCTGCTCCACCATTCAATCTGAGTAGAGTCTGAAGCACCTGGATGGACCTTCAGGTCGCATGACATTCTCAAGTCATACTTTCATGCAGATGAGCTGGACTCCTTCCGTAGACCAACACAGACTGACTGCAGCTCAAACAGGAGCTTCTTCCATTGTCCACTGTAACCCTCTCTAAGCCCCATGGCGGCAAACTTCAAAGGGGTTTTCTCGTCTTCTTAAATTGGCAAAATTGCAAACTGCTTGTAAAACCAAGCAATTTTTCAATTTACCTCTTATTGAAAAAAAATTCTCCGTTCTCTAGAACAAAGGTGTGGCTCCCAGCTGCGCTTGGTGCCACAGATCCTAGAGGGGTGCATGAACGGATTCCTCCACAAGAGGCCCCCACAGCATACACACACCTCCACCTTCCACCTCAGACCACCAGAGGGAGCCTGTAGTAAGGGATATAAAATGGGAAGGTGGAGCTAGGCAGTTCAGTCTGGAGTCGACAAAGAGTCGGGTCTGTTGAGAGAGTTCCTGCAGTAGTTAAGCCTGAGAGAGGTCAGCCTGCAGTGGAGCCCAGTCCAGACTCAGTTGTAGCTCAGTTAGAGCTTAAGGTGTGCCGACGCCATAAGAGCGGTGAAGTGCGGCAAGCTGCCGCTAGTGTGTATAGCCTAGTGAGGGTCCAGAGTAGGCCGAAGGCTAGAGGAGTGAGTAGCATTGGGGGCACAGTAGCTGTACAAGCTCACCCCAGAAAACATATACCGGACACCGGGTCCGCGTCTACAGGGCCGTATATATCCCCTGTAGAGACAACCGGAGACCCCAGGAAGACTTCAGGTCCCAGGATCACCCAAGAGCTGATACGTAACAGAGCCAGGAGTTACAGAGGCCCCGCAAGCTGGGAGCGCGTACTCCAAGAGAAGGCCCTACCACAAAGTCAGCCGGTGCAGGACAGAGATAAAGTTAGGCCTAGCTTCAGGCAGGTCAGAAGCTTACTACACAAAGGCAAGAAACAGGAGGCCCTATACCCGCTCACTGGGGAGGATCCTGATATGCACCCTTCACCCTACAGTGCTCCGGAATGTGCCTGAATATCCATCAGTAAAAGGTACTGAAGTTACTATCGTGTCTGTCCCTGTCCTTGCTCTGACCCAGCTGGGTCCCATCCGTCCTGCATTTCTTTTCCTACGCTGCCCTGAGGTCTAGCTCCACCTGTGGGGAGCTACACCACGCAAGCTGCCCTAACACCAGCCTCAGTGGGCTGCCGCAGCGCTGGTGATGCTCACCAGACACAACAGGTGGCGTCACGAACTTCTATATCATTATCCACCCTTTTAAAAGAGAGGCACAGGGTACGGCCCCGGGAGCCAACCAACGCGACACCCCCCAAGGTCAGGCCACAACAAGGCCCGGGCGCCGAGTCCTCCCCAACCCCTGGGCTACACAAAGGGATTTTTAATTTTACAGTTTTCTGCTCATTACCTTGGTTACCAGCCACCTCTGCAGTATAACTATCTGTTATCTGGATTTGGTGCACCTTGTCAAGGTGGGATGGCTTTTCCCGCTTTTTTGTGTGGTGCCACATCAGTGACTGCATGGGCCACATCCTCTCACATGTGGACAGGGGTGTCTGTGTAAAACTGTGCCAAGCTGAACTTACATGTCTCGAGGGGGTGCAGAACATCATGTTGGTGCAAGCGGAGAGACCGTACTACATGATCCTTCTGATGTAATAGTGACAGCAGGCGTGGTGGTGAGGTGCAGGTTTATCACACTCACCTTGTGTGGTGGATCTTCTAAGCCCAGGTCTGGGTGGGTACACGGATTTTGTGCATTGTTGTAGCAGCAGGAAGGCACATATAGAGCAAGGACTTGATGCACTGGAAGCCGCAGGCAGACAGAACACAGGAAAGCAGGTATGGAGCGAGGATTGAAGCACTGGAGGTTGCAGGCAGAAAGGACGCAGGAAATCCCAAGACAATGCAGGCAGAAGCAGGCCAGGAGCAGTTAGTGGTGCAAAGTAGAACAAACAAAACCAAGAGTCTTAATACTAAGACACAGGTGTGTGTTTTGGCAGGCCTTATTTAGCCTAGGCAGATGATCACATGGGAGCATGCCGGGCCACTTGTAAAACCCAGTGTGGAGCACAGCAGAGGGCAGTGGCCATAAGGGAAGGTGATGAAGCCCTGTCAAGGCACATACGAGTTTTGGATCAGAATATATCCCATACATTAGCATAGTAATGACATTTGTATAATAAAACAACTTAGGTAAAGAGGTGATATCTCCAACAGCAACCAGGAAAGGATATATCAGTCGTGGAAAGTACAGAATATAACAGTGGGATTTCATTATTTACAAGCATCTAAACAAGGTGAATTAATAGTGTGTAGTGCAGGAGTAATGGGCTCGGCAAGAGCCACTGTCATAATTCTGAGAAAATGAGACAACTCAGGAAGATAAAGACTCCAGGTTGCGGGAAGATTCAGGATGACATCTATAACAACCATTAACTTTTACTGAAACTTTAGCAGTAAGCACAGTAATCTGCCCCTACCTGTCACATGTAAGAAGATGATGTCTTTCTAGACCTCCCATGATAGGAAGACTCACATCTGACTTCTTTCCTACATCAAAGTCAATTTCCTTGTAATCCGTGTAAATGTTCCAGGGAATTGCACCAGCAGATGTGATAACCTCAGCTTGATGAATGCACGTCGTCTGCCGTGTTATCTGTCTATTGAAGTTTGCAACTTTTGTTTCTGCTCATTTGTAGAATTTGCTAAGAACTTCCAAAAATGGGACTCAATTCTCATTCCTTGTCTTTCAGCCTATAGACGCCCATAAATATTAGGTGAAAGTTGGCCAAACCCGCCGTTTTCAACCAAACTGGCCCACCATCTCATGTGTATGTCGACTCTCGATGGACAGATGATGTTGGTGAAAGAAAAGAACTGGGTATATGGAGATTCAACTCCCAATCTTTTTAATTTTCAAGTGAGCCACCGGCAGAAGAGTTTGGCAGCAGCTTTTTTCTCTCTCCCCATTGAAAATGCATGAATGCTTGGCCGAGAACTCATGAGTATGGAGGAGTCAGGAGAGTTAGTTGTCTGCCAAACAAACCTTTGGCCAACATTTATCTCATATGTATAACCAGCATAAAGGGGTTTTCCAACACTCTGATATTGATAACGTATCCCTAGGATATTATTATCAGCATAGTGAGGGTCCGACAGCTGGCACCCACACCGATCAGCAATTGGCATTGCCAGTAGCCCATCACTCTGTCTTCCTCAAAAGGGGTCTGTCTGAACTATTGAAATGAGACAGCTAGTCAACCCCCTTAATACAGGTCACCAATACAGGAAAGAGGGAGGAAACTCTCCAGTATACTCTACTGGTATTGGATCTTCGAGTATCAGTGATATCTTAATATTAGGGACACCCTATTTTAAACACATTAAATCAATTTTTGTGAAGTTGGATGATCCCCTTAAAAGCTGTTCCAGAGAATAAAAAAAATGTAAATAACTACAGGAAATATCATTACAAATATATTTCCAAAAAGTTTTAATTAGCAAATCACAATCAGTTTGCCTACAGAGCTATTCACTTAAACCTGTGCTAAAATATTAGGATGGGTGCCTGCGAGCATCTGCAGTAAGAAGCTCCGCTCTCTCCCTTCTTATGTACGAAGATGGCAGTGTATATTCTGATCCTTAACTGGAGAAGTGCTGAGGTAAGAAGAGGCCACTCACACTGCTGTCCACCCTGTCTATCTGATCTAATATTGGAGATACCATGGATATGAAGTAAGAAGAGGCTGCTCACACTGCTGTCAACCCTGTCTATATGATCTACTACTAGTCATACCAGGCCTGCTGAGGTAAGAGGAGGCTTACCACACTGATGTCCACCCTACCTATCTGATCTAATACCGGAGATACCATGAGTATGAGGTAAGAAGAGCCTGCTCACACTGCTGCCCACACTATATAATCTAATATTGGAGATACCAGGAGTGCTGAGGTAAAAAGAAGCAGCTCATGCTGCTGTTCACCCTGTCCTTCTGATTTAATAATAGAGATACCAGGAGTGCTGAGTTAAGAAGAGGCTGTTCATACTGATGTCCACCCTGTGTGTCTAATCTAATACTGGATATACCAAGGATGCTGAGGTAAGAATAAGCCACTCACTCTGCTGTCCACAATATCTGATCTAATACTGGAGATACAGTAGGTAGGAAGAGGCTGCTGTCCACCCTGTATGTCTGATCTAATACTGGAAATACTAGTAATGCTGAGTTAAGAAGCTGCTGCTCACACTGCTGTCCATCCTGCCCTTCTTATCTAATAATAGAGATACTAGGGTACTAAGGTAAGAAAAGGCTGCTAACGCTGCTGCCCACACTTTTTATCTGCTCTAATACTGGAGATACCAAAGGTGTTGAGATAAGAAGAGGCTGGTAAAACTGATTTCCACCTTGTCTATCTGATCTAATACTGGAGATACTAGGGGTTCAGAGTTAAGAAGAGGCTGCTCACACTGATGTCCACCCTGTTTATCTGATCTAATACTGGAGATACCAGGATTGGAGATGTAAGAAGAGACTGCTCACACTGCTGTCCTGTTTGTCTTCTGATCTAATACTGGAGATGCCAGGGGTGCTAGAGTAAGAAGAGGCTGCTCACACTGCTGTCCAGCCTATTTACAGTATCTAAATGACTATACATGGTATAAGTATCTCCAGGTCACAGCAGTGGAGCTTCCTACTGCAGATGATGAGAGGCATCTGTACTACTAACATTCTAGAGCAAGTTTCTGTCAGTGTAATAAGTTGGTCAGCCATATATATTATATAGTGATTTCCACCTTCATTTACTGTAAAGAATCCATGTCCATAATGATGGTGAAACCTTTTTTCCTTTAGATCTTGTGAATGCCCATTGGATTGCCAAGATTTAAAAAATGATTTCTGTTTGCTGACCTTTAATATATGTGGGGAGAATTTTTTAGTTCTTTTTACATATTAATTCTGGTTACCTGCTTTGATTGCTACATTTCAGTTTTGTATCAAACTTTCAACTCAAAATTAAATTCCAAGATCAGGCTTAGCGCTATCCTCTATGCTTAGCAAGGCCCATAACCTCTTTGGTTTTAACTCTACAACCACTTACAGCAATTTGGCCATCAATGCAGGGGACCCTGGGTCACAACTGCAGAGTAGCTGCTTACAGGTGAAGCTAGCTGAAGGAGCCGAGACAGAAACAGAGGAATAAACATGGGTGAATATCAGATCCAAATGTGTAGTCAGAGGAAGCCAGTTTAGAGTCCAGGAGGTCAATACGAGACAAAAACAAAGTATTCAGGCAATCTAAGATAGCACACCGAAGTAGTATCCAAAAAGTATGCAATAGCTGGAACATGTGATAGGGCCAAGGGGGTTTAAAAAGAGCTCAGGAGAGTCTCTTGGATGGTACCAAACCGCGCGCAGGGGACAAGTTTACTACCTACTTATAGGCCAAAGTCCTGTCTCTCTTACTTAGTATTTTCTCATCTAATAGGCAATGGCGCCATTTCTCTTTCATATAAAAATATATTTATTTGTGTGTAGCAAGTTATGCGAAAAAATCACCTCTTGGCGCCTTTGGATTGTGCGGACTGGTGGGACCATGTGTATTTCTTGAGGAGCATCTGTATTTATCTGGGTCCATCTTTATTTATCTGGGTCCATCTGTATTTACCTGTGTTTATCTGGGTCCATCTGTATTTATCTGGGACCATCTGTATTTAGCTTCATTTGGAACTTCTCTGCTCTGTTCTCTAAATCCTTCTGTGATGTAATTTGGTCATCTTCTATGTTCCTTCATCTGTTTAGTGTTACTTTACATAGGAGAAACCTGAAGAACGTCTGAGAAGCATTAAGCGCCATATCTATAGACAGTTTATAACAAGAACAATCAAGGCGATAGCCCAAGGCCCAAGAGAGACGCTCTGACTGACTGACGGAATAGTACAGTCATGAGTCTCACCAGGAAATGCCGGATATTGTGAGAACCTGGAGAGCGCTCTCCTAGATTCTCAGGAATGGGGGCATCTGTTTTCTTGCATAGTTATGAGGAAAAACATGGCAGTCCTTGTGATGTCTGTTGAGTATCATAGCTCAGTGATACTGTGCTATGTACACAAGTGTATTTTGTTCCTTATGTACCGTACTGCATTATGCTAATGAGTTCTTACCCCCCAGAAGGTCTGCCATATTTTTCCTCTTAGTATGCCCACCATAGATATCTCATACATTGTGGTTCTTGCCTGTTCCATCACTTCCATATGTTATATGCCTCATGGCGATTCTTCCGTAACTTTCCTATGGTATGATCGCCCTCATGTTTAGAAATATTTGTTTCCCAATTAGCTTTTTTATTTTCTTATTTATCTTCTTCTTTATATTAGTCTTATTCTTGTATTTTAATCCTGATGAAGGGCGAAGGGTGGAAACGTTGCTGTGCTTCAGGTAATGTTTCACAGTGGTGTCATGTCTGACATGGATTAATACTGTACTCATGAACTGATTCTACCTGGCATTTGGAGAGCTGACCCCATATTTTTGGTTCTGTGTGGGTTTTAAGTGATGGGAAGGTGGTAACTTCTGAGATCTGACACCCATGAGGACCCCAACAAGTATTATTGGTGAAATTGTATAGAAATAAGGAGAGCGAGAGAAGAGTGACATAGTGTAAAAGTGTAAGATGTGATAAGAAGTAAAGGATGTTATGTACAAACCCGCTAGAGTTGTGCAAATGCAGGCAACACACTGGATATAGCACAAGAGGAATAAACCACGGCTGCGGCTCCACCTGCGGAGCTGACGGAAATCAACTGAGAACTAATACCAATAGGAAACCGTGGGAAAAAATAGGGTAAGGTTGGGCACTGGCACAAATATAACAAAAAATAAATATATAAAAAAAAATGTATTGCATAAAAACAATCGGTCTGGTTCCTTTCTGAGGTACACATTACAATGGAAAGACATCACTTACTGTACATCATGCATGATTCAATATGTCAGTAATCAAAACAATCCCATGATTCATTACATCAGTGAACATCGTAATCACACGACCTAAAACCTATAAAAATGTTTTGCAATATTCTATTACAGAATAAAAAAAAAGTCAAAGAAGAAATGCACAAACATTAGGGCTAAAATATTGAGAAAAAAAATATATATATATGTATGACAGGTCTGGGTTTTACCCCACAGATTGAATACTGTAAGGTAGCGCTATGGGGTACTCGCTTCACCGGGTCAATTAAAGCACACATGCAACGTTTTCCGGTAATATGTAGTCCAGCAGTTTATCACACATCATAAACCGCTCATAACATAATCCATCTCAGTGGCTCGCAGGAATGTTACACATGTATCCTAGAGCCTTTTCAGTGGCAGCTATGCCCGCTTGGCTTCAAATACAAACTTCAGCCAGGTACAGCAACAATATTCACTTATAGCGCCGATTTACCTTTGCCAGGTCTCAGCTGCTTCTATCAGCTCGGTTCTGCCACAGCCGTGGCTTTAAGGCTTCCCAGATGTGGCCTCCAGGCCACGTGCCTTCCAAGGCTACTGGTATCTCAATCACAGGGATCCAGTCTCTGCCTTCCAGGCTAGTGGAGTCCCACACAGGGATCAGGCCTCTTGCCTTCCAAGGCTACTGGTATCTCAAACACAGGGATCTAGCCTCTGCCTTCCAGGCTTCACCAGGCCTCTCTCCCTGCTTCAAAACTACCAGGATTTATATATCCTTCTGTGCACACAGGAACTGTGATGATGTCACAGTCATGTGATCAGTCAACTGAGGGGGAGGTAAATGGTCAACCAGAACACACCCCCTGGACATTTTAGCAATGCAGCAAGCAGCTGCATTACAATACATTGAGGATTTATTACCCTTAATTACGATTTATTACCATTAATACCCAGCAGCTTATGGGCAATTTCCACATATCTTTAGTCCCCATCTCCTCCTTCTCCTGTCCAGACTTAGCATTGTCTCACTACAATAATACACTGAAGATTGCCCTAGATGAAACAGCACCTTCTACACGCAGAAAGACCCGACACAGACAACGGCAGCCCTGGCACACAATGCAAACACGCTTTCTCCAGCGTTGCTCTAGGTGTGCTCAGTGGCAGTGGAGAAAATCTCTTTTAGCAGAGGTCTTCATCCACTATAAATTCATGCTCAAAACCTATAACTCTGCCCTTCATCTGGCCAAATAATCCTACTTCACCACTCTCATCACTTCACTGTCCAACAATCCAAAATGACTTTTTGAAACCTTAAACTCCCTCCTGAGCCCTAAAGCACAGACCCCCACCACCAACATCAGCGGGGAGGATCTGGCCACTTAATTCCTAGAAAAAATCAACCACATCCATCTCAGCCCAATTTCCTCAGTGCCTGGATCCCCATCCCTGCCGCACTTCAAGCTCACTAGCCATCTTTGAGCCTGTTACAGAAGAATAAGTTACCCAGCTCCTCATTTCTTCTAGACCTACAACCTGCAACAGTGACCCCATTCCGTCACATCTCCTGCAGTCTCTCTCACTGGTGGTCACCACTCACCTGACTAAAATATTTAACCTTTCTCTTTCTTCAGGTATCTTTCCCTCCTCATTTAAACATGCCATCATAACCCCTTTACTTAAAAAGCCATCCCTGGACCAGAACTACACTGCTAACTACAGATCTGTCTCTAAACTCCTGGAACGCTTGGTCCACTCCCGCCTAATCCGCTATCTCTCAGATAACTCTCTCCTCAACCCTCTACAATCTGGTTTCCGCTCCTTACACTCCACTGAAACAGCCCTCACTAAAGTCTCTAACGATCTACTAACAGCCAAATCCAAAGGTCACTGCTCTCTGCTGATTCTCCTGGATCTCTCCGCCGCATTTGACACTGTGGATCACCAGCTCCTCCTCACTATGCTCCGCTTTATAGGCCTCAAGGACACCGTTCTCTCCTGGTTCTCCTCCTACCTCTCTGACCGCTCCTTCACGGTATCTTTTGCCGGCTCCTTTTCTTCTCCTCATCCCATTACTATCGGGGTTCCGCAGGGCTCAGTCCTAGGTCCCCTCCTCTTCTCTCTATACACTGCCCCTATTGGACAAACAATCAGCAGATTTGGGTTCCACTATCATCTCTATGCTGACGACACCCAACTATACACCTCTTCACCTGACATCACCCCTAGCCTAATACAAAATACCAAGGATTGTCTGTCTGCTGTCTCTTACATCATGTCCTCCCTATATCTTAAACTGAATCTCTCTAAAACTGAACTTCTTGTGTTTCTCCCCTCCACTAACCCAACTCTACCTAACATCGAAATTACCTTGGAGGGTTCAACCACAACTCCCAAGTAGCACGCCCGCTGCCTGGGGGTCATATTCGACACTAACCTTTCCTTTACCCCCCATATCCGATCACTCACTCGCTCCTGTCACCTGCATCTTAAAAACATCTCCAGAATCCGACCTTTTCTCACCTTTGAAACTGCTAAAACTCTTACTGTTGCTCTTATTCACTCTCGTCTGGACTACTGCAACTCTCTTCTGATCGGTCTCCCTCTTACCAAACTTTCTCCAATCCATCCTGAATGCGGAAGCCAGGGTCGTATTTCTGTCCAGCCGCTTCACCGATGCCTCCACCTTGTGCCAGTCTTTACACTGGTTGCCGGTCCGCCTCAGGGTCCAATATAAACTCATCACTCTCACCCACAAAGCTCTCCACAGTTCTGCACCACCTTATATCTCCTCTCTCATCTCAGTCTATCGTCCTACACGTGCCCTCCGTTCCACAAATGACCTAAGACTAACATCCCCCATAATCCGAACCTCGCACCTCCGTCTCCAAGACTTCTCTCGTGCTGCACCAGTTCTCTAGAATGCTCTACCCCAGACGATCCGACTGATGCCTAGCCCCCATATCTTCAAGCGCGCTTTAAAAACCCATCTCTTTAAACAAGCCTACCACCTTAACTACTCAGTAAATTAACTTTCCCCTGTTCCCTCTTTCTAAATATCATTCAGAATCTGCCCCCTACTGTTCATCTGTCTCCACACCCTCCATGCACAAGATAACTGCACTCGGTACTCGAGTATTGCACTTGAACATACAGGCTGATGACTGGATCATACAGCTTTATATGACAATCCCGACTTATTATAATTGCCAGACCTGAAATAACAAGCACTTTTCACCTATTGTGTCCCCCCATTTCCTTTTAGAATGTAAGCTTGCGAGCAGGGACCTCACTCCTAATGTAACTGTTTAAACTGTCCTTAAATTGTATTGAATTTATTGTCTGTACATGTCCTCGCTTAATTGTAAAGTGCTGCGGAATTTGTTGGCGCTATATAAATAAAAAAATATTATTATTATTAGGATTTCATAATAACTAATGGGTGTGATCCGTACACTTGTTCAAGCCAATCCAGTGTAAGAGTACACATTTTAAAGATCCAAAAAGATTCTCCGTTGGCTCTGTTGACTATACTTGACATTATCCAGGAGAATACATACAATTGTTTAGTCAACAGAGAAACCTTTTGGATCTTAAAAATGTGTACTTTCAGGGCCCCCCACACACATTAGACTTAAGTTGGGTGAACCCGCCAATATCAGCTGGTTCGGCCGACAGTCTAATATGTTTGGAGGCGCCGGCCAACTGATGGTCAGAGGAGATATGAGTATCAATCACGCATGTCCAATTTTGTTCAAACCCGGATCATCTATATATATAATCGTCTTATCCCGTCTGTCTGTCTTTCTGTCTGTCTGTCTGTCCAGGAAATCCCGCGTCACTGATCGGTCCGCCCGCGGCCAATCAGCGAAGCGGGATTTCAGAAAAAGATGGCGGCCGTTAGCGGCTCATCTGCCGGACGGAAGTCAGCGGCGATGCAGCCGGGAGATGAGCGGCGCTAGCCGCTCATCTCCCTGCTCCTTGCAGCACAAGTACCCCGACGGGCGGCGCCGCTGACCTCCATGCGGCTACCGTCGGGAGATCAGCGGCTTGGGCCACTGATCTCCCACCGGCAAGTG
Source organism: Phyllobates terribilis (assembly GCF_046119375.1). Classification (NCBI taxonomy): domain Eukaryota; kingdom Metazoa; phylum Chordata; class Amphibia; order Anura; family Dendrobatidae; genus Phyllobates; species Phyllobates terribilis. The sequence goes on along the minus strand of NW_027362763.1, from coordinate 689,601,082 downwards.
TGAAGGGAGGGACGGCGCCGCTGCCCGGTCATCAGCAATACAGTTTGCTGATTGGTCGCGGCCGCCGGCCGCGACCAATGAGCGATTTTTGCACAAAATTTAAACACCACTCTGCTGATTGGTCGCGGCCGCCAGCCGACCGCGACCAATCAGCGAGATTGGCGCCAAATTTAAACAACACTCTACTGATTGGTCGCGGCCGCCGGCCGACCGTGACCAATCAGCGAGATTGGCGCCAAATTTAAACAACGCTCTGCTGATTGGCGCAAAATTTAAGCAACGCTCTGCTGATTGGTCTCGGCCACCAGCCGCGACCAATCTGCATTATCGGCGGCAAATTTAAACACCCCTCTGCTGATTGGTCGCGACCGCTAGCCACGACCAATCAGCGAGATTGGCGCCAAATTTAAACACCGCTCTGCTGATTGGTCGCAACCGCCGGCCGCGACCAATCTGCATTATTGGCGCCAAATTTAAACACCCCTCTGCTGATTGGTCGCGGTCGCCGGCCGCGACCAATCAGCGATATTAGCACCAAATTTAAACACCCCTCTGCTGATTGGTCGCAGCCGGCAACCGCGACCAATCAGCGATATTGGCACCAAATTTAAACACCCCTCTGCTGATTGGTCGCGACAGCCGGCCGCGACCAATCTGCATTATTGCCGCCAAATTTAAACACCGCTCTGCTGATTGGTCGCGACCGCCAGCCGCGACCAATCAGCGATATTGGCGCCAAATTTAAACACCGCTCTGCTGATTGGTCGCGACTAATCAGTGATTTTAGCGCCAAATTTAAACAAGCTCTCCGGTCCTCACTAACACAGTTCACTGATTGGTCACGGCCGCCACCCGTGACCAATCACCTATATTGCCGCCAAATTTAAACACCGTTTTGCTGATTGGTCGCGGTTGCCGGCCGCGACCAATCAGCGATTTTGGCGCCAAATTTAAACAACGCTCTGATTGCGCCCGGTTGGACACATACATATTCTAGAATACCCGATGCGTTAGAATCGGGCCACCATCTAGTACATATATATTCTTCTTTTTTTTAGCGTCTTTATTTTTTAATCTTCCTTACCTGTAATGAGATATTGCTAAAAATGTTATAGCTTTTTAGGTCATGTGATTACGATGTTTGCTGATGTTATGAATCATGATTACTTTGATTATTGACATATTGAATTATGCACGATATAAGTGATAGAGTATACCTGAAGAAGGAACCAGATAAGAGAAGAACTTATGGTCCTGTTGCTAGCAGACCTGCATTGAAATAAGTGTTGTGTGTGAAGAAGGGAGACTATACTCAGATAGCACGTTCTGGAAACAGGGATTAAAAGTCAGAAGGATCCTTTTCTCAGGAAAGTGGGGACCTGCAGCAAACATTATCTATACTAAATAAGAAGCAAAATTCTAGCCAGAAGTGAGGGTCATCGAGGAGAAGATGGCCAGGCTGGGACACGTGTTCTACGGGGAATTGAAGATGCCGTGGTACACCAAGGAGTGTGTGGACCCCATCAAATGGAGTTTGAGAATAATAGTGAGGAGTCATAGTGACGCACCTCAGCTGGTGAGGTCCTCACATGAAGGGAAGATGGAGATTCCCATAGTGATTTGCTGGACTAATGTAACATGTAACCAAAGTAATGTACCACAACGTGTAAACGTGAAGTTCCTGTCTCTGAATTGTGCAGAAGAAGTGCTCTTGAAGTGTAGTACCTGCCATCTGATGTATGTACTTCTCATCAGTTTATTCAGTGAAATTTATTTTTGAATTCGTGTCTCCCTCATTCCTTATTACCTCATCAGGTCCTAGCCTGCCATATCAAGCAGCAAGGAAGTCTGCAGTGGCGTATCGCTAAGGTAACAGGACACACACCCACCCAGGATCCTCATTTTACTATTGTGTGGCGGGGCACAGATGTGGCCTTTAACCACGGCTGCCTTGCCGATTACAGTTACACTCAACCATATTCTGTTTTTTTTTCCATGTGTACAGTGTCCTATTGGCACTATTGAGATTGAAGACCCATTTGGTTTGATGATCATATGGACCAATTTGTGTCATAGTCCGTCTACGGTGGTCAATTGCAGGGGTCTTGAAGTTGGACCTCCACTGATCAAGCATTTACTTGTGTGCCATTTTCCCATGTCAATACCACCTTTGGCAGCAACAACCACCATCAATCATTTTTTAACTAAGAGTGCCTGACATTGACAACTGAGCGATTTCTTACATTACCAGCCTGTTTCACATCATTCTAAGAATTTAGATTCAGGCTCTCACTTCTGGCACCAATGAGGAACCCAATAATGGTCAATAATGAAAGCGTGGTATGAACAATTTGGTTTGAAGCTTCAGTGGATTAATTGCTGATTAATTGTTCTAAGGTCAGACCTCCACTGATCGAGCATTTACAGAAATGACATTTACTTCTGTACCTGGTATATTACCCTGTTAGGCGAGAAAAACTACCAACGATCGTTTCTTAACTTTCATCGACAGCGAAGACAAGAATTAACCTCATCTGTATAGAGAATTTGTTCAGTTGAACATTTTCTTAGATTTCCAGCCCATTTCACATCATCCTTGAATTTGGATCCCTTATTCCTTTGTGAGGTTAATGATTTGTTGTAGGTCATTGCCATATTGCAAGGTCCATTTTCTGCTGGGCTTCAATCTTCTTCTGAAGATCTCACAATAAGCTCATAGCATGGCCCAGACCCTGGGTACAGAAAAGTGGACATTTCCACCACCCTGATGGATTTACCATTCTGTTGTGTGTCAATGTCAAGTTGCAAGATCCAGTTTCTGCTGCGCATCAATCTTCTGATGATCTCAGACTTTCCTCATTATGTGGCCAAGCCTCTGGCCATGGTTTACACTCCGAGAATAAACTTCTTTTGAAATGCTATCTATGGGTTTTGCCAAACATGTCTTTTGGTAACATGGCCAAATAACTATCATTGACTCATCTGTCCGAAGCATATTGTTCCAGAAGTCTTGATGTTCTGTGCCTCCTAGGCGCTCATGGGTCAACTTTCATCTTGCCCTGATGTTCATCTGTCAAGGAATTCATGTTTTATGTGGATAAATCATATCTTGCTGAGATAGGACAACCCTTTTTATGGTCACAGGTCCTGGCCCTGTAGTTAGAAGCACCTAAAAGGCTACGGTATGGAGGAGCTTTGGACTTTTCTTCTCTGTGATATCTGTTGTTCTCACTTAGTCACCTAACATATAAGTGCGGCTATAATTCCTCAAGCTTTTTAGCAAAATTTCAATAAGCATTAACAGCTTGGCCACCGGTCACACGTGTACATCTGCTTACTTATGTCTCCACAGCAGTCAAACGCTTTGGCACCGAGGACAGAATTCCACATTGCCACCCAATGTCAACGTCCATTGAGCTTTACTAGACCTCCATAATCAGTACCAGCCCCCCATCTCCGGCTTCACGTACCCACATCTGCTTACTTTTTCTTCGCCTCTGTCACTTCTTTAGATTAGATGTGAATCTGTGAATGTTATGGCACCAGACAGGATACAGTAACTTATCCAAAATCACTACAATGGGATAAAACATGAGAAGGGTTGAGAGTCCCAAATCCTCGGATCTCCGAAATAAATTGTGTACACTCAGAGAGAAAAATAAGTGACAGAAAGCACTGTAATAACGCAGAACATGGAACAGATTCTTAATATGAGGATGACGAAGCACATAAAAGGCAATTTCTGGAGAATTATCAACATATCATGGCGATGGACTGGGAGCTTACAAAGCATAAATGGATGAGCATAACCTACGTGGGACACACAGAGCTTATAGAAACCATATACATTGATTGGATTTAAAAAGGACCTGTCACTTGCCATAGATATGGAATATGCTTATCTGGTGTAAATGCCGCTGTTCTGAATCCGGCGATGTATTTCTTATGTTCCTGCTCCTCTCCGTTCCTGAGATATGGCCTCCTGTACCCTGTATGTTATTCTAGTCACGAGGGCGCGGGCGTGGGCATAAACTCTTCTACATGGGCGTCTTCTTGAGAACTACATCCACTTGTCTAACAAGACTGGATTTATATACTGGGGAGAAGTATCAGGAAAATAGACGCGCAGGAACAAAAGAAAAGCAATGGCATATATGTGCCTTATACGTTTTGCACCACTTTTTTAGTTGTCTTTCATTTTTGTCTTTTTTTATTTTTCCTCGACAATTTTGCTTTTCCAGATGTTTCAGAGAGATTCATGAAATGCGACTTTTACCAAATGTCACATTTTTTTTAGAAGTAGTGCTGTTGCTTTAAAAGAATTCAGCAACTATTAGAAGTAACACAAGCACATGACGCAGGAAGTGTTGTGCTCCAGAAGCATCCAGCAACTAGAGGGGTTAACACAGTCACAGGAGAAGGGGAGTGTTTTAGCAGAACCCCAGGGGGATTGTGGGGAAGTTGTTTACTGTCTGGCTGGAGCCAAAGAGAAAGGTGGTGTGTGTGTTCTGTATCTCACAGAAGTGCCCCTGCAAGTGAAAAGGATTCAAGTCAGGAGTGAAGCTAAGCACAGGTCAGGTAGAGTTCCTGAACTAGCAGTGTAGAGTATTGTCAGACATAAAGATAAGGACTGGAATAAATGGTGTCACAAGGATCATCTCACTCAGCAAACCCTCCCCCCCTCTTCCACCTCACTGTGCTTAAAAGCATGCTGTGTTCATTAATGTGCCTTTGCATTAGAACTGTGCTTCCCTGTACTACTGGGAAGACTGTGAACTGCTGTGCTGCTAAGGAAACTGTACTGTTTGTCACTGGAGCCTGTTGCTCATAAGACTTAACTTGCACTGGCTGTGCGGCTTCTTATTAAATACTACTGTTCTACCGTTTATGAGGACTCTTGTCAAGTGTGTCTGATCAGCAAGTGAAATAATCTACGTGTCTGTGCCTGAGGGTCAATACCCCTGTGTGCCTGAAAGAAGCTGCAGCACATGGTCCATGGTCGCCCTGAGTAACGGTTCCCTCAGGATTCCAAAGAATTCATGTAACCTGTCTCGCCCCTATCAGAACCTAGCGGCGTGCGTGTAACAACATCTCACTCGAGTCACACCCTGGACAAAGGTGTCTTGAAGAGTTTTGAACTTGGCACATTTTTGCAACTTTTTAGAGGATTTGCAACAAAAAATTGTTAAAGATTAGTGATGAGCAAACATGCTCGCCACTGCTCGGTACTCGCCCGAGCATCACGGTGCTCGACAAGCTCGGCGCTCAATGAGCATTTCGGGGTTGCTCGGGCGGGAACTCGGGTCCCCACCTTGTATGTTTGCCGCTCTTTAAAGAGCCAATGAAAACGCAGGGATTGCTTGCCACGCACTGTAGTGCCGTAGCCATGCTGGTTGTGGGCATTACAGTGATTGGCTGGTCGCACAGCATCATCAGGTCTGTATAAGACCTGGTGCCACTATGCTTGTCTCAGTCTACCCAGGAAACAGGAAGAGTAGGGAGAGATACTGCTGAATCAGGGAGAGATTTGCTTGTTTATAGTTAGTATAGGTATTCCACAACATATATCTATATATCCATCTGAACTAACAGTCCTTCTGAGGACTAATCCAGCAGCATATATTCAGTGGAGATAGCAGAAGTTAGGCAGGCAGGCAGTGTATGTGGCAGCCTGCAGTGCATATAGTGCAACAGGCTCCATAGTACGTTCTTGCTGCTGTTCTTACAGATATTTGTAGGTATCAGGGGCCAGGGCAATTTTTTTTATCTTAATCCTGGTTATTTGCTTAAAAAGCAATCCAGAGTACACCATTTTTTCTGCTTTATTAGCTTGTTAGCACTGCAAAATACAACCAGATCTTTTCCATATTACAGCGATAAAAATCCAGAAATTTGAACTGAACGTGGAAAATATTGGTCTCCTTTTCCATTTTCTTGCAGTGTGTCGGTCAAGCTATTCACACTAGGTCTCTGTAAAGAATAGTATTAGTAAACTACAGGTCTGCTATTTAAAACCGTAGTTCTCTGTCAGCCATTTGACATATAACAGTGCTCCAAAATCAGCCATTTCTGCCTTCCATTTCCATTTCGTTGCAGTGTGTCAGTCAAGTTATTGTCACGCTGTCTCAGCGTACAGGGGTCAGGGGCCTGAGCTGACCCTAGACGGGGGCCCTGACTAATCCCTCAACCTGGAGGTACTGTTAATGGTACAGAGGTCCAGGCCGCCAGCGTAACCCTAAACTCCTGAATATCCCTGAACCTAAGTAATCTAGTCCTGAGAAGGACCCCGATCACATCAATGGGGAACAGGATGGAAAATGCCCAAAACACAGTACTAGACAAACGAGACAGTACAAGGGGAAAACCAAAAACCACCTTGCATACAAAAACTAACACCACAATTACAGAGGGAACAACAACAGGTTAGGAGATAAATGATAAAGGGAGGAAGGGAACAAACCACACCGCATACTCCTCGCTCCGAACTCCACCAAACAACGATCCACTCTGAAGGTCTGCAAGAAATGCTTTCACCGACCACTTCCCTATCAGACCAGCATGTATTTGAAGGAATCCCAATACTGCAGCATTAACTGCAGCTGGGCGAGGCTGAGCCTCGTCAAGCACAGAGAGAGAGAATTAACTCCCTCACAACCAAAAAACACAAAGCACCAAAAACTCAGCTGCGAGAAGTCAGGCTGTGTAGTCGCGATGATCTTTGTGGCGACATACCCATGACAGTTATTCACACTAGGTATCTGTGAAGAATAGTATTAGTAAACTACAGGCCCACTATTTAAAACCATGGTTCTCTGTCAGACGTATCACATATAACAGCATTCCAAAATCAGTCATTTTTGCATTCCATTTCCATTTCGTTGCTATGTGTTGGTCAAGCTATTCACACTAGGTCTCTGTGAAGAATAGTATTAGCAAACTACAGGCCCGCTATTTAAAATCGTGGTTCTCTGTCAGGTGTATCACATATAACAGCGTTCCAAAATCAGCCATTTCTAGTGAACGTGGAAAATTTTGTCCTCCACTTAAAATGGGCACGGTGCGTGGCAAGGGACGGGGAAGGAACGTAATGGTGATGGTGCATGCAGAGGTTGAGGACATGGTCGTGGGCAAGCTGAAATTGTGCCACAACAAACACGCACATCTTGTCGCTCGACCTTCCTATCCCAATTACTAGGGGACCGCAGCACACCACTATTGATCCCAGAGCAGTGTCAAAAGGTTGTTGGTTGGATAGCAGAAAATGCTTCCAGTCACTTTGCCACCACCACCACCACCCTGTCTTTGACATGGTCAAGTCTCAGTAGCCGTGAGTCTGGACCGCATATTCCTCACCCTGATCCTCCTTCCTCCCACCATGCTGAGTGCCCGGAGACAACTGATCCCACACTTGGACACTCTGAAGAGCTGTTCACTCAGAATGGCACGTGTAGCGATGCCCAAATATTTGAGTTCCTCCAAATTTTTGGCAGCTGTTCCATTCACTGCATAGGCAAACAGTATGGGAAACCCACTTCCTAATAATGGGAAAATTGTTTTCAGGAGGCCCTCTGACTTCTACGTTTCTTGAAATGGGCATTGGAGTTTCTCAAAAATTTTGGCAGCTGTAGCAGTCACTGCATAAGCAATAACAGTATGGGAGACCCACTCCTTTCTATGGGAACATATCATTACTGTGGACCAGCTCTATGTGTCTTTAAATTGTTATTGGGATATTTCCTAAATGCTGTTAGCCGTTGGACGCACTGCATACCCTATAACTGAATAGCAGACCCGCTCCTTTCTAATGGGAACATGTCATTACTGAGGCCCACCTCTATGTGTCTTTAAATTGTTATTGGTTTTTTTTCCAAATTTTGGTTGCCCTCGCAGTCATTGCATGGGCATTACCACTATAGGAGACCCGCTCCTTTATAATGGGAACATTTTTTTTTACTGAGGCCCGCCTCTATGTCTCTTCAAAGGGGTATTGGGGTGCGTCCAAATTTTTCGAAAGCCCTTGCAGTCACTGCATAACCAATAACAGTATAGGAGACTCACTCTTTAATAGTGGGAACAAGAAAGCATAGCCGACTGCTGGCCCTTTAAGAATAGTAAGGGCCGCCTGATGGCCCTATAAAAATAGTGTTTGCGACTTTCAGAGTCCCTCCTTCATAAAAGAAACAGGATGTGTCTGATGATATCTCACATACCACATGGCCAGATAAGGTTGTAAAATGTTAAAATGACATTTACCGGTGAATGTATTTTTCACCATTGAAAGCAATGCAAAAGTGCAAAAATGCAACGTGTGAACATAGCTCAAGGTGTGGAGGAGCATTTTTGTTTTTGTATATTTATTTTGCCTTATATACAAGTCATTACCCTGGAAAGGACGTTCCTTAACATTTTTCCCAGGAAAATCCATTTTGGTTTAGTTTTTGTATGTTTTATCTTGAGTCCGTAAAAGTGGCGTAATACCTCTGACAACATTGTTGACAGCAGTGACCTGGGAGTCAGAAATGCTTCCAGGGGTCTTCCCCATGCTGATCCCATGTCATTTGAGCACTGTTCCCATCGATTTGGGCAATTTTTAGGCCCTCCGCAGACCACCGGGAGGGGGGGGGGGGTGCCGGAAAAATGCTCAAGTTCCCCATAGACTTACATTGGGCTCGTTAATCGGACTGAGCACCCGAGTATTCCAATTTGGTTGACCCGAGCAACGAGTACCCGAGCATTTTAGTGCTCGCCCATCACTATTAAAGATAAAATAAAAGCATTTTTTATTTTGCATCAAATTCATGAACCACATGCTCCATTTTGAAGAATTTCGAGCAAAATAAAAGCATCAGCAAATATCACAAGACAAAAAAAAAGAAAAGTAGCAATTGATGAAACAGCTAACGATGATCCACTTTTTGGGCAGCAAGAACTACAGCCCCAGACACTGATCAGGGAGGTGACTGTTCTCCTTCACTGTAAATCTCACATTTACAGTGGCTTGGGAAAGTATAAGGGTTTGACAGGAGCTGTCATATGCCTCTCCCCCTAAAGACAATGTCTGCAAGGACTATATGTGCTATGTGTTATGACATGATTTTATTGTACTTTTATAAGTGATGGAAAAAGTGAAACTCCATACAATCTTATAGGCACTAAGGTGCACAGTTAATGTGATTAATGTATAATGTATTTTGTGTAACACATTTAGGGAAAGCTTAGGGATAAGTATAGGGCATAGATATAGGATAGGGCTCATAGTTTAGATTAGAAATGGAAAAAGTGCAGTTTTGGGCACTGTAGGTCAGGAAGTAGTTATATACAGTAAGGGAATAGTTAATGTGTTCAGGGAATTTCCCAGATGGGAGTGGATAGGAGCAGTAAAAAGAGTAGGACACTTCCTAGTTGTTAGTTGGAGAGATAGAGTTGATGCAGAGTAAGATAGTGTGATCAGAAGAAAAGCAGATTAAGCAAAGGGGCTCAATAGCACTGAAGAGTACAGGACTCCAAAGGAAGCAGCATGCGGGTGGTTGCTTTTGCCGCTCCTGAGGAAGCCACTGTGCATGGCGACACGTGTCGGGCACCTGGGCACTTATTCCCCCCCTATTTTTCTTTTCAACCATAATATAGTTCAGGTTTTTGTTGTATCTGTTTTTGCTATACAGATTTATATGGCTTGGTGCTAGCGTTATTTTATGTCAGGCCTAAGCTACTGTAACAGCTATTTGTAGGCTTTTCATCTGTTTGATAGTAGAGTATATGCCTCATAGTGAGGTGGGTTTGCATATGCTATCTTGTTCTCGTATGCATGTTATTGTATTGGGCTCCATAGCACTTTCCTACATGCTGGATTGTTTGATATATTAATCTTTTTGTTACATTGCCAATGATCATATTGGCTCAATACTTTTTATTGTTTTCACTTAGCACTTTGTCATTTGCCATTCATTATATTGGTTAACAGTGTAAGCTTTTTTGTACTGAACACTTCTACCAAATACTTGCACATTTTGTGTATTTACACTTATCATTTTCTTTGTATGGGTAGTGTTCATATTACCTTTACTATGTATGGCTCTGATAGGTTGCTATTGGATTAGACCACACATGCAAATATTCGATTTTGTATGTTCCTGTCACTGTCTGCTCCATGTGGTCAATTTATATGGTTGCTTCTTTGGCGGAGTGAAGTCTTATTGTGGGCTTCTGTTATGTATGTCATTTTTGGACTTTTAAGTGTTTTTAACTTTTTTGTTTGCTGTTTGTTCCAATAAAATTTATTATTTTGTCTTCATGGTGATTCCTGTGCATATTACATGTGTCTTTTTAACTTTCCCCATCAACCACTAGAGTGTTGCTTTAGCAGTAAGCTTTGGGTCATTGTCTTGTTGGAAGGTGAACCTCCGTCCCAGTCTCTAATCACTGACAGACTGAAACAAGTTTTGCTAAAGAATATTCTTGTACTTCACACTGGTGATGAGCGAACACTAAAATGTTCGGGTACTCGTTGTTCGAGTCAAGCAAATTGGAATACTCAGGTACTCGACCCGAGCAACGAGCCCAATGTAAGTCTATGGGAAACTCGAGCATTTTTCAGGTGGCTCCCCCCGGCGGTCTGCAGAGGGCCTAAAAATTGCCCAAATCGATGGGAACAGTGCCCAAATGACATGGGGAAAGCATGGGGAAGACCCCTGGAAGCATTTCTGACTCCCAGATCACTGCTGTCAGCAATGTTGTCAGAGTATTACGCCAATTTTACGGACTCACAATAAAATATGCAAAAACAAAACCAAAATGGATTTTTCTGGGAAATCATCCTTTCCAGGATAATGACTTGTATATAATGCAAAATAAATAACCAAAAACAAAAATACTCCTCCACACCTTGGGCTATGTTCACACGTAGCGTTTTTGATGCATTTTTGCACTTTTGTATTGCTTTCAACCAAGACAAATGCATTCACTGGGAAATGTCATTTTAACATTTTACAACCTTATCTGGCCATTTGGTGTGTGACACATCATCAGACACATGCATACAGTGCTGAAAAGACATGGGAACAGCATGGGGAAGACCTCTGGAAGCATCTCTGACTCCCAACTCCCTGCCTAAAAGTGTGCCCACCATAAGTGATTCTTGGCGCATGCGAAGATACCTCCCGCCATGCACCTGTCATTGCAGACTTGCAACAATCACCGTCCACGTCATTGTCCCAGCGGAGCGCTCAGTTGTCCCTACCCCATTCCTTGGAATGCAAGAGCAAGTATGCAGCCAGCCAGCCACCCACCAACAGGCTGCAATACTATATTGCCAAATTTTTGACAGCTGCTTGCACTTGAAATGTGGCCTTTTGGGCTCGTGGAGGCGGAAGCTGTGCACCACCTCATGGCGGTGGTGGCTGGGTGTCCATACTCGGTCCCCAGCCGCTATTTCTCCCGGTGTCGTCTTAGCCTTCCACAAGCACGGGTCCCACAACATTACCCGTGCCCTCCCCAGTGCACTTAGGTGGGGAGTACCGCCTAACCACAAACACGTGGACATGTAAATGTGACCAGGGATGGTACAGAGCCAGTCCATATTAAAAATGCAGCGATAGAGTGTCCGGGAACGTTCCCAAAGACATTTCTTAGCCAGGGCTGCTTCTCGGCAGGGTTGGACGGGCCTACCCGAGAATCCTCGGGTGGGCACTGGCTTCTCCATCAGGAAAGTTCATGATAGCGCAAACTTTGCAGCTGCTATGGGGCTCTTGAGCGGAGAAGAAAGGTGGGCCCTCAGAATCAAATCCTCTGGTGGGCCCAATGTTTTTCACTCTGATACTGCTTCTCAATGACAGTTGTATTTCACCACAGCTATAGTTTTTAGCTCGGTGAAAGGACTGACATAGAGGGAAACCGTATCTACTCGGGCTGTCATTTCTCCCAGGAGTCCTCTAATGCAGCTTGTTGCATAAGCAATGGCAGCCCGTCCAACATCAGCTTGCACTTGTCGGCGGCACTTCAACACACAAACATCTTTCTTTGCGCCTTTAATTTCATGACTACAGAGTTGGGCAATGGTCCTGATCTGCAATGCAGTTTGAGAAATAACATGCATAAGCACGTCCGATCCACATTAAAATAAACAGCCATAGAATGTCCGCGAACCTTCCCCCACACTTTTCTCAGTCAGGGCTGCTTCTCGGCAGAGTTGGACGGGCCCATCAGAGAACCGGAGACTCCTCCGGTGGGCCCTGACTTTTCCATCGGGAGAGTTTATAGTGCCGAGGTGAGGCCATGATGATGATAGAGGCCACTATCTGCTTAGTTTTCTGTTACTTGGAATGCAAGCGCAAGTATGCTGCCAGACACCCACCCACAGGCCGCAACACTAAACTGCCAGATGGGCCCTGGTTTCTCCATCAGGAGAGTTCATGATAAAGCAAACTTTGCAGCAGCTATGGGGCTCTTGAGTGGGGGAGAGAGTTGAGCCCTCAGAATCAAATCTTCAGTTTGAAACTGCTTCTCAGTGGGAGTTGTATTTCACCACAGCCATATTCTTTAGCTCGGTGAAAGGACTGGCATAGAGGAAAACCGTATCTACTCCAGCTGTCATTTCTCCGTCACCAGGTTCCGCCCATTGTCACACACGACCATGCCTGACTGTATGTTCAGCGGTGAGAGCCACAGATCAGGCTGCTGTGTTACAGCTTTCAACAACTCTGCAGCGGTGGGTGATTAGTCACCTAAGCATTAAGCATGTTATCTTCAGCACAGCCTGTTGCCACTTGGCCAAGGCAGTGCTGCAGTGCTTCCAGCTTGTGACTGATATGGTTATTTCGGAGATGGAGGCCAAACTGGAGGAGGAGGTGCAGGAGCTGAACAATGTGATTACATTGAGGTGACATTGGCGAGTCTGGTTTTTATACTAAACAAAGATCCTACTGTGTTTTTATTTATTTTTTTTACTTTTTTTTTTTTTTACGTTATTTTTTAAGACATGCATTCACTGGGAAATTTCATTTTAACATTTTACAACCTTATCTGGCCATGTGGTGTGTGACACATCATCAGACACATCCTGTTTCATTTATGATGGAGGGACTCTGAAAGTCACAAAGCCTATTTTTATAGGGTCATCAGGCGGCCCTTAATATTCTTAAAAGGCCAGCAGTCGCCCTCACTATTGTTAGAAAGCCATCAGCCAGCTATGCTTTGTTGTTCCCATTATTAACGAGTGGGTCTCCTATACTGTTATTGCATATGCAGTGACTGCAAGGGCTGCCAAAAATTTGGACGCAACCCAATACCCCTTTGAAGAGACATAGAGAAAGGTCTCTGTAAAAAAAAATGTTCCCATTATAAAGGAGCGGATCTCCTATAGTGGCAATGCCCATGCTGTGACTGCAAGGGCTGCCAAAATTTGGGAAAAACCCCACTAACAATTTAAAGACACATAGAGCTGGGCCACAGTAACGACATGTTCCCATTAGAAAGGAGAGGGTCTGCTATACAGTTAAAGGGTATGCAGTGAATGCAACGGTTGCCAAAGATTTGGAAGAACTCCAATGCCCCTTGAAAGAGACTTAGAGGTCGGAGGGCCTCCTGAAAACAATGTTCCCATTATTAGGAAGTGTGTCTACCATACTGTTTGTCTATGCAGTGAAGCAACAGCTGCCAAAAATTTGGAGGAACTCCAATGTCTCTCGCAAGAGACGTAGAGGTCGGAGGGCCTCCTGAAAACAATGTTCCCATTATTAGGAAGTGTGTCTCCCATACTGTTTGCCTATGCAGTGAAGCAACGATGCCCCTTGCAAGAGACGTAGATATTGGACATATGGTGGTGATATGGTGGTGGAAAATGAGGATGCGGAGAAGGAGGAGGACAAGAGCAAATAGACAAAATCAGGAAGCGTATACCCATGTCTCGGTGTTAAGACAGAGGTGCATAGGAATAGAGTTAGACCTACCAATAAACCACTGCATTTGAGTTTATGTTACGCTGCTATCATTCGCTGGTGTTGAGAAGTCTGGCCAAATCCAGCCCTTGTTCAGTTTTATGAGTCAGCCTGTCAGCATTTTCAGTTGACAGGCGAATGCGCCTATCGGTTATAATTCCACCGGTGGCACTAAAAACCCTCTCTGACAAAACGCTAGCGGCAGGGCAGGCCAGGACCTCCAAGGCATACAGAGCCAGTTCATGCCATGTGTCCAGCTTGGATACCCAATAATTATAAGGCACAGATGAATCACGGAGGATGTTGGTACAGTTGGCAAGGTACTCCCTCACCATCTTTCGAAACTTTGCACTCCTTGGGAGAGTACCCCACGCCTCAGGGCCTGTGCGATGGGATGGTCTGAGAAAACTGTCCTAGAACTTTGACAGTGTTCCCCTGCTGGATTGCATTTGTGGCTCTCTTGCCTGTACTCCTTGGTTGTCCAATGAACTGTGACCTCTGCCGCCAGCGTTTTCAGATAAGAATTTTTTTAATAATACCGCAACAAGGGCCTTCTCGTACTGGACCACTATAGCGTGGGTTTAGAAGCATCACCAACCAGTAATGACTGTCACTGAAAATTTGGACAATGCGAGGGTCACGGGAAAGGCAGCGTTACATAAACTCAGCCATGTGTGCCAGACTGCAAAGAGGGAAGACTTCCGTGTCCTCACCAAGAGGACGACTTACCATGCTCTCCTCCTCATCTTCCTCCTCCCTGTCCTCAGGCCATCCACAGACGGTATGACAGTTGTGCAGGTAGTACCATCTATAGTGCAGGAAACTAGCTTCTGTTCTTCCTCCTTCTCCTCATTGTCACCCAATCCACATTGGGATGAGATGAGGGTGAGCTGTGTGTAATCACCCTGTATGGTTCCTTGTTACATCTTATCATGCTCCACCTGCAATGCATCCTCTTTAATTGCGGTCAGAGAGCGTTTCAGAAGACAGAGAAGAGGGATGGTGACACTAATTATGGCGTCATCGCTGCTCACCATCTTGGTGGAGTCCTCAAAGTTTTGGAGGATGGTACAGATGTCTGACATTCATGTCCACTCCTGAGGTTTTATGTGTGGAGTCTGACCTGAATACCGACGGCCTTGTTGATGCTGGTAGTCAACAACTGCCCTTTTCTGCTCACAGATCCTTCCCAACATCTGCAATGTAGAGTTCCAACATGTGGGAACATCGCAGGTCAGTCGGTGAGCTGGAAGCTGCAAACGCTGCTGAAGCATGGCAAGGGCGGCGGAAGCAGTAGCTGACTTTCTAAAATGGGCACACAGGCAGCGTACTTTGACAAGTAGATCCGGGTAGGTTTTGAGAAATCGCTGAAAAGCGAGGTTAAGCACATGGGCCAGGCATGGTACGTGTGTGAGCTCGCCTCGCCTCAGAGCTGCCACCAGATTCCGGCCATTGTCACACATGACAATGCTGGCTGTAGGTTCAGCGGTATCAGCCACAGATCTGCCTGCTCTTTCAGAGCTGTCCACAACTCTTCAGCATTGTGTGGTTTGTCACCTAAGCATATTAGCTTCAGCACAGCCTGTTACCGCTTGGCCGAGGCTGTGCTGCAGTGCTTCCAGATTGCGACTGATGTGGTCATATTGGAGATAGATATTGAAGAGGAGGAGGTGCAGGAGCTGTAGAATGTGGGAGCAACCCTGACTGACCCAGGGCCTGCAATCCTCAGCGTCGGGAGGACGTGTTCCATCCCAAGGTCCGACTGGTTACCGGCTTCCACTATATTAACCCAGTGTGCTGTCAGCGAGATGTACCATCCCTGCCCACAAGCACTTGTCCATGTGTCCGTGATTAGGTGGACTTTCCCAGTAACT
Source organism: Phyllobates terribilis (assembly GCF_046119375.1). Taxonomy (NCBI): domain Eukaryota; kingdom Metazoa; phylum Chordata; class Amphibia; order Anura; family Dendrobatidae; genus Phyllobates; species Phyllobates terribilis. The sequence continues at coordinate 689,585,277 of NW_027362763.1, read as the reverse complement.
GCGCTGTTGAGGGCACGTCTAATATTGTGGGACACGTGCTCGTGTAATGCGGGGACGGCACACCGGGAGAAATAGTGGCAGCTGGGGACTGAGTACCGAGAGACGGCCGCCGCCATCAGGTTGCAGAAAGCTTCAGTCTCCACGAGCCTAAAAGGCAACATTTCGAGCGCAAGCATTCGTGAGATGTGTGAATTTAGTAGTGTGGCTTGTGGGGCGTTAGCTGCGTATTTGCGCTTGCGTTCAAAGGACTGGGGTAAGGACAACTGAATGCTGCGCTGGGACAAGAACGTGCTTGCTGATGGTGCTACTAGAGAGTGTGCAACGACAGTAGCAGGGCAGAAGGCATCTTGGCATGCGCCATGGACAGGGGATTGGCGTGCACGTACAACAGCGGAAGAAGCAGTGGTGTCACCCGCAGACACTGTTTCTGGACCCTGGGGTTGGGTGCTTTGCTGCCATGTGCCTGATCATGCTAGTGGTGGTCAGGCTGCTAGTTTTGATACTCCTGCTGATGCTGGTCTGGCAGGTGGTGCAAATGGTCTTTTTGGGGTAATCTGCAGTTTATTAAAAAAAAACAGACTCGGGAAGATCTAACAGTTGCACTGGCAACTCCCGTTGTGTTGGCGTTATGAGGAGCGCTTTCCTGCCTTGTGTCTGCGGCCAACACATTGCTTCTTCCTGCCTGTTGTGGTGCTACTCCTCCCTCCTCCTGTGTGCTGCTGTCCTCACTCTGTGTCCCCCTGCCAGGTCGGATCAGTTACTATATCATCCACCACCTCGTCTTCCACTTCCGCACCCTGGTCCTCCTCCTGACTTTCTGGCAATTGTGTCTCATCATCATCATCATCCACCTCTTGCAAAAGTAATTGCACTTTACCACCGTCGCCTTCCTGTGACTGTGGCTGCGCCAATATTTGGGCATCGCTACACGCGTTCTCCTTTTGACTCGCTTGAAGCTGGCAGGGCGAGAGGCCCGAATGTACAAATGGAAAAGTGAACAGCTCTTCGGAGTGTCCAAGTGTGGGATCAGTTGCCTCCGGGCACTTGGCATGGTGGGAGGAAGGAGGATCAGGGTGAGGAATATGTGGTCCAGACTCACGGCTACTGAGACTTGACCATGTGGAAGAAAGGGTGGAGGTGGTGGTGGCAAAGTGACTGGAAGCATTATCTGCTATCCAACCAATAAGCTTTTCACACTGATCTGTGTTCAATATTGGTGCTCTGCGGTCCCCTAGTAATTGGGACCAGAAGGTCGAGTGACAAAATGTGGGTGTTTGTTGTGGCACAATTTACCTTGCCCACGGCCATGTCCTCGGCCTCTGCATGCACCATCACGTCCACTTCCTCGTCCCTTGCCACGCACCTTGCCAATTTTAAATGGAGGACAATATTTTCCACGTGCACGAGAATGGCTGATTTTGGAACGCAGTTATATGTGATACGTCTGACAAAGAACCACGATTTTAACTAGCAGGCCTGTAATTTACTAATATTATTCTACATGGAGATGTAGTGTCAATAGCTTCACCAACACACTGCAACAGAATGAAAATGGAACAAATGTATGATTTTTGAATAGTCTTTTAGGTGATATGACTGACAGAGAACCACGGCTTTAAATTGTAGGCCTTTAATTTACTAATATTATTCTACACGGAGACCTAGTGTGAATAGCTTCACCGACACACTGCAATGGAATTAAAATGGAAGAAATATATGATTTTTGAAGTCTTTTAGGTGATATGTCTGACAGAGAACCACGGCTTTAAATTGTAGGCCTGTAATTTACTAATATAATTCTACACAGAGACATACTGTAGTGTGAATAGCTTCACCAACACACTGCAACGGAATAGAAATGGAAGAAATGTATGATTTTTGAACAGTCTTTTAAGTGATATGTCTGACAGAGAACCACGGGTTTAAATTATAGGCCTGTAATTTACTAATATTATTCTACATGGAGAAGTAGTGTGAATAGCTTCACCGACACACTGCAACAGAATGGAAAAGGAGGCCAATATTTTCCACATTCAGTTCAAGTTTCTAGATTTTTTATCGCTGAAATATGGAACAGATCTGGCTTTATTCTGCAGTGAGCAGAAATTAGTGTACTCTGGATTGCTTTTTAAGCAAATAACCAGGATTAAGATCTAATTTTTTTTTCCCTGGCCCCTGATATCTGGGGCTATGTGTAGAAATATCTGTAATTATTACAGCAGCCGCAGACAGGACGTTCAATGGACCCTCTTGTGCTGTATCATGCACTGCAGTCTGCCACATACACTGCCTGCCTGCCTAGCACTGATTATATGCAGCTGGATTAGTCCTCAGAAGGACTATTAGTTCAGATGGATATATATGTTGTGGAATACCTATACTAACTATAAACAAGCAAATCTCTCCCTGAGGCAGCAGCTCTCCCTACTCTGCCTGATCCCGGGATAGACTGTGACGAGCATGACGTCGCCCAGTCTTATATACACCTGATGATGCTGTGCGGCCAGCCAATCACTGTAATTCCTACAACCAACATGGCTACGGCATTACAGTGCGTGGCAGGCAATCTCTGCATGTTCACTGGCTCTCTAAAGAGAACCAAACATGCAGGGAGGGGACCTGAGTTCCCGCCCGAGCAACCCGGAAATGCTCGTCGAGCACAGTGATGCTCGGGCGAGTACCGAGCAGTGGCACGCACATTCGCTCATCACTACTTCACATTCATTCATCTTCCCTTCGATTCAGACTATTTTCCCTATCCCTGCTGCCAAAAAACATCCCCACAGCCTGATGCTGCCATGTTTCACTGTGGGGATGGTGTTCTTGGGGTGATGAGCTGTGTTGGTTTGGCGCCAGACATACCGTTTACCTTGGTGGCCAAAAAGTTCAATTTTGGTCTCATCTGACCACAGCACCTTCCTCCATACATTTGAGGAGTCTCCCACATGTCTTTTGGCAAACTCAAAATGAGCCTTACAATTTTTATGTGTAAGTAAAGGCTTTTTTCTGCCTACTCTTCCATAAAGACCACCTCTATGGAGTGTACGGCTTATTGTGGTAACATGCACAGATACTCCAGTCTCTGCTTGGGAACTCTGCAGCTCCTTCAGGGTTACCTTTGGTCTCTGAGCTGCCTCTGATTAATGCTCTCCTTGTCCACGCTGAGAGTTTTGGTGGGCAGCCCTCTCTTGGCAGGTTTGCTGTGGTGCCATGTTCTTTCCTTTCGATGATAATGGATTTGATGGCGCTCCGGGGGATCATCAGAGATTGGGATATTTTTTTTTTATAGCCCAACCCTGACTTGTGCTTCTCAACAACTTTGTCCCTGACTTGTTTGGAGATCTCTTTGGTCTTCATGGTGATGTTTGGTTAGTGGTGCCTCTTACTTAATGGTGTTGAAGCCTCTGTGGCCTTTCAGAAAAGGTGTGTATATACTGACAGACCATGTGACACTTGAAGTCCATCTGCGTGGAATCTATTTCACTAAGCATGTGACTTATGAAGGTAATTGCTTGCACCAGAAATTTTTAGGGGCTTCATAGCAAAAGGGGTGACTACATATGCACATGCCAATTTTAAAATATTTGATTTATTCCTATATTTTTCTTACTTCATGAACTTAGACTGTTTATTGCGGATGCATCACACACAAATCGGATTACAAAAATATTTAAACAGATGTTGTAATATAACAAAATAGGTAAAAAGCCAAGCGGGGTGAATACTTTTGCAAACGACTGTAAGAAGGGCCAGCAAACTCACTAGTGTTTAGGTCCAGTGAGGAAGGGGCCAGGTCATTAATCTTTTATCTTTAAGGCCTTTCCTGGCACTGAGCAGTGGAGACTTTGATGCTGTCATGGAGTATTTTCCTCTAGAAAAATCATGATTTTCCTGAAAGATGCTGAATTTTTCTTGCACCACTGCTGGAAGAAAGTGTCTTCTAAAAACTGGCAGGAGGTTTTGGAGTTGATTTTGAGTCCATCTTCAACCCGAAAAGGTCCAACTAGCTCATCATTAATGATCCAACCATGAGCCCATCCATCTGGTTCATCAAGAATCAATCTTATTTCATCAGTCCATAAAATCTTTGAACAATCTGTGTTCAGATATTTCTTAGCCCAGTCTTGACGATTCACGTTCTTTGTGTAGCTCAGTGGTGCTCGGTCTCAGCCTCCTCATCTCGGCCATGTCTCTGAGCACTGAACACCTTGCTCTTTTGTGTCTTGCTCAGTGGTGGTCAGTGTTGTAGAGAAAAATTTAAATCCATAAAGACATCTCCGGAGAGGGAACATATCATCATCACAGTGAACATATGGGATTAATTATAACAGGTAATGAGAGAAACTAATTATAACTGGTGAAGCGAGAAAGAGCTGACTCTTCAACCTCCGTTGATGTAGGGACCTTCTGCAGTGACCAGGTAATTACAACAGGAGATAGAATCATAGCAGTAGGATTCAAACTCCACCTCTGAAGAGATTGGAGCCTAAATCCCCTTAGACCATTCAGCTATGCTACCAAGATCGGCTCTGGGACCCAGCTACCCAAACTGCGATTAGTTTATCCAGAGGCAGAGAAGTACAGGGGCTTTCTCTGTTCAAAGGATTTTTCTCAGACAATTGGAGCCAATAGTCAGTGATGAACATTGGGGTCTGCATCGATCCAATATTTATGAGAGAAATATTTTATGCATCGTAGCAAAGGGGCAAGCATAACGCATTCTCACGTCACCGTAAGACCATTCTAACCCCTGCAACTTAATATTAGGTCTAATGGATGATGCTATCCAGGCCATGTTTCATCTCTATAGAAAGGTAAAATTGCAATAGGAAACATGACAATATCTACCATCTGGGACCTCCAGGGGCAAAGATATCCTGAAGTTGGGAATAACATAATCTGCTAAAAGACGTAGCACATCTCACAAACAGCCTCCATATGAACTCACCAAGGGATGGTATGTGGGCGTAACCTTGATCTAATAAAAACTAGAGCTTAGGTGTCTGTCATTGTTCATTTATGGAAGACATAGCTTGCTGTGATAGTGTCCCATTTCCCTAATCAGAGTGCTTCCCTCCGCTAAGCTCCGAAACATTTCCGTGACATCAGGTTTAGTCATTTTCTTTTGTTATCCCTTTTATACCATGTAATTGTATATACCGTATTGTTTTGTTACCATTTTGAAACATCTTTTATTCCATGAGCCGGCCTAGTAGTGGAAGCAGCTGCGGCCACGTCCATCATTTGTCAGTCAATTTTATAATTTTACTGACAATTGGAGGGGGTGGAGTTGCGTCTCCTTGACAATTAGTGGTAGTGGCGGGATATGCGCAACATCCCCGGCTGTTATTGTTGACACAGACGGGTTCAGACTCCTCACCTCGGCCATGTCTCTGAGCACTGAACACCTTGTACCTCTGTGTCTTATTCAGTGGTGATCAGGGTCAGACTCCTCACCTCGGCCGTGTCTCTGAGCACTGAACACCTTGTACTTCTACGTCTTGCTCAGTGGTGATCGGGGTCATCCTCCTCACCTCGGCCGTGTCTCTGAGCACTGAACACCTTGTACTTCTGCGTCTTGCTCAGTGGTGATCGAGCTCAGCCTCCTTACCTCGGCCGTGTCTCTGAGCACTGAACACCTTTTACTTCTGCCTATTGCTCAGTGGTGGTCGGGCTCAGCCTCCTCACCTCGGTCTTGTATCTGAGCACTGAACACCTTGTACTTCTGGCCTCCAAAGAGGTTGAAGCTCTGGAATATGGCAGCACTTGAGGATTATGGCTCCTGGTCCCTTCTCGTTTTATTCTTCTCGTATCCTTGGCAGTTTTTTGCGTGTTTTTTTTCTCAACACATTTTTGCCCCCCTGTACACTATTTGCGACAAAACTTTTGCTGTTCTGAGATCTGCCCAATATCTGACAATCTCCGGAGCTGCAGCCTCTGTAGACTGGGAACAATTTTTGACTTTTCAGAGTCAGAGAAATCTCTTTTATGGCCGATTTTGTCTGAAGACAACGATCTCCTAATAATTTTGCACACAGTGTATAGGTTCTGGTTGTAGGAGGTGGTGGAATTATTACAGATTTTTGCGTTTGGGACCAAAAGCTTTACGTTACGCCACTGGCTTGTAAAAGGATCACCTGTAAAAAAAAAAAAAAAAATCTGTAAATTAAAGATTCCACGTTTATAAACACATGGAGCCGGCGGTTTAGTGACCATAGTGTTACAGCTAATGCACTTCACATATTTAATTTCATAATATGGCCACGTGGCCCGGGAACCCACATTTTCATAACATTTTACTTCTGGATTCCAGATCGTTTATAGCGACTGCACAATTCATTAATATCTCGGCAGACGGCCACCAGTCGGTGAATGCAGAGACTCAACAGCCCCGGGCATTCGATTTCCTCCAGGTAGTGCACTGAATGCATTCAGAGGTGTCATATATATATTTTTGGAAAAAGCTGCATAAACATTTTCACATCTGGATTTCAGCATGAGTACAATATAAGATGATCAGAAGTGAAAAATATCTACTGGAAATTCCAAGGCAGTAATAACCAGATGTTGGGTTAATGTTCAAAAAGATTAAAATTCATGTCAAGTTTCTGTGGCGCCCCTGAGGGTTCGGTCGCCACAGAGGTACTGCACCTCACCCAGAGGTGTGGTATCTCACTCTCAGGTAAGGAGGGAATGCTGCCCAGAACCCCAACACCTACATCCAACACTACACTGCTCCAGGCCGGCTGGAGGAGCAAGACGCAATGTAGTTTTCTGCTGAGCCCTGACCCTGGCTGGGGTGGGGGGAACCCAAAGTTAGGGGGAACCAGTAGTGGGTGTGGGTGGAGGAAGAAGTTCATGGGAGCACTAATACAGTAAAGATATAAAATAGGGAAGCCATCTTAGGGTGGCAGAACAGAGAGTCTAGTAGTTGGTGAACAGTTAGGGAGCAGAGTCTCTCTAGGAGCTCTGCTCCACTACAAGGGCCCAGGACTGAAGCCCAGGAGGGGAGCAGGGAGTAGGCTCCGATCTACTGAAGGGATCCTAGGGGGTACGGTGAGTGCAGGCGGCACCCGTACACCCCGAACCTGCCAAGTGTCAGGAGGATCTAGGCTGCAAGAAGGGGACCGGCCCCTGGCCAGTCGTGCAGCTTCAAGCCTCGGCTAGAAAATACCTGAGGCTTCTGACTTCTATAGCAGAAGCCAACCTCTCACTTCAATCCAAGAGTAAGGTCGAGCAGGTCTGAGCAACTTCGACGGACAGGGGGGACCTTGCAGCACCCGAATAGGATTCACAGTGAGAAGCGCAGGGCAGGAGGGAGTAAAGACCCAGCGTGAAGTCGGTCTAGGAAGGTACATATGTGGGGTTCTGCCAGGTACGCCCGAGCTGCCTGAGGAAGGACTGAACCCCTAGCCGGTGAACGCAGTGCGACGCGGGAGGCTTGCACCAGTACTGTACACCTGAGGAACTTGTACGGAACCGTGAGTAAACTCGGATGACTGCACTGAACTGCCTCCGCTCCTTCATTTCGCCGGTACCTTTTCCCTCCCTGCACTACAAGGCGCAGCGCACCACCTCCATCATTCTTCTACACTGCCCTGAGGCCTGCTCCACCTGTGGGGAGCCGTCCCATCTCGAGCTGCCCTACCACCTGCCTCAGAGGACTGTTACAGCACTGGTGATCCTCACCAGACACCACAGGTGGCGTCACGACAAATCCCCCATACATACCCCCCCCTTCTTTTAAGTGACCGCCCTGGGCAACGGACCGGGCCGGCCACCGTGATATCCCCTGCAAGCAGCCAGAGGCCCGGCTGCTGAGTACCCCACGGCCCTGGGGGCGCGTCATTTCCAAAAATAAATATGGTCATCCATTTGATTGCGAAAAGTCTTTTGATCCATCATGGGACGAGGTTGTAGATGGAATTTTTTGACCACTCTTCAAGAAGTTACTATCTTAGTCACCCAGGGACTTGTATCGTCCACCTGTCAACCATTGCCGTTGGCATAGTTTGTCTTTCCCTGCAGAGACTGTGCCAGTGGTACCCTGCTGAAATGGTCCGCACAGGCATCAGAATATAACAGGACAGCAGGGAATCTACATAAAGATGACAGTGCAGTAAAACTTTGGGAAAACAAAACTTCACAATTCTGCAGAAAAGTTTAAAACATTTAAAATTAAGTTTTTGTTCGCATTGGATTCAATTAGTAGCCATTGGTCAATCTGGTGGCTTTGTGCACACTACTGTACAATGGCTTCTTACACTTTTCAAGCTTAAGGGTATGTTCACACTAGGCATTTTTCAGCAGCAAAACCTGATATCTTGGCAGGAAAGAAGCAGCGTCAAATCACAGGTTTTGGTGCATTTTTTGCTGCATTTTTAGTGTGTTTTTCAGGATCCCAAAGGTCAGCTTTGCTTCCACAATAGAAGCATGAACACAGGTCACCAATGCAAGACATACAGTACAGACCAAAAGTTTGGACACACCATCTCATTTAAAGATTTTTTTTGTATTTTCATGACTATGAAAATTGTACATTCACACTGAAGGCATCAAAACTATGAAATAACTCATGTGGAATTATATACTTAACAAAAAAGTGTGAAACAACTGAAAATATGTCTTATATTCTAGGTTCTTCAAAGTAGCCACCTTTTGCTTTGATGACTGCTTTGCATACTCTTGGCATTGTCTTGATGAGCTTCAATTGGTAGTCACCGGAAATGGTCTTCCAACAATCTTGAAGGAGTTCCCAGAGATGCTTAGCACTTGTTGGCCCTTTTGCCTTCACTCTGCGGTCCAGCTCAACCCAAACCATCTCGATTGGGTTCAGGTCTGGTGACTGTGGAGGCCAGGTCATCTGGCGTAGCACCCCATCACTCTACTTCTTGGTCAAATAGCCCTTACACAGCCTGGAGGTGTGTTTGGGGTCATTGTCCTGTTGAAAAATAAATGATGGTCCAACTAAACGCAAACCGGATGGAATAGCATGCCGCTGCAAGATGCTGTGGTAGCCATGCTGGTTCAGTATGCCTTCAATTTTGAATGAATCCCCAACATTGTCACCAGAAAAGCACCCCCACACCATCACACCTCCTCCTCCATGCTTCACGGTGGGAACCAGGCATGTAGAGTCCATCCGTTCACATTTTCTGCGTCGCACAAAGACACGGTGGTTGGAACCAAAGATCTCAAATTTGGACTCAACTGACCAAAGCACAGATTTCCACTGGTCTAATGTCCATTCCTTGTGTTCTTTAGCCCAAACAAGTCTCTTCTGCTTGCTGCCTGTCCTTAGCTGTGGTTTCCTAGCAGCTATTTTACCATGAAGGCCTGCTGCACAAAGTCTCCTCTTAACAATTGTTGAAGAGATGTGTCTGCTGTTAGAACTCTGTGTGGCATTGACCTGGTCTCTAATCTGAGCTGCTGTTAACCTGTGATTTCTGAGGCTGGTGACTCAGATAAACTTATCCTCAGAAGCAGAGGTGACTCTTAGTCTTCCTTTCCTGGGGCGGTCCTCATGTGAGCCAGTTTCTTTGTAGCGCTTGATGGTTTTTGCAACTGCACTTAGGGACACTTTCAAAGTTTTCCCAATTTTTCGGACTGACTGACCTTCATTTCTTAAAGTAATGACGGCCACTTGTTTTTCTTTACTTAGAATTTGTATTATGGCAAGAAAAAAGCAGCTAACAGTGTATTCAGTAGGACTATCAGCTGTGTATCCACCAGACTTCTGCACAACACAACTGATGGTCCCAACCCCATTTATAAGACAAGAAATCCCACTTATTAAACCTGACAGGGCACAACTTTGAAGTGAAAACCATTTCCGGTGACTACCACTTGAAGCTCATCAAGAGAATGCCAAGAGTGTGCAAAGCAGTCATCAAAGCAAAAGGTGGCTACTTTGAAGAACCTAGAATATAAGTGTAGTGCCGGCGTCCCTGCCCTCTGCTAGGCAGGGACGCTGCTCCTCTCACCGCTCTGCTCCGTGCCCAGCATCCTCCCCCCGCTCTGCTGTCAGCGCGCGCTCCGTCCCGGTGTCCTCCTCCTGCTCTGCTCTCAGCGCGCGCTCCTTCCCGGCCCCTGTGCTTAGGGCGCGCGCGCGCGCGCTCCCCTCCTCTTAAAGGGGCCGCGCGCGCCGCCCTAAAGAGTCCCCGGCCAATGGCCGGAGGACTTCATCATATATAAGGCACCTCCTCCAAAATGGAGGTGCCCGAGCAATGTTGTTTGCACCTGTGTCTCACCTGTGCTTCAGCCCTCAGGTCCCGTTGCCAGTTACCTGCCAGTTACCTGCCAGTTACCTGCCTGATTCCTGCCAGTTACCTGCCTGATTCCTGCCTGAATACTTGTTACCTGTCTGCCAGTCTGAGGTCCGACGGTCTGCCTTACTACTCCTGTCAGTCTGTCTAAGGACCAGCCTGCCCGCTCACCTGGGAGCGCATATCAGCTACCTGCCTGCTTGCCTGAGGTCCGACGGTCTGCTTTACTACTCCGGTCAGTCTGTCTATGGACCAGCTTGCCCGCTCACCTGGGAGCGCTTCTCCGTTACCTGCCTGCTTGCCAGCCCGGAGGCTCCGTTGTCACGTGCTGTGACCACCAGCTATCTCAGAGACTCTTGCCCGCTCACCTGGGAGCGCATCTCCGTTACCTGCCTGCTTGCCAGCCCGGAGGCTCCGCCGTCACGTGCCGTGACCACCTGCTATTCCAGAGACTCTCGCTTGCTCACCTGGGAGCACCCATCTACCATCTGCCTGCTAGCCTACCCGGAGGCTCTGCCATCACAGGTCGTACCTACCCCTTACCCAGAGACTGCCCTGATCACTTGCCGTATCTCCCTGTCCGTTCACCCAGAGACTGCCCTGATCACTTGCCGTATCTCCCTGTCCATTCATCCAGAGACTGCCACCCGCTCCCTTACAAGGGCCGCCCCCTTGTATAGTAGCTCAGAGGTTCCGCCTCCCGGACCCGTTACAGTTTGCTCGGGCCATGGAACCCGGTGGCACCCAAGCTCCCTCGCTCACGGACCTGTGTCATGAACTATCCCGTCAAAGGTCCCAACAGGAGTCCATCCTGGGTCACCTGCGGAATGTCAATACTCGCCTGGACACTCTGACTGCACCACCTGCAGCCACTGCCAGTACCATGACTCGCAACCCGGCAGCTCCGCTACCCACTAATTCCATGGTAACCTATCCCGGACCCCGGCTGTCTGCACCTCCTCGCTTCGGAGGTGACTCCGCCCAGGCTCGGGGCTTCATAAATCAGTGCACCCTGCACTTTGAACTTTTGTCCCATCAGTTTAATTCCGACCGGGCCAAAATTGCCTTTATCATGTCCCATCTCACCGGGGAGGCCCTGGCCTGGCTAAATCCTCTATGGGAGAGAGGAGACCCCCTGGTGTCCAACTTGCCTGCTTTTCTCTCAGCTTTCCGGAAAGTCTTCGACGAACCCGGACGGAAGACCTCATCCGCATCCTCTCTGCTACGCCTCCGTCAGGAGGGTCTCACCGTGGGCCAATATGCCATACGGTTCCGCACCCTTGCCTCGGAGCTGGCCTGGGATAACGACGCTCTGGTATCCGTCTTCTGGGAGGGTCTGTCCGGTCGTATTAAAGATGAACTTGCTGGTCGGGACATTCCTACCTCTCTCGATGATCTAATAACCCTTGCCACCCGGATTGACCTACGGTTCCAGGAGCGTGCCAAAGAGGTCACCCGTGAGAGAAGGATTCCACGTTTAGCTCCTACTTTCCAGAAACCCGTCATTCCCTCCGTTTCTCCCCAGGTACACTCTCCTGAGCCTATGCAGGTCGACCAGACCAAGATGGTCAAAACCCGTCAGGACTCACGCCGTGCCGAGGGGAGCTGCTTCTACTGTGGCAGTAAGGAGCACCGGATCCGTGCCTGCCCGGAGAGGTCGGGAAACGCCTGTGTCTAGGTTCGCTCAGAGAGGTCCACCTAGACAAGAATAAATCCTCTCCATCCCTGCTGTTGTCTGTTTCGATCATCTACGGGGAGAACCGTTATTTCGAACTAGCCCAACTTGACTCTGGAGCAGCCGGGAACCTTATTTCACAGTCCCTGGTTGAGAAATACCGCATCCCCACCAAACCTCTGGCTGTACCCTTGTCTGTCGCTGCCGTGGATGGGGGCCTCTTACCTCGCCCCATTCAACTCATCACCGAATCCATTACCCTGCAGGTGGGAATGCTGCATTCTGAAAGTATCTCCTTTCATGTTCTGCCTGGACTCTCTCACGCCCTCTTGCTAGGTCTGCCCTGGCTCCAGAGACATGCACCCGTGCTAGACTGGCAAACCGGAGAGGTCCTTCGCTGGGGACAAGACTGTCATAAAACCTGCCTGGTTCCCGTCCATCCCGTCCGTCCCTCTCCTACCCCAGCTAATCTACCTGGACTTCCGATTCCTTATTGGTCTTATGCAGATGTCTTTAATAAAAAGGAGGCAGAGACATTACCACCACATAGACCATACGACTGTCCCATCGATCTGCTACCCGGTACTACTCCTCCCCGTGGGCGTATCTATCCTTTATCCGCTGCTGAGACCCGGTCAATGTCCGAATATATTGAGGAGAATCTGGCCAGAGGATTCATCCGGAAATCTACCTCCCCGGCGGGAGCAGGCTTCTTTTTCGTCAAAAAGAAGGACGGCTCTCTCCGTCCCTGTATAGACTATAGAGGCCTAAACCTGATCACGGTGAAGAATAAGTACCCCCTTCCGCTCATTCCAGAATTATTTGATCGTCTGAGGGGGGCTAGGATCTTCACCAAACTGGACCTTCGTGGGGCGTACAACCTGGTTCGTATTCGTCAGGGGGATGAATGGAAGACGGCATTCAACACCCGGGACGGCCACTATGAATACCTGGTAATGCCCTTTGGTCTCTGTAACGCTCCTGCCGTCTTTCAAGAGTTGGTCAATGACATCTTCCGGGACCTTCTCTACTCCTGCGTAGTGGTGTACCTGGACGACATCTTGGTCTTCTCTCCGGATCTCCAGACTCACCGGAGGGACGTTCGTCAGGTCCTGCTCAGGCTAAGGCAGAACCATCTCTACGCTAAATTTGAGAAGTGCCTCTTTGAGCAGACCTCGCTTCCGTTTCTGGGCTACATTATCTCTCAGACCGGCCTACAAATGGATCCTGAGAAACTGTCTGCTATCGAGAAATGGCCCCGACCGGAGGGGTTGAAGGCCATTCAGCGATTCCTGGGCTTCGCCAACTACTACCGCCTCTTCATACCACACTTCTCTTCCCGGACAGCCCCAATTTCTGCGCTCACCCGTAAAGGTACTAATCCCAAAGAGTGGCCACCCGAAGCAGAGGAGGCCTTTCTTTCCCTTAAACAGGCCTTCTCTTCCGCCCCGGTGCTGCATCGCCCAGATGGCAACAAGCAGTTCTTCCTGGAAGTTGACGCCTCCTCCTCTGGAGCCGGAGCGGTACTTACTCAAAAATCATCTTCCGGGAGGATGGTAACTTGTGGCTTCTTCTCAAAACTCTTCTCCTCCTCTGAGCGCAACTATTCCATAGGAGACCGAGAGTTATTGGCCATCAAACTGGCATTGGAGGAGTGGCGTTACCTGCTCGAGGGGGCTCTTCACCCGGTAATAATTTACACTGACCACAAGAACTTGGCTTACCTCCAGCATGCCCAGAGACTTAACCCGCGCCAAGCCCGGTGGTCCTTGTTTTTTGCTCGTTTTGATTTTGTCCTTCATTTTCGCCCGGCTGACAAAAACGTCAAGGCGGACGCCTTGTCTCGATCCTTTCTGGTGTCTGATCTCGAGGAGGATCCGAAACACATCATCGATCCCGCCAGAGTAATGCAGGTGGCTCCCGTGAGTCTAAATCGTCTTCCTCCTGGTAAGACGTTCGTACCAGTACCTGATCGGGAGAAGATCCTACACTGGGGTCATTCGTCTAAACTAGCTGGCCACGCCGGTCAGAAAAAGACCCTCCAGCTTATTACCCGGCACTACTGGTGGCCTAACCTGCACAAGGATGTAATTGACTTTGTTTCTGCCTGTGTGTCCTGCGCCCGCAACAAAGTTCCGAGACACCTGCCGGCCGGCCGCCTCCTACCTCTGCCAGTACCTGCTGCCCCCTGGCAGCATATAGCGATGGACTTCATAACTGATCTGCCCGTCTCTGCCGGTTGTACGGTCATTTGGGTGGTCGCTGACCGCTTTTCCAAGATGGCTCACTTCATTCCACTGCCAGGTCTTCCGTCTGCACCCGAGCTGGCTAAAGACTTTATTCGCCACATCTTCCGTCTTCATGGCCTGCCCCGTCACATCGTGTCGGATCGAGGAGTACAGTTCACTTCCCGTTTCTGGAGAGCCACTTGTAAATTGCTGGACGTCACCCTGGACTTCTCCTCCGCTTACCACCCACAGTCTAATGGTCAAGTGGAGCGGATCAATCAGAACCTGACCAGTTACCTTCGGCACTTCGTTAATGCCCACCATTCTGACTGGGTGGATCTTCTGCCATGGGCCGAATTCTCGTACAACAATCACGAGAGCGAGTCTTCCTCCAAATCCCCGTTTTTTGTAGTCTACGGTCAGCATCCTCGGATCCCGTTTCCCGTCTCCACCTCGGTGGACAATCCGGCTGCGGAATCTCTTGTTAACAAATTTTCCTCCATATGGGAGAGTACCCGGTCCGCACTCCTTCTGTCATCCGAGCGTATGAAAAGACACGCTGACAAAAAACGTCTGGACCCTCCTCAATTCCGCCCTGGGGATAAAGTCTGGCTCTCGTCCAAATATGTCCGGCTCAAGATCCCTTCCTATAAGTTAGGGCCTCGGTTCATCGGCCCACTGGAGGTCATCAGTCAGATCAACCCGGTGGCCTATAAATTGAAACTCCCGGCCAACTTACGGATCCCTAACTCCTTCCATGTATCTCTCCTCAAACCTGTGGTGCTTAACTCTTTTTCCAAGTCTACAGGTACGCCTCCTGCTCCGGTTTCTGCTGAGGACGAGTTTGAGGTAGAGAACATTCTTGCCACCAAAAGGGTAAGAGGAAAGACCTTTTTCCTGGTAGATTGGAAGGGGTTTGGTCCTGAGGAGAGAACGTGGGAGCCCCGGGAGAACATCCATGCCCCTCTCATCCTAGCTAAATTTCTGTCTGGCCTAAAAAAGGGGGGGCCTAAAGGGGGGGGTACTGTAGTGCCGGCGTCCCTGCCCTCTGCTAGGCAGGGACGCTGCTCCTCTCACCGCTCTGCTCCGTGCCCAGCATCCTCCCCCCGCTCTGCTGTCAGCGCGCGCTCCGTCCCGGTGTCCTCCTCCTGCTCTGCTCTCAGCGCGCGCTCCTTCCCGGCCCCTGTGCTTAGGGCGCGCGCGCGCGCGCTCCCCTCCTCTTAAAGGGGCCGCGCGCGCCGCCCTAAAGAGTCCCCGGCCAATGGCCGGAGGACTTCATCATATATAAGGCACCTCCTCCAAAATGGAGGTGCCCGAGCAATGTTGTTTGCACCTGTGTCTCACCTGTGCTTCAGCCCTCAGGTCCCGTTGCCAGTTACCTGCCAGTTACCTGCCAGTTACCTGCCTGATTCCTGCCAGTTACCTGCCTGATTCCTGCCTGAATACTTGTTACCTGTCTGCCAGTCTGAGGTCCGACGGTCTGCCTTACTACTCCTGTCAGTCTGTCTAAGGACCAGCCTGCCCGCTCACCTGGGAGCGCATATCAGCTACCTGCCTGCTTGCCTGAGGTCCGACGGTCTGCTTTACTACTCCGGTCAGTCTGTCTATGGACCAGCTTGCCCGCTCACCTGGGAGCGCTTCTCCGTTACCTGCCTGCTTGCCAGCCCGGAGGCTCCGTTGTCACGTGCTGTGACCACCAGCTATCTCAGAGACTCTTGCCCGCTCACCTGGGAGCGCATCTCCGTTACCTGCCTGCTTGCCAGCCCGGAGGCTCCGCCGTCACGTGCCGTGACCACCTGCTATTCCAGAGACTCTCGCTTGCTCACCTGGGAGCACCCATCTACCATCTGCCTGCTAGCCTACCCGGAGGCTCTGCCATCACAGGTCGTACCTACCCCTTACCCAGAGACTGCCCTGATCACTTGCCGTATCTCCCTGTCCGTTCACCCAGAGACTGCCCTGATCACTTGCCGTATCTCCCTGTCCATTCATCCAGAGACTGCCACCCGCTCCCTTACAAGGGCCGCCCCCTTGTATAGTAGCTCAGAGGTTCCGCCTCCCGGACCCGTTACAATAAGACATATTTTCAGTTGTTTCACACTTTTTTGATAAGTATATAATTCCACATGTGTTAATTCATAGTTTTGATGCCTTCAGTGTGAATGTACAATTTTCATAGTCATGAAAATACAGAAAAATCTTTAAATGAGATGGTGTGTCCAAACTTTTGGTCTGTACTGAATGTTCATGAAAAAATACACATTACAAATGTAAGCAGGGGAGGTGAATTGGTCCGGAATAGTTTACCTAAGACATTGGCAGAGCATTGAGTTTGTAGGACACTATTTACTTTTACACTTTGCTCTGTCATTAAGTTGCTCAGGTAATGTTCAATCTCACACTGTGGTCAGCTAATGTTTAATTTTTACGCATCACTAATTTAATTAAACTGTACTATTCCTATCTGCCATCTCAGGTGAACAAGACAAGATGGTTTAAACTTGGGAAAATCAAAGGAATAAAAGGAAATTGTCTCTTCAAAGAGGAAGAGGACTAGAACTCTAGTGTAGTGCCACCTACAGGAAGTAGCAATCCTAAAAGTCAATAGTGACCCTTTACTGAGCCTTATAATATGACTTAGGATATAAGCCAGAACCAGAAACTCAATTTGTAGACACTGTGTTTCGGGGTACTGCCCCTCATCAGTGCCAAGTGTGAGTTCTGGTTTGGCTGGATGAGAGGCATCAGACCGGTATCCAAGGGGCAATATTTCTCCACAAGGAAGAATACCAGTCTGACACCTCTCACTCAGTCAAACCAGAACTCACACTTTGCACTATGGTGCAGATCTGTGGTTACTTCACCAACATATTTGGAACAACCTCCTGCCAAGTACATTCAAAAACTGTGTCAGACTTTTGCCTTCATCATTTCTTCTAGATTCACTTGCACACAGTTTTTGGTGGAACTCAGCAGGGAGGATGTTCCAAACATCTTGGAGAACTAACCAATGATATTCTGCTGATTGCGGCTGTATATACACAGCAGCAGTCAAAAGTTTGGATGCACTTTTTTATGCAATGGATCTATTTTTTCCCCTTGGCATTCTCTCACGCAGCTTCATCAGTTTCATCATCTGGAATGGCTTCCAACAGCCTTGGAGGAGTTCCCAAGGGTGCTAAGCAATTGTCAGCTGCTTTGCCTTTACTCTACAACCAACTCATCCCAAACTCTTACCATTGGGTTGAGTTCAGGTGATTGTGGAGACTATGTAATTTTATGTTGCCCCCATCCCTTTCCTTCTTTGTCACAAAGCTCTTACATAGCCTGGAGGTGTTTTGGGTCATTGTCCTGTTGCAGCACAAATGGTACAATTAAGTGCCAACCAGATGGGACAGCGGTCGCTGCAGAACAGTGCAGTAGCCATTCTGGGTAATGTGCCTTGGATTTGGAATAAATGACCAACAGTGTCACCAGCAAAGAACCATCACACCACCCAGTCCATGCTTCATAATAGGCACCACACATGTAAAAATCATCCGCTCACCTTTCCTGAAGCTCGCAAAAACATAGTGGTTGGTACCAAAAATCTCACATTGACTCATCAGATCTCAGTACAGATTTCCACTGATCTAATTTCCAGTCCTTGTGTTGCCTGTCCCAAATAAGTCTCGTTTGTGGTCCTCAGCATTGGCTTTTTGCTCCAATTCGACCATAAAGGTCAGTTTCTCTCAGTCTCCTCTAGACAGCTGATGCTGAGAAGTGTTTGATCCTCGATGTTTGTGCATCATAAATAAGGGCTGTTTTTCGAAGTGCTGTCAATTTGCATTTTCTGAGGATTGAAACTTTTATGACCTTATCCTCTGCAGCAAATGTAATTGTTGTTTTTTTTTTCCTGGTTCGGTCCAACCAGTTTCATCATAGCAATTGATGTTTTTCATAACTGCACTTGATACTCTCAAGGTTCTAGCAATTTTCCAGAATGAACTTCATGTTTTAAAGTAATGATGGACAGTGGTTTCTCTTAGCTGAGAGATTCTTGGCAAATTCTGGCTTAGAACAGTTGTTGGCTTGGGATTAGCACTGTATGGAGCTGTGTACCAACACTGCCCCTGCTAAGCACATCTGATGGTCACAAACATTTTTTGAAGGCTGGTCATTCCACAAATAAACTCCTGACGAGGCGACCTGTTCATTGAAAGCCATTACAGGTGACTACCTGAGGAAGATGTTTGGGAGAATGCCAAGGGGGTATAAAGCTGTCATCAGAGTAAAAGTGGGGGTGTTGTGAGGAATCTAAGGTTTATCAGATATTGTGGTTTCTTTCACATGTGTCTTTACTCCTTTGCTCCATATGTGTTCTTTTCTGGTTTTGCTGCCATCAGTCTGAATTTTCAATATGCATATTCGAACAAGGAGAACCATTATATGAACTGGTGGGGGGGTTCACCTTGTTGATGGTGGGATGGCTTATATACTATTTTTGATCAAAAACAGTGTTACTAAGAACCCTATTATATTTAAATGCACTTGCTTTTTATTTATTTACAGCAGGGTTTATGTTCATTTTGCTTTTTGTAGGTTTTTATGAACTGGTGTATCCAAACTCATGACTGGTACTGTATGTATATATTTACACAATACACACAGACACATTATATACATATACATTATATAAATATGTATATTTATATATAATGAAATACTGAATTGTAATATATTTTTTTATCCCCTAAATCGCAAAGGGGTTATATAAATAAGTAGTTCAAGTAGTTTAAAGTCTTTCTCTTTGGCTTCATGGAAAAACAGCTGCACTAGTACAAAAGCAACCAGCCCTCTGCATCTGCTTTTCCCATATGATCACCTTGTAAATAGTTCATAGGAGCTATTTACAAGACAAACGCATTTTTAGCCCCAAAAACCTAAAATATCCCGTTAAATACCAGGTATTAACGAGCATCAGCACATTACACACTAAACAGTTTATAGAGTGTTCAAAGAAAACCAATAATGTTTAATGAGCTCTGGCCCCGTGCCCGATCGTCATATCATTATATGTCTACCCACCATGGTTTACGGGAGAGCTGCATACGGTACAGACCTCTTTGAAATACAACGCTTGCACAATGTCCTAACT
The DNA here is from genome assembly GCF_046119375.1 of Phyllobates terribilis. Lineage (NCBI taxonomy): Eukaryota > Metazoa > Chordata > Amphibia > Anura > Dendrobatidae > Phyllobates > Phyllobates terribilis. The sequence continues at coordinate 689,565,972 of NW_027362763.1, read as the reverse complement.
GGCAGATGCCCCATGTACATAATTACTAGATATTTTTCATTATCGACCCATTTATAGGCAGTTGTCACATATGCGCATGTCCTCTAAGCTACGATTCGAACCTCAAAAAGCATAGCATAAAACATCTATGTCACAAAAAACTTGTGAAAATCTCAGATCACTACCAAGGTTCTCTAGAAGTAATGACCATAACACAACTTGTGGGCCAAGAGCTTGATGGATTGGGCTTCCATGGAATGGCCTTATTGAGACTAGTAGAGCTTTATGCTGGGTGATGAGCCATTCCTCACTGTCTGGCAAATCTTCTGATAAGCCTCATTCTGCTCGAACGTGCGGTGATAATTTTGGCAACAGAGAAGTAATTGGGGGGTTGGGGGACTGCTTTCCATTTTTCCCCTTTATTCCACTGAAGGAACATCTCAACAACAGCCCAAGCAATAACTTTATGATGTTCAAACTTTTAGTCAATCATAAGTGGAAGCCACTCCATTTGCTTGATAATGGAAATCAGAAGGACTAAAGAACCTCGGACACTTTAGATAGTTGTCGGCCGAACGATGAGAGCGCGGCTGTCAGACATTACTGGTGGCTTATCTCTTAGAGAACAAAATGATCGGCAGTCCGAAATCAGACATGCTGGATCGTTATCTTTCCCGACATCATCGGGGGCCCCAATATTTATCAGATCATTGGCTGTCGGAGGGTTCAGTCGATGTTAGTCTAATGTGCATGAGGGCTTTTACAGGTCAGAGAGTTGGAGAGACACTTAGCGACTTTGCCTTTCCAATTATGATCAGATCAAAGCTGTAATTTCCCTCAATTTTACATTTACTAAAATGCACAATGTCCCAGAACCCTGAAAGGGAACATATTGTGAATAAAAACATTCCTGCCCCTGTAATACAAAAATTATCATACATCTTAATGACCTACCCAATGGATGCCCCATCCCAGTCTTATGGTGCCCATATACCTTAGACAGGATGTCTAAGGGGTAAATTTCAATGGCGAGAGAAGTGCCGCCTGACAGCCTTGTCAATAGTTATATCCTAGGGAAACTAAAGGATTGAACGTTTCTGACGTGCCCCCTGGGCCGTGGGGTACTCTGTGCCGGGCCAGTCGTTGCTAGGGGAGATGTCACAGGGCCAGGGTAACTTCCCACATCGTCCTGTGTTACTCAGGGAGGGGCTCATCCAACCCTCAGGTACCTCCGGAGTACATAGCGGGACTCCCTTCTGTGTGTTCCTTCTGGCCATCTCCCTGCACCTCACACCTAGTGTCCCAATCCAGTGACCACAGACCTTGGCGGGCAACGTCTTCTCTGTCCCCTGGGTCCTCTATGGCCACCTTCTTGGTGAGACAGAAGTGGATTGTGGATGCAGTACCTGAAATACTACAGCCTCAGGTTTCCTAGTTGAGACTTGAAGAACTCTGCTAGTTTAGGGACCGGTCCCCTCTGTGCGACCTGACCCCTCCACCGCCTGGCAGATTCGGGCGTACGCGTGGCCTTCAGCACTGCCCGTACCCCTGGTTCCCTTCTATGTTCCTGGAGCCTTTCTCCTGTTCCCCTCCTCCTCAGTCTGTCCTGGGCATCTCTCTGGGCCCTCCTCTTGAGCAGAGCTCCTACGGAGCTCCTGCTCCTCTCACTGTCCTCCTCTGACTGACTGGCTTAACTCCCAAGATGGCTTCCCTCTATATACTATCCCTAACAAGTGCTCCCCTGATTTACTTCCTCCACCCACACCCACTACATGGTTCCCTCTACTTTGGTTCCCCCCACTCCAGCCAGGGACAGGGCTCAGCAGGAAGCGCGACGCATCTTGCCCTTCCAGCTGGTCTGGAGTAGTGTAGTGTTGGATGCAGATGTTAGGGTCCCGGGCTGTACTCCTTTCTTACCTGAGAGTGAGATACCACACCTCTGGGTGAGATGTAGTACCTCTGTGGCGACCGAACACTCGGGCGCCACATTTCCTTTTCCGAAACCTCGTCTATTGGGGGGCATGCATAGACATATGATGGTTGACCGATTTCTCTGATATGTACAGGTTTGACCAACTTTAACCCCTTCATGACATATTTATGTCATATGTGGTTTCATTCAACGTCGGAAACTGCATCTTTCCTCGAACACGACAGCTGATTTAATCAGCTGTCATGTGCATTTATGAGCCACAGGTGGATAGGAGCTCTGTCTGTGGCTGTTAACCAGTTAAAACCCACTGTCAATCACTGACAGCTGGATTTAACACTCGCTGTCCGGAAGCGCCTCATAAATTCCGACCATCGGCGCCCCAGTTACTTGATGGCAGGGCCCCAATGGGTTGTCATGACAGCCAGGGGGCAGCAGAAGACCCCTGTGCCTGTCATTACAATACTCCTGTGAATGCTGGCTCGTAGCTGGCGTTCTTAGGAGATCGTAATTTCTGCTATACATAGCAGTGCTAAAGCACAGGTATGTATAGCACAGGTGATCAGATGATCGTAGCTTTAAATCTCTTAAGGTGACTATTAAATAAAGTAAAAAAAAAAGTTTTAAAAATGTGAAAAAAAAATCAAAAAAGTTTAAATCACCCCCCTTTTGCCCCCCTGAAAAAATACACATATTATGGTATTGTTGCATTCAGAAATGTCTGATCTATCAAAATGCAAAGATAATTAATCCGATTGGTAAACAGAGGACCGGCGTTAGCACGCCGGCAAGCGCCGGGGCCCTGAGCCAGAGGGGGGCCCACTAGCAGTTGGGGACTCTAGCGCGCTAAGGGGCCAGTGAGTCGGGGGGAGTCCCCCCATTATTCCCCAGTGCCCCCATTATTCTGTATGGAGCATTATATGGGGTCCATTATTCTGTATGGAGCATTAAATGGGGGCCACTATTCTGTATGGAGCAATATATGGGGCTCATTATACTGGCTGGTTTCTGAGATAGTGTAGAATTTACAATAGATATCGCTCATGTAATGTAAGAAGTAAGTGAAATCTTTGGCATTGTACTATACCTATATTTCTTATCTGCGCATCATGAATTGTGGTATGTGTTAAAGGAGCCCACTGAGACTCTTTCGCCCTGGTCCCACTGAGACTCTTTCGCCCGGGGCCCAATGACCCTGAAGCTGGACCTGCGTAAACGGCATAACGAGAGGAAAAAAAAATAAAAACGCAAGAATTACATTTTTTTCGGCCGCCGCAACATTACAATAAGATGCAATAACAGACGATCAAAACATTGTATCTACCAAAAATGGTGTCATTAAAAACGTCAGCTCAGGGTGCAAAAAATAAGCCCTCCCCCAGCCCCCGATCCCAAAAAATGAAAAGGTTACGGGTCTCAGAAATTGGAGACAAACGCAAAAACTTTTTCATACAAATTTCGGAATTTTTTTCACCACTTAAATAAAAAATAAATTATACATGTTTGGTATCGGAGTACTCGTACTGACCTGGGGAATCATATTACTGGGTCAGTTTTACCATATAGTGAACATGGTAAACAAAAAAAAAACAATTGTGGAATTGCACATTTTTTTGCAATTTCACCGCAGTGCCTTTCAAAAGTACAACTCATTCCACAAAAAAAGCCCTCACACGGCCATATTGAGGGAAATATAAAAAAGGTATGGCTCTCGGAAGAAGAGGAGGAAAAAACAAAAACTAAAAGAAAAGGAAAATGGCCATGGCGAAAAGGGATTAATCTGATGTTTATGGGGGCTTTTAGGATTAGGCCCTATTCAGACATTAAAAATGGTGCTAGATTTAGGTATCTAATTTACGACCATAAGACTGTCAAACCGCAGATCTAATTACAGAAACTAACAGGCTGTTAATTTGGGTGATTAGACTTGCAGTGCGGGTGAATCTTGCGGTAGCATTTCAGTAATCTGACTGAGATCTTAGACCAAAGCGTCCACTATATGCTAGCGATTTGGAACAAATTTCATACCTTGGAGTGGGACCTCACGAGCCTTGAATCTGCAAAACCCTTTCCTGGATGTCCTCACACCACACTAACCGCACATTTAGAGTCTCCCATTCCCATAATAGTTCCTCACCTCACCCTCTCTCTGTTGGTGTTCCCGAAGGCTCTGTCCTTGGACCCCTACTCTTCTCAAGCTATACCTTTGGCCTGGGACAACTCATATAGTCTCATAGCTTTCTGTACCAGCTATAGGCAGATGACTCTCAAACCAACTTTTTTGGCCTAGACGTCACCTCTTTCCTGTCCAAAATCCAAAAGTGTCTATCAGCCATATCCTCCTTCTTATCATACTTTCTAAAATTCAATGTGGACAAAACCAAACATCTTTTCTCCACATCACTTAACCCCCCCATCCTATCTATCACATTAAATGACATCACACTTTCCCTTGTACCGGAAGTCCGTTACCTTGGAGTTACCCTTGACTTTACCTTGTCCTTCAAACCATACATCAAAGCCCTCACCAACTCCTGCCTCCTCCAACTCAAAAATATTTCCGGAATTCATCCCTCATTCATCCTCAACCCCAAAACTACTATAATGTTAATTACATGCCCTCATCACCTCCTGCTTCAACTCTTTTGTGGCCTCCCATCTAACACTATTGCACCACTTCAGTCTGTCATTATCTCTGCTGCCCGATTAATTCACCTTTCCTGTCTGCTCATCCCTTCATCGACTTCTAATTCCCCTGAAAACTCAGTTTAAAATCTTGACATTGACATACAAGGCCATTCATAATCTGTCTCCCCATACATCTCCAAACTAATCTCTGTATAAGTTCCCATATTTAATCTTCGGTCTACGCAAGAACTACTTCTCTCTTCCACCCTTGTATGTTCCTCACTAGTGATGAGCGAGCATGCTCACTACTGCTCGGTGCTCGCCCGAGCATCTCACTGCTCGAGATGCTCGGCGCTCGCCGAGTATTTCCGGGGTTGCTCGTTGGGAGCTCGGGTCTCCTCCCTGCATGTTTGGCGCTCTTTAGGGCGCCAATCAACATGCAGAGATTGTCTGCCACACACACTAATGCCGCAGCCATGTTGGTTGTGGCATTACAGTGATTGGCTGGCCGCACAGTGTCATCAGTTCTAGATCAGACCTGGCGCCGCCATGCTCATCACAGTCACTCCGGAATCAGACAGTGTAGGGAGAGGTGCTGCTGACCTAGGGAGAGATTTGCTTGTTTCCAGTTAGTGTAGGTATACCAAAATATATTAGAGACATATATACATCTCAACTAACAGTCCTTCTGAGGACTAATCCAGCTGCAGAGATATCAGTGCTAGGCAGGCAGGGTATATAGCAGACTGCAGTGCACATAGCAAGAGGGTCCATTCCAGTTCTGTCTGCTGATGCTTTTACAGATATTTGTAGAAATAGCCCCAGGTATCAGGGGCCAGGAGTATTTTTTTTTTTATCTTAATCCTGATTATTTGCTTAAAAAGCAATCCAGAGAACACGTTTTTTGTGCGCCATTTGCTTGTTGGCACTGCAGAATACAGCTAGGTCCTTTCCATATTACAGCGCTAACAATCCAGCTATTTAAAACTGTGGTTTGTCCGTCACACGGATCACATATAATTGCGCTGAAAATTCTGCCATTTCTGGCCTCCATTGAAATTTTCTTGCAGTGTGTCAGCGAACTTATTAACACAAGGTCGGAGCTGTTAAAAATAGTTACCTACAGGCCAGCTATTTAAAACTGTGGTTTGTCCGTCACACGGATCACATATAAGTTCGCTCCAAACTCAGCCATTTTAGTGAGCGTGGAAGAGATTGTCCTCTATTTAAAATGGGCAAGGCACGTGGCAAGGGACGGGGAACTGGAGGTGATGGTGCATGCAGAGGCCAAGGCCGTGGGCAAGCTGAAATTGTGCCACAACAAACACCCACATCTTCTCGTTCGACCTTCCTGTCCCAAATAATAGGGGACCGCAGAACACCACTATTGAACACAAAGCAGTGTGAAAAGGTTATTGGTTGGATAGCAGATAATGCTTCCAGTCACTTAGCCACCACCACCACAACCCTGTCTTCCACACGGTCAAGTCTCAGTAGCCGTGAGTCTGGACCGCATATTCCTCACCCTAATCCTCCTTCCTCCCACCATGACGAGTGCCCAGAGACAACTGATCCCACACTTGGACACTCCGAAGAGCTGTTCACTTTTCCATTTATAGATTTGGGCCTCTCGCCTGGTCCACACTTGAAGCGGGGCAAGAGATCGCATGTAGCGATGCCCAAATATTTGAGCAGCCACGGTCATACGAAGGCGATGGTGGGAAAATGTCACAAAAGGTGGACGATGATGAGACACAATTGCCAGAAAGTCAGGAGGAGGACTGTTGAGGGAGGGCAGTAATGACCCTTCACGGTTGACCAAGTGAGTGTCAAATTATTTTACAAGATTGATTGCACAATCCAATAGAAAACCAGACGGAGGCAAAGCTCTGTATGGGGGGATTCAAGAATCTCTAACCCCGTTTATTTCTACTTAGCATTTTATATTGTTTTGAGTTTATTAATATCCAATCACCTACAGCCATACTACAAGTTTGAACCAATGTTAGTACAATTATTACGGAAATACACATATGGTCATATTATCGTTAGTTCGGTGCATGGTGGAAAGTTACACGGTCATACATCCCAGCTCAGACTAGCTAGATAACAGGAGCAGGGTGTCTCATAGAATATTCCTGAGAGAAAAGGTTAGTGTGGGAAAGTTGCATGTGAATCAAGAGGAAAGAATGTATGTTATGCAAAGAGTATAATAACATAATTTTGAAGCAAGCAGACAAAATGGAGTTGCCATAGCATGAATATCAATATGTCCTTTACATTTCCCCCCTAAAAATTATGTTATCATCAACAATAGAGGTGCTTTCCCAGGGTCATGGTTTGAGCCTGAGGGACATTGGTCTTCACTCAATTAGTGCCCTTGTTACCAATTGAGGCTGTCGCGGTATGTCCATCCCCCCTTGTCCGTTGATATAATCATAAAGCTCTGATATTCAGAGGGATGACTCTCATATCTACTTTACTATGGGGAATAAGATAAGTGGCTGGAGTTAGCCGGGCCAACCTACAAGTCCCCCCTACTCCGACTGGGAGCCATTTGTACGCATTATTCCCACAGACCCAATATGTGGCTGATGGCAGATCCCATAAAGCAGAGTGCTGTAATACTAATTTATGTACCAAATCGATAAAAACGGTGTTATTTGATAACCTACACCATGAAGGCATTTGTCCCAGGGGGCTACAATATCCAACATCCGGATTGCCACATGTTGGATCACTATGCTTATATTCAGAAAATTCATTGCAAGGGATGATACCAGATATTTTATAACATGTGTCATTAGTACCTTTTATAAACAGATTTGCATGTACCCATGAGTGATTATGAATGTATCTTTCCAACAATGATGGTTTAAAAGCATCTGCCGTACTAGAGGTAATATTAAAACTGATTTGTACACCTTCAGTTGGTATGCAGCCTAAATTAGTCAAGGAAGACTTGTTTCTGGGCACCCACTTGTTTCCGTTAAGGGCAAGAAATTGTAGGTGTTTACTAGTGGCAGTAAGATTTCCTTGCCACCAGGGGAGATCCACCCAACTACTGGTATACCTACAGTGGTGTTCTATAATCTACTAAACTTAGTAGCGTTATTAGCAAGGGCGTCGCTACATTTGGGCCAGTTTACTAATTCTTCCAAAGTGACTGGGACCGCCAGAAAAGGCATACTAGCGGCTGAAACTGGTGAGTGAGTACATATCCAACAGTCACTGATCTAGTTGTTCTCTAATTGACTCAATTCTTGTACCAAAATCTGGTGGTGAGTAATGAACTTAATCTTTAAAAGGGTCACTATTCTGTTGCAGGCTATTCCAGGTATTGACTAATCTAACCATACATATTATCATAAAACATCTCAGGATGGTTGACGTTTGCAGTGTGAAGCATGGATCCATGTTGACTTCCCTTCAAGTTTTACTGCTGTTGGGGTTGTAAGAAGCACTTAGTATGGTCCGTCATACAATGGTTCTAGTCCGTGTTTCCGAACATGCTTCTTCACATACACAATCTCTGGGTTTGAAGGTATGACAACCTTCTGCATCAGCTGGATCTGGAATAGAAGATGATACTAACGCATGGGTGTTAGTTAAGGCTTTGGCAAGCTGAATCACATATTGCACAACATGATCTGTTTCTTCTGATAATTGTTGTGGAGTAAATCGAGCTATAGCTGGTTGCGACCCAAATAGTATCTCATAGGGTGACAGTTTGTTTCCCTATGGGGGTGGTGCGTATGTGATATAGTGCAATGGGAAGGAGCTCATGCCAATGGGCCGTAGTCTCCTGCATCATTTTGGTCAATTGCCTTTTCAGTGTGCCATTCAATCTCTCCACCTTGCCACTTGACTGTGGATGGTAAGGCGTATGTAACGCCACTGTTGATCCGATCATGGTATTTCTGGATATACACATGAGGAAAAGGCTGGTCCTTGATCACTTTCAATGAATTCTGGGACTCCATACTGGCAAACAACTTCAGAGACCAGCTTCTTGGCGGTAGTCTTGGCAGTCATGTTTGGAACGGCGAATGCTTCTGGCCAGCTGGAAAACATATCCACTACCACTAAGCAGTATTCATATCATCCTGCTTTAGGGAGAGTGAGATGAACAACTTGCAATCGTTGGAACGGATACTCTGGTTTAGCAAGGTGTTTTGTCGGTACATTCTGTAATCTGCCTGGGTTGCAGGTTTGGCATATTGTGCAACCTTTGTTCTGTGCGCTCAACATGGTGGAAATTCCTGGGGCCCAATAAAGTTTCTGTACCAGTAGCAAAGCTTGATTCTTCCCTCAATGCACCGGTCCATGGGCCCAGGCTGCAAAGGCAGGATGTAGGAGTCGAGGCAAACAATACAGTTGTTCCTTTTTTCATAGCCCATCAATTTAGCACCCGCCTCTTTCCATGACTGGCGTTCTTCTTTAGAGACTTTTTGCTGTGGTCTCTGTAATGCTTCAGCCATCTTCCAGGAGCTGGTTAACAACATCTTCCGTGATCTCCTGTATTCTTGCGTGGTGGTGTACCTGGACGATATGTTGGTCTTCTCTCCGGGTCTGCCCACACACCGGAGAGATGTTTGTCAGGTTCTGCAAAGACTCCGGTAGAATCGCCTATACGCAAAATTTGAGAAATGCCTCTTCAAGCAGTCCTCCCTTCCTTTCCTGGGCTATATTATCTCTGAGACTGGTCTGCGGATGGATCCCGAGAGGGTCTCTGCCGTCTTGAAGTGGCCCCGACCGGAGGGGTTGAAGGCGATTCCTGGGCTTCGCAAATTATTACCGCCTCCTCACCCATAATTTCTCCTCCCGAACTGCTCCCATCTCCGCGCTCACCCGTAAGGAAGCAAATCCCAGGGAATGGACTTCTGAAGCGGAGGAGGCCTTCGTCTCCCTAAAACAAGATTTCTCCTCCGCTCCTGTGCTGCACCATCCGGATTGCAACAAGCAGTTCTTCCTGGAGGTTGATGCATCCTCCTCCGGAGACGGAGCTGTGCTCACCCAGAAATCTCCGTCCGGGAGAATGGTAACCTGCGGCTTCTTCTCCAAGCTCTTCTCCTCGTCGGAGCGCAACTACTCCATTGGGGATCGTGAGCTGCTAGCCATCAAATTGGCACTGGAGGAGTGTCGTTACTTGCTGGAGGGGGCTCTGCACCCGGTGGTCATCTACACTGACCACAAAAATCTTGCCTATCTGCAGAATGCCCAAAGACTTAATCCGCATCAGGCCAGGTGGTCTCTATTCTTTGCCCGATTCTGCTTCACCCTACATTACCGTCCAGCGGACAAGAACATTAAAGCTGACGCTTTATCCCGCTCGTTCCTGTCCACCGACCAAGAGGAGGAGCCTCTATATCATCGACCCCTCCAAAGTGATGACTGTGGCTCTGTTTGACCTGTCTTCTTCCACCCGGTAAGACCTTTGTGGCGGTTCCAGATCGTAAGAAGGTTCTACTCTGGGGCCATTCATCCAAACTAGCCGGTCATGCTGGTCAGAGGAAGACCTTTCTGCTCATCGCCCGACATTGCTGGTGGCCTTCCCTGCGCAAGGATGTTGCGGACTTCGTCGAGGCTTGTTTCTCCTGTGACCGTAACAAGGTCCCCCGGCACCTTCCATCCGACCATCTCCTTCCTCTTCCTGTGCCTGCCGCTCCATGGCAACACATTGCCACATTGCTTCATTACGGATCTCCCTGTTTCTGCCTGTTGTACAGTCATTTGCGTGGTCGCTGACCGCTTTTCTAAAATGGCCCACTTCATCCCTCTGCCTGGTCTTCTGTCTGGATCTGTGCTGGCTAAGGACTTCATCCATCACATCTTTCGTCTTCACGGCCTACCCCTCCACATTGTGTCTAATCACGGGGTTCAGTTCACTTTGCGCTTCTGGATGTCTCCTTGGATTTTTCCTCTGCTTATCACCCTCAATCTAATGGTCAAGTGGAACGTATCAACCAAGTCCTTACCAGCTTGCTCTACCACTTCGTCAATGGTCGCCATAACGATTGGGTTGAGCTCCTGCCCTGGGCCGAGTTCTCCTAGAACAACCATGAGAGCAAATCTTCTAAATCCCTGTTCTTTGTGGTCTACGGTCAACACCCCCGGATTCCGTTTTCCCGTCTCCTATTCAGTGGACAATCCTGCCGCGGAGTCTGTCAGCGAATTTTAGGCTATTTGGGAAGACAACATATCTGCACTTCTTCAGTCTTCCGAGCGGATGAAGAGACATGCTGATAAGAGACGTCTGGATCCACCTCAATTCCGTCTGGGAGACAAGGTCTGGCTTTCCTCCAAATATGTTCGTCTCAAGATACCTTCCTATAAGTTGGGCCCGTGGTTCATCGGTCCGTTCGAGGTTCTGAACCAAATCAATCCCGCGGCCTACAAGCTGAAACTCCCGGCCACCTTACGAATTCCCAACTTTCATGTATCCCTCCTCAAACCTGTTGTCCTTAATTCCTTCTCTGACGATCCAGGTATCTCTCCAGCTCCAGTCTCCACTGAGGATGTCTGAGGTAGAAAACATTTTGGCCACCAAGAGGGTAACAGGAAAGACTTTCTTTCTTGTGGATTGGAAGGGGTTTGGCCCAGAGGAAAGGTCTTGGGAACCCAGAGAGAACATTCATGTCCCTCATCATCTTAAAAAATTTCTTTTGGGCGTAAAGAAGAGGGGGCGTAAGGGGGGGGGGTACTGTAGCATCGGCGTCTCTGCCTCCTGCCAGGCAGAGACGCCGTTCCCCTCACCGCCGCGGCCCTGGTCCGGCGTCTTCCGGCTCCCGACCTGCTGCTGCGGCGCGCCCTGCGTGCAGCTTCCCTGTGCTTAGGGCGCGCGCTCCCTCCCTCTTAAAGGGGCCGCGCGCGTCATCCTAAAAAGTCCCCGGTCAATGGCCGGAGGACTTCCCCTATTTAAAGCACCTCCTCCAATATGGAGATGCCTGTGCAATGGTTGTTGTTCCGTGTGCTTATACTTGCTTCAGCCCTCAGGTCCCGCTGCCTGTCAGTCCTGCCCGCCAGTCTGCCTGTCAGTCCTGCTTACCTGGAAGCACTTGCCAGTTACCTGCCAGCCTGCTTACCTGGAAGCACCTGCTAGTTACCTGTTGTGCCCGCCAGACTGCCTACCTGGAGCACCTGTCTGTTACCTGTTGTGCCCACTAGCTTGCCTACCCGGAGCACCCGTCTGGCTATCTGCCGAATCAGCCTTACCTACCCGGACCACCCGTCAGCCTTCCAGCCGTGCTCATCCGCTGTATCGGTCAGTTCCTGCCATCAGACCCGTGGAAGTCACCTGCTCTCACACAAGGTCGGTCCCAGAGTGGCACCTGGTCCCCCTGCTCGGTCCCTCCCTGGTTCCCGGAGTCAATTGAGCCGCCGAGCGACCTTGGTCAGGCCGAGTAGGTACTTAGTCACGCCCCTCTGGTCCCTCCTTGCACCTAAGCACAGAGGTTCCACCACCCGGCCTCGTAACAGCCTCCAAGATGGTCGTCCGGATATAGTGAGCAAGTGTAGCCTTGGACACCGGAAGGCCTCTTCGAGAGCCCTCAGGATCACAAAGAATCCGTCCCCCAGAAGGGGTAAATGCGAGTTGCCCTGACTGGGTCCAACCTGTTCAGAGATGGCGCCGGATGGTGAACCGGAGATGGGCAGAAAGAGGGGAGAACGATGTCCTCATTGACGTCAAAGACGGAGACTAACTTGGGAGAAAAGGAAGGAACAGGTCACATTACCATGGTGCAGAATAAGAAGAGTGAGTGACATGAAAGAGCTGCCAGCCCTGAAACCCGCCTAATGGAAGTGATGGCCACGAGAAAAATACCTTCCAAGAAAGAAGAGGCAGAGAGACCTCTCTGAGCAGCTGAAAGGGGGACTCCTGAGAACCTCCAGAACCAGGTTGAGGTCCCAGGGATCTACCGGGGGACCTCATGAGGGGCTGCATGAGCCACTCCTTGAAGAAAGGTTCTGACATGAAGACCTGAAGCTAAATTCCTTTGGAAAAGAATAGCCATTGAAGACACTTGGCCCTTGAGCAAGCTGAGACCTACACCTGCGTCAAGCCCTGATTGAATAAAAGCCAGGACAGAAGGAAGAGAGAAAATCATAGGTGGGGTGTGATTAGACTGACATCAACGGAAGAAGGCTTTCCAAGACCAATAGTAGACTCGAGACGATGATGGCTTCCGAGCCTGAATCATCATCTGAATTACTCATTCTGAGAACCCAGATGCTCTAAGAACCGCGGCCTCAACAGCCACACCATCAAATCGAGCAACCAAGAATTCAGGTGGAAGATGGGACCCTGAGAAAGCAGACTTGGTTTGTCTGCGAGTAAATTGACAACCTCTGCATACCAGGCCCTCCTGGGCCAATCTGGTGCTATTAGGATGACCTGCACCCCTTCCGCCTTGACTATCTTCAACAGCCTGGGAAGGAAAAGGAAGAGGCGGGAGCAGATAAGGAAGAGCAAACTGTGACCAGGGTATCGCTATGTCATCGAAGCCAGCAGCGAGGTTCGTGGGACCTGGAGATGAACTGCAGGACCATTCTGTTCATCCTGGAGTCCATGAGATCCACATCCGAAGTGCCCCACCATAGACAAATCTGATGGAAGACATCCTGATGCAGAGACCATTCTCCTGCAGCGAGACCCTCGCAACTGAGAAAGTCAGCGACCTAATTGTCTACGCCGGGAATGTGCACTGCTGAAACTGCCGGAACCATGTTCTCTGCCCAGGGAAGGATTTTGGAGACTTCGGTCATGGCTAAAAGACTCAGATTTCCTCCCTGGTGGTTGACATATGCCACTGCCGTAGCATTGTCTGTCTGGACTCGAACTGGAAGGCACCTGAGAAGATGCTACCTGTGGAGAAGGGACAGAAGAATGGCTCTGATCTCGAGAATGTTGATTGGCAACGAAGTCTCTTCCAGCGACCAATGGCCCTGGACCGAGAGGTTGTGGAAGACAGCTCCCCAGCTGAGGAGACTGCCTTCTGTTATAACCACCTGCCAGTGGATAGAGAGGAAGGACCGACCCTCATGAATGAGGGAGGACGACAGCCACCTGACTCGGGATGAGATCTGGACAGGAAGATCAAGGGAGAGAACAGACCTGTTCCATTGGAATAGGATGGTCTGCTGAAGTGGCCTGGTGCGAAACTGGGTAAAGGGTTTCGCCTCTACAGTCACTACCATCCTGCCCAGAACCGCCATGGCTGAGCGAAGGGATGGAGATCGGGGGCCTGAAGAGTGTGAACCCCCTGTTGGAGAGCTGCTCTCTTCTCTTTGGAAATAAAGACCCTAGCCTGAAGGGTGTTGAAAAGCATGCCCAGGAAAATCAAATGCTGGGTCAGAACTAGACAAGATTTTGACCTGTTGACAATCCAGCTGAGCCAAGACAGGGTGTCGAGAGTGATGGACAGGCTTTCCTGGGCTAGGAAGGAGGACGTAACTTTTACAAGGAGGTCGTCCAGGTAAGATATGACCACTAGACCCCTGGTCCGTAAGATGGCCCTCACCGCTGCCATTATCTTTGTAAAGACCCTGGGTGCAGTTGCCAGACCGAATGGAAGAGCGACGAACTGAAAGTGGTCCTGCCGTTCCGCCAACCGAAGGAATCTCTGATGACCCGGAAAAATCGGGACATGGAGATAGGTGTATTGGATATCCACCGAACACAGGAACTCTTGTGATTCCATTGAAGCTATTACTGAACGAAGGGATTCCATCCTGAAATGACGTAGACTGACTCTCTTGTTCAGCAACTTGAGATCCAGGATGGGTTGAACGGACATGTCCTTCTTTGGAACTACAAAAAGGTTTGAACAAAAACCTGTTAAATGTTCCTGAGGTGGGACAGTAACGATGACACCTCTTTGAAGGAAAGAGGCAATAGTTGTGAAAAAACCCGGAACCAGGGAGGGGAGATCTGGTCTGCTAAATTAGCTGACTCGTCAGACGCGGTTCCCGCAAGGATGCCTGGAAGGAGTTGCTTAGCCCATGCAGATACAGACTTTGACACCCATGTAGTGGCAAAGGCAGGGCATAGGGTGGAACCTGCCGCTTCAAAGGTTGACTTGGCAAAGGACTCAATGAGTCTGTCATTGGGGTCCTTGAGAGATGCCCCGTCTGTAAGGGAATGGACCATGTTGGTGGATAGTCTGGAGACTGGAGAGTCCACAACCGGAGGAACAGTCCAATTTTCAGTGAGATCTGAAACGAAGGGGTACAGTATACTGAGCCGCTTCCCTCTCTGGAAGCGTCTGGTCGAGTTTTCCCGCTCTCTGGTGAGGACCCCCTCAAATTTCTTATGGGGAGCAAAAACTCTAGAAGTTAGTCTTGTCCATCTAAAGGACACGGCCAATTCTGTGGGCTCCATAGGGGTATCCTTGATATTAAGAGCCTTGTTGACCACCACAATAAGACTCTCGACCATGTCTCTCATGATAGAGGCCTGGTCAGTGTCCAGCTCCGAATCTGCTTCGGAATTCAAATCCGAATCCGGTTTCGCTGGCGTGTCTGGGGATGTCGACTGGGAAGAAGCCGTCCGCCAAGAGGGGCCAGGAAGCGAGAGGGGCATCTGGAGCGGCTCTCCTGCCTGGCCCTCTTATGGCCATTGCTGCAAGCCATGGAAGGAGGTAAGGATGTGTCATGTGATCCGACGGCAGCTGCAGGGGGAGGGATAGGCAACGTATACAGCACTGATATCGGGATCTGAGACACCTTGGTAAGATCCACAACAGATTGAGACAGAAGTTGCCCACGCTGGAATAAGGGGACCACTCTCTCTGGAAGCGATGGAGGACTCCTGGGTAGTAAGGATGGAGGGATTGCTGCAATCCTGACTGAGAGAAGAAAACTGACCTGAAGGGAGTCTGCACTTACAAGAAGAGCAAACGAAGTGCTCGACAAGAGTAGTAGGAGCCGGAAGGGTGAGAGCGTTCTCTTTTAGACTTAGACGTGACAGAAAACAGGCAGACTCACTAATTAATGCTAGAGGTTAGGGGACAGAAAAGAAGATTTGCTAAAGAGAGTGTCAGTCTGCAGAGCAGAGCTTACCCACAAGAGAGTTGAGGTGCTGAAATCTGATCCCAGGAGTGCGCGGTGAAGAGGGCTCAGGAAGCTGGATGGAGAGGCTACTTATATAACGGTGTCCGGATGAAAAATGGCGGCCGCAATGAGGCAGAAGCGGGCCTCATGTGAGGAGAGGGCGCGCAGTCCCCACGTCACTAGAGGAGGAAATGGGTCGAGTACTTGCCGGGCGCTAGAAAAGCCCACGCGATAAGGAAGGCGGGAAGGGGCGGAGCTAGCCTTTGTGGCTAGGCCGCACAGAAGCTGGGGCCTAAAGTAGTAAGTGAGGCCGGCAAAGGCAGGGTGGGGGGAGCAGCGCAGAGGCCTAAAGAGATGCAGGAAGGGCCTTGTGCCCCGACAATCATACACACACACTTCTGGGCCCCCAGCTATAATACGGATACTTATGATTCATCCGAGGATCGCTGTGTGTCACATCACTTCTTGTAGACCTTCTTGTCATCTCCTCCAGAATCCTGGAGTCCTTATTAAAGATGCATCCTGCACAGAGAAAAGGAGAGAGGGGGGAACCTGTGGGAAAAAAGGTACCTCTCCTTCCTTGAATTTGTCTCTGAAGAACAGACGTCTAAACCTCACCGGATTGCGGGACGTCTGTACCTCCTGAAACCGTCTGGCTCTGGTAGGTGAGCGGGCAGGAGTGGGGGGCCAGGATCATCCTTCGGATCAGCTGAACACATCTTGTGTGTTAGCTGCTAGGGTCCTGGCGAATAGACAGATGGAGATACTGGGGGTAAGTCAACGCCGTACTCTCCGTGAGAACAGTGTGACTGTTCAATCGGAGAGAAGAGAAGAACCTTCTGAAAAAGAAAGGAGAAATCGTTACTGAAAAACACGGTAGATCTGGGTCTAGCAAAAGAGCCGTATCCACCTCCTACTGACACTAAGCTAAACTGATTAACTTAGTGCCAATTGGTGGGGAGTACATTGGTGGGGAAGAGATAATTTCTTTGTGCATATGGTCAGCCTCCTAGTGGCAGCAGCATACACCCATGGTTACCTGTGTCCCCCAATGAAGCGAAAGAGAAATACCTGTAGACAGGGGCAGTAGTCTCACAGAGTTACAGAAATCGTTTGTCTGCAGTGTTCACTTCAAAGGCGGTGCAACCAAACATTAAGGTAAGGGAACCATCATTTTTCTCCAGGCCAGGCTCATTAGGTTTTTTGTTTTTGCAAAAAAACAAAGTCTGATTGTCATTAGTTGATATTTAGTAATTATAAATTGAAAATTACATTTGTTAGCATCAAGTTATTTCCGTGACAATTGTGGCGTTTTCTAACTTTAACAGAAGGTACCAACAATTTTGTCCATGTCTGTATATCACCTGCAGTTCTGGATATGCAGTTGGCCACTGGGCGCAAAAAGCAAAAATTTGCATCTCCTGCGCCCCCCATTCCCTGAACAACACTTGACTTGTGGACCTGAAATGGATTCGGCCGTCTGTTACAAGACGACTTGGTGTTTTCTATACAAGAATAGAGTTAATCCCTAGTTTTTGTTTTCATGTGTGCACTAACACATGGCCGAGCAGCCGAGTATCTGCAATATATTAAGGACAAAAAGAAAACTTCACGTCCGGCACGTCGTCTCCTGTATGTTACCAATGTGTATCGTATTCTAGAAAAGCATTCCTCTGTTATGGTTACTTAGAAGGGAAGACTTCTGCTTCAATGTCGGCTACAGATGGGTCCCGGATGCCCCCAGCTGATTCACAAAGGTTAGCAAGTTCAACATGTCCTGATATTAATTTGCAGCATCAACTCTTGCTTACAGGGATTGCCTGGTCATGGCAAAAACGGTCCACGTGCAATTTAGGAGGGTTCCCTTTTCCTTTACGGGTAAATATTTTCAGGCTTGCCACGTATAGCATCCAAGGGAAAAGGGACCAGGAAATCATGGAAGCAGGAACATTCAAAGAGGACCAGAGGAAAAACCATAGTGGGCACAGGGGTCTCAACTTCACCTGGAGGGACCCAAATGATTCCTTTTAGCCCATATGAGAAAACCAATATTAGTCACCCCTTAAGGGCCGGGCTATTTTTCCAGTTTTGCGTTTTCGTTTTTTTCCTCTTCCATTTCCTAGAGCCATAACTTTTATAATTTTTCCCTTGAAATAGTCGTACGCGGGCTTGTTATTTTTGGTGGACAAATTGTACTTTTGAATAACACCGTTCATTTTATCATGTGACGTACTGGAAAGCAGGGAAAAAAAATTCCAAGAGCGGTGAAATTGTGAAAGAAAGCACTATTCACAATTGTTTTTTGTGCTTTTTTTATTTACAGTGGCAAAAATTACTCCGCAATATGATTCTCCAGGTCAGTACGAATACGGTGATAACAAACGTTAGGATTTTTTTTTATTTTAATGGTGAAAACAATATTCAAAAATTTGTAAAAAATTTGTTTTTGGAGACCTGTAACATTTAAAATTTTTTGTCAATGGGGCTGTGTGAGGGCTTATTTTTTGCGCCCTGAGCCGTCGTTTTTGTTGATACCATTTTGGGGTAGAAAATGTTTTCATCTTCCATTTTTTTTGCAATGTTACAGCAGAAAATGGATTTGAACTTTTATATTTTTTTTATATTTTAAAGACATATTTTTCACTTTATACTGTATTGCTTAGTCCTTTTAGGGGACTTGAACCTGCGATCATATGATCACTTGTATTATACACAGCAGTGCTACAGTAGATTATGTGTGCAGAAAAAGTCAGTCTCCTACAAATGCCAGCTACAGGTTGGCTTTCTCAGTAGTATCGTCATGACAGGAACGGGGGTCTTCAGAAGATCCCTGGGCATCATGCCAACTTATCAGTGCCCAGTGATTGCATCACATTTATGACCCCCCTGCTCGCGCACTGTAAATGCCACTGTCAGATTGACATCAGCATTTAACAGGTAAAGAGCCAAGCTCCACCCACATTTAGCAGGTTAACAGCTCCACTTCCCGCAGGGCTGTAAAAAAAAGTAGATGATGGCTGAATATCAAAACCATCATCTGCCAGGAAAGATGCAAACAATTCAAATATCAGTAAGGGTTAAAGAGCTGACAGTTGGGATCAACTGTCGGAATTTGGAATTTTGAGCTGACAGTTGGGAGCAACGGTCAGAATTTTGAATTTGAAATGTTACCCAGCGGACAATGTCAGGTGACCACAGACTGTTACTGTATTTATCATAGAGATGGACTGTGTGGTCTACAGCACAGGAAGAGCTACAGAGGATTGACCACTGAGGAGAGGGAGACACGAGAACATGTAGTGGGTAGGACATGGGTGAGTGTTACTTTACTATTACATTGCTTTGACCAACGGTGGATATTCTCCACTAGAAGATGTACAGCATGAAAGGTCGGTGATCGTCTGCAGCAGTCATGAGGATATCAGGTAAGCGATTGCTGCAGGGAAGTATACGGAGACTAGCGAGGAGAAAAAGATCAGTAACAGTGGAGTATCAGGCGAGTACATTTACTTTGTCATTTTATGCAATATAGACCCTTTGAGCAAATATTTTGCCATATGTACAAGCATCACTGCTGCAGGATGGAGGTAGAGACTGTGGGGGAATTAAAGGGAATCTGTCATCAGGTTTTTGCTATGTAATCTGAAAGTAGCATCATGTAGGAGTTGAGAACCTGATTCCAGTGATGTGTTACTTACTAGGCGGTGTTTGGCGTTTGAAGAACATCAGTCTTATCAGCAGGAGATTATCACAACAGGACTAGATGTCTCCTGCCTCTTAGTCAACTGCTGTGTGTAACCTCGCCCCCACCACTGGTTATACAGTGTACACAAAAAGCTGCCAATCAAGTGTGGGCGGGGTAATACTGGGCTCAGCATTCCGAGCTCTGCTGGTTCTGCAGTAGAGAAAACCGTTATTGTATCAAAATGACAGCAAGCAGCCCAGTAAGTGACAACACTGGAATCAGGGTTTCAATCCCTACATCATGCTGCTCTCAGATTACATAGCGAAAACCTGCTGACCGATTCCCTTTAAATAGGTGGGTATATGTTCGTTCTTCATTTGATACCACTTTTTCCTTGTGGGCAATTTTCTTAAAGGGAAAGTGTCATCAGAAAAAAAGCTTTTGCTTAAATAAGGTTTTACGTGAAAAAGTATTTTTTTTTTTAATTTTCCATATCACTGTCAATTTAAAATAAAATATGAAAGAAAGATGGAATTTTTCACACTACTTACTAAGCCATATGCTACAGTTATACTTCTGCCTCTGTACAGAAGACTTTTCAGAAGTCTTATCACAGACAGGAACCAGAATCCTTAATAGATGTCACAGCTCACCTCCTCCCCCTCCTGTATAATGACTGATAACACCTCTATATACAGTAGATAATACAGGATCCACCATTCACAATAGGTGATGTCACAGCTCACCTCCTCCTCCTCCTGTACAATGACTGATAACAGCTCTATATACAGTAGATAACACAGGATCCACCATTCACAATAGGTGATGTCACAGCTCACCTCCTCCTCCTGTACAATGACTGGTTAAACATTCCATTTAAAAAAAACACCCCTACTGCAGAGTCATACAGCTTTCCACGGATCCTGAATGGCAGTTTTGATATTTTACTTTAATATTAGCATGGCCAAAGCTGTAGGATTATTTCTAGAAAGACATGACAGACAGGAAGCGAGGGGTGCCAGACCAACCCAGTTAGACCTCCTACTGTTATTTTGTGTGTAAGGTCGGGGGCAAATCCAAACTGTACTATTTTTGATAGGTGTGATGTATACAATTTGAAGCAAATACTCAGCTGTGAGAAATGTGAAATCAGCCTCTGAATAGAACACAGAAGGTTTCAATTTACAGTCAGCAGTGATCTTGGCGAGGAAATGAAAGAAAACATGTTTTAGAAAATTGCAAAACTTATTATTTAACAAACATTAAAGTGCTAAAGTGCCTGTGTCAACTGGTAACAACCCAGAATAAATGCCGGCACCTCTTCAACTTGATGGAAATATAAAATGAACCCTACAAACAGGTTCCAAACAAGATCCCTCATACAAGTGAAAAGGCTTCATGCGGAGGTAGCGGCCGGTGGCCATTGGCGGAGGTAGCAGCCATGGATTCTGTAAATTCTCATCCCATAGCCTCCTCCATTACATCCTCTTCATTGGATGATGAAGGCAAGTTTTCACAGTTATGCTTATGAATAAACGTCTTCATACGATTGAAGGCCGTCTTCTTATTTTTCCTGCCACATCTGTAGATCCAGATGAAATAGTTGCAAGCTAGAAGGGAGAGAAGAGGAATCATTTCAGATCGTCAGGATTGTACACAGATGTAGTAGAGCCGGAGTCCTAGCCGACATCGCAGTCTTTCAATTCCCCCTAATATCCTTCTTCCACCATGGACAATTTTCACTTTTGAGCTTTTGGAGTGCAAAGATGATAACAACCCATCAGTGTGCCCTGACTGCACTGCCGGGAAGCCCATGGGCGACAGAACGCGCTCACCGAGGCATCGGAAACACTTCCTTGATGCTGTCAGGAATTGGCAGCGGCATCTAAAAGGTTAAACAAAAGTGAATGAAGCCAGCGGTCAGAGGAATATGCTGGCTGTATAGTACAGCTGCCACCTGTCTGGAGTGGGCATCGGTCCTGAGCTCGCTGCTTATGCCACACCCGAATTCAGACGTACATGTATGTCCGAGTGCAGAAGGGGTTAAACGGGTTGTTCCACAAATAACATAAATCACCTATTCACTGGACCGGCGGGGCGAGGGGGCCGGACGTCGCCGCACACCGGCGGGGCGAGGGGGCCGGACGTTATACAGTGGAAGGGGGGTGGGTTGGGCTGAATAAGAAACCGGAGTTCATTGATCTAGATGTGTGTCCCAATACTTGTCTCCACAGGGTGTATATTATCATCAGGGGGTGACTTACTCGGCCCCTGTAACATTCCAGCGACTGAAGCCTTCTTCGTGGCGAGCTTTGCACAGTCCCGCCAGTCGTTCTTGGCCTGATACGTGGTGAAGTGGTACGATGGCCACCAGCTCTTCCTGGACTGCCATTCCTCGAATATCCAAGCGCTGTGGCCACTGGAGAGAAGACAGACATTACCGAGCACGTGAGCAATCATCTAATAGAGAATGCACATTTACATCCTACACAACACACATAAAAGCCGCTTTCATGTCCGCAGCACGTGGTTTACATCACCACAATTAGATGACATCATGGTAAATACATGAACACAAGGCACCTAAACCCGAGCTCACACATGGAAGCGTGCAGATCCGGCCACTAAAGCCTCGGGCTCCATTCCTTCCTCTCATGGACAGTTCTGGACCCCAAATTACACGAGTACAAGTTACACGAGATCAAATACTCTCCTGAAATACTCTGTGCTTCCACTTCTCTTTTACCGCTATTCTATACGCTGATCAAACAAACCACATCAGGCCAGTACACAAGACAGCTCTACCACTTCCATAGGCAGAGACTAATCCCAGGTCTGCGATTAAAAAGCGGTTTGATTATTTTCATATCATTTCCATGTATTTTGGTGTTTTGAGAACGAAAAAAATATATAAAAAAAAAAAAAAAGTCCTGAACATCAGGACTTGCCACAAACCTATAGGTTCTTCTGCAAACTCTGGTGTGAATCATCGGCAAGCAGCTTCTTTTCTTTCCCCATTAACATGAATAGGAACAATGTGATTGGCTGGTGGCAGTCAGGTGGTTAGTGACACAATGCTTTCAAGAAACTTGCATTGGAATTTCATTCATCAACTCTGTTTCCCCAAATTAGCGTTATGGCTTTGCAGAAGTGTATTAATTCGCCAGACCGGCTCTGTTTCATTTGTGGTGAATATACAGTGTTGAATCAACATCTGAATACTACAAACTTTGTGAAAAAAGTATAATTTTGCATACTTTGGACTAAAACTTGGAGATCAAGATAAAGTTTGGGCGCCTCAAAGTGTACAAACGGTGTGTTGAGGAGCTCCGAACTTGGTTCAAGAGTAAGAAAAAAAAGCTTTCCATTATGGGATTCCTATGGTGTGGCGAGAGCAAAAGAACCATAGTGACGACTGTTACTTTTCTTCATGCAATGTGAAAGGGTGTAATTCCAAATGGAAGCATTCCACTTCATACCCCAATCTTCACTCAGCAATTCGTCCCATCCCCCATGGCACAGATATGCCAGTGCCCAAGGCCCCAGCTACCTTGGAAGAAATACCTAGCTCCGATGAAGGTGGAATCATACCTGAACCAGATGACGAATCAAGTTCTGACTCTGAAGATGATACAAGGCCAACATTTTTTTCCCAGGGAGAAGATGAAGGATTTATTAAGAGACTTGAATCTTCCCAAAGATGCCTTCGAGTTTCTCGGATCAAGGGCAAAAGCAGGAATTTAGTGTTACCAGGAATGTCTTTTTCATGGTTCAGACATCGTGAAAAGGTTCCTTACCTTGCCCAGGAAGACAAGTTGGTTTATTGCATCGATGTCGAATGTTTGATGGGTCAATTCAAAATCCAATATGATTCAGCGCAATGGCGTCCTTTTATAGATTCTTTAAAAAAGTCTCAAAGCATCCCTGTAGGTCATTCCGTACACTTGAAGAAAAACCTACGAGAACTTTGAATTGGTTCTTCGTAAACTTAAATATGAAGACCACGGTTGGCAAGTGTGTGGGGATTTGAAGGTCTTGTGCATGCTGCTCGGGCAACAAATACCCTTGTTTTCTGTGTCTGTGGGACAGTCGAGACCGACAAAATCACTGGACCAAGAAGAGTTGGCAGCCGGGGGTGCTCCTAGTCGGTGAAAAAAAAATGTCCTCCGAGAAACTTTGGTACCTCCCTAGAAAGTTCTTCTACCACCTCTCCGCATATAATTGGACTTGATGAAGCAATTCGTAAAAATTGGTCACCAAGTTTCCAAGCCTCTGAGGCAAAATTGAAGAAAGTTGTGTTCGTCGGACCAGACATTAGAAGGCTTATAGCTGATGAAGAGTTTGTCAATACCATGACGGTTCCTCAAAAAGAAGGGTGGATTGCATTTAAAGAGGTCGTAGAGAAATTTTTAGGCAATAAAAAAGATCCCGACTACAAAAAGATCGTTGGACGAACGCTAAAAGCATTTCAAGCTTTAGGTTGCCCGAGGAGGCCCACCTTGTCTACTTTCCTGAAAATTTGGGAGCCGTGAGTTTAGAGCAAGATGAACAATTCCACCAGGACATTAAAGAGATGGAAAGAAGATACCAGGGAAAATGGAGCATTACAATGATGGCAGACTACTGTTGGATGCTTCAGAGAGACATTCCAGATGCTACTCACAAGCGTAAATGTACCAAGAGAAGACTCACAGGGAAAAAAAAAAATAAAAAATCGATTTTAGTGAGTGTTCGTGAGCTCCTTTCAGTTCAAAAATGATTTTCGTTAAAAATTTGAAATAAAATTTTTTTATAAGTCTATTTTCATTTATTTTGCGGTATTGCCTTATTTAACATAGTTACCTAAATTGTCAGGAAATGTGATGTCCTATGACAACACGGAAGTCATTTTCGGATTCAGCGCACCAAAAAAACAAAGATTATGTGGAATAACCAAATCAGCTTTTGAGATTTTATTTTTTGCACACCTGTGTACTTCTTTTCTCCTTCAAAACCCACTGGGACATTCTGCGATTACTTATCAAAAACTTAACATTAAAAAGAAAAAAAAAAAAAAATCCAATCCCTCAGGTCACTTTGCCCTTCAAGATCAACCCAGTCCTCTGCTGCTGCTGATACCAGTTCTGAGATAACTCGCTATGAGGTATTGTCTTTTCATCCACTTCATCACACGGCCCCAGTCACATACAGACTTACTCCGAGTCATTACCAATTCTGAATGGACAGGTCACTGTGCTCAGCAGAAAGAACCCACTAGTCTTGCGCTGCAGTTACTGAAGAAATATGTGTAACTATAGGGTATCTTCATTCACTACAATCACATACTGCCATGTTCCAATTAACATACAGGAGCAGGCAGGTTATGGTATCCTACAAAATCAAACCACTCGCCTTCCACTGCAATCACAAAAAAAAAAAAAAGAAAAGACACCAATTCTTTTGAGTAGTCAGATCACTGCTTTCTACAAGATTAACATAATCTTCTGCTACTGTCATAATTAAGTGGGAAACGTTTGGCTAGAAACCACTTGAAGAGACAGCTTTAATCTCACACAAGTAGATTGGTTACTGTGTCCATCAAGATCAAACCACTACTCTTTTTCTGCAGTCACAACACATGAGAGATGTCTCGCTATAAGGTATTTTCTGTTCAACCACTTCATGATACTGCCACAGTCTCATTAACAGAAAGGACACATCCTCCACAAGATCAAACCAATCATCTCCTGTTGGGAGACATTAGACCAGACACTCATGACTAAGTTATTTTCTCCTCATCCACTTCAAGAGACAGCTCCAATGACATACAGTCATGTTCCAATTAACATGCATGAGTAGACCTGTTACTGTCTCCTGCAAGCACAAACCACCCTTCTTCTGCTGCTGTCATCACACCTCCTTAGATATGTCTGGCAACAAGGTATTTTCTTCTTACCCACTTCTTGACACTGCCATTGTCACACACAGCCTTGTTCTCATTCACACACATGAATGGATAGGTCACGGTCCCCAGAAAGATCAACTTACTTCTCTTCTGCTGCAGTCATCATACCTGAGAAAAGTCTGTGTATAAGGTATTTTGTCCTTACCCACTTTAAAAGACTGCGCTCCAGTCACATAGAGCCATGTTCCAATAAACATACACGAGCAGACAGATTACTGACTCCTGCAAAATCAAGCCACTCATCTGCTGCCCTCATCACACATGAGAGATGTCTAGCTATAGGGTATTTTCTTTTCATTCACTTTATGACACTGCCAAAGACACATACAGGTGTGTTTTCATTAACACACATTAACGAAAAAGTCACTGCCCCCGACAAAATCGAAACCATTCTACTAAAGTCATTCCACCAGAGATACTCCTGACTAAAATTTATTTTCCACTCATCCCCTTCGAGACACTACTCCAGTCATATACAGCCCTGTTCTAATTAACATACATGAACAGACAGATTACTGTCTCCTGTAAAATCAAACCACTCTTCTTCTGCTGCTGCCCTCACACCTCAGGAGATTTTGGTCTCGAAGGTTTTTTCTCCTCATCCATTACATGACATTTCCCCAGTCACATACAAACCTCTCATTAACAATTCTCTTATAGACAAGTCACTTTTCCCCAACAAGATCAAACTACTCTTCTGCTGAACTCTTCATAGCCGAGACACTTCTGACTATGTTTCCAAAGCAGTGTCATGAAGTGCATGAGGAGAGAATAACTTATAGACATATGTTAATTAAAATGTGAGTGGTCAGGTCACTTTCTCCTACAAGTTCAACACATTCTTCTCCTGAAATGCTTCTGAGGAACTTTCTGTGTGAGAACCCCAATATTTTCCGAGGCCATGTGGAAACATAACAGGGCTATGCAGGGGTGCAGAAACAAAATAATATAACTGTCAGCAGTAAAAAAAAAAAAAAAGTG
This sequence comes from Phyllobates terribilis, assembly GCF_046119375.1. Lineage (NCBI taxonomy): Eukaryota > Metazoa > Chordata > Amphibia > Anura > Dendrobatidae > Phyllobates > Phyllobates terribilis. The sequence goes on along the minus strand of NW_027362763.1, from coordinate 689,539,773 downwards.
TGTATATGTATATGTATATATATATATATATATATATATATATATATATATATATATATATATATATATATATATATATATATATATATATATAGTTTATTTTATATTATTTTTTTAAATTGCAAAGCACAGCAAAAGTTCTTGTTTTATGCCTTTGATTCCCGTTTATGTTCCTTTTTTTATTATTTTTACAGACCAATTAAACCCGTTATACAGGGGACTGTAAAAGGAGAACTGCTGTGAAGTTCACAGCAACAAAGGATTATGGTGCCCCGGCCATGTGTGCCCCAAACCTCCTCCCCAATCCTCGTTTCACGCCTCCCCAATATATTGCCAATTTTGGGCCAAATGAAAAAGGAAATTTCACGTGAGCTCGTAAAAAAGGATCTACAAAGATTTTATTTTATCGCCTATTTAAAATGAAGCAACAAAGCAAATTTCAAGGTTAGATTAGGGAACTGCAGAAGAAAAAATAAAATTAAAAAAAAAAAAAAAAAAAAAGCAGTTACAATAACATGTATGACAAAAAAAAAAAAAAAATGGCCTGGACTTGTATTAGTTAAACTCACCATTGCAGCTGCAGGCAGCCACCACTAGAGGGAGCTTTCTTCATAATGACTGTATGCACAGTCTATAGAGAGGTCCCTCTAGTGGTGACTGCAGACAACCAGAACTTTATCATTAAACTCGGCAGAATTTTGAACTCTGCATTAGAAAAAAAAAAAGAAATAAAGAGCAGTGAAGCGAATAAAGATTACGAAGAGAAAGTGTGCACGAATTTAGAGTAAATCTTCTTTTACCCATTAAAAAAAAAAAAAAAAAAAAAAAAAAAAAAGAAGATATTATATGCTACCAAGAAATTTGTTTTTTACGAGAGATATGAGATTTTTCTGGCTGGATCCTCCCTGAGAATTACCTGTTACACTTGGCTCCTAATACTGAGCTATTTTAACCAGATTTCTCTGCAGCAAGTGACTTTCCGGGATGTCTCGGCTTATATCCCCCGAACTCTGAAGTGACAGATATCTGTCCTCTCACATCCCCAACACTCGGCCACACGTCACTTACCGGCGAAAAGTTTTTCTCAGTTTCTTCGCAAAGTATCTCCAGGCTTTAATATCCTTCTTCCATCCCGAAAAATCCAAGAGATCGAACAGAACGTGAAGAGAAAACTTCTGATTATTTTCAGAACCTGTCGATCGATCAAAAAGAAAAACAATTTCACATTCTGAAAGATGTCAGTGAATTCATAACTTTTTTTTTTTTCTAGAAATTTTAATTTTTTTTAGCGCCTTACTGATTACTGTACAATGCGGCGCATGTCTGGTGCCGGAGTACAGAGCGTCCCACTACCTCGGGCTGAGCTTACTGATTGGCTGCAGCGCTGTCTACGTGATGTGCAGTAATGCACAAGTTCTTTTTAAAACAAACTGCAGTTGAGTGGACAGGAGAACTCTAAAAAACAGAAAGTCCCCTTTAAATAATGAAAAAAAACAAACAAATACAACTTTGGTAAACGGCCGTAATTGTACTGACCCCAAGAATCAGGTATCCAGGTCATTTATACTGCAAAATAAATGCTGAGGAAAGGAAACCCAAAACACAATGGTGCAAATACAATATGTGGTATATAGAGGATGTCTCCCGTGTGGTGCAGTATATAGAGGATGTGTCCGGTATGGTGTAGTATATAGAGGATGTGTCCCGTGTGGTGCAGTATATAGAGGATGTATCCCGTGTGGTGTAGTATATAGAGGATGTGTCCCGTGTGGTGCAGTATATAGAGGATGTATCCCGTGGGGTGTAGTATATAGAGGATGTGTCCCGTGTGGTGTAGTATATAGAGGATGTCTCCCGTGTGGTGTAGTATATAGAGGATGTGTCCCGTGTGGTGTAGTATATAGAGGGTGTGTCCCATGTGGTGCAGTATATAGAGGATGTATCCCGTGTGGTGTAGTATATAGAGGATGGGTCCCGTGTGGTGTAGTATATAGAGGATGTGTCCCGTGTGGTGTAGTATATAGAGGATGTGTCCCGTGTGGTGTAGTATATAGAGGATGTATCCTGTGTGGTGTAGTATATAGAGGATGTGTCCCGTGCGGTGTAGTATATAGAGGGTGTGTCCCGTGTGGTGCAGTATATATAGAGGATGTCTCCCGTGCGGTGTAGTGTATAGTGGATGTGTCCCATGTAGTGATGAGCGAGCACTAAAATGCTCGGGTGCTCGATGCTCGGATCGAGCACATTGGAATACCAATGTAAGTGTATGGGAAACTCGAGCATTTTTCAGGCGGCTCCCCCCGGCGGTCTGCAGAGGGCCTAAAAATTGCCAAATCGATGGGAACAGTGCTCAAATGACATGGGAACAGCATGGGGAAGACCCCTGGAAGCATTTATGACTCCCAGGTCACTGCTGTCAACAACGTTGTCAGAGGTATTACGCCACTTTCACGGACTCACAATAAAACATGCAAAAACGAAACCAAAATGGATTTTTCTGGGAAATATGTTAAAGAACATCCTTTTCAGGATAATGACTTGTATATAAAGCAAAATAAATAACCAAAAACAAAAATACTCCTCCACACCTTGGGCTATGTTCACACGTAGCGTTTTAAATGCTTTTTTGCACTTTTGCATTGCTTTCAACAGTGACAAATGCATTCACCAGGAAATGTCATTATAACATTTTACAACCTTATCCAGCATGCGGTGTGTGACACATCATCTGACGCATCGTGTTTCATTTATGAAGGAGGAACTCTGAAAGTCATAAAGCCTATTTTTATAAGGCCATCAGGCGGCCTTTACTATTCTTAAAGGGCCAGCAGTCGGCCCTCACCATTCTTAGAGAGCCATCAGCCGGCTGTGTTTTATTGTTCCCATTACTAAAGAATGGGTCTCCTATGCTGTTATTGCGTATGCAGTGAGTGGCAGGGCTGCCCAAAATTTGGACGCACCCCAATACCCCTTTGAAGAGACTTCGAGGAGGGCCTCCTGAAAACAATGCTCCTATTATTAGGAAGTAGGTCTCCCACTGTGTTTGCCTATGCAGTCAATGCAAGGGCTGCCAAAAATTGGGAGGCACTCCAATGCCCCTTGGAAGAGATGTGGAGGAGGGCCTCATAAAAAAATGTTCCCATTAGAAAGGAGCGGGTCTCCTATACTTGTAATGCCCATGCACTAAGTGTATGGGCTGACAACATTTACCCCTGGGGGGGTATACATGAACATACTGTATCATAAACACCCTTTAAAAAATTATGTGGGTGTTGCATCACGGACCACAGTCACCCTGGTGATATGGTGGTGGAGGATGAGGAGAATGAGGAGGACAAGAGCAAATATCCACAATCAGGAAGCGTATACCCATGTGTGGGTGTGAAAAGGTGCATAGGAATACACCTCCCAAGAAAAGACACTGGATTTGAGTTTATGTTACGCTGCTATCATTCGGTGGTGTTGAAAAGTCTGGCCCAATCCAGCCCTTGTTCATTTTTATAAGAGTCAGCCTGTCAGCATTTTCAGTTGACAGGCGGATGCGCTTATCAGTTATAATTCCACCAGCGGCACTAAAAACCCGCTCTGATAAAACGCTAGCGGCAGGGCAGGCCAGGACCTCCAAGGCATAGAGAGCCAGTTCATTCCACGTATCCAGCTTGGATACCCAATAATTATAGGGCACAGAGGAATCACGGAGGATGTTGGTACGGTCGGCAAGGTACTCCCTCAGCATCTTCCCAAACTTTGCACTCCATGCTAGAGTACCCCGCGCCTCAGGGCCTGTGCGATGGGAGGGTCTGAGAAAATTCTCCAAGAACTTTGACAGTGTTCCCCTGCCTCTGCTGGATTGGAGTTGTGTTTCTCTCGCCTGTACTCCTTGGTTGTCCAACGAACTGTGACCTCTGCCACCAGCGTTTTCAGATGGGATTTTTTTTTTTTTAATAGTTCCGCAACAAGGGCCTTCTGGTACTGCCCCATTTTTGTAGAACTGTCCGCCTCAGGAATAAGAGATATAAAAGTTCTCCTTGTAGCGTGGGTCTAGAAGTGTCACTAACCAGTAATGACTGTCAGCCAAAATTTTGAGAACGAGAGGGTCATGGGAAAGGCAGCGTAACAAACTCAGCCATGAGTGCCAGACTGCTAAAAGGCAAGACTTCAGTGTCCTCACTAAGAGGATGACTGACCATGCTCTTCTCCTCCTCCTCCTCCTCTCTGTCCTCTGGCCATCCATGCTGAACAGACAGTATAACAGTTGTGCAGGTAGTACAGTCTATAGTGCATGAAACTAGCTCCTGTTCTTCCTCCTCCTCTTCCTCATTGTCACCCAATCCATGTTGGGATGAGATGAGGCTGGGCTGTGTGTAATCACCCTGTATTGTTCCTTGCTCCATTTCATCGTGCTCCGCCTGCAATGCATCCTCTTTGATTGTGAGCAGAGAGCGTTTCAGAAGACAGATAAGCGGGATGGTGACGCTAATTATGGCGTCATCGCCGCTCACCATCTTGGTGGAGTCCTCAAAGTTTTGGAGGATGGTACATATGTCTGACATCCATGTCCACTCCTGAGGTCTTATGTGTGGAGTCTGAACTCTATACCGACGGCCTTGTTGATGCTGGTACTCAACAACGGCGCTCTTCTGCTCACAAATCCTTCCCAACATCTGCAATGTAGAGTTCCAACGCGTGGGGACATCACACACCAGTCTGGGAGCCGGAAGCTGCAAATGCTGCTGAAGCACGGCAAGGGCGGCGGAAGCTGTAGATGACTTTCTAAAATGGGCACACAAGCGGCGTACTTTAACAAGCAGATCTGGCAGCTCCGGGTAGGATTTGAGAAACTGCTGAACCACGAAGTTAAGCACATGGGCTAGGCATGGTACCTGTGTGAGCTCGCCTCGTCTGAGAGCCGCCATCAGGTTCCGGCCATTGTCACACATACTCACACATTGTCAAGCATATTAGCTTCAGCACAGCCTGTTGCCGCTTGGCCGAGACATTGCTGCAGTGCTTCCAGCTAGCGACTGATGTGGTAATTTCGGAGATGGAGGCTGAAGAGGAGGAGGAGGCTGAGATGCAGGAGCTGTAGACTGTGGGGGCAACCCTGATTGACCTAGGGCCCGCAATCCTTGGCGTCGTGTTCCGTCCCTTGGTCCGACTAGGCCCCGGCTTCCATGTTAACCCAGTGTGCCGTCAGCGAGATGTACCGTTCCTGCCCACAAGCACTTGTCCACATGTCCGTGGTTAGGTGGACTTTCCCGGTAACTGCGTTCTTGAGGGCACGGCTAATGTTTTGGGACACGTGCTTGTGTAATGTGGGAACGGCACACAGGGAGAAATAGTGGTGGCTGGGGACCGAGTACTGAGGGACGGCCGCCGCCATCAGGTTGCAGAATGCTTCCGTCTCCACGAGCCTAAAAAGCAACATTTCGAGCGCAAGCAGTCGTGAAATGTGGGAATTTAGTAGTGTGGCCTGGGGGCGTTGGCTGCGTATCTGCGCTTGCGTTCCAAGGATTGGGGTATGGACAACTGAACGCTGAGCTGGGACAAGGACATGGACATGCTTCCTAATGCTGCTACTTGAGAGTGTGCAACGACAGGTGCAGGGCAGGAGGCATCTTCACATGCACCATAGACAGGGGATTGGCTTGCATGCACAACAGCGGAAGAAGCAATGGTGCCACCCGCAGACACTGGTCGTGGACCCTGGGGTTCGGCCCACAAAGTCGGGTGCTTTGCTGCCATGTGCCTGATCATGCTGGTGGTGGTCAGGCTGGTAGTTTTGCCACCCCTGCTGTTGCTGGCCTGGCAGGTGGTGCAAATGGCCTTTTTGGGGTTATTGGCAGAGTCTTTAAAAAACAACCAGACTCGGGAAGACCCAACAGTTGTGCTGGCAGCTTCCTTCTTGTTGGTGTTACGGGGAACAGTTGCCTGCCTTCTGTTTGCGGCCACCACACTGCTTCTTCCTGCCTGTTGGGGTGCTCTGCCTCCCTCCTCCTGTGTGCTGCTGTCCTCGCTCGGTATGTCCTCCTGCCAGGTTGGGTCAGTTACTATATCATCCACCACCTCGTCTTCCACTTCTGCACCCTGGTCCTCCTCCTGACTTTCTGGCAATTGTGTCTCATCATCATCCACCTTTTGTGACACTTTCCCACCGTCGCCTTCGTGTGACCGTGGCTGCTCAAATATTTGGGCATCACTACACGCGATCTCCTCTTGCCCCACTTCAAGTGGACCGGGCGAGACGCCCGAATCTATAAATGGAAAAGTGAACAGCTCTTCAGAGTGTCCAAGTGTGTGATCAGTTGTCTCTGGGCACTCAGCATGGTGGGAGGAAGGAGGATCAGGGTGAGGAATATGCGGTCCAGACTCACGGCTACTGAGACTTGACCGTGTGGAAGACAGGGTGGTGGTGGTGGTGGCTAAGTGACTGGAAGCATTATCCGCTATCCAACCAACAACCTTTTGACACTGCTCTGGGTTCAATAGTGGTGTGCTGCGGTCCCCTAGAAATTGGGACAGGAAGGTTCGGAGAGAAGATGTGGGTGTTTGTTGTGGCACAATTATAGCTTGCCCACGGCCTCGGCCTCTGCATGCACCATCACCATCGCGTCCAGTTCCCCTTCCCTTGCCACGTGCCTTGCCCAATTTAAATGGAGGACAATATCGTCCACGCTCACTACAAATGGCTGAATTTGGAGCGAATTTATACGTAATCCGTGTGATGGAGAAACCACAGTTTTAAACACCTGGCCTGTAGGTAACTGTTTTAAACAGCAAACCGGTGTCAAAAACTTTGCTGAAACACTGAAAAAAAAAAATTGGAATGGAGGCCAAAAATGGCAGTATTTTCAGCGCAATTATATGTGATACGTGTGACGGAGAAAACACAGTTTTAAATAGCTGGATTTCTAGTGCTGTAATATGGAAAGGACCTGGCTGTATTCTGCAGTGCCAACAAGCAAATGACGCAGAAAAACGGTGTTCTCTGGATTGCTTTTTAAGCAAATAATGAGGATTAAGATCCAAAGAAAAGTATTCCTGGCCCCTGAGACCTGGGCCTTTGTATAAGAAATATCTAACAGCAGCAGAAGGCAGAACTGGAATGGAGCCTCTTGTGCTATATGCACTGCAGTCTGCTATATACCCTGCCTGCCTGACTATATACACTGCCTGCCTGATATCTCTGCAGATGGATTAGTCCTCAGAAGGACTGTTTGTTAAGATGGATATGTGTAATGTACTTGTTTTCTCCCTACACTACCTAATACACGATCAAATCCCTCCCTAGCTCAGCAGCAGCTCTCCCTACACTGTCTGATCCGGAGTGACTGTGACGAGCATGGCGGCGCCAAGTCTGATATAGACCTGATGACGCTGTGCGGCCAGCCAATCACTGTAATGCCACAACCAACATGGCTGCGGCATTACAGTGTGTGGCAGGCAATCCCTGCATGTTCATTGGCTCAGTAAAGAGTGGCAAACATGCAGGACGGGGACCCGAGCATCCGCCTGAGCATCTCGCAAGTACTCGGCGAGCTCCGAGCATCTCGAGTACTGAGATGCTCGGGCGAGTACAGAGTACTTGCGAGTATGCTTGTTCATCACTAGTCCCGTGAGGTGTATTATATAGAGGATGGGTCCCATGCGGTGTAGTATATAGAAGATGTGTGGTGTAGTATATAGAGGATGTGTGGTGTAATATATAGAGATACAGTCCCCGCCGTCCTCTCCGGTGACATCACACGAGGGCTTGTCGGCATTTTTAGGAAGCGCTGATCTCTTGCAGCTGCTGGAGACGGCTGCACAAATCCTGCTTAGTTCCAGTCTGCCACCATGTGGCAAATTATAGAACTGCAGCCTAGACACAGCACTAATAAAATGTTTTATGTTTTTGCTTTTTTTCCCCATTATTATTTTCTGAATTAATTTTTAGTTCTATTTTAATTATGGTGCAAACATCTGAGCTTCTGATGGACATAGTAAATCTCAAAATAACTGATCCTATAGATGAATGTAGTGAGCGTGTGGCAACTATAGCCAGCACGCTCACTACCGCCTCCCATAGTCATGTGCCCTTTTCTTACATTATATATTTCTATTACCTTTCCTTGTAATCCGGCCATTGCTGATAATCAGCTCACGCCCTGAGTGTACACAGCGCAGGCTCCAAGACAAAAAGTCAAGACAAAAAACAAAACTTCCCAATGTGAACATGACACAGAGCTGCGCTACTCTGCAGACTAATGATAATGGCAACTTACCAGAATTGCCGAGGAGTTTGCTAAATTTCAACATGAGCTTATGGGATGGAGTCTTGGCGTTCAAAGCCTGAAAATTGAGAAATAAAAAAAAAAAGAAAATGTAAAAAGAAAATGAATAAAAAAAAAAAAGTAAAAAAAAATTCTAAAAGGTTTTCTTCCATGAATCCAGGTTTCCTCCCTCTTGCGGCAGCAGGGGCCGCCCCCTCCCTCTCCTGCAGAGGGCGTCTTCTCAGCTACACTGCCATGCTACTGTGCTGACAATCAGGCAGAAAGATCTCTACTGACTGCTCTGCAAAGACTTGGATGGATGTGCATTTGTCCCTTAGCACACAGTAGGTGGACGTGCACATTGCTATACATTGTGAACACAAGGTGGCGCCATACTATGTAAGTAAATGCCATAACTTCAGGCGGATACATCCAGGGGGCTCAGTTCCTATACATGCCCTTCCAAAAGCCAATTCTGTATTGTACAGCGCCTCGGTATATATAAGCAATACATAAAGCATAGTAATAAATCCTCACCCTCAGCACTTCTATCCGCTTCTCCTCTGAAGCCGCGTGCCTCTCCATGAACTCATACAGGTACACTATGGCGTTAGGATTTGCCGGATTCTTAGCATCATCAGCGTATTCCGTCAATACTTTTTCCGCCTCCTGATTCTCTCCAGAAGACTCAAGGAGCTGGAAAAAAAAAATTGTTACTTAAAGTGCAATTATTGGATTATGGAAAAAGGTCAAGGACAGGTTACATCGTTATTTTCCTTCTGGCGTTCACTGTCCGGTAAAAACCACCTGACATCGCGATGTTTATGATCTGTATGATTATATAGATACTAAACTGTAAAAAAAAATAAATAAATAAATTAAAATTTAAGTACAAAAAAAAAAATTTCATTTTTTTATATATATTTACAAATTGGTTTATGTCGCCTTTTTAAGTCGATGAAGCTGAAAACGCAGTGTTTGCAAGTGCTGCCGCATCCAGAGGAAACAGGGTGACCAGGTGACAACGCGTTTCACAGCAGCTCTAACTGCTTCATCAAATAAATGAAAGTCTCCAGGTGACCCCGCCCCCCGTGACCCCCGCCCCCCCGCCCCAGAGCCTCGCCTCGCCTCCCGCCGCCGGCCCCGGCCCAGAGCCTCGCCTCCCGCCGCCGGCCCCGGCCCAGAGCCTCGCCTCGCCTCCCGCCGCCGGCCCCGGCCCAGAGCCTCGCCTCGCCTCCCGCCGCCGGCCCCGGCCCAGAGCCTCGCCTCCCGGCCCCGGCCCAGAGCCTCGCCTCCCGGCCCCGGCCCAGAGCCTCGCCTCCCGGCCCCGGCCCAGAGCCTCGCCTCCCGGCCCAGAGCCTCGCCTCCCGGCCCCGGCCCAGAGCCTCGCCTCCCGGCCCAGAGCCTCGCCTCCCGGCCCCGGCCCAGAGCCTCGCCTCCCGGCCCCGGCCCAGAGCCTCGCCTCCCGGCCCCGGCCCAGAGCCTCGCCTCCCGGCCCCGGCCCAGAGCCTCGCCTCCCGGCCCCGGCCCAGAGCCTCGCCTCCCGGCCCCGGCCCAGAGCCTCGCCTCCCGGCCCCGGCCCAGAGCCTCGCCTCCCGGCCCCGGCCCAGAGCCTCGCCTCCCGGCCCCGGCCCAGAGCCTCGCCTCCCGGCCCCGGCCCAGAGCCTCGCCTCCCGGCGCCGGCCCCGGCCCAGAGCCTCGCCTCCCGGCGCCGGCCCCGGCCCAGAGCCTCGCCTCCCGGCGCCGGCCCCGGCCCAGAGCCTCGCCTCCCGGCGCCGGCCCCGGCCCAGAGCCTCGCCTCCCGGCGCCGGCCCCGGCCCAGAGCCTCGCCTCCCGGCGCCGGCCCCGGCCCAGAGCCTCGCCTCCCGGCGCCGGCCCCGGCCCAGAGCCTCGCCTCCCGGCGCCGGCCCCGGCCCAGAGCCTCGCCTCCCGGCGCCGGCCCCGGCCCAGAGCCTCGCCTCCCGGCGCCGGCCCCGGCCCAGAGCCTCGCCTCCCGGCGCCGGCCCCGGCCCAGAGCCTCGCCTCCCGGCGCCGGCCCCGGCCCAGAGCCTCGCCTCCCGGCGCCGGCCCCGGCCCAGAGCCTCGCCTCCCGGCGCCGGCCCCGGCCCAGAGCCTCGCCTCCCGGCGCCGGCCCCGGCCCAGAGCCTCGCCTCCCGGCGCCGGCCCCGGCCCAGAGCCTCGCCTCCCGGCGCCGGCCCCGGCCCAGAGCCTCGCCTCCCGGCGCCGGCCCCGGCCCAGAGCCTCGCCTCCCGGCGCCGGCCCCGGCCCAGAGCCTCGCCTCCCGGCGCCGGCCCCGGCCCAGAGCCTCGCCTCCCGGCGCCGGCCCCGGCCCAGAGCCTCGCCTCCCGGCGCCGGCCCCGGCCCAGAGCCTCGCCTCCCGGCGCCGGCCCCGGCCCAGAGCCTCGCCTCCCGGCGCCGGCCCCGGCCCAGAGCCTCGCCTCCCGGCGCCGGCCCCGGCCCAGAGCCTCGCCTCCCGGCGCCGGCCCCGGCCCAGAGCCTCGCCTCCCGGCGCCGGCCCCGGCCCAGAGCCTCGCCTCCCGGCGCCGGCCCCGGCCCAGAGCCTCGCCTCCCGGCGCCGGCCCCGGCCCAGAGCCTCGCCTCCCGGCGCCGGCCCCGGCCCAGAGCCTCGCCTCCCGGCGCCGGCCCCGGCCCAGAGCCTCGCCTCCCGGCGCCGGCCCCGGCCCAGAGCCTCGCCTCCCGGCGCCGGCCCCGGCCCAGAGCCTCGCCTCCCGGCGCCGGCCCCGGCCCAGAGCCTCGCCTCCCGGCGCCGGCCCCGGCCCAGAGCCTCGCCTCCCGGCGCCGGCCCCGGCCCAGAGCCTCGCCTCCCGGCGCCGGCCCCGGCCCAGAGCCTCGCCTCCCGGCGCCGGCCCCGGCCCAGAGCCTCGCCTCCCGGCGCCGGCCCCGGCCCAGAGCCTCGCCTCCCGGCGCCGGCCCCGGCCCAGAGCCTCGCCTCCCGGCGCCGGCCCCGGCCCAGAGCCTCGCCTCCCGGCGCCGGCCCCGGCCCAGAGCCTCGCCTCCCGGCGCCGGCCCCGGCCCAGAGCCTCGCCTCCCGGCGCCGGCCCCGGCCCAGAGCCTCGCCTCCCGGCGCCGGCCCCGGCCCAGAGCCTCGCCTCCCGGCGCCGGCCCCGGCCCAGAGCCTCGCCTCCCGGCGCCGGCCCCGGCCCAGAGCCTCGCCTCCCGGCGCCGGCCCCGGCCCAGAGCCTCGCCTCCCGGCGCCGGCCCCGGCCCAGACTTTCACCTCTTGGCTTCTTCCAGGGTATTATAAAGAAATGCTCTTAGACACGTTAGTGATTATTCATACTCAAGTGATTTTTATATTTTCTAACTGTAAAAACCCGCTCGGCTCTAAATTTGAGCACACCTACCAATAAATGTTTGTTTTTTTTATTTGCCAGACCTGCTTTTTGGTGTCTGCAGCAGGGGGAAGATTACGGGGATAAATTGTCCTCTCTGTGGCAGTATTCGGATTATTTTTAACTCTGCATTTACTATTTGAATGGAGAAGCAGCGGCCATGTGCAACTTCAGGTCCGTTCACACTCGCAAAGGATTGTGGGCTGAGAAAACGCCTTTAACTCTTTAGCTGTGTGACGGGAACAGAAATGAAGAACCATCCAGTGAACTGACCCAAATAAGCAAAAAAAGAAATAAATACAATTCTAGAAGAATTTCACTCAAGTAAAGTTTTAACTAGCGGCAACTAAATGGCGCAAACATCGCTTACATCCACGTAATTGAGAACGAAGGAATCCCAGACTCCAGGAAACTTCAGGATCTCTTGAAACGAGGTGGTGGCTTGTCTGTAGTAACAGGACATGGCGTGAGAAGAAGACGATTGGGATGCATGGTCCGGATCTGGAGGAAAAATATTAACAATATAACTATATAGAGCAGAAAAGTATCACATAAAACAGAACAAATCCAAGAAAGAAAAATAATAAACAATTGTACATAAAACAGAGAAGCATCTACAGGAGTCGCTACCTTCACACATTACCGTTCTGAGACGTTGCGGCTCCTTTATCCACCCAGGAGTGGTAGTTCAGGACGGCTCTGTACGCTTGGATCAGCTTTTGTAGGTGTTTCTGTTTAAAGGAATGTCGCCCGCTCCTCCAGCTCTCAGCTAATGACAGAACTCGGTGCGCTTCATCTACCTGACCATTACACAGGCAGTGATACACCTGCTCCAGAGAGATCTGCAACAAAGACCAAACATGACACGAGCACGACGGTTATATTCCTGTACATAGGGGGCAGTATTATAGTAGTTATATTCTTGTACATAGGGGGCAGTATTATAGTAGTTATATTCTTGTACATAGGGGGCAGTATTATAGTAGTTATATTCTTGTACATAGGGATCAGTATTATAGTAGTTATATTCTTGTACATAGGGATCAGTATTATAGTAGTTATATTCTTGTACATAGGAGCAGTATTATAGTAGTTATATTCTTGTACATAGGGATCAGTATTATAGTAGTTATATTCTTGTACATAGGGATCAGTATTATAGTAGTTATATTCTTGTACATAGGAGCAGTATTATAGTAGTTATATTCTTGTACATAGGGGGCAGTATTATAGTAGTTATATTCTTGTACATAGGGATCAGTATTATAGTAGTTATATTCTTGTACATAGGGGGCAGTATTATAGTAGTTATATTCCTGTACATAGGGGGCAGTATTATAGTAGCTATATTCTTGTACATAGGGATCAGTATTATAGTAGTTATATTCTTGTACATAGGGATCAGTATTATAGTAGTTATATTCTTGTACATAGGGAGCAGTATTATAGTAGTTATATTCCTGTACATAGGGGGCAGTATTATAGTAGTTATATTCTTGTACATAGGGATCAGTATTATAGTAGTTATATTCTTGTACATAGGGGGCAGTATTATAGTAGTTATATTCTTGTACATAGGGGGCAGTATTATAGTAGTTATATTCTTGTACATAGGGGGCAGTATTATAGTAGTTATATACGGTACATAGGAGCAGTATTATAGTAGTTATATTCTTGTACATAGGGGCAGTATTATAGTAGTTATATTCTTGTACATAGGGGGCAGTATTATAGTAGTTATATACGGTACATAGGAGCAGTATTATAGTAGTTATATTCTTGTACATAGGGGCAGTATTATAGTAGTTATATTCTTATACATAGGAGCAGTATTATAGTAGTTATATTCTTGTACATAGGGGGCAGTATTATAGTAGTTATATACGGTACATAGGGGGCAGTATTATAGTAGTTATATTCTTGTACATAGGGGCAGTATTATAGTAGTTATATTCTTGTACATAGGGGGCAGTGTTATAGTAGTTATATTCTTGTACATAGGGGGCAGTATTATAGTAGTTATATTCTTGTACATAGAGGCAGTATTATAGTAGTTATATTCTTGTACATAGGGGCAGTATTATAGTAGTTATATTCTTGTACATAGGAGCAGTATTATAGAAGATATATTCTTGTACATAGGGGGCAGTATTATAGTAGTTATATTCTTGTACATAGGGGCAGTATTATAGTAGTTATATTCTTGTACATAGGGGGCAGTATTATAGTAGTTATATTCTTGTACATAGGAGCAGTATTATAGTAGTTATATTCTTGTACATAGGGGAGCAGTATTATAGTAGTTATATTCTTGTACATAGGGGCAGTATTATAGTAGTTATATTCTTGTACATAGGGGCAGTATTATAGTAGTTATATTCTTGTACATAGGGGCAGTATTATAGTAGTTATATTCTTGCACACAGGGGCAGTATTATAGTAGTTATATTCTTGTACACAGGGGCAGTATTATAGTAGCTATATTCTTGTACATAGGAGCAGTATTATAGTAGTTATATTCTTGTACATAGGGGAGCAGTATTATAGTAGTTATATTCTTGTACACAGGGGCAGTATTATAGTAGCTATATTCTTGTACATAGGGGACAGTATTATAGTAGTTATATTCTTGTACATAGGGGCAGTATTATAGTAGTTATATTCTTGCACACAGGGGCAGTATTATAGTAGTTATATTCTTGTACACAGGGGCAGTATTATAGTAGCTATATTCTTGTACATAGGGGACAGTATTATAGTAGTTATATTCTTGTACATAGGAGCAGTATTATAGTAGTTATATTCTTGTACATAGGGGGCAGTATTATAGTAGTTATATTCCTGTACATAGGGGGCAGTATTATAGTAGTTATATTCTTGTACATAGGGGGCAGTATTATAGTAGTTATATTCTTGTACATAGGAGCAGTATTATAGTAGTTATATTCTTGTATATAGGGGGCAGTATTATAGTAGTTATATTCTTGTACATAGGGGGCAGTATTATAGTAGTTATATTCTTGTATATAGGGGGCAGTATTATAGTAGTTATATTCTTGTACATAGGGGGCAGTATTATAGTAGTTATATTCTTGTACATAGGAGCAGTATTATAGTAGTTATATTCTTGTACATAGGGGAGCAGTATTATAGTAGTTATATTCTTGTACATAGGGGCAGTATTATAGTAGTTATATTCTTGTACATAGGGGCAGTATTATAGTAGTTATATTCTTGTACATAGGGGCAGTATTATAGTAGTTATATTCTTGTACACAGGGGCAGTATTATAGTAGCTATATTCTTGTACATAGGGAACAGTATTATAGTAGTTATATTCTTGTACATAGGAGCAGTATTATAGTAGTTATATTCTTGTACATAGGGGGCAGTATTATAGTAGTTATATTCCTGTACATAGGGGGCAGTATTATAGTAGTTATATTCTTGTACATAGGGGGCAGTATTATAGTAGTTATATTCCAGTACATAGGAGCAGTATTATAGTAGTTATATTATTGTACATAGGAGCAGTATTATAGTAGTTATATTCTTGTACATAGGGGCAGTATTATAGTAGTTATATTCTTGCACACAGGGGCAGTATTATAGTAGTTATATTCTTGTACACAGGGGCAGTATTATAGTAGCTATATTCTTGTACATAGGGGACAGTATTATAGTAGTTATATTCTTGTACATAGGAGCAGTATTATAGTAGTTATATTCTTGTACATAGGGGGCAGTATTATAGTAGTTATATTCCTGTACATAGGGGGCAGTATTATAGTAGTTATATTCTTGTACATAGGGGGCAGTATTATAGTAGTTATATTCTTGTACATAGGAGCAGTATTATAGTAGTTATATTCTTGTATATAGGGGGCAGTATTATAGTAGTTATATTCTTGTACATAGGGGGCAGTATTATAGTAGTTATATTCTTGTATATAGGGGGCAGTATTATAGTAGTTATATTCTTGTACATAGGGGGCAGTATTATAGTAGTTATATTCTTGTACATAGGAGCAGTATTATAGTAGTTATATTCTTGTACATAGGGGAGCAGTATTATAGTAGTTATATTCTTGTACATAGGGGCAGTATTATAGTAGTTATATTCTTGTATATAGGGGGCAGTATTATAGTAGTTATATTCTTGTACATAGGAGCAGTATTATAGTAGTTATATTCTTGTACATAGGGGAGCAGTATTATAGTAGTTATATTCTTGTACATAGGGGCAGTATTATAGTAGTTATATTCTTGTACATAGGGGGCAGTATTATAGTTATATTCTTGTACATAGGAGCAGTATTATAGTAGTTATATTCTTGTACATAGGAGCAGTATTATAGTAGTTATATTCTTGTACATAGGGGGCAGTATTATAGTAGTTATATTCTTGTACATAGGAGCAGTATTATAGTAGTTATATTCTTGTACATAGGAGCAGTATTATAGTAGTTATATTCTTGTACATAGGAGCAGTATTATAGTAGTTATATTCTTGTACATAGGAGCAGTATTATAGTAGTTATATTCTTGTACATAGGGGAGCAGTATTATAGTAGTTATATTCTTGTATATAGGGGGCAGTATTATAGTAGTTATATTCTTGTACATAGGAGCAGTATTATAGTAGTTATATTCTTGTACATAGGGGAGCAGTATTATAGTAGTTATATTCTTGTACATAGGGGCAGTATTATAGTAGTTATATTCTTGCACATAGGAGCAGTATTATACTATACTAATCAGCTAGTATATATATATATTAAAGTATATATTTAGAAATGAGTGTTGCACTGTAATTCATACCCTTTTGCTGGAGACATAGAATCCAGAAAACTAAAGAAATCTTTTCATGAAATAAGGAACAATAACTAGGATGTAACACCAAGTATTTATTAAAATGCTGTTGCCCAAAATGACAAACCCCTTTGCCCAATATATCAGCCAACAGGAAGGTAAATCTATCCAGGATTATATTATATATATATATATATATATATATATATATATTAATTCACAATCAGGATTTCTCTAAAAAGCAAATAAAAAGACTGGGTCATGAAGAATGAAGCCTGGGCAGCGCCAGCAGAGTCACAAAGCGCAGGGTGTGTGCTCATTACACAGCCAGTAAATCCAGGATCTCAGGAGCGTTTCCTGGACAAACAATATAATCTGTGAGAACATAGAAATCATTCATTATCTTCCATTATCGGCCCAACCTCATCCAGCAGCGGCCAGGGCAAAAGAAACAGAATTAGACACCACAAGGGGCAAGAAGGGGGAATGGGCCAAGGTCAATACTGTGTGTGTCCAGTAGGAGGCAGCACAGGTCCTTCCATCTACTTGTGCATGTTATATGGCAGATGGGTCACGTCACAGTAGGGACCCATGTACACAGTGACTGCACCAGCAGAATAGTGAGTGCAGCTCTGGGGTATAATACAGGATGTAACTCAGGATCAGTAATGTAATGTATGTACACAGTGACTGCACCAGCAGAATAGTGAGTGCAGCTCTGGAGTATAATCCAGGATGTAACTCAGGATCAGTAATGTAATGTATGTACACAGTGACTGCACCAGCAGAATAGTGAGTGCAGCTCTGGAGTATAATACAGGATGTAACTCAGGATCAGTAATGTAATGTATGTACACAGTGACTGCACCAGCAGAATAGTGAGTGCAGCTCTGGAGTATAATACAGGATGTAACTCAGGATCAGTAATGTAATGTATGTACACAGTGACTGCACCAGCAGAATAGTGAGTGCAGCTCTGGAGTATAATACAGGATGTAACTCAGGATCAGTAATGTAATGTATGTACACAGTGACTGCACCAGCAGAATAGTGAGTGCAGCTCTGGAGTATAATACAGGATGTAACTCAGGATCAGTAATGTAATGTACACAGTGACTGCACCAGCAGAATAGTGAGTGCAGCTCTGGAGTATAATACAGGATGTAACTCAGGATCAGTAATGTAATGTATGTACACAGTGACTGCACCAGCAGAATAGTGAGTGCAGCTCTGGAGTATAATACAGGATGTAACTCAGGATCAGTAATGTAATGTATGTACACAGTGACTGCACCAGCAGAATAGTGAGTGCAGCTCTGGAGTATAATACAGGATGTAACTCAGGATCAGTAATGTAATGTATGTACACAGTGACTGCACCAGCAGAATAGTGAGTGCAGCTCTGGAGTATAATCCAGGATGTAACTCAGGATCAGTAATGTAATGTACACAGTGACTGCACCAGCAGAATAGTGAGTGCAGCTCTGGAGTATAATACAGGATGTAACTCAGGATCAGTAATGTAATGTATGTACACAGTGACTGCACCAGCAGAATAGTGAGTGCAGCTCTGGAGTATAATACAGGATGTAACTCAGGATCAGTAATGTAATGTATGTACACAGTGACTGCACCAGGAGAATAGTGAGTGCAGCTCTGGAGTATAATACAGGATGTAACTCAGGATAAGTAATGTAATGTATGTACACAGTGACTGCACCAGCAGAATAGTGAGTGCAGCTCTGGAGTATAATACAGGATGTAACTCAGGATCAGTAATGTAATGTATGTACACAGTGACTGCACCAGGAGAATAGTGAGTGCAGCTCTGGAGTATAATACTGGATGTAACTCAGGATCAGTAATGTATGCACACAGTGACTGCACCAGCAGAATAGTGAGTGCAGCTCTGGAGTATAATACAGGACGTAACTCAGGATCAGTAATGTAATGTACACAGTGACTGCACCAGCAGAATAGTGAGTGCAGCTCTGGAGTATAATACAGGATGTAACTCAGGATCAGTAATGTAATGTATGTACACAGTGACTGCACCAGCAGAATAGTGAGTGCAGCTCTGGAGTATAATACAGGATGTAACTCAGGATCAGTAATGTAATGTATGTACACAGTGACTGCACCAGGAGAATAGTGAGTGCAGCTCTGGAGTATAATACTGGATGTAACTCAGGATCAGTAATGTAATGTATGCACACAGTGACTGCACCAGCAGAATAGTGAGTGCAGCTCTGGAGTATAATACTGGATGTAACTCAGGATCAGTAATGTAATGTATGTACACAGTGACTGCACCAGCAGAATAGTGAGTGCAGCTCTGGAGTATAATACTGGATGTAACTCAGGATCAGTAATGTAATGTATGCACACAGTGACTGCACCAGCAGAATAGTGAGTGCAGCTCTGGAGTATAATACTGGATGTAACTCAGGATCAGTAATGTAATGTATGTACACAGTGACTGCACCAGCAGAATAGTGAGTGCAGCTCTGGAGTATAATACAGGACGTAACTCAGGATCAGTAATGTATGTACGTATTGTGACTTCAGCTCAGTACTATAAGGCATCTGACTATAATGTGTGATGATTCGGCAGTGATTGTCACATGAACGCTGCCAAACAACGAACGTGACAGTCAGCTGTTTAGATGATGCTGGGATGTGAATCTTGGCGCCTCCTGGGACATTGACCTGTTGTGGTTGGAGTCGCCTTGTAGCCCGGCGTTACCCGGACCTGCAGACACAGCGCTGACCCTGTCCCGTCTGTACAGAGCAGAGGTCGCTCGTCTACCCCAGGACACAGACCGCACTCACCCGCAGATAGTTCTTGTACCCGATATTCTTCATGGCTTCGTGGAACACGTTGATGTCGGCGTTTGTGCTTTCTGGATGATTTAACAAGATCTCGCTTCCAATCCTCCAAACAATCTATAAACAAATTATATATTTCATATATACAAACATACACACTTGTCCAAAACATGAAGGGTTAATAAGCAGTAGAGAAAAACATCTTAACCCCTTATGCATTTAACCCGACCACAGTACATCGCAGTCGACACTTAGGAGCGCCGGCTGTATTACTCTGCTGACGCCTTGTTCTAAAGGCCGGGATCAATAACACTGATCATTTAACCCCTTAAGACGCTGCTGTATTGTCATGATTGCCTCTGCACAACCAAGTGTTTCATATATTCCCCCTTTCATCTGGATGGGCATTGTGTAATACCACATGTCCCCAGCAGAGGCGCCGCCATCAGCAGTAGCAGCTGCCATAATATTTTCTTGCTACTGATGAAACGTGAAGATTAAAACAAGGCTCCAGTAGCTTCTATACATTACATTATGGACGGCCGTTAATCCAACATTCGGAAATCATATATCCCAACAGAGAACTGTTCCGTCAGACAAAAATAGCTGATAACAGAGAACAACAGTAAAAGTGTGATAGTAATAGTCACCTCTGGGGTGACGGTCTGTCCGTGCTTGCCTCGATCCATAAGTATCTGGAAATAACTGGTGAGGAGCCCGGCCGCTTTCTTCCACTCGTTCTCACACATGGCTTTACATATGAGCTGGTGACACTGATCCCTCGTCACGTGGTAGCTCTTCCGTGGTCTTGCACGCGCTTCCGTACCCAGGGGGAAAGAGAACGCCATGAACAGGTCTGTTATAGACTGGACGAGACACAGTAATGGCTGACGTTTATTCCACCGCTGTTCTGCACACATCACCAGCATATATGGACACCAGGGAGTTTCCTTTATGAACCGGGAGAAAGCCTGGAGGACTCAAGAAACATATGGATGGGCCCCCTCACCTAAACATCTGCTATGGAAACATATCCATATATATATATATCTATCTATCTTGCATTTAGACCTTGAACTACCAGTAGCCACCACCAGAGGGAGCTCATGATTTATTATTGAGCTCTATGTGCACACAGTAGTCAGTGAGCTCCCTCTAGTGGTGACTGTGTGCAATTTACATTTTACTCTACAGCCATTAGCTGTGGAGATTTTTTGGAGCTCATTAAAAATACTCAGTATTATTCACATTTGATTTTGGATGTATCAAGATTTCCAAGGAGATGATTTTTTTTTTCTTTCCTGATAAGACTCACAAATAGATTTCTGCATCCATGGTTGAGCGATCCCATATTCTTCTTCCTCTTCGAAGGCCATTTCTGTTTCTTCTATTGAAAGAAAAACAAGATCTTTTATTTCTTGCTGCCAAGTCCAGAGGAAATAGCTCCTACCATTTTGAGTATACAGCTCCTATGCAGAGCAATGCTTACAAAACGAAGCCCTGTATAGACTGTGGTGTCCATCAAAAGGAGGGGACAGAGTTTTTAGGGCCAGAGAAGAGCCGCACATTTCTCTCTATGATCACGGGGCGCTCTGTATGAATGAGCGGCACATAGCGCTGGGTTGTGTCATCTGGCACAGTGACATCTACAGGAGTACAGTGGTACTGCAGTAAAGAGGGCCCAGTGCAGCTTTGTCCTTTGGGTGGCCCCCAATATTGATGGCATAGATACAATATACCTAATACAAGTGCTGGGGTATTCCTGCTGAGGTTATGACTGAGTCTCAGAATAGAGGGATTGCAGGGCTTAGAGGGGTAATATGGTACAATGATTTAACTTATGAATCCCCCTACAAATGCTTTAGAATGGAGATACTGCAGGACAGATTGGATAGGATGGGGCTACACAGGTCTCACTGCCAAAGATCAATCTATGCACCTGCTATGTTGCAGCAGAATGCATAGGAATGGGGGGGGGGGGGTCGCACTGCAACCCTAAGGATACAGTGACAAGGGAATTGCAAAAAGTCACAACCAATCGGATGTGTTTGCGACTTGCTCGTCTCGGTACATTGCAGGTCGCAGTGTGAGCCCATTCACTTTGTATTATGCTGTGAGCCTCAGTCTTGCGGCTGCAGAACTACCAACCACAAAGCCCCGCACAATGGTAGAAGACTGCTGTTCAGAAAAGAATATTAACGGGGCTACAGCTTCATATATGGCGATGAGGTTGTGGACTTTAAAGCAGGAGACCTGCGGAGGGTCTATGCACTGTGGTCAGAGTACGGATGTCTGAATCTGGCCTAAATCAGAGAAGTCAGCAACCTCCCCCACCCCCCTTCCCTGCACCGACAACACGTGTTCGCAAGATAAAATCATCTTAAAAAAATAAAAACCCTTTAATGATGACCTGTCCTTGAGATCGGTGGGCAGCAGCACTCCCACGTTCCTAGGACTGCAGCTCAGATCACATTCACCTACAGACTGTAAGGCCCCTTTTACACTGCGCTCTTTGCCACATTCAGTGGTCTCATCGACGGCCGCATGGTGGCTCAGTGCTCAGCACTGTACAGTGGCTCAGTGGTTAGGAGCAATGTTAATTTGCAGCGCTGGGGTCCTGGGTTCAAATCCCACCAAGGACAACATCTGCAAGGAGTTTGTAGGTTCTCCTCGTGTTTGCGCGGGTTTCCTCCGGGTTCTCTGGTTTCCTCCCACACTCCAAAGATTGATGTCTGTAAAGCTGTGGAATTAATGGCGCTGTATAAGCGAGTAAAATTAATAAAACCCGTGCAAAATGGGATTTGGGTGTCTGCCTCCAGTAGAGGCATACACCCTAAACCAGTTTTGTGTGGGGTTCGGAAGTGAGCCCCGCCGGGACCACTGAACGTGGCGAAGAGCACAGTGTGAAAGGGACCTGAGCTGCTCCCGCTCTGCGCTCGGTTTACAGCTGATCAGGGCGGGCGTCCTACCCCCACAAATATAACGACCGCTCCTAAAAATAAGCCATTAACATTAAAGTCACAGTAACAGAAGTTGGAATGAGGCCGGAGTGTGTTTCCAATAGAACAGGGGAAAATGCATTAAAAAAAAAAACTAAATTAAAAAACAAATATTAAAATATTTTGCAATTTACTCTGAAAAGTTTGTGTCTATCAGAAGTGTTACAAAAATAAATGGACCAGACGACAGCTCCAGCCCCGCCGGGGAACGTACGGAAGCTCCCCGAAAGCTGAACCCGAAACTTTGCCGCAGTTACGACTCGATTGGAGGAAAAAAAGATTTTAAAACATTCAGTGCGTTCCGTCTTATGACACATTCGGCTCCTCAGCGACAAATGAAGACACATAATACTCAGATATATGTGTACACCCTGTAATAATAATATACACATCACTAAATATAGACCAGAATGCTCTGCACCCACTATACACTCCATATCCCGCCCCAGCGCCGCCATGTCCGGCCATTACTGCAGCATAGCTCTATTACACCGCACACAACTCACCCATGGTGATCAGCAGCTGGAAACACACTGAACCACGCTACTTCCGGTTTACACTGCCATCTTGTGGTTGGCAGGAAACAGGAAGTTGTGACCTCCGTGTGAACCTTGTCAAGAGACCAGAGTTACAGCGCCCTTGAGTGACGTACTTCCGGTCTAATGAATCATGCGGAAGAAAAGCATGCTGGGAGTTGAAGTTCTCTTACCTCTGTGTGATCCTTGCCAGGAGACCAATGTTAAACCGTTACAGCGCGTCTGAGTGACGTACTTCCGGTCTTTTGAATCATGTGACAGAAAAGCATACTGGGAGTTGAAGTTCTCTTGACTTCCGTCCAAGCCTTTACTCTCTCATAAATGCTCTTATAATAAAATATAAAATAAAGTATAAAATCAATACATACATGTATGTATATATATATATATGTGTATATAAAAAACACGGACCAATGAAAGCGCTGCTTACATTTTTCAAACAGCATTAGTACAATAAAAGCTGGAATACGATTAGCTGCATGTTTCTGTAGTATAACTTTTTTTCCATCTAGTTTTCTAAACATAGATCCGTGCATATAGCTTAATAGTTGAGGATTGCTGCTCAGAAATTTTCCCATGTTAAAAGTAAATTTACCAAAACTGTCTAAAAAGTAAATAATATCTTTGTTGCCCATAGCAACCAATCACAGCACAGCTTACATTTTCCCAGCGCTATTTTAAAAATGGAAGCTGAATTCTGATTGGTTGCTACAGGTAACATAGTTTTCATTGAGCCAGCTTCTACAAACAGGCCCTTGATGTTGACATAACTTGTTTTTTATGCGTTTTTTTTAAGAAATGTGGCTGCAAGGTGTGAATACACCCTAAGAAATTTTGCTTTGAGTTCCATTCACCATGGGTTACTAGGGATCAATGAGGTTATTGCAAAATACCTTTAAAGCCGGTTTTCACACGTCCAGTGTTACAGTCCGAGCACAGACTGTGATGTCTGGACAGCCCGCGGGTCTCCTGATCCGACCCCAACAGTCTTATATGCACATTTAGGCTGGAGACCTGCGGGGGAGGGGGATCCGTAATGGTCAAAGGAGTGAAACAGGTGAACATGAGGGGTCTCGGTTCCCATCTAGGGCTCCCAACCATCAAAAAATGGGGGTCCTATCAATGTCAAAGCAACAAAACACTGCTCGCGCATCCTAAGATGCCACCATAGTTTAAAATATTTTACCACAGACTGGGATCCATGATAAATATGTGATTGCTGCCCCCCCACAATTACTGGCCACTAAGGCCTCGTTCGGGCGCACGTTATTCACATACGTGTCCCATCTGTGTTTATCGTGGACTGAATACGGACACGTTATAGTATATGGGGCTGCACATGACCGTGTTTGTTTGGCGGACCCAGGATCGGGTGACATGTCCGTTTTTGATCTTAGTCACTCATCAAACTCAAATCAACGGGTCCCCAACTCTCCTCCGACAGATGATGTCGGGGAGGCAAAGATCGGGCATGTCCCGATTTCCAAAGGCACACGGAGACCAGGGCGGCACTCGGACGAGGCTGAGCATTCTTCTGTATGGGGGCATGGGGACAGATAGCAAAAAGATTATTCGGCCAACAACTATCTACTGTGTAGGTGGGCCTTAAAGGGGTTAATCCCTTACAGAAAATCCCGCCCCCCCGACTGCATTTTTTTTAAAAAAAGTAGACTGCACTTTACTAACCATCCGAGGGTCCCGCACTACGTCTCTGCCATTGCTCCCGATATTTGAGATTGGCTGCAGTGCTGACGACACGTCAACAGCACTGCAGTCAATCTGTGTCTCTGAGTGGCACTTTGCATCTGAGCTCAATGATTGTCTGCTGCAATGTCACCATGATGTCAGCGCTGCAGACAATAACAGATACCGGTAGCAGTGGTGGACCCAGGGGTTTGGTAAGTAAAGTGCATTTTGTTTTTATAACAACCTGCACCCCAGGGGACAGGGATTTTCTAAAAGGGGACAACCCCTTTAAGGCTCAGATCAAATGTGCATATTTTTAGACCCCATGCGCAACAGATCACAGACGGTCAGTAGCAAAAAAAATCGCAGAATGCGCTGGTCTGATCCCAAATACTGACCAGACTAGAGTATGCGGGGGACTCCTGCACCCAAAGCCGGTCACATCAGGTCTGCAAACTTCAGACCTGCGCTTATCAATGTACAATATACTGATGATATTCACATAATGCAAAGGATTAAATCTGCAACCAGCCCACAGCAAAATCCACTTAGTTTAGTGTGGAATTTGCTGCAGATTTTCTGAGAAATATCCGCTGCAGGTTGTGGCCGTGCCACTGCAGAACTAGCAGGTTCCTAATAAGTTACTGCAGGAAATACTTTTTTTATTATTAATCAAGAAAAGTTTATTTATTGACATATCAGAAATAACAAGCTTTAGAACAGTAGACAGGTACAGTGGCAGAATGAGCCTTATCAGCAAAAATATCTTCAGATTAGCATGGATATACACTGTTTATGGGAATGACTTTCAAATCCCAATAACTCCCCCCTCCCTTTATTCTTTTGGTATACCACATGGGAAAAAAAAAATTGAATTACTCGATCTGATTCGGAGTGCATGGCTACGTAAAACAAAATCTTATAAAGTATTTAAAGAAACCTTTCATCCTAGCACTAATAAATTGGAGATTACATCCGACGCCAATATCACAGACACTACTGTCGGGCATTTGATCCAGTCTTCCCATTGTTTACCAACAGATCCCCTTTTAATATATACCCTTTTCTCCATTAGGATTGTATTATTTAAATCCCAAACTGTTCAAGGGAGGGCTACTTGCTAACCAGTGTTTGGCAATAGTCTTCCTTACATGTTAGAATATTTTAGCTATAGCTAACTACCCTGGAGAGGATCCTCCGATGTCCCCCACTAGACCCAGGACGCAAGCCTTGGGATTAATGGAAATTGGAGTGTTGAAGACCTATCGAAGGTCTCCCATAGCTCACCCAGTTGGGAACATGACCAAAACATATGGATCAAATCTGCTCCTTCTTCCCTACACCGGGGACGGTTTTAGCTATGGCTAACTGCACTGGAGAGGATACTCCGATGCCCCCCACTAGACCCAGGATGTAAGCCTTAGGATTAATGGAAATTGGAGTGTTGAAGACCTCACCAAGGTCTCCCATAGCTCACCCATCTGGGAACATGACCAAAACATATGGATCAAATCTGCTCCCTCTTTCCTACATCAGGGACAACGGTAGTCAGCTCTGAGACCCATCTGATATAGTGCTTTTGGGGTGCTATAGACTCTATGAGTCAAGAATAATTGTGACCTCCTCTGGGCTGTGTTGAGTCCAAGATGTCCTACCATTCTTCCATAGATATATTTCCCACATCTCTCTCCCACCAGTCATAAGGTCCCCCAAGATTCTTGGTAGCAGAATTATACATCAAGGAGATAATACCCTTGGCAGTTTTACTCCTCTCCACATAGCCATAGTCCCACCATGTTTTATGCATAATTAGTAGGGTAGGGAAACCTTAAATTTATGTCCAGGAACTATTTGAGCGATCCCAGTGCACTGACAGTTCTTGTTCTTCCTTGCGGTTGCCCTGCAGCTCTCTTTATCTGCTGATGACTTCCATGGAAAAATTCTGCCCGGAAGCCACTGTCACAAGACAGATCTGCGGTGCAATCCTCAGGAATCGTACCGGATTCTTCCAGCAATGAAAACTTAGTTTAGAAAGTTTTTAATACATATTTACTACAATGTGATAGCAGCTAAAATTTACAATACCTGTAGCTTTCTGGTGTAAAAAAAAGAAGTGCATGTCACGGCAGAGCATGCTGAATCTTCTAGTTCTACACAGAGGGGAGAAGCTGCTGCCCGACACCACTGACAATTCTTACCGCATTATGGGTAAGTGTAGTCTGATCCTACAGACATTTAGTGCTGTGCAAAATATTTAGGCTAGTGGGGAAAAAATGCTTTAAAATAATAGAAGTGTTAAAAATAAATTATCAGTTAACAAAATGAAAAGTGAATGAATTAAAGAAAAATCTAAATCTAATCAATACTTGGTGACCACCCTTTGCCTTCATCACTTCTCGTCACTTATACCTTTGTGAAAGAACTCGGCAGGACGATCCTCCAAACATCTTAGAGAATTGACCCCAGATCTTCTGTGTATGAGGATTGTGCGGATCCCTCTGTCTCTTCATGTGATCCCATACAGACTGGATGATATGAGATCAGGGATCATTGTTTGTATATTTGGGGTCATTGTCTGGCTGCAGAATACATTTGGAGCCTTCTTGATGGTATTACATGATGGATAAGTATTTGCCTTTATTTCTCAGCATTGAGGACACCATCGATCATGACCAAATTCCCAACTGGGACTTCTAGTTCTGCAACCCCCTAAAAGTCATCACTGCACATACAGCTCCCACTATTCCCTGCCATAATAATAAACTTTTAGAAATACAGGTTGTTCAGCATGCAGGGATTTCTAGTTCTCCATCTCCAGCATGCAGTACTGGATTGGGCATACTGGGACTTCTAGTTCTACAACCCCCTAAAAATCTTCACTGCACATAAACCTCCCACTAATCCCTGCCCATAATACACTTTTAGAAATACAGGTTGTTCAGCATGCTGGGTTTTCTAGTTCTCCACTCCCTGCATGCAATAGTAGAAATGCAGCATGCTGAGCCTTGTAGTTCTACAACCTCCTAAGTGTCATCACTGCACTAAAAGCTCCCACTATTCACTGCCAATAATACACTAGAAATACTTGAAATAGAGCATGCTGGGATTTCTAGTTCTCCACCCCTAGTATGCAGTAGTAGAGATGCAGCATGCAGGGATTTCTAGTTCTCCACCTCCAGCATTCAGTAGTAGAGATGCAGCATGCTGGGATTTCTAGTTCTCCGCCTCCAGCATGCACTAGTAGAGATGCAGCACGCTGGGATTTCTAGTTCTCCACCTCCAGCATGCAGTAGTAGAGATGCAGAACGCTGGGATTTCTAGTTCTCCACCTCCAGCATGAAGTAGTAGAGATGCAGCACGCTGGGATTTCTAGTTCTCCACCTCCAACATGCAGTAGTAGATATGCAGAACGCTGGGATTTCTAGTTCTCCACCTCCAGCATGAAGTAGTAGAGATGCAGCACGCTGGGATTTCTAGTTCTCCACCTCCAACATGCAGTAGTAGAGATGCAGCACGCTGGGATTTCTAGTTCTCCACCTCCAGCATGCAGTAGTAGAGATGCAGAACGCTGGGATTTCTAGTTCTCCACCTCCAGCATGAAATAGTAGAGATGCAGCACGCTGGGATTTCTAGTTCTCCACCTCCAACATGCAGTAGTAGATATGCAGCACGCAGGGATTTCTAGTTCTCCACCCCCAGCATGCAGTAGTAGAGATGCAGCACGCTGGGATTTCTAGTTCTCCACCTCCAACATGCAGTAGTAGATATGCAACACGCTGGGATTTCTAGTTCTCCACCTCCAGCATGCAGCAGTAGAGATGCAGCATGCTGGGATTTCTAGTTCTCCACCTCCAGCATGCAGTAGTAGATATACAGCACGCTGGGATTTCTAGTTCTCAGCTTCCAGCATGCAGTAGTAGAGATGCAGCATGCTGGGATTTCTAGTTCTCCACCTCCAGCATGTAGTAGTAGAGCTGCAGCATGCTGAGCCTTGTAGTTCTGCAGCAGCTCCCAGCTCTTCCTGGCTCCTGCCCTCTCTCTCTCTCTCCAGCAGTCTCCTCCTCCAGCTCCTTGCCTTGCTGTCTCCTGCTGACGTGTCTGCCTCTCTCTGCTCATGCTCTCTCCTCCTTTCCCCTCCATGTACAGGACACTGCCACCCTGCTGCTGACATGGCTGCAGCCAGAGCCCCCATCTGCCTCCTGCTCCTGCTCTGGCCGCCCCTGCTCCCATTGCTCAGCAGCAGCGCAGCCCAGGACAGGAGGTTCTCAGAGAGGAAGCGCTGCGCAGACCCCGAATGTAGCAGTGAGTACAGGGGATTGTTACATTCTATCTCTGTGGGGGGGAGGGGGGATCAGAGGGTCTGGAGGGGTGTGGAGAGGGGCACTCACAACCCCCACCCCCAAAACACCCCCCCATAGCTCACTCCTGAGACTTGTGGCACTGTTGTGCTGCACTTTTATGTCTTTATGACTGCAGCTATCACCTGGCACACTTGGACTCTGATAACACTTGGACACTGTTGCATTGGATGACTTCTCCACCTATCACTCCAGTGTTAGACTTTGTTTCTAATTTGGAGCAGTTCTCCTTTAAGATCATCAGAGATGGGTTAATACTGCTGATAAGCGGAGCATCCATGGCGACAAAACAAGCGTATTTCTAGTATATCTAGGGCTGACTCATCATTTATTTGTTTCTTGTTCTTTTTTTTTTTACACTTGTGGATTTTTGCACCAAATTCATCAATATAATACAGGAGCAGGAGAGCGCAAAAGCGCAAATAGGGTCTTACCTGATTAAAAAGGTAAAAAAGGTTTTGTTAACCTGGTAGAGTTGTGTTCACACAGCAATATAGAGGCATAGAATTACAGCTGCTGCAGGTCCATAGGTTATCCCACCAGTAAAGTGTAAAAAAAGGGGGGAAAACGTGGATAATCCGCGCTGCTGGTCAGTAGGAAGGTAAATCCTGTGGTTTTATTTGTCGACGCGTTTCGCAGTTTTCATTCTTCAAGGTTATCTCCTGAGGAAGTATGGAAACTTCGAAACGCGTCGACAAATAACAGCGCAATCATATAATTGTGTATCCTGGATTTACATTCCTATTTACCAGCAGCGCTGATTATCCACGTTTTTTTCCCCCTATATTTCAATTCTTCTATATTGCGCACGGTGTTTGAATTTTGCATATATTCAAAGATTTATTTATTTTTTTTGCTCACTAGTTTCACCTAAATTCTGAACTGCATAAAAAAACAGAGATGAGACCAATTTTGCACTGGAGTACAAAAGCGCAAAACTTTTGCAACATTTTGAAAAGTGACAAATGATGAATTAAGCTAAAGTATCTGGATGATAGAGTTGAGCGAAAAGATTGGAAAGTTGGTAGTCTGAGGTCACCAGATAGGAGAGCTGGAAACCTACTACCTACGGCATCCTGGCTCCCCTTCTGATTAGTAGGGCCGGCACTACTTTATCAAAAAATGATGTAAACGGGCTTACTAATGAGATAGGGTACCACAGATGCCGCTGGTAGGACGAGGTCCATAGGGCTCTTGGCCACGGAATACTGACATGGCTGCTGGACCAGCGTCCTGCAAATTTGCATGGCCTTCTCAGGGGCACAAACAGACTGAAGAGGGCCACTGTGCGGAAACATTACAGTCCAATAATGTGTCTGTGACAGAAGGTTTTTGCCTTTTTGGAGGTGGCTCCCCCAGCTCTGGGGCCCTGTGTAGCTGCCCAGGTTGCCCTGATGGTGTGTCCGCCCCTGCTCCTGTTTGTATAATTGCGCAAAACGGTGACACCGCACCCTCCCAAACCGGAGATAGTTACAACATATATTCATTTCTGGAAGAAACTCATAAAATGTACAGATAACTCGCTGCATCTGAACCGCGGCAGTGCAAATATTGACTTGACCCCTGCACTCCGAGCGCAGCTCCGGAGAAAGCGTTTCATCGTGGACTGTATTTATTAAAGGTGCTTTTAGAGAACAGGAAAATCCCGAAAAGTTGCCCTGCACTGATAAGCTGAGGACATTTTTCTCCTTCCCCTGCCACTTTTTGTGTGACAATTGCAATGAAAAGTTGTGGCCTCCATCGTGACGTAACACGACTACAGTGCCCTAGACGATTGTGGATTTTTTTTCCTGGTGTTGCAAATAAAATTTACGTTCTTTACTCTACATTTGATGTCTATTCTAATTTAATGAGGACCTGTCACTTGCCATAAATATGTACATTTTTATCTGGTGTAAATGCCGCCGTTCTCTTGAATCCGGCGTTGTTTTTCTTTCGTTCCTGCGCCTCTCTATTCCTGAGATATGTCCACTTCTTCTCTGCGCGTAAATCTAGTATTTTTTTAGCCAACTGGGTGTGGTCATCAGTGGTGCCTTGTGGAAGACCCCACCTCCTTGGCTTAAAATCTTAGATTTACACACAGGGAAGAAAGGGCCATATCTCAGGAATAGAGAGACGCAGGGACAAAAGAAAAACAACGCCGGATTCAAGAGAATAGCGGCATTTATTTACACCATTAAAAAATAGATATTTTTGACAAGTGACAGGCCATCTTTAAAGGGGTTCTCCGAGTATTTAACATTGTTGGTTAGGTCACTCATACTAGTTTGGTGGGGTTTTGAGCTCTGCCTCTAGGACCCTTCTGAGACCCTCAATGATCATACATTAAAGGATTACATGACCATAGACAGAGCACTTCTTTCTCTACAGCAGCATGCCGAGTCCTTACATATCCGCAATATGAAATAGTAGGCAATCCATGAGACACTGTATTCTGTCCTACAAGCACAACGTCTAATACTGCAAGCAAGAGGGAACGCTACAATTATTTTAGTGCAGATTGAGCCCGTAGGAGTGTATGGGCACCATGTTACGGAGTCATACAATGTGGATCCATAATATGTTGTGTGCATTGGCTCATAGGGTTGCTGCACAAGGGACCGGAGCCTGTATAGGTTCTGTTGGGCATATGTGGAGGCCATACTGGCTTTGTTAGGCACGTACAGTACCAAAATGATCTTTTCTAGATTCTAGAGTCAGTGCTTTAGTAGAGTCCCCATGTACGCCTATGGAAGTCCTAAGACAGCTCCATATAATATGGCTGTGTGTATAAGCCCCTACCCTACAGCGGGCGTCTAATGCGTACGGGAGAAATGGGTATCGTGTATGATGTGAAGTCATATTATATAAATATATATATATATATATATATATACACATAGATATGTATGTATGTGTGTGTATACATGTATATATATTTATTTATGACATAGATGGATATATAGATTTGTGTGTACATATATCTATAGATGACGAAGATGAATATATAGATTTGTGTGTGTACCGTATATATATATATATATATATATATATACCGTATAGATATATAGATATACACATATAGATATATATATATAAAATATATAGATAGATAGATAGATAGATAGATAATGTTATTTATTTCCATTCTTTTCCGCTCTTTCCCCAGAATTAATGTGCAGGGGTAAAGCCATACAAGATTTCACGGGGCCGGACTGTCGTTTTGTGAATATTAAAAAGGATGAAACAATATATGTCTACTACATGTTAATGGGGAGATCGATGGACCTTTGGGCAGGAAGTGTAAGTAACCATCTGTTATCACTGTGCAGTTCTTTTTGGCTTAGTGATTTCCATGGAAACGAGGCCTAGTGAGGAGATGAAGCCTGGCCTTGGTGTCTGACTGTAAAGGAATGATTGAGCTGCCTGACATGCGGAGTCCTTGGCCGAGGGTGAAGGACATATGGGGGAAGACTTACTAATTGAATAATGGTGTTTTTGTGTCATAATGGTGCTCCATATTGATGAAGGCTCCACAAGTAATGGCAGACTTCCTTAAAAAGGGAGATCTGGACGAGCTAACAAGTCTGCCAGACGCTGCATTCTAGATGGATTCTGCTTCCTGTCACCACAGACAGCACCATAGTACAAGGACTGACCGTGATGGCACCGGGAGGGCAGGAACGAGGGGAGGCGACTCTGGGCTTTGTATTTAGTTGTGGGGGTCCGTGTTTATTTAGGGGATCTGAGGTTTGTATTTGTTTTCAAGGCCTGAACTACTTTAAGTGGTCTGTATTAGTTTAGGGGGTCTGGGATCCATATTAGTTTATGGTGTCTGTATTAGTTTAGGGGGTCTGCTCTGGGACCTGTATTAGTTTAGGGGATCTGCTCTGGGACCTGTATTAGTTTAGGGGGTCTGTTCTGGGATCTGTATTAGTTTAGGGGGTCTGCTCTGAGGTCTGTATTAGTTTATGGGATCTGCTCTGGGACCTGTATTAGTTTAGGGGGTCTGCTCTGGGATCTGTATTAGTTTAGGGCGTCTGTTCTGGGATCTGCATTAGTTTAAGGGGTCTGCTCTGAGGTCTGTATTAGTTTAGGGGATCTGCTCTGGGACCTGTATTAGTTTAGGGGGTCTGTTCTGGGATCTGTATTAGTTTAGGGGGTCTGCTCTGGGACCTGTATTAGTTTAGGGGGTCTGCTCTGGGGTCTGTATTAGTGTAGGGGGTGTGCTCTGAGGACCTGTATTAGCTTAGGGGGTCTGCTCTGGGATCTGTATTAGTTTAGGGGATCCTCTCTGAGGTCTGTATTAGTTTAGGGGGTCTGTTCTGGGATCTGTATTAGTTTAGGGGGTCTGTTCTGGGATCTGTATTAGTTTAGGGGTTCTGCTCTGGGACCTGTATTAGTTTAGGGGATCCTCTCTGAGGTCTGTATTAGTTTAGGGGATCTGCTCTGAGGTCTTTATTATTTTAGGGGGTTTGCTCTGAGTTCTCTATTAGTTTAGGGGGTCTGCTCTGGATCTGTATTAGTTTAGGGGGTCTGCTCTGGGATCTGTATTAGGCCTGTTCTGAGGTCTGTATTAGTTTAGGGGGACTGCTCTGAGGTCTGTATTAGTTTAGGGGGTCTGTTCTGGGATCTGTATTAGTTTAGGGGGTCTGCTCTGGGACCTGTATTAGTTTAGGGGATCCTCTCTGAGGTCTGTATTAGTTTATGGGATCTGCTCTGAGGTCTGTATTATTTTAGGGGGTTTGCTCTGAGGTCTGTATTAGTTTAGGGGGTCTGCTCTGGATCTGTATTAGTTTAAGGGGTGTGCTCTGGGATCTGTATTAGGTCTGTTCTGAGGTCTGTATTAGTTTAGGGGTCTGCTCTGAGGTCTGTATTAGTTTAGGGGGTCTGCTCTGGGATCTGTATTAGTTTAGGGGGTCTGCTCTGGGATCTGTATTAGTTTAGGGGGTCTGCTCTGAGGTCTCTTTTACTTTAGGGGATCCTCTCTGGGACCTGTATTAGTTTAGGAGGTCTGTTCTGGGATCTGTATTAGCTTAGGGGGTCTCCTTTGAGGTCTGTATTAGTTTAGGGGATCTGCTCTGGTACCTGTATTAGTTTAGGGGGGTCTGTTCTTGGATCTGTATTAGTTTAGGGGGTCTGCTTTGAGGTCTGTATTAGTTTAGGGGGTCTGCTCTGAGGACCTGTATTAGTTTAGGGGGTCTGCTCTGAGGACCTGTATTAGTTTAGGGGGTCTGCTCTGGGGTCTGTATTAGTTTAGGGGATCCTCTCTGAGGTCTGTATTAGTTTAGGGGGTCTGTTCTTGGATCTGTATTAGTTTAGGGGGTCTGCTTTGAGGTCTGTATTAGTTTAGGGGGTCTGCTCTGAGGACCTGTATTAGTTTAGGGGGTCTGCTCTGAGGACCTGTATTAGTTTAGGGGGTCTGCTCTGGGGTCTGTATTAGTTTAGGGGATCCTCTCTGAGGTCTGTATTAGTTTAGGGGGTCTGTTCTGGGATCTGTATTAGTTTAGGGGGCCTGTTCTGGGATCTGTATTAGTTTAGGGGGTCTGCTCTGAGGTCTGTATTAGTTTAGGGGGTCTGCTCTGAGGTCTGTATTAGTTTAGGGGGTCTGCTCTGAGACCTGTATTAGTTTAGGGGGTCTGTTCTGGGATCTGTATTATTTTAGGGGGTCTGTTCTGGGATCTGTATTAGTTTAGGGGGTCCGCTCTGAGGTCTGTATTAGTTTAGGGGGTCTTGCTCTGGGACCTGTATTAGTTTAGGGGGTCTGTTCTGGGATCTGTATTAGTTTAGGGGATCTGCTCTGGGACCTGTATTAGTTTAGGGGGTCTGTTCTGGGATCTGTATTAGTTTAGGTGGTCTGCTCTGGGACCTGTATTAGTTTGGGGGTCTGTTCTGGGATCTGTATTAGTTTAGGGGGTCTATTCTGGGATCTGTATTAGTTTAGGGGGTCTGCTCTGCGGTCTGTATTAGTTTAGGGGGTCTGCTCTGAGACCTGTATTAGTTTAGGGGATCTGCTCTGGTACCTGTATTAGTTTAGGGGGTCTGTTCTGGGATCTGTATTAGTTTAGGGGATCTGCTCTGGGACCTGTATTAGTTTAGGGGGTCTGTTCTGGGATCTGTATTAGTTTAGGGGGTCTGCTCTGGGACCTGTATTAGTTTAAGGGGTCTGTTCTGGGATCTGTATTAGTTTAGGGGGTCTGCTCTGGGACCTGTATTAGTTTAGGGGGTCTGTTCTGGGATCTGTATTAGTTTAGGGGGTCTGCTCTGAGGTCTTTATTAGTTTAGGGGGTCTGCTCTGGGACCTGTATTAGTTTAGGGGGTCTGCTCTGGGACCTTTATTAATTTAGGGGGTCTGCTCTGGGACCTGTATTAGTTTAGGGGATCTTGTCTGGGGTCTGTTACATGGTTTGGTCTTCTTATTTAGGTATTCGGATTGGAGTTAGATTTCTGCATTTATTTAGGGGTCTGTATTAGTTTAGGGGGTCCGCTTTGCAGTCTGTATTAGTTTAGGAAGCAAGGTGTCTATTTATTTAAAGGTCTGTATTAGTTTAGGGGGTCTGGTCCGGGGTCTATATTAGTTTAGGGGGTCTCTTCTGGGGTCTGTATTAGTTACAGGGGTCTGCATTAGTTTAGGGGATCTGCTCTGACTTCTTTGTTAGTTTAGGGGGTCTGCTCTGAGGTCTGTATTAGTTTAGGGGGTCTACTCTGAGGTTTGTATTAGTTTAGGGGGTCTGCTCTGAGTTCTGTTTAGAGGCTTTGGTCTTCTGTTTGCATTTATTTAAGGATTTGGATTGTAATTAGAATTCTGCATTTATTTACGGGTCTGTATTAGTTTAGTGGGTCTGCTCTGAGTTCTGTATTAGTTTATTGGGTCTGGTCTGCTGACTTTATTAGTTTAGAAGTTTAGTCTGCGGTTTGTATTCGTTTAGGGGGTCTGCATTAGTTAGGGGATCTACTCTGGGGTCTGTATTAGTTTAGGGGTCTGCTCTGGGGTCTGTATTAGTTTAGGGGGTCTGCTATGGGGTCGGTATTAGTTTAGGGGGTCTGTTCTGGGATCTGTATTAGTTTAGGGGGCCTGTTCTGGGATCTGTATTAGTTTAGGGGGTCTGCTTTGAGGTCTGTATTAGTTTAGGGGGTCTGTTCTGGGATCTGTATTAGTTTAGGGGGTCCGCTCTGAGGTCTGTATTAGTTTAGGGGGTCTTGCTCTGGGACCTGTATTAGTTTAAGGGGTCTGTTCTGGGATCTGTATTAGTTTAGGGGGTCTGCTCTGGGACCTGTATTAGTTTAAGGGGTCTGTTCTGGGATCTGTATTAGTTTAGGGGGTCTGTTCTGGGACCTGTATTAGTTTAGGGGGTCTGTTCTGGGATCTGTATTAGTTTAGGGCGTCTGCTCTGAGGTCTGTATTAGTTTAGGGGGTCTGCTCTGAGGACCTATATTAGTTTAGGGGGTCTGCTCTGGGATCTGTATTAGTTTAGGGGATCCTCTCTGAGGTCTGTATTAGTTTAGGGGGTCTGTTCTGGGATTTGTATTAGTTTAGGGGGTCTGTTCTGGGATCTGTATTAGTTTAGGGGGTCTGCTCTGAAGTCTGTATTAGTTTAGGGGGTCTGCTCTGGGACCTGTATTAGTTTAGGGGATCCTCTCTGAGGTCTGTATTAGTTTAGGGGATCTGCTCTGAGGTCTGTATTAGTTTAGGGGGTCTGCTCTGGGACCTGTATTAGTTTAGGGGGTCTGCTTTGTGATCTGTATTATGTCTGCTCTGAGGTCTGTATTAGTTTAGGTGGTCTGCTCTGAGGTCTGTATTAGTTTAGGGGGTCTGCTCTGGGATCTGTATTAGTTTAGGGGGTCTGTTCTGGGATCTGTATTAGTTTAAGGGGTCTGCTCTGAGGTCTGTATTAGTTTAGGGGATCTGCTCTGGGACCTGTATTAGTTTAGGGGGGCTGTTCTGGGATCTGTATTAGTTTAGGGGGTCTGCTCTGGGGTCTGTATTTGTGTAGGGGGTCTGCTGTGAGGACCTGTATTAGCTTAGGGGCTCTGCTCTTGGATCTGTATTAGTTTAGGGGATCCTCTCTGAGGTCTGTATTAATTTAGGGGGTCTGTTCTGGGATCTGTATTAGTTTAGGGGGTCTGTTCTGGGATCTGTATTAGTTTAAGGGGTCTGCTCTGAGGTC
This sequence comes from Phyllobates terribilis, assembly GCF_046119375.1. Lineage (NCBI taxonomy): Eukaryota > Metazoa > Chordata > Amphibia > Anura > Dendrobatidae > Phyllobates > Phyllobates terribilis. The sequence goes on along the minus strand of NW_027362763.1, from coordinate 689,502,801 downwards.
TGTATTAGTTTAGGGGATCTGCTCTGGGACCTGTATTAGTTTAGGGGGGCTGTTCTGGGATCTGTATTAGTTTAGGGGGGCTGTTCTGGGATCTGTATTAGTTTAGGGGGTCTGCTCTGAGGTCTGTATTAGTTTAGGGGGTCTGCTCTGAGGACCTATATTAGTTTAGGGGGTCTGCTCTGGGATCTGTATTAGTTTAGGGGATCCACTCTGAGGTCTGTATTAGTTTAGGGGGTCTGTTCTGGGATTTGTATTAGTTTAGGGGGGTCTGTTCCGGGATCTGTATTAGTTTAGGGGGTCTGCTCTGAAGTCTGTATTAGTTTAGGGGGTCTGCTCTGGGACCTGTATTAGTTTAGGGGATCCTCTCTGAGGTCTGTATTAGTTTAGGGGATCTGCTCTGAGGTCTGTATTAGTTTAGGGGGTCTGCTCTGGGACCTGTATTAGTTTAGGGGGTCTGCTCTGGGATCTGTATTAGTTTAGGGGGTCTGTTCTGGGATCTGTGTTAGTTTAAGGGGTCTGCTCTGAGGTCTGTATTAGTTTAGGGGATCTGCTCTGGGACCTGTATTAGTTTAGGGGGGCTGTTCTGGGATCTGTATTAGTTTAGGGGGTCTGCTCTGGGGTCTGTATTTGTGTAGGGGGTCTGCTGTGAGGACCTGTATTATTTTAGGGGGTTTGCTCTGAGGTCTGTATTAGTTTAGGGGGTCTGCTCTGGATCTGTATTAGTTTAGGGGATCCTCTCTGAGGTCTGTATTAATTTAGGGGGTCTGTTCTGGGATCTGTATTAGTTTAGGGGGTCTGCTCTGGGACCTGTATTAGTTTAGGGGATCCTCTCTGAGGTCTGTATTAGTTTATGGGATCTGCTCTGAGGTCTGTATTATTTTAGGGGGGTTTGCTCTGAGGTCTGTATTAGTTTAGGGGGTCTGCTCTGGATCTGTATTAGTTTAGGGGGTCTGCTCTGGGATCTGTATTAGGTCTGTTCTGAGGTCTGTATTAGTTTAGGCGTCTGCTCTGAGGTCTGTATTAGTTTAGGGGGTCTGCTCTGGGATCTGTATTAGTTTAGGGGGTCTGCTTTGAGGTCTCTTTTAGTTTAGGGGATCCGCTCTGGGAACTGTATTAGTATAGGAGGTCTGTTCTGGGATCTGTATTAGCTTAGGGGGTCTCCTCTGAGGTCTGTATTAGTTTAGGGGATCTGCTCTGGTATCTGTATTAGTTTAGGGGGGTCTGTTCTTGGATCTGTATTAGTTTAGGGGGTCTGCTTTGAGGTCTGTATTAGTTTAGGGGGTCTGCTCTGAGGACCTGTATTAGTTTAGGGGGTCTGCTCTGAGGATCTGTATTAGTTTAGGGGGTCTGCTCTGGGGTCTGTATTAGTTTAGGGGATCCTCTTTGAGGTCTGTATTAGTTTAGGGGGTCTGTTCTGGGATCTGTATTAGTTTAGGGGGCCTGTTCTGGGATCTGTATTAGTTTAGGGGGTCTGCTCTGAGGTCTGTATTAGTTTAGGGGGTCTGCTCTGAGGTCTGTATTAGTTTAGGGGGTCTGCTCTGAGGTCTGTATTAGTTTAGGGGGTCTGCTCTGAGACCTGTATTAGTTTAGGGGGTCTGTTCTGGGATCTGTATTATTTTAGGGGGTCTGTTCTGGGATCTGTATTATTTTAGGGGGTCCGCTCTGAGGTCTGTATTAGTTTAGGGGGTCTTGCTCTGGGACCTGTATTAGTTTAGGGTGTCTGTTCTGGGATCTGTATTAGTTTAGGGGATCTGCTCTGGGACCTGTATTAGTTTAGGGGGTCTGTTCTGGGATCTGTATTAGTTTAGGTGGTCTGCTCTGGGACCTGTATTAGTTTGGGGGTCTGTTCTGGGATCTGTATTAGTTTAGGGGGTCTATTCTGGGATCTGTATTAGTTTAGGGGGTCTGCTCTGCGGTCTGTATTAGTGTAGGGGGTCTGCTCTGAGACCTGTATTAGTTTAGGGGATCAGCTCTGGTACCTGTATTAGTTTAGGGGGTCTGTTCTGGGATCTGTATTAGTTTAGGGGATCTGCTCTGGGACCTGTATTAGTTTAGGGGGTCTGTTCTGGGATCTGTATTAGTTTAGGGGGTCTGCTCTGGGACCTGTATTAGTTTAAGGGGTCTGTTCTGGGATCTGTATTAGTTTAGGGGGTCTGTTCTGGGACCTGTATTAGTTTAGGGGGTCTGTTCTGGGATCTGTATTAGTTTAGGGGGTCTGCTCTGCGGTCTGTATTAGTGTAGGGGGTCTGCTCTGAGACCTGTATTAGTTTAGGGGATCAGCTCTGGTACCTGTATTAGTTTAGGGGGTCTGTTCTGGGATCTGTATTAGTTTAGGGGATCTGCTCTGGGACCTGTATTAGTTTAGGGGGTCTGTTCTGGGATCTGTATTAGTTTAGGGGGTCTGCTCTGGGACCTGTATTAGTTTAAGGGGTCTGTTCTGGGATCTGTATTAGTTTAGGGGGTCTGTTCTGGGACCTGTATTAGTTTAGGGGGTCTGTTCTGGGATCTGTATTAGTTTAGGGGGTCTGCTCTGAGGTCTTTATTAGTTTAGGGGGTCTGCTCTGGGACCTGTATTAGTTTAGGGGGTCTGCTCTGGGACCTTTATTAGTTTAGGGGGTCTGCTCTGGGACCTGTATTAGTTTAGGGGATCTTGTCTGGGGTCTGTTACATGGTTTGGTCTTCTTATTTAGGTATTCGGATTGTAGTTAGATTTCTGCATTTATTTAGGGGTCTGTATTAGTTTAGGGGGTCCGCTTTTCAGTCTGTATTAGTTTAGGAAGCAAGGTGTCTATTTATTTAAAGGTCTGTATTAGTTTAGGGGGTCTGGTCCGGGGTCTATATTAGTTTAGGGGGTCTGTTCTGGGGTCTGTATTAGTTACAGGGGTCTGCATTAGTTTAGGGGATCTGCTCTGAGGTCTGTATTAGTTTAGGGGGTCTACTCTGAGGTCTGTATTAGTTTAGGGGGTCTGCTCTGAGTTCTGTTTAGAGGCTTTGGTCTTCTGTTTGCATTTATTTAAGGATTTGGATTGTAATTAGAATTCTGCATTTATTTACGGGTCTGTATTAGTTTAGGGGGTCTGCTCTGAGTTCTGTATTAGTTTATTGGGTCTGGTCTGCAAACTTTATTAGTTTAGAAGTTTAGTCTGCGGTTTGTATTCGTTTAGGGGGTCTGCATTAGTTAGGGGATCTACTCTGGGGTCTGTATTAGTTTAGGGGTCTGCTCTGGGGTCTGTATTAGTTTAGGGGGTCTGCTATGAGGTCTGTATTAGTTTAGGGGGTCTGCTCTGAGGTCTATATTAGTTTAGTGGGGGTCTGCTCTGAGGTCTGTATTAGTTTAGTGGGGATTTGCTCTGAGGTCTGTATTAGTTTAGTGGGGGTCTGCTCTGAGGTCTGTATTAGTTTAGGGGGTCTGCTCTATGGTCTGTATTAGTTTTGAGGATCTGCTCTGAGGTCTGTATTAGTTTAGAGTGTCTGTTCTAGGGTCTGTATTAGTTTAGGGGGTCTGTTCTGGGGTCTTTATTAGTTTTAGTTTTGAGGATCTGCTCTGGGGTCTGTTTAGAGGGTTTGGTCTTCTGTTTGCATTTATTTAGGAGTGTGTGTTAGTTTAGGAAGTAAGGTATCTATTTGTTTAGGGGTCTGATCAGAGGACTGCATGGCATTCAAGGTCTGGTGTTTACATTTAAGGGGTCTGTTCCGGAGTCTGCTGTCGCGCCCATTATGTTGTTGCTCTTCGAAAACTTTGGAGCTGACTGGCAATTTTTAATAAGTATTTCCTTGAAATGTGTGGAACCAACTTTGTGCCTTGTGAATATACTTTACGTAAGATAATAAATCCATGAAAACACTGGCGCGGTGCGGGACAGCGGTGCCCTTCTTGGCATGTTTGCTATTAATTTAAAAGTGTAAATTAAATTGATTTTATAAAGGTATACTGGGTACACTGGTGTGTTATTGCCATAGCTTACTGATCAGTACAGGCGTATGCAGGAGACACCAAACCAAAATGTTGGCATTTATAAGAAACAACTATTAAATTCAATATTCTGAGTATTTGGCGCTGCCCTTTACATTGAGGTTGTGGCGTACAGATCTCATTAATTCACCTGGGAAATGACTGCAGCCTCTGCAGCTTTCAAGTAGAAATCCCCAAAAATTCAGGATAATCTTTTGGATCTTTAAGGATATGAACACCTCTGGGGCAATTTCTTTTTCTTAAATGCATATATTTTGGGGTTAAAAAAAATATACCGGTATATATTTATTTTTTGCAGTTGCGTTTCATTAAAAAATTGGCTTTTACAGGCCAAATAATGAAAAGAGCATAAAGGCATTATGTGTCTTCTACTGACGTATATATAAAGGGCTTGTCCCATTAAATGTATACTCGCTGCTCATCCAACCACTGGGACCCTCCGCCATCCTGAAAAAAGGGGGTTCTCAAAATTACGAATGGAAATGGAAATGCACATGCGTGACCACTGCTCCATTCACTTCTATGAGAATAACAGTGGTACAGTATCTGTTTCCTTCGGTCCCATAGAAGTGAATGGAGCGGTAACCAAATATCTGCACTACTGCTCTATTCATTGGGACACCCCCGTTCTCAGGATCGCTGGGGTTCACATAGATCTGTCAAAACTGGAACAAACGTAAACATTTTTACAGGGAAATGATTCCATTTTTAACCGCACTGAATCTACTTGATCATTTCCCGCAGCATCAAAATGCAGTAAGATTTTTATCATAGATTTTGATGCAAATACGCAGAAATCTCAAGGCCGAAAGACCCTTTAACACAGGCAGATAATTGGCCCAATGAGCTTAGATTACTGTGCGCCGACCACCTCTGGTAAAATCATCGTTGTCAGCAGCACTTCTCCGGATGCAAACTGTATGGGGACCGAGTGATCCATTGTCCTGATTCAGTTGGGTTTTGCAAAACTCCTATCTCCCAGCTGCAGTTTGTTTAATTGAAAGCAATCTTCCCTTTGTTCACCCTCCCCAGGTCCAGAGCTGAGTCTGTGATGTTACTTCCAGTGTCTGTTATTGTCTGATGCCCTGACATCAAGTCGACAGCGCTGCAGCCAATCCAGGAGATGAGTTTCCGTCTGAGTCGACGGCACGAGCTGCTTAGAGCTCATTACTTGGCTGCTGCGCTGTCGATCAGTGACAGACATCAGCGCTGCAGACAATAACTGAGAGCAGTGGTAGAAACTCAGCGCTGGACCTGGAAGGACGAATAAAAGACAAAACTGCAGCCGGAGGACAGGGATTTTCCAACACTGGAAAACCCTTTTAAAGGGGCCATAAATCAAGGCTGATAAACGTATGATCGCCAATCAATATATCTGCTCACATTAACCTGCCTTCGAGCTGTGTCTGAACCACATTGCCGCATACTCCTTCCCACCCCTACATAGTGGTTGGAAAGTCTGTCTCTGACCTCCTTCACTGGTCGCTTATGACTCGAGCGAGAGAAAGCTGGACTCTTACTGCTACTTGTGAATGTATCTGAAAAGAAAAATGGCTACTTAGGCCCCCGCCATTGATTTCAACAAGAACCGGGCTCTGTCCGCAGCTGCTGGGATCGGAATTACTATAGATCCCTCAGGTTAATCCCTTAGATGCCGCGGTTAATAGCGAGTGCAGCATCGAAGGTGTTTGACATAAGCTGGAGATTGCCTCATCACACGTTATCGCCTTCCCGAAAAAGTTTACTTTTTTTGTGCAGGTGGAACATCCGTCTGAATGATCTTGTGGGTAATATGCAATGTTCTCATTAGATTGCGGTCGGAGCCCTTCAGTAATTGATAACTGGGCATCCTCTGGCAGGTTAACCCCTTAGATGCCAGGGTTATTAGCTGGATGGGAGGATGGGAGACTGTCTCCTTCTGGACATCGGCACGTCGTGATCGAGGGGTTTTAATGGTTTAACCATGGCAGGTATGACCTAATAATGGCTCCCGGGCCAGTCACATCTGGGGGGTTATTGCTAAGAGATTGGTGGGAGACAATCACTAGTCTTACATTTTTGTAGACTGGAGTACCATCTTACATAGGCCTTATGGATCCCGTAGAGAGATCTGTGCAGGTGTCGGGTGATGAAGGTCACTAGTGGTCATGGCCTGGTTTTACCTTGCGGCACGCTATTATTAGTGAGTGATATAATGGTGGTTTGTGGCGGTCAGAGCCGTTTCCTGTCTAATCAGAAGACTTGATGAAGGTTTATATTTAGCCTTCACTTCCTCTGGCGCTGGGCGCAGTGTCCTACATGGCAGCAGTTTATGGTGTTTACTAAGGTATCAGATACCGGGAATGAAAACTGATGTCGGGGCAGGGAGAGTTTAGTCTCTGTTCACATGTGGGATGTATATTTGGGGTATAAGAAGAAAGACCCAGTCTAGTGTAAACACTGCAGACAGTCACTGCTCAGTCTAGTGTAAACACTGCCACCTGTCATTGCATAGTCTAGTGTAAACACTGCAGACAGTCACTGCTCAGTCTAGTGTAAACACTGCCACCTGTCATTGCATAGTCTAGTGTAAACACTGCAGACAGTCACTGCTCAGTCTAGTGTAAACACTGCCACTGGTCACTGCATAGTGTAGTATAAACACTGCAGACAGTCACTGCTCAGTCTAATGTAAACACTGCCACCTGTCATTGCATAGTCTAGTGTAAACACTGCAGACAGTCACTGCTCAGTCTAGTGTAAACACTGCCACCTGTCATTGCATAGTCTAGTGTAAACACTGCCATTGGTCACTGCTCAGTCTAGTGTAAACACTGCCACTGGTCACTGCATAGTGTAGTATAAACACTGCAGACAGTCACTGCTCAGTCTAATGTAAACACTGCCACCTGTCATTGCATAGTCTAGTGTAAACACTGCAGACAGTCATTGCTCAGTCTAGTGTAAACACTGCCACCTGTCATTGCATAGTCTAGTGTAAACACTGCAGACAGTCACTGCTCAGTCTAGTGTAAACGCTGTCGCTGGTCATTGCATAGTCTAGGGTAAACACTGCAGACATTCACTGATCAGTCTAGTGTAAACACTGCCACCTGTCATTGCATAGTCTAGTGTAAACACTGCAGACAGTCACTGCTCAGTCTAGTGTAAGCGCTGTTGCTGGTCATTGCATAGTCTAGTGTAAACACTACAGACAGTCACTGCTCAGTCTAGTGTAAACGCTGTCGCTGGTCATTGCATAGTCTAGTGTAAACACTGCAGACAGTCACTGCTCAGTCTAGTGTAAACGCTGTCTCTGGTCATTGCATAGTCTAGTGTAAACACTACAGACAGTCACTGCTCAGTCTAGTGTAAACGCTGTCGCTGGTCATTGCATAGTCTAGTGTAAACACTGCAGACAGTCACTGCTCAGTCTAGTGTAAACGCTGTCTCTGGTCATTGCATAGTCTAGTATAAACACTGCAGACAGTCACTGCTCAGTCTAGTGTAAACGCTGTCGCTGGTCATTGCATAGTCTAGTGTAAACACTGCAGACAGTCACTGCTCAGTCTTGTGTAAACGCTGTCGCTGGTCATTGTATAGTCTAGTGTAAACACTGCAGACAGTCACTGCTCAGTCTAGTGTAAACGCTGTCGCTGGTCATTGCATAGTCTAGTGTAAACACTGCAGACAGTCACTACTCAGTCTTGTGTAAACGCTGTTGCTGGTCATTGCATAGTCTAGTGTAAACACTGCAGACAGTCACTGCTCAGTCTAGTGTAAACGCTGTCGCTGGTCATTGCATAGTCTAGTGTAAACACTGCAGACAGTCACTGCTCAGTCTAGTGTAAACGCTGTCGCTGGTCATTGCATAGTCTAGTGTAAACACTGCAGACAGTCACTGCTCAGTCTAGTGTAAACGCTGTCTCTGGTCATTGCATAGTCTAGTGTAAACACTGCAGACAGTCACTGCTCAGTCTTGTGTAAACGCTGTCGCTGGTCATTGTATAGTCTAGTGTAAACACTGCAGACAGTCACTGCTCAGTCTAGTGTAAACGCTGTCGCTGGTCATTGTATAGTCTAGTGTAAACACTGCAGACAGTCACTGCTCAGTCTTGTGTAAACGCTGTCGCTCGTCATTGCATAGTCTAGTGTAAACACTGCAGACAGTCACTGCTCAGTCTAGTGTAAACGCTGTCGCTCGTCATTGCATAGTCTAGTGTAAACACTGCAGACAGTCACTGCTCAGTCTAGTGTAAACGCTGTCGCTGGTCATTGCATAGTCTAGTGTAAACACTGCAGACAGTCACTGCTCAGTCTAGTGTAAACGCTGTCGCTGGTCATTGCATAGTCTAGTGTAAACACTGCAGACAGTCACTGCTCAGTCTAGTGTAAACGCTGTCTCTGGTCATTGCATAGTCTAGTGTAAACACTACAGACAGTCACTGCTCAGTCTAGTGTAAACGCTGTCGCTGGTCATTGCATAGTCTAGTGTAAACACTGCAGACAGTCACTGCTCAGTCTAGTGTAAACGCTGTCTCTGGTCATTGCATAGTCTAGTATAAACACTGCAGACAGTCACTGCTCAGTCTAGTGTAAACGCTGTCGCTGGTCATTGCATAGTCTAGTGTAAACACTGCAGACAGTCACTGCTCAATCTTGTGTAAACGCTGTCGCTGGTCATTGCATAGTCTAGTGTAAACACTGCAGTCAGTCACTGCTCAGTCTTGTGTAAACGCTGTCGCTGGTCATTGTATAGTCTAGTGTAAACACTGCAGACAGTCACTGCTCAGTCTAGTGTAAACGCTGTCGCTGGTCATTGCATAGTCTAGTGTAAACACTGCAGACAGTCACTGCTCAATCTTGTGTAAACGCTGTCGCTGGTCATTGCATAGTCTAGTGTAAACACTGCAGTCAGTCACTGCTCAGTCTAGTGTAAACGCTGTCGCCGGTTATTGAACAATCTAGTGTAAATGCTCCTGCAGGTCACTGCACAGTCTACTTTAAACGCTGCCACCGGTCACTGCTCAGTCTAATATTAATACTGCTGCCGGTCCCTGCGATATCTTCTGTAAATGCACACCAGTCGCTGCACAGTCCATTGTAAACACAGCTGGCGGTCACTGCTCAGTCTAATGTAAATGCTGCTGCCAGTCAGCCTTCAGTCTATTGTAAAAGCTCTTGCCAGTCCCTGCACAGTCTAGCGTTAACACTGCTGCCGGTCACTGGGCAGTCTATTGTAAATGCTGCCGCCGGTCACTGCACAGTCTAGTGTAAACACTGCTGCCGGTCACTGGGCAGTCTATTGTAAATGCTGCCACCGGTCACTGCACAGTCTAGTGTAAACACTGCTGCCGGTCACTGGGCAGTCTATTGTAAATGCTGCCGCCGGTCACTGCACAGTCTATTGTAAATGCTGCCGCCGGTCACTGCACAGTCTAGTGTAAACACTGCTGCTGGTCACTGGGCAGTCTATTGTAAATGCTGCCGCCGGTCACTGCACAGTCTATTGTAAATGCTGCCGCCGGTCTCTGCACAGTCTAGTGTAAACACTGCTGCCGGTCACTGGGCAGTCTATTGTAAATGCTGCCGCCGGTCTCTGCACAGTCTAGTGTAAACACTGCTGCCGGTCACTGGGCAGTCTATTGTAAATGCTGCCGCCGGTCTCTGCACAGTCTAGTGTAAACACTGCTGCCGGTCACTGGGCAGTCTATTGTAAATGCTGCCGCCGGTCTCTGCACAGTCTAGTGTAAACACTGCTGCCGGTCACTGGGCAGTCTATTGTAAATGCTGCTGCCGGTCACTGCACAGTCTAGTGTAAACACTGCTGCCGGTCACTGGGCAGTCTATTGTAAATGCTGCCGCCGGTCACTGCACAGTCTAGTGTAAACACTGCTGCCGGTCACTGGGCAGTCTATTGTAAATGCTGCCGCCGGTCACTGCACAGTCTAGTGTAAACACTGCTGCCGGTCAGTCCACAGAGCAATGGAAATGCTGCCTCTGTTACCCGCACAGTCTAGGATTAATGCTGCCGCCGGTCACAGTACTTTCTAGGATAAACTTCCACCAGTTACACGTTAAAGGCCAATGTTACATAGTGGTAGGATCACAGGGTTGTTTTGATGAAATTCTGGGAAGGTTAGTCCAAAGTTGAGACAAATTACCGAAATGATGGGAAATTGTCATGTATTGTATCCGGTATATTAATAACACTCTGTCTCGTTTTGCAGGTGGGAACGCACTTTGGATACTTTCCAAAGGATCTTGTAGATGTTAAACAAGTTTATGAAAATGATGAGCTGGAGCTACAGACAGATGTAAGCGTTTCTCTCCTTGAATTATAAATGTCAGGCAGTGGGAAAATTAGTATATTGTGGGGGATTTATAGCAACCAATCCAATCCCAGCTCAACCTGAATTAATCACAAACTTGTAAAATGCATTGTCCTAGTGCTTGAAATGACTATCCAGCCTATTGTCAAATCAAGGTACTTGCTTAGAAATAATTATCGATTTATTTTCCAACATAATTATTATTTATTCTTCTTTTAGGAAACAGATTTTGTTTGTTCCGAAGATGGAAGGGATAAATTCGATAGTTACGATGTTGATGAACTTTTAAAAAAACAAAAAGGAAGCATAACTAGTAATGAACCATTATTAGGGGGATCACCTTCTCCAGAGATGGAAGCACCACCGGCGGAGAAATCCTCTTCAGTTTCTGATTTACCTTCTGAAGAACCTTCTGGTGCAGAAGATAAAGCATCAGAAGAAGAACTTAAGGGAGAAGAAGGTGAACTTTCTCCTTTGAAGTCTGGAGTAACCTTGGAAGAGTCTGAAAAAACATCAAATGTTGGGACTCCACCAAATGATCCTTCCAACTCAGAACTTGAAAAACCCAACGAAGACCAACCTGGTGTAAACTCAGAAACCATCATTGAGGAGCCATCTGCTTCAGAAGCAAAAATAGTGGCATCATCTATAAGATCTGGAACACCATCCGAAGAGCCATCAACTCCAGGGTCTAAAGAAAAACCAGTAAGTGATTCAGAAACTGGAGAATTACCAGATGAGCCACCTTCTTCAGATCCTAAACTGGCTGCTTCCGATTCTGCATCAGAATCTGTAGACATGCCCACTTCCGAATCCCAAGAAAAAAATCAACAACCCCTGGAAATCCCAAAAAACAAAATGAAGTTGAACAAACAGGCAGATACAGATCCAACGGAAAGTGTTCATTTCCCAAAAGATAAAAATGTACATAGTCACATTGTAAATAGTCACTCCAAAAATTCTCAGGAAGAAAATGTTGCACATGATCCACAAAACACAAAAAGAAAATCACCACAAGTGCCAGATAGTGAAAAAGCCAAAAATGACAGCATTTCTCAGGGAGAAGCCAATGAATCTGAAGAGAAGGATACAAACTTTAAGTCCTATACTCTTATAGACGAGGAACTGGTTCAGAAATTGAAGACCAAAATTGGCTCAACAGGCGATGCTATTGTATCCAATGATGAGGAGACCAGAAGCATTACAATGGATGAGAAATATCTTTATGAGGAAGACAATCCCAAGTATAAAGTCTATGAAGAAGAATATGAGGAGGTCATTTCAGAAGAGTTTAAGGAACCTCCATTGTTGTCTTTCGAAGAATCTGATGTGAAGCCATTTGATCAGGCGACTTTTGAAAATGATTCTGCCTCTAGCACCCCACTGGAGGCAAAAACAACACCTCCCGAGGATGAGGTGAAGGTCTCTGTAGATGTAGGTCATGCGACACCTCTAAAGCAAGAAAACAACATAGTGACCACATGGGGAGACACCTTCTTCGCCATTGTTAGTGGTGGGGAACACACACGGGATGTCACCGATCAAGATGGAATAGATTCCGAGGAAGAGGAGGATGAAGAATTACCTGAAGACTTGGAAGAAGACAACAATTTGTATTTACTTGGTATGGAGGAAAACAGTATAAGGCATGAAAACTCTCAGCCACCTTTTGATGATGATCTATATATTTTAGAAGAAGAACTGGCGGAGGAAACATTGTCCGCTGTTGAGGGTGATCAAACTTTGGAAACAAAACCAAAAGTTAATATTACTTCTAACAGCTCATCTGAAAATTCAGTTAATTTGTCTTCTATTGATGAAACTTCATCTTCCAAAAGTGACGTTGATCTGGAATCGGTAACTAAAGAACCAGAAATTCTGGATCAAAAAGGTAATGCAGATCTGGAAGGAACAAGAGAACCAGAAGTTCTCGAACAGGCTGGTAGTGCAGATCTGGAAGGAACAAGAGAACCAGAAGTTCTCGAACAGGCTGGTAATGCAGATCTGGAAGGAACAAGAGAACCAGAAGTTCTCGAACAGGCTGGTAATGCAGATCTGGAAGGAACAAGAGAACCAGAAGTTCTCGAACAAGCTGGTAATGCAGATCTGGAAGGAACAAGAGAACAAGAAGCTCTTGATCAATCTGGTAATGAAGATCTGGAAGGAACAAGAGAACAAGAAGTTCTTGATCAATCTGGTAATGCAGATCTGGAAGGAACAAGAGAACAAGAAGCTCTTGATCTTGCTGCTAATGTAGATCTGGAAGGAACCAAAGAATCCCAAATTGAGCAACAAAAAACTGTGTCTACAGAGGAGACGACCAAGTCAGTGGAGGATGCTGAGGTTACAGGTCCAGAAACTGACACATTGGAAGATCCAAGCAAAGATCCTAAAGAAAACAAAGGGACAAATGTGGTGGGCACAAAAACTAATATTCTAGATCAGGCGGCAACAGGAGATAATAAAGCCATTAATGAGAAACTTCCAATATCTGTGGAGTCCAAGCTCGAAAACCCCCAAACCAATATAGACCAAACTGAAGAGAGACAATCAAATGAAAGTGACCCAGTGTTAACAAGTAAACCTGATCTGGAAGATGCTGAATCTATTAGTAATAAAGTTTTAGTTGAACTCTCAAAAGAAGAGGAAGATGCACAGCTACCAATTTCAGAACTACAGACAAAGGAAAACAAAGAGCAAAGATCTGATAAAGAGGAAGAATCTGCAGCTAAAGCACAAGTAGATGATAAACCTGTTGCAAGTCATGAAGGCAACTCCCACAAATTGGGTGATGGTTCAGATGAAGAAAATACAGAAAATGTAGAGCTTCCAGAAAGTTCAGCCAACACAGGACCAGAACCATCAAAGTCAGATCAATCCGATAGAACTAATAAAGAAGACCCTTCGCAATCAGATCGTGAAATTGTTCTAGAAAAAGAGGTCCATGTGGAAGTTAAGCCCTCATCAAATATTAATCGAGATGAGACGGATGAGGAAAATGAGGATGGGCTGTTAGAAGATGAAAACGCTGTTAATGCCACACGATCTAGAAAGCTGGAATCTGACGGTGATACTGGTGACAATGTCAAGACATCGGAGCCCAAAATCCTACTGTCTGGAGAAACAGCATCTGAAAATGAAGAAGGCACAGAAGTCACAAAAGCTTTCATTGTAGAAAACATTGAGGATGAAAAGAACACTGTGACCCAACCAAATCAAGAGGAAATGGTGACAAAAGATGAAGAAAGAATCCATGTTGATGACAATCTGAACACAGTAGAAGAAACTCAACAGGAGACACCAGCAGAAGATGAGAAAACACCCAAAGGAGACTTTTTCCAGGAAACTGACTCTGCCAGTGACAAGACAGTCAATGCAGAAGACCTTGAAAGTCCTCCTGACACATTCCATGATGACTCCATGCCTTTAGAGAATGATGACCAGGAGGAGGAATCTTATCTTGAAGGTATTACCGCTCTGTCTATCATGAGGGAGAATCTGGATGAAACCCGTATTACACTGTTCACCAAGTACCTTGGCCTTGACAATCTCATGAGACTGGAAGCCATGTTTCACGACATGAACTCTGAGTTAAAAGTCGCACGGAAAGTTAATGTACGTCTGGATCATATCGACAAAGCTCTGGACCAGATCTTAGAGGCATCTGAAAGCAATATACTTGACTTTGTTGAGAGTGTCTTGGATTCCAGAGAAGCAAACAATGATGAGATCCTTGCCACCGAGAAGGAAATGTTTGACGAGGAGTCAAGTTTGCTAGATGATATCCAGGAAATCTCGTATAGGCTCAGACAGAAACATTCAGCCTTAAGTGAGAGTACTTTGCTTGCTCCAGGAGTCCAGGACCAAGATTTAATGGAAAATGGTGAGAATATTTTCTTCTATATTACAGTTTTTAGTGATCCACTACATTACAAATGTACTATATATGGATCCACTTTATCTATCTATCTACCTAATCTTCACAACAAAATGTAGGATCCCTTTAAAATGCACGTGCCCATTCCCATGGTAAGTATTCTTGTTAGTAGAACTTGATATCTCCACTTAAAAATCTTATAGGACTACCAATTCTACAGACTTGGCCATATGTGGTCAACTTTATGTTGACCGTAGACATCAACATTTGGTCATGACCTGATGACTATTCTGATTACTCCACATTAGAGATGAGTACTACTCTGGTCCGACATCCACTTCGGTTCTCCATGTCTGTTGAACATGGCAGTGTGAACGTCGTCATCCGGCACTTGAATGCTGGCGCCTCTAGAAATTACTAGGCCTGATGTGATGGATAGAACATAGCGATGTCAAAACATTGTGGGGGCCAAGTAATCGCAAAATGCTCAAAAGATGCAGGCATCTGATTGCCGGCCAAGGAAATTCATACTGCCGTGGTCAGGCTGTCACGGAGTAGCAATCTCTTCAGTAGTTACTTCTACAAGAGATAGGTATGACCTCCTGCAACTTTCCTAGGAAATGACAGCTGATTGGTAGGAGTATTGGCTGATCGCTAAGAGTATCGGCTGATTGTTAGGAGTATTGGCTGACCACCAGTAAAGCTCTGTTCACATTATTTTAAAGGGGTATTCTTAAATTGCCTTAATTAGTTAGACAGCATGAAAATAAGAAAGTTTGTCATTGACTTTCTTTTCCTATCTGTTGTCATTCTCCTGCAATGAGAGCTTTTATCTATTATAATGTACAGCTTTTTTCCATGGAGCCTGTCCAGACCCTACCTGAGAGTGTGCAGTAGTTACATTTCAGGAGACGGGTTAACTCATGACATACAAGCCACCTCTTTGCAGCCCGTTGATTTCTGTACAACAATTAGCTTCTCATCTACCTCCCCCTCCCTGTCATCTTCTGAAGAGATGCAGTTATAAATCACCAGTCCCGAAGCTTTCAGAGCCGGTCTTCTAATCCAATCTCTCTGCTCTGTGCACTTGTTCAAATGCTCTGTTATCTTTATGTGTAAATAGAGAAATATCAGTGTAGACTCAGAACAGACTACGGATAGCTGAATGTGTTACAGCAGAACTTGTGCTGAGCTTTATAGCTCTGGTAATGCTACAGCTCTGCTACTCACCAGAACTGTCACTCAAGGAGGAGAACCCGCCCCACCAGAAACCAGGAAGTGAGGAAACTGTAAGGAGTCCACAGAGTTATGAGTTGCTCATGAGACAGCTTTCGAATACCCATTTAATGGCTTATATTTGCCGCATATGGCTGGAAACCCCATCTTGTATCACCAGCAGAGGCCTCTGATGGATGGCATAAAGTGGAATCCATTGCCCATAGGCTCCGATGTTAAAAAACAAAGTGTATGCCGTCTCAAATTGTACACACAGTTTTGTAGTCTAATAGACTATTCCAGACCTTTTTTTTCTTTTTTTTTGCCAGTCCAACAGAGACCAAAAGGACAATATTTTGGCCACTGTTGGGCTAATAAAGTCCAATTATTGGATAAGAACCTCGTCTAAGAGCCATCGTTTTCATAATATTTATACTGTTACATCATAAGGCAAATGCACATATACGCATCCTATGCAGGTCGAACGTACCCCCTAGTTTAGTCCGATCATTTGATAATAATAATTCAATAATAATTTATAATAGACTAGCCCTATTATTTGGGTCACAGATTTTTGCTCCTTTCATGGTTGACTTTCTTTCTATAGAAAAGACAGTAGAAGACGTGAAAAATGAGGAGAACACACTAGATGCTGAACAGAGCACAGTGGGGGGAGACACGGTACCAGAACCACAGGCGGATGAGACCGTAGAATTCAGCACCACAGAGCAACCACCAGTACTGGAGGCACAGGTGGAGGAAACCACAGTGCAACCACAGGAACTGGAGCCACAGGTGGAGGAGACCAGAGAGCAACCACCAGTACGGGAGGCAGAGGTGGAGGAGACCACAATACAACCACCAGTACTGGAGCCACATGTGGAGGAGACCACAGTGCAACCACCAGTACTGGAGGCAGAAGTGGAAGAGACCACAGTGCAACCACCAGTATTGGAGGCAGAGGTGGAGGAGACCACAGTGCAACCACCAGTACTGGAGGCAGAAGTGGAAGAGACCATAGTGCAACCACCAGTACTGGAGGCAGAAGTGGAGGAGACCACAGTGCAACCACCAGTACTGGAAGCAGAAGTGGAGGAGACCACAGTGCAACCACCAGAGATTCATAAGGAGGAACCTGAACTTGTTTCTCCTACTGAACACCCGGTGGATATAAGCAAACCTGATCCGGATGTGGCGATATCCCATAATGTGGAGAAACTGGACCCAGGTGAGAGATTTATGATTTTATATATCACCAGACCATTGCACTGTTCTTACTGCTAAAGATGTCTGTTATATCAGCAGTTGTTGGGTAGTGTTGTCCTGTAAAAGCTAAATCTATACTTGTATACAGAAGAAGCCCATGTTATATCAGCTGTACATATATAATTATATGCAGAAGATGCCCAGGTTATACCAGCATGATGATGTCACTATACATAAGCAACATTGAGCATATATGGACATACACAACGTATAACGCTCTGTCTTCCATCCTTGCAGTCACTGCTGTAGATGAAGGTAGAGTGGAGACGTTCGAGGCAGAATCCATGTCGTTGTCATCTGTGTTGTCTTCAATGGCCAACGCTTTCCTTGCAGCCAAGATGAGTATGTCTCCGGTTGCCAGCTTGGTAAGTCGTACACATGAGACCATACTATTGCTGGAAGTCATCGTACCAACTGCATGACCCCCTCTGCAAACCAAGAGAGCCTGGCAATCAGCGCTGATATTGCTACAGGGGGAATGTAGTAATACATGACGGCCATTCAAATTAATGGGTGACCGTGTAATACACAGTTGCGTAAAGGGGTTCTCTGGGAATACAAGAATAAGCAAAAACATGACATTATAAATGAATTCCTAAATACTTTTAATGAGAAAATCACCCTTTAGTACTTTTATAGTAACTCCAGTTAGACAGGGAGGACAACAGTGTGAGCAGCATCTTATCTCAGCACCCCTGGCATCTCCAGAAGAATAGGGTGGACAGCAGTGAGAGCAGCCTCTTCTTACCTATGCTCCCCTGGTATCTTTAGTATTATGTCAGATAGACAGGGAGGACAGCAGTGTGAGCAGCCTCTTCTTACTTCAGCACTGCTGGTATCTCCAGTGTTAGATCAGATAGACCGGTTGGACTGCAGTGTGAGCAGCATCTTCTTACCTCAGCACTCCTGATAGCTCCAGTATTAGATCAGATGGACAGGGAGGACAGCAGTGTGAGCAGCCTCTTCTTACTTCAGCACTCCTGGTATCTTCAGTACTAGATCAGATAGACAGGGAGGACAGCAGTGTGAACAGCCTCTTCTTACCTCAGCACTCCTGTTATCTTAAGTACTAGATCTGATAGACAGGGTGGACAGCTGTGTGAACAACCTCTTCTTACCTTGGCAGTCTTGATATCTCCAGTATTAGATCAGATAGACAGGGTGGACAGCTGTGTGAACAACCTCTTCTTTGTTTAGCACCGCTGGTATCTCCAGTATTAGATCAGATAGACAAGGTGGACAGCAGTGTGAGCAGCCTCTTCTTACCTTGGCAGTCTTGATATCTCCAGTATTAGATCAGATAGACAGGGTGGACAGCAGTATGAGCAGCCTCTTCTTACCTCTGCTCCCCTGGTATCTCTAGTATTAGATCAGATAGACAGGGTGGACAGCAGTGTGAGCAGCCTCTTCTTACCTCTGCTCCCCTGATATCTCTAGTATTAGATCAGATAGACAGGATGGACAGCAGTGTGAGCAGCCTCTTCTTACCTCTGCTCCCCTGATATCTCCAGTATTAGATCAGATAGACAGGGTGGACAGCAGTATGAGCAGCCTCTTCTTACCTCTGCTCCCCTGGTATCTCTAGTATTAGATCAGATAGACAGGGTGGACAGCAGTGTGAGCAGCCTCTTCTTACCTCTGCTCCCCTGATATCTCTAGTATTAGATCAGATAGACAGGATGGACAGCAGTGTGAGCAGCCTCTTCTTACCTCTGCTCCCCTGATATCTCTAGTATTAGATCAGATAGACAGGGTGGACAGCAGGGTGAGCAGCCTCTTCTTACCTAGGCAGTCTTGATATCTCCAGTATTAGATCAGATAGACAGGGTGGACAGCAGTGTGAGCAGCCTCTTCTTACCTCAGCACCACTGGTATCTCCAGTATTAGAATATCTTCCTACACATGAATGGAGGGGGCAGAGTTTCCTACTCTTACAGGCACCTGTCCTATTAGTATTCTAGGACAGGCTTCTACCTCAATAGGCAAAATGAGTGTGATTGGCTAATTAAAGGTATTTTGGAAATTATGTATAATGATATTTCCTTTTATTGTTCTTTCTATTCCCAGAAAACCCTTTTATAGCCCAAGAGACAATTAGATCTTTATTGTATCTGGATTTATTTGGTGCTATTTGTAGCTCCTTGGGAAGCGCTGCTGCCTTCCATGAAACCTGACACGGGTTCATCTCTGAGGCTTCTGGAGCACGGATGTGTCAGACGCTCCATGGTAGAGCGCGGTATTGAGCCTCGTGATGCTGTGGAGCGCAAAAACATTCTTTGATCCGGTCCTCTAAAGTTTTATCATTGAAAGTAGAATTCACCTTTAGGGATAATGTCTCGTGTGGTGGTGGCCAAAAATCGCCCATTTGTGAGGGCAAACTGGTGCACCAGTCTGCCCTAATCCTGGGGAATCACCGGCAAATTTGTACATTCACTCGCATGGTTTTCGGAGGCAGGTGGGGATCAGTTACAAAGTGGTGTCTGGGAAGAGCCGGCATTTGGAAACTTTTAAGCATTGGTCAGTATTGTTCAAAATCTGCACTCCTCAAACCGTGAGTCGCCCGCATTGTTGTTCTCTGGCTGGTGTATCCTAAGAACAGGCGACCAGGACCCTATCGGGTGTTGGTCCGACTCTTGGTAGTGATTGTCCGAATCACTGGAATGGAAATCCCGGGCACGGCCACTACCAGGAGTATTGTACTGCACCACTGATGTGCCGCCACTGTAAGTGCTGAGGGTAGGACACCCGCAAAGTCTAAATTTGAAGTCCTTATCAAAGGAGAGATCATCAGTGTTGTATTCTTGAAAATACCTTTAAGATAAATTAAAGTAATATATATATATATATCTTTTTGACATGAACCTAAATCAGTCTAGCACCAATAAGTGGAGTCTGAGT
Source organism: Phyllobates terribilis (assembly GCF_046119375.1). Classification (NCBI taxonomy): domain Eukaryota; kingdom Metazoa; phylum Chordata; class Amphibia; order Anura; family Dendrobatidae; genus Phyllobates; species Phyllobates terribilis. The sequence continues at coordinate 689,483,261 of NW_027362763.1, read as the reverse complement.
CATGTTGTTTGTATGAAAGCATTAAATAAGCATGCTCTAATGTGGGACAGGTCATTGTACAGGAGGGGGAGGAGGTGAGCTATGACATCACCAATTGTGAATGGCGGATCCTGTGTTATCTACTGTATATAGAGGTGTTATCAGTCATTGTACAGGAGGAGAAGGTGAGCTATGACATCACCTATTGTGAATGGTGGATCCTGTGTTATCAGTCATTGTACAGGAGGAGGAGGAGGTGAGCTGTGACATCACCTATTGTGAATGGTGGATCCTGTGTTATCTACTGTATATAGAGGTGTTATCAGTCATTGTACAGGAGGAGGAGGTGAGCTGTGACATCACCTCTTGTGAATGGTGTATCCTGTGTTAGCTACTGTATAGAGAGGTGTCATCAGTCATTGTACAGTAGGAGGAGGAGGTGAGCTGTGACATCACTTATTATGAATGGTGGATCCTGTGTTATCTACTGTATATAGAGGTGTTATCAGTCATTGTACAGGAGGAGGAGGTGAGCTGTGACATCACCTATTGTGAATGGTGGATCCTGTATTATATGCTATATATAGAGGTGTTATCAGTCATTGTACAGGAGGAGGAGGTGAGCTGTGACATAGCAAATGGGCCTCCCCAGACATCAGAACAGGCGGTCCTCCTGCTACTATTGCTGGCAGCCTATCACGACTAACACTGAGCTCCCCCTAGTGGTGGCTGCAGGCAGTGAGTGTTTTATTATACACTTCAGGCCGTGTCGCTAAGGATCTGGAGCTCCAAACCTTATAATACGATTATAAAATGAAGCCGCGCAGAAATTTAGATGGGACAAGGACAATATTTGCTGGTAGATTATATGACGCGTCTGACAGGTATAACCTCCGGCCAGGAGGATGTTCTCGCCTTTCATCACTCAGTTCCTGTGGTTCTGCTAAGACAAACAAGGCTGCTCCACCAGGCTCACAGCGATGTGTAATGATATTTATCTAAGGAGAAATTAGTGATTTTTCGGTTTCAGTGAACAGGAGAGTAAATACGGATTATTAATCCTCGGGACGTCCGCAGGGCAAACATTGGGCAGAGCGGAGGCCTCATTCATCACTGTCTCCGGGCCTGAGACAACCCTAGAAGTGACGTCATTCATGGTCCGACCACAAGCCACCATTGATGCTGGTTCAAAATACAAAATACATTTCCGATCAGTAAAGACGTTTATCATTGGTTATCAGAACCTTGTGATAAATTCCAGCAATACCTTTACATGGCCGGTCCGCCCCTCCGTTACTGATAAATCAGCGATTGAATTGATATGTAAATGAGGCTGAAGAGCTATGGTAGATCTAAAGCCTCTGTCACTCCAGCTCTATTCCCCGCCCAGTGCAGCCTCCTCCTTCCTGACTGACAGCCTCTATGCTGTGTATCTGTGAGAAGAGCTGTCAGTCAAGCAGGAGGAGGCGGAGCTGGGCAGGGAATAGAGCTGGAGTGACAGAGGCCTCAGATCTACCATAGCTCTTCAGCCTTATTTGCATATCAATTCAAACGCTGATTTCTCAGTAATGGAGGGACGGACCGGCCATGTAAAGATATTGCTGGACTTGACTTTGAAAGCGCTACATGCTCACATGAATAGTATGGGGTCTGAAATCCGGCTGACAGATTCTCTTTAAAGGGAACATGTCATCAGAAAATGATTTACTGTTTTGTATTTTTAAAAAATTCGTAGTAATTTTTTTTTTGTCTTTCATATCGCAATCTTTATTAAAAACAAAAAAACTAAATTAGTAATCGTGCAATTTTCACACTGGTCACTGAGGCTTTTTAGTCTCATACTTCCTGTTGTTTCAGGAAGCGTTTACTGAAGTTTCCTCATAAGATGCAGGATCACAATGACTGATAACACCTCTATATACAGCAGATAACACAGGATCCAGCAATCACAATAGGGGATGTCACAGCTCACCTCCTCCTCCTCCTGTACAATGACTGATAACACCTCTATATACAGCAGATAACACAGGATCCAGCAATCACAATAGGTGATGTCACAGTTCACCTACTCCTCCTGTACAATGACTGCTAACACCTCTATATACAGTAGATAACACAGGATCCACCATTCACAATATGTGATGTCACAGCTCACCTCATCCTCCTGTACAATGACTGATAACACCTCTATATACAGCAGATAACACAGGATCCAGCAATCCCAATAGGTGATATCACAGCTCACCTCCTCCTCCTCCTGTACAATGACTGATAACACCTCTATATACAGTAGATAATACAGTATCCACCATTCACAATAGGTGATGTCACAGCTCACCTCTTCCTCCTCCTGTACAATGACTGATAACACCTCTATATACAGTAGATAACACAGGATCTACTATTCACAATAGGTGATGTCACGGCTCACCTCCTCCCCCTCCTATACAATGACTGAGAACACCTTTATATACAGTAGATAACACAGGATCCACTATTCACAATAGGTGATGTCACAGCTCACCTCCTCCGCCTGTGCAATGCCTGATAACTCCTTTATATACAGTAGATAACACAGGATCTACTATTCACAATAGGTGATGTCACAGCTCACCTCCTCCTCCTCCTGTACAATGACTGATAACACCTCTATATACAGCAGATAACACAGGATCTACTATTCACAATAGGTGATGTCACAGCTCACCTCCTCCTCCTGTACAATGACTGATAACACCTCTATATATAGTAGATAACACAGGATCTACTATTCACAATAGGTGATGTCACGGCTCACCTCCTCCCCCTCCTATACAATGACTGAGAACACCTTTATATACAGTAGATAACACAGGATCCACTATTCACAATAGGTGATGTCACAGCTCACCTCCTCCGCCTGTGCAATGCCTGATAACTCCTTTATATACAGTAGATAACACAGGATCTACTATTCACAATAGGTGATGTCACAGCTCACCTCCTCCTCCTCCTGTACAATGACTGATAACACCTCTATATACAGCAGATAACACAGGATCTACTATTCACAATAGGTGATGTCACAGCTGACCCTGCTTGACCTTGAACATAAAAGATCAGGTCATTGTCTCTCTGTTGCTTTTAATGTACATGTGAATTTCCTAAAACAATGGGACGTTTAGGGCGGATTAATTAAAGCATTTATGGCAGGTCCTAAAACATTTTGAGAAGTCACAATATTTTGGTGCAAAAAAAACTCACCACAAATATGTGGAGTCGGGACACAGTATGACAATGTCTACCTGTCAAATGCCTCAAAAGTAGTGATGTTCCTTACTCCAAAAATGTTACTGCAATCCCTGACTGGAGTAAGATTTCTGGCGAAGCTCACGTCTGCTTAGGTGCAATGAATCCTGTGTCTTATTCCTGCTCCTCATTAAGACTGAGATCGGCCTCAGTGGCCAGTGTGACAAGTGCAGGATGCAGCATGTGAGCTCGGCCTTTGGACGGGGTGACAGCAGCGTATATTCTCTCATCGGGCTGATTATGCTGAGCACAGTCTGATCAGAGTAGGATCCGATCCTCTCGAATGAGAAGATGGAAAAAAAAGCCTCTACATAGTCTCCAGTCTGTGGAGATTGGGCTGCACTCAGATGTTGTCCGAGTGCAGCCCGATGGTTTCCACGGACTCATTGGCTTGAATGGCCGAGTGCGATCTGAGCATCTGAGGCAAATTGTGGACGCTGCGTTTGTTTGTTTTTTCGGACGGACCCCATAGGATAACTGGTCCCAGCGCGATCCTATGTTTTGTCCAATAATCCAGTCGTCTGCACTGGATTATCGTGCAGGCAAAACACGTGTGGAGGAGCTCTGCGGGTGTGTGTACATATTGTGTATATATATATATATATATATATATATATATATATATGAGTCACACACATACATATATATATATGAGTCACACACATACTACTAGTCATTAATTACAGCAGGTAACGGCTCCTGGTGGACAGTGACATGCCTGAAGTGCCAGTGTAAGGAGACTTATAGGCCGTGCAGTGCTGCTCTGGGAGATTAATTATGCAAATTGCCTATAACATAATTATACTAGTATCCATATTTGCATAAATTATAGCAAAAATTTTAATTCAAGAATTTTTGAAATATTGAAGCCAAGATTAAAATAAATAAATAAATATATATAGAGAGAGAGAGAGAGAGATATTAAGCATGACCCCTGCTGTGCGCTCCCGGGTTCCTGAGATGCCCCTGACTTCCGGTCTCTCAGGTCAGCTGATTCTAACACAAAAACTACAAGTCCCGACATGCACTGCGGGCTGGCACCTGTCTCGGCGCCAACCATACATTGTCCTGTGTGAGTTTAGGAAAAAAAACAACAAACAAAAGAAAAAGCTTCCGTCACATCTGTGGTCGCTGAAGGGGTTAACGTAAGACCCGTCACCTGCGCGCGCTCGCTGCTTCCTGCTTCCGGGTTGTCGCTGACCATTGACGTCACCGCATCCGGGTCTTGCCGGGGACTCAGTGGTGACGTGTTGTTATGACAGGAGGCGAAGTTCAGAGCAGCTGAGGCAGCGGCAGGTGAGTGGCTGCAGTGTGCGAGTGTCACAGAGGAGTGCGGCTGCTTATACACGGGACACAGGGGGAGGCTGCTCCTTATACTGAAGACTGAGGGGGGAAACTGCTCCTTATACACGGGACACAGGGGGAGACTGCTCCTTATACTGAAGACTGAGGGGGGAAACTGCTCCTTATACACAGGACAGAGGGGGGAGGCTGCTCCTTATACTGAAGACTGAGGGGGGAAACTGCTCCTTATACACGGGACACAGGGGGAGACTGCTCCTTATACTGAAGACTGAGGGGGGAAACTGCTCCTTATACACAGGACAGAGGGGGGAGACTGCTCCTTATACAGAAGACTGAGGGGGGAAACTGCTCCTTATACAGAAGACTGAGGGGGGAGACTGCTCCTTATACTGAAGACTGAGGGGGGAAACTGCTCCTTATACACAGGACAGAGGGGGGAGACTGCTCCTTATACAGAAGACTGAGGGGGGAAACTGCTCCTTATACAGAAGACTGAGGGGGGAGACTGCTCCTTATACAGAAGACTGAGGGGGGAGACTGCTCCTTATACAGAAGACTGAGGGGGGAGACTGCTCCTTATACAGAAGACTGAGGGGGGAGACTGCTCCTTATACAGAAGACTGAGGGGGGAGACTGCTCCTTATACAGAAGACTGAGGGGGGAGACTGCTCCTTATACAGAAGACTGAGGGGGGAAACTGCTCCTTATACTGAAGACTGAGGGGGGAAACTGCTCCTTATACAGAAGACTGAGGGGGGAAACTGCTCCTTATACAGAAGACTGAGGGGGGAGACTGCTCCTTATACAGAAGACTGAGGGGGGAAACTGCTCCTTATACTGAAGACTGAGGGGGGAAACTGCTCCTTATACACGGGACACAGGGGGAGACTGCTCCTTATACTGAAGACTGAGGGGGGAAACTGCTCCTTATACACGGGACACAGGGGGAGACTGCTCCTTATACTGAAGACTGAGGGGGGAAACTGCTCCTTATACACGGGACACAGGGGGAGACTGCTTCTTATACTGAAGACTGAGGGGGGAAACTGCTCCTTATACACAGGACAGAGGGGGGAGGCTGCTCCTTATACTGAAGACTGAGGGGGGAAACTGCTCCTTATACACAGGACAGAGGGGGGAGACTGCTCCTTATACTGAAGACTGAGGGGGGAAACTGCTCCTTATACACGGGACACAGGGGGAGACTGCTTCTTATACTGAAGACTGAGGGGGGAAACTGCTCCTTATACACAGGACAGAGGGGGGAGGCTGCTCCTTATACTGAAGACTGAGGGGGGAAACTGCTCCTTATACACAGGACAGAGGGGGGAGGCTGCTCCTTATACTGAAGACTGAGGGGGGAAACTGCTCCTTATACACGGGACACAGGGGGAGACTGCTTCTTATACTGAAGACTGAGGGGGGAAACTGCTCCTTATACACAGGACAGAGGGGGGAGGCTGCTCCTTATACTGAAGACTGAGGGGGGAAACTGCTCCTTATACACAGGACAGAGGGGGGAGGCTGCTCCTTATACTGAAGACTGAGGGGGGAAACTGCTCCTTATACACAGGACAGAGGGGGGAGGCTGCTCCTTATACTGAAGACTGAGGGGGGAAACTGCTCCTTATACACAGGACAGAGGGGGGAGGCTGCTCCTTATACTGAAGACTGAGGGGGGAAACTGCTCCTTATACACAGGACAGAGGGGGGAGACTGCTCCTTATACAGAAGACTGAGGGGGGAAACTGCTCCTTATACACGGGACACAGGGGGAGACTGCTCCTTATACTGAAGACTGAGGGGGGAAACTGCTCCTTATACACGGGACACAGGGGGAGACTGCTTCTTATACTGAAGACTGAGGGGGGAAACTGCTCCTTATACACAGGACAGAGGGGGGAGACTGCTTCTTATACTGAAGACTGAGGGGGGAAACTGCTCCTTATACACGGGACACAGGGGGAGACTGCTTCTTATACTGAAGACTGAGGGGGGAAACTGCTCCTTATACACAGGACAGAGGGGGGAGGCTGCTCCTTATACTGAAGACTGAGGGGGGAAACTGCTCCTTATACACAGGACAGAGGGGGGAGGCTGCTCCTTATACTGAAGACTGAGGGGGGAAACTGCTCCTTATACACAGGACAGAGGGGGGAGGCTGCTCCTTATACTGAAGACTGAGGGGGGAAACTGCTCCTTATACACAGGACAGAGGGGGGAGACTGCTCCTTATACAGAAGACTGAGGGGGGAAACTGCTCCTTATACACGGGACACAGGGGGAGACTGCTCCTTATACTGAAGACTGAGGGGGGAAACTGCTCCTTATACACAGGACAGAGGGGGGAGACTGCTCCTTATACAGAAGACTGAGGGGGGAGACTGCTCCTTATACAGAAGACTGAGGGGGGAGACTGCTCCTTATACAGAGGACAGAGGGGGGAGGCTGCTTCATATACGGAAGACTGAGGGGGGAAACTGCTCCTTATACACAGGACAGAGGGGGGAGGCTGCTTCTTATACGGAAGACTGAGGGGGGGAAACTGCTCCTTATACACAGGACAGAGGGGGGAGGCTGCTTCTTATACGGAAGACTGAGGGGGGAAACTGCTCCTTATACACGGGACGGAGGGGGGGAGGGGAGGCTGCCCCTTACACACGGGATGGAGGGGGGGGGGAGACTGCCCCTTACACACGGGACGGAGGGGGGGGGGAGGCTGCCCCTTATACACGGGACGGAGGGGGGGAGGGGAGGCTGCCCCGTATACACGGGACGGAGGGGGGGGGGGGGGAGGCTGCCCCGTGTACACGGGGCATATATCTATCTATCTATCTATCTTGGATGTGACGGGTCTTGGAGTGGAGGTGATGTTCCTGTTCTCCGGGCCGACGTTATTGAGGCCTTTCAGTTATTGCCAATATTATTAGACAGCCCCAAATTCCCACAGTATAAAATATAAAGAATTCAGGAATCCAGGAAATCTCTTATTTTATTTACCGCAGAACAGATCAGAAGTTGAACATTGGACATTTTAGTAAGTGGTACTAATGAAAAATAGCCGGAGGGTCAATTTTCAACCAAGTGACATGACTGTGCATAAAAAGAGTTTGTTAGCGAGGCAGAGCCTCTCAGGAGCCAAGATGGTCAGAGGTCTCCAATATGTGATCAACTGCTGCGAACAATTGTGGCGCAAGTTCAGAAAAATGTTCCTCAACATAAAATTGTACAGACTTTGAATATCCTTCGTGTAGAGGACATGATCTCATCAAGAGGTTCTGGAGAAATCCATGTGCACAAAGGACAAGGCCCACTGTCACTATTGGATCGTAAAGCTGAAAAGAAGCATTATATCAGCACAATCCAGAAACGCTGCCGTCTTCTCTGGGCCAAAGCTCATTTATAATGGACGGAGGCAAAATGGAAAACTGTAATGTGGTCAGAGGTGTGAATTTCTTTTTAGAAACCACAGACGACATGTCCTGTAGACTCAGAAGGAGACGGACCTTTCCGGCCTGTTGTCGAGGAGACGGACCTTTCCGGCCTGTTGTCGAGGAGACGGACCTTTCCGGCCTGTTGTCGAGGAGACGGACCATCCGGCTGAGCAGTATATAGAGGTGTTAGAGCAACATCTGCTTCATCCAGACTATGCCTTTTTCTGGGAAGAACTTGTATACTTCAGCGGGACAGTGCAGAAGAAGAGTTCGGAGGATGAACCGGCCGCCGGCAGCCTGGACCATTCACCCATAGAAAATATTTGCTGCTGTATGTAACGAAAAGTCAAAGAGCAGCAAAAATCCGACAGACAAGAAGGGGACAACATTCCTCTTCTGAAGCTCCGCCTTTTGTCTCCTCACTTCCCCGACATTTAAAGACTGTTGTAAAAAGTAGAGAGGACGCTGCACAATGGTGGCCACGGCCCGGGCACGATTTTTTTGAGATGTCTCTGCCATCAATTTCTAAATAAGTTAATTGTTTCAAAATGAGAAATGTCCAACGTTCCCCTCTGACATATGTCCTCTGCTCTGCTGTGAATAAAATGCGGTGAAGAGAGATTTCCACATCATGTTTTTCTTTATATTTTATGTAGCATCCCAACTTTTTTGGAATTGGGGTTATATATATATATATATATATATATATATATATATATATATATATATATATATATATATATATATATATATATATATATATATATATTAGAATATCATTAAAGAGTTATTTTATTTCAGTTCTTCAATACAAAAAGTGAAACTCGTATATTATATAGAGTCATTACAGAGTGATCTATTTCAAGCGTTTATTTCTGTTAATGTTGATGATTATGGCTTACAGCCAATGAAAACACAAAAGTCATTATCTCAGAAAATTAGAATAATTAACAAAAAACACCTGCAAAGGCTTCCTAAGCGTTAAAAAAGGTCCCTTAGTCTGTTTCAGTAGGCTCTGCAATCATGGGGAAGACTGCTGACTTGACAGATGTCCAGAAGGCAGTCATTCACACACTCCACAAGGTCCCAGAGTTCCAATTTTAATTTGGAAATCAAGGTCCCAGAGTCTGGAGGAAGAGTGGAGAGGCCACAAACCAAGCTGCTGGAGGTCTAGTGTGAAGTTTCCACAATCAGTGATGGTTTGGGGGGCCATGTCATCTGCTGGTGTAGGGCCACTGTGTTTTATCAAGACCAAAGTCAGCGCAGCCGTCTACCAGGACATTTTACAGCCCTTCACGCTTCCCTCTGCCGACAAGCTTTTTGGAGATGGAAATGTCATTCTCCAGCAGGACCTGGCCCCTGTCCACACGGCCAAAAGTACCAATACCTGGTTTACACAACAGTATCACTGTGCTTGATTGGCAGCAAACTCGTCTGACCTTAACCCCTTAGAGAATCTATTATAGAGAATCTATGGGGTATTGTCAAGAGGAAGATGAGAGACACCAGACCCAACAATGCAGACGAGCTGAAGGCTACTATCAAGCAACCTGGGCTTCCATAACACCTCAGCAGTGCAACAGGCTGATCGCCTCCATGCCACATTGCCGCATTGATGCAGTAATTGATGCAAAAGGAGCCCCGACCAAGTATTGAGGGCATTTACTGAACATACATTTCAGTAGGACAACTTTTTGGATTTTAAAATCTTTTTTCAAGCTGTTGTTATAAAGTATTCTAATTTACTGAGATAATGACTTTTGTGTTTTCAATGGCTGTAAGACATAATCATCAACATTAACAGAAATAAACACTTGAAATAGATCACTCTGTGTGTAATGACTCTATATAATATGGGAGTTTCACTTTTTGTATTGAAGAACTGAAATAAATTTTGATGATATTCTAATTTAGTGAGATGCACCTGTACATTTGATTTTAGTGCCTTCTTAGACAAAGTGGAGACGATGACGTAGGTCCGGACGTCCTGTGTACATGTCACGGCTGCTGGTATGACTGAGCAGGGGGGCTCCATCCTCTCCATGTTAATGACATCACATTGGTCTGTGGTGACCACCAGCAGGTCTGAGCTTTCTGCTGACCCATCCTATCATGGATGAAATGGAACAAGAAGACCCTGCGTCATCCTCCTTCTCCCCATCACTGGACGCGGGGTCAGATCTGGGCGTCCTGGGGACCCTCCCTACAATATACACCCTCCTGGTCTCCCGATTTCACCAGGTCAGTACGTCTGTTCCATACTTGATTTATATGGGTCAGTCCCACAATATACTACTGCCATGTAGGAGGTGATATGGGGCAGACTCCAATGCAACCACAAGTTGCAGACAGTCTCATGATGTGCCGCCGCCGATGGAGAAGAGTCATATTAACGCGTTTGGCGATTTTGGAGTGATATTTAGCTGCAAGTTGTGAGACTTGTGACCCCGTTAGACACATATAGGTAGCACATGGTATAGATTTAAAGGGAACCTGTCAGCATGGAGGTAGTGGTGCGGCTGTGTTAGTGTTAGTCATCCCAATAAAAATGATTGTAGAGATCTGATGTGCTAGTCTAATGCAGGAGTCGTATGTAAATCAGACTGGAAGTGCACAGAGGGCGTGTCAGTGCACCTGAAAGCAGCCGACTAAGTGCATAGACACGCCCCCAGTGCTATTTTAGACTGATTTGCATATGGCTTCTGCACTAGTTCTCATGACTGTCCCATCGGATCTCTGCTACATAGGTATCATCTGTATTGGCAGATGAGCACCTATGCAGCCATACCACTGCTATTATGTTTTACATGGCTTCTTTTAATTCTGTGCTGGAAAAGGTGCTTGCAATTTGCAATCTATGGCTAAAAATCCAACTCCTCACGAAGAACCATCTCTGTAAGGCTGGAGCTCTGGTGCAACAATTGGTTATGAGTTTGGGCCATTTGCAAGAATTTCTGCCCTGCTGACCATTATAAACCCCCTCCACCTTCATCCCATTGAGATTATGTTAAAGGGGTATTTCTGTCTCCAAGATACTATCCCAATATGTAATTAGAAATGTAGTGTAGTTCTTCTGATTCACTATGTCTCTTACCCCATGTGTAGGGCATTGCAGTAGCTTAGGTATCCATGGTTACGACCACTAACAGCCAACTGACTGATTAACTGTCACCATAACCATGGATACCTAAGCTACTGAAATGCCCTGCACATGGGGTAAGCGACATAGCGAATCAGAAGAACTATACTACATTTCTAATTGGAGGTATTTGATAAGATTATTATTAGTAAACCTACTACATATTGGGATAGGATCTTGGAGATGGTGCACTGTGGCGAGTCTGAATATGCCAGATTATCAGAATTTATTCTGTACTATATAACAGATGAGCGGCTGCAGAGTTTTTCTGGATTGTGAGACTTGAGAGGGTTAAATCAAAAACATTTTTGATGCCATATTTTGGCTTTAATGTTTTATTTCACCTCTGAATATAGTGTGACGCTGGCACCTCTGTGATGGAGGAGGAGGGAGGGTTGTCCAATATGGTTTGCTCCAAAGTTCAGCCGGAGGCGTAGTGTAGACTTTAGTGCAAAGTAAACATTAGCGGATCTCCATCTTTATTTAAAGGTGATGTTTCACGTAGTGATTTTATTTTCTACTTTCTTTTTTTTTTTTTTTTTTCATTTGTTTTAAAAGGGTTAAAAAAACAAGTCGTCAGATATCTGCAGAGTAAGTGATAATAAGTGATAACTTATTGGTGGGTGGAGGTCCGAGCGCTGGTGCCTGCGCCGCTCCACAGAACTCAGATCTTTTATCCCTGTTAGAAATCGGCCGTGCGCCTCCCCGACCCCGCTCGATTTATTCCCTGTGAGGCTGCCGAGCGCCGCACCTGACTTTTTCCAGCAGACCCATAGGGAATGAATGGTCGGACATCCAACCTGCCGCTCCATTTGATGATGAGGATAACATTTTGCCATTCTGCTAATCGGTGCGGGTAGCAGAGGTTGCACGCCATCTGACTTTGTAAATTATCACCCATTCAGCAGATGAGGGATCACTTTTTTTCATCGAACGATCCATCTTAAGTCTGTGCTGTTGAATTCTATTGATGTGTGTTGTGGGCATGCTCAGTGAGCTGTGCAGAGGTCATGGTGCAGAGAGGGGGATGATTATGAGAAGTATCAGGCTTAGTGATCGGAGCGAAAACTGCAAGATTTCAGGATTATTTAATATAATGATGAAACAAAAACCCTCCCCATAAAATAAAGACAAAACCATAATTGAAACAAAGCTCTTTTTTTTCTGATAATACCTTCACTTTACGTGTTTTTAAAGGGATTATTCAGAGAAGAAGAAATATACTTTAAACCGATCGTCCCCCCCCTTCCCAAAAAAAGCCATATTTATGTCTCTGATCCACAGCCGCTACTGACTTAGCTTGGTTCCCGACCAGCGTTTACTTTCTGTCGGGAAGAGACCAGACAGGTGCACCATCCTGAGATAACTGGGTTTTCGAGCACCATCCCAAGATGTTTTAAAAATATTTTTCCTGGACAGTAGGAAAAGTAGACGGATAAAAGTGTTATATTCTACATCTCACCCAGTATGAAGGTGATACCACAGGGGGTGACCGCTGCTTAAGCTTTGACCACCTGCAGTGGCTAATGGGCGCATGTCCTCTGTGGGCAGCCGGCCGCCCACGTGGTCTCACCCTAAATGTTAAAAATTAGTTTGTGAAGCTCCACTTTACTAACTCTACTGATCCTCCGATGTATTCTGTCCAGATCATTTCTTACCCCTCGCCTCATTACCCCTGATACTGACTCCGGCCCATATTGGCAGTGTTAGTAGCAGAGGTAATGGCTGAGATAGTAATTTCATAGGAGATTGTACATTGAGCATCAGTGATTTTGCAGTTTGTTTAAAATGTCCGGTATCATCTATGACTATCGATTTCTAAAGCTCCTTATGTAGTGATTGTCCTCGCGGAGATCCAGGACTATTACAAGCAACGATTCCTTAGAGAAAAGTATGTAACTTGGCTCTCCTCCCGGGTGAAGAAAGTTTTACATCTTGGAGATTATACAGGTTGTCAAGCTGCTTCCTTCACATGGGAGTCAGTAAGAAGGTGGAAGCCGTGGTTTAAGCCAGTGTTTCCCAAACTCCAGTCCTCAGGGGCCTCTCAGATCATGTTCAGGATTTCCTTACCATTGCACTGGTGATGAAAATTATTATCAAAGCATCAGAAATTGCCACAGGATGTCTCACCTGTGCAATGCTAAGGAGATCCTGACAACATGATCTGTTGGGGGCCCCTGAGGACTGGAGTTTGTGAAACCCTCGTTCATGTCCTGAATGCCTCAGCCTAAGAATCACATGTTGGAGAGCACGGACTTGTAGAACGCAGTACACAGAGATTAGAGGTGGCGCTGTGTTACTGTCCATGCGGTCTAGCCGTTGTGTAAGGGTTCACATTCTTATATGCATCTCTTGACGTTACAGCTGGTGTCGGCTCTGCCAGAAGATCTCCAGCCCGGGCCTCATTTCCATGGCTTGCACTGGGAGCCGGTCATCATCACCTTCTTAGTGGGACTCGTCTCTTTCTTGATTCTCCTCTGGAGAACGTGTCTCTCGGTGAGTGCTCTCAGAAGGCGCTCTCTCTGCCTCCACTTCTCCTTCCAGGATAGAAAACAATCAAGAATAACGACCCATTTACTTGTACAGATTTCTGCCCATCAATGAGATAACAACGACCATAGGGACTATTATAATCCAGCCAATGATAACTGTATGGGGGGCAAACCGTTCCCGTACAGCATGCAGATTGTACTTACTCATTATTCATCTCTGATCGCTGCCTAGTGAACTGGTGTACTTACTAACGTTCATTCTACCCTTGTGCAAGGGTCTTTACAGGGTATTCCCATATTAAACAGTTTTGCCATAATGTCTGATGGGAGCTATTCCCACTTTTGGGTCCTGTGACCCCGTATTCAAAGCGGCCTCTTCACTTTTATTGGCAAAGGAGAGGTGGGAGCGCTCATCATTGGTCTGTAGCCCCCATATATTTTAATAGAGAAAGTGGGGGTCTCAATACCCTCATTCCCCCATCCGTCCCTCATGGACAAGGATCACAAGACCCCCCCCCAATTCTCCTGAAATGTGAGGGTCCCAATGTCAGTTATTGCATATCCTGGGGACGGGAAGGCCCCTTTATCTCCTGCCAATGGCAGCCGCACAGCAGCGATCCCGTACTCATCGCAGTAAGCCTGGAGCTTTTCTTAGCCGTCCGATAATCTCATTTGGCGAGCGTCCCCTCTCACTCCCCGGCCGCCCCCGCAGTCCTGACCTTTGTAGATGCATGTGTCAGGGGGACGTGTAGTAATACGTGTGATCTGTTCTCTTGCAGGTGAAGAGCAGAATGTATCAAGGTAAGTTTTCCTGATTGTCTAGGTCTTGTGTGTCAATCTGCCATTTACAAAGCTGCATCAGCAAAACCTCTCACTATGTCCAGCAAGTTATAAAAGCTGTTGGCACTTTTGCAGCCTTATTATGTCTGTGGGAGTTTTGGTGGCTTCCTTTCTTTTATGTAAGTTGTGCCGACTGTTTAGTTTAGAGCATCGTTGTAGCGGGCAGAGCTTTTTTAGCTCCAGAAACACCTCTAACGGGAATTTACCTCTCCAAGATCCTGTCCCAATATGTAGTAGGTGTAATAATAATAATGTTAGCAAATACATCCAATTAGAAATGTAGTATAGTTCTTATGATTAGCTATGTCGCTTACCCCATGTTCAGGGCATTGCAGTAGCTTGGGTATCCATGGTTACGTCCACTGATTTAGCCACAGATAGCTGTTGCTTGTCGTAACCATGGATGTCTAAGCTACTGCAGGGCCCTGCACATGGGGTAAGCGACTTAGCTAATCAGACGAACTATACTACATTTGTAATTGCAGTTATTTGCTAATATTATTATTACACCTACTACATATTGGGATAGGATCTTGGAGATGAGACAAAGTTAAAGGCGTTGCTTACCCCATGTGCAGGCATTGCAGTAGCTTAAGTATCCATGGTTACGACCATTAACAGCTAACTAACTGTGACTATATCAGTGGCCACAACCATGGATATCTAAGCTACTCCAATGCCCTGCACCTGGGGTAAGCGACATAGCGAATCAGAAGAACTATATAACTTTTTTTTAATTGGAGGTATTTGGTAATATTATTATTACACCTACTGCATATTGGGATAGGATCTTGGAGATGGCAACACCACTTTAACTTTGTCTCTGTAACTATTTTGAGCTTTAACCACATGGACATTCACTTTTAAAGGTTTATGCTTATCAACATTGCTGGTTGACAACCTAAAGTCCTTGTAAAGCAACTTTGCACTTTTAATTCTTATTAAAAGTCCTAGGCAAGGAGTACAGCACTTACAAGCTTGTTCTTGGCTGTAACATAGTTAGTAACATAGTTTTTGAGGTTGAAGGAAGACTAAGTCCATCTAGTTCAACCCATAGCCTAACATGTTGATCCAGAGGAAGGCAAAAAAAAAACCATGTGGCAAACACCAAGCTCCACATTGGGAGAAAAAATTCCTTCCTGACTCCATATGACAATCAGACTAGTTCCCTGGATCAACGCCCTATCAAGGAATCTAGTATATATAACCTGTAATATTATACTCTTCAAGAAAGGCATCCATGCCCTTAAATTTTAGTAGTGAATCACTCATTACAACATCATGCGGCAGAGAGCTCCATAGTCTCACTGCTCTTATAGTAAAGAATCCCCGTCTGTGATTATGATTAAACCTTCTTTCCTCCAGACGTAGAAGATGCCCCCTTGTCCCCGTCTCAGGCCTCAGAGTAAAAAGATCAGTAGAAAGGTCTTTGTACTGTCCCCTCATATACTTGTACATAGTAATAAGATCACCCCTAAGCCTTCTTTTTTCCACAGTAAATAACCCCAAGTGTAATAACCTGTCTTGGTATTGCAGACCCCCAGTCCTCTAATAACCTTGGTTGCTCTTCTCTGCACCCGCTCTAGTTCAGCTATGTCTTTCTTATACACCGGAGACCAGAACTGTACACAGTATTCTAAGTGTGGTCGCACTAGTGCCTTGTATAGAGGTAAAACTATGTTCTCCTCATGAGCATCTATGCCTCTTTTAATGCATCCCATTATTTTAGTAGAGCTTGTAAGTGCTGCTCTGATGCTGGCTAGATTGCTTTTATGCCCCTGGACTCCTTCGATGATGCAGAGGCAAAACTGCTTCATCGGAGAGCTCACAGATCATACCAGCAGTCTGTCAATGCCGCTGGTCCAAACTGTTAATCAAGCAGGAGAGTACCAGCCCTCCAACAGGCAGGAGGCGGGGCCCATGGTGCTCTCCTGCAGGGGGCTGGAGGCGGGGCCCATGGTGCTCTCCTGCGGGAGGCGGGGCCCATGGTGCTCTCCGGCAGGGGGGGGGGCGGGAGTCGGGGCCCGCGGCGTTCTCCTGCGGGGGCGGGAGTCGGGGCCCATGGTGCTCTCCTGCAGGGGGCTGGAGGCGGGGCCCATGGTGCTCTCCTGCGGGAGGCGGGGCCCATGGTGCTCTCCGGCAGGGGGGGGGCGGGAGTCGGGGCCCGCGGCGCTCTCCTGCGGGGGCGGGAGTCGGGGCCCGCGGCGCTCTCCTGCGGGGGCAGGAGTCGGGGCCCGCGGCGCTCTCCTGCGGGGGCGGCGGTCGGGGCCCGCGGCGCTCTCCTGCGGGGGCGGCGGTCGGGGCCCGCGGCGCTCTCCTGCGGGGGCGGCGGTCGGGGCCCGCGGCGCTCTCCTGCGGGGGCGGCGGTCGGGGCCCGCGGCGCTCTCCTGCGGGGGCGGCGGTCGGGGCCCGCGGCGCTCTCCTGCGGGGGCGGCGGTCGGGGCCCGCGGCGCTCTCCTGCGGGGGCGGCCGTCGGGGCCCGCGGCGCTCTCCTGCGGGGGCGGCCGTCGGGGCCCGCGGCGCTGTAATGCAGAAGATGTTAAAGTTGATAACAGCTCATCTCCTCTCATCTTGTCTTCTTCTGTCTCTTCATTTTCTGCTCCTTTGATGAACTTGTTCCTGTCGTGCTTTTGTTGTGGGTGCAACCGAAATTACACCACCCAAACCACAGCTTCCAACTGCTAAGTCACGTCTTACCTTAGACACGACTTCTTTTTTTTTTACAACCGTGAAGAAATCTAGAATATTTGAAATGTGAACAAAATTATATATCCTTTAGAATCAGATTTACTGTAATAAGAATCGGGAGTTGCCATGAAAAAAATTATAAAATTCCCTTTGGTCTAAGTAAAAACTGTGAAAATGTTTTGTTAATATCTTATTTTAGTGCTGAGATATGATTGCTTGAAGTTACAGACCTGAAGCCTGAGGCTGCACTACTGAGATGTTCTCATAACAACGTATCCCCTTCTGTCGGCCGCAGTGCTGTCGGGAGGGCGTAAATGGTTATTTGGATCCACTTTCCTTTTTCTTGCCTGATGAGTCAGGATTGTAATTTACACTACTCAAGGGGACTTGTTGTCTCAGTAGTGCAGCCTCAGGCTTCAGGCCTGTAACTTCAAGTCATCATATCTCATCACAGAAGGGAGATATTAAAAAGCCTTTTTCACATTTATTACTCTCCTCTAAAGAGCCCCTTCGATTTCTTTCTTCTCCTCTGTCTATTACACCGCAACCAGAAGCAAAAATGCATTTTTTTTTTTTTTTCCCCAGTGAATGAAAAGCAGCTTGCGGAGAAGATCGCGGCGCTGATGAAAGAGAAAAGCGAAGCGTTAGAAAAAATATCAGAGTTTGAAAAAAAGGTGAATTGGGGTGAACTGATGCTTTGAAGCTTTGATGTCATCTCACGGTAATTAACTCATTACTTGTGAATCCGCAGATAAAAGAGGTGAAGGAGTCTGAGGGCTCGACCCAGAAGAAGAGCAACCACCTGCAGGAAGAGGCCGCCGCTCTCAAGGTAATGGCAGATCTGTAGATTTCGACTAGGGCGAGACGTGACCCTGAACTTTTAGTAAAAGAAAATGACTCTTTGGTAACCGCTTGTCATTTTCTGTGCTCATTCATTTCCGAATATATGTAAACTGGTCAGAGGTAAATGGGAAGAGGAAAGAAGACCCTTCCTGGATGCAGCCAACATTAGAGGAATCCTTTATTGTGCTGTTATACTGTTAGGATCAGTGTATACATCATATGCAGTGTGCTCCCTCTAGTGGTGGCTCCAGAAATAATTATATTGCAGTGTGCTCCCTCTAGTGGTGGCTGCAGAAATAATTATATTGCAGTGTGATCCCTCTATTGGTGGCTGCAGAAATAATTATATTGCAGTGCTCTCCCTCTAGTGGTGGCTGCAGAAATAATTATATTGCAGTGCTCTCCCTCTAGTGGTGGCTGCAGAAATAATTATATTGCAGTGCTCTCCCTCTAGTGGTGGCTGCAGAAATAATTATATTGCAGTGTGCGCCCTCTAGTGGTGGCTGCAGAAATAATTATTTTGTAGTGTGCTCCCTCTAGTAGCGGCTGCAGAATTAATTTTTTTTCAGTGTGCTCTCTCTAGTGGTGGCTGCAGACATTTTTTTTAACCCCTTTAGTGACATCTGCCTTACATTTTTTTTAAATCAGATATTTTTTATTAAAATATTTTTAACATTACAAATAAACAACAGTGAGACATCACCAAACTGGTAGTGCCTCTCAAAACCCACACATTACTACCCCAAGAACCATATGACAAGAGCAAATTTTGTTATTACAGACCGTGTACTATCATATAGCTTATTTGACCGTTAAGGCATTGATAAATTGATCCAAGGATGTATAGCATAGCATCTGACAATCAGCAATTAGTTATACAGAATATGGGAGACCACAACATTTCAATCTCAAGTGATATTTAAATTAGACATGACACAATGACCATGAAACATGCTCCATTTACCCCAGATTTTGTCAAATTTACGTATAGCCTTCCGCTTTTTGTACACTCCCTCTTCTAATCTTAATAAAAGACGCATTCTATCCAGGAATTCTTGGAACCTGAGAGGGATCCAGCCAATGTGCAGCTATAAGCTTTCTGACCTGGTATAGAGTCCTCTTAATGGCTATTATTTCATCCTCTTCACATCCTATTATTTCCACATGGCCTAATACACATACTTTAGGATATAGGGGTAAATTACACTCAAACACAGTATTAATATATTGCACACACTCATTCCAGAATACCGCGACCCTCCTACACGTCCACATCATATTCATAAGATCTGCTCCTTCCTCTCCACATTTCGGACACATACTGTCATTCCTTACCCCAATGCGCTGTAGAAATTTGGGGGTTCTATATACTCTATGTAATAAATACAACTGTGAGAGTCTATGTGCTTCACATGTAGATAATGTCGGAACACTCTCCACCACATCTTCCCACTCCTCTGAGGATATAGTACCAATATCACATTCCCATCTCTCCTTGACATTTAAGGGTCTGTCCCACTGAAATTGCTGCATAAGTATCCTGTAAATTCTGGATATCATTCCCTTCCCACCTCTATGGCATAATAGCGCATTAAACAGTAGATGATGTTGGATTTTACTCTGCATATGTCGTGACTGTACAAACCATGCATGCCTCAATTGGAGATAAAAGTAGAAACTGGTTTGTGGGACACAATATTCGTCTTTTATCTGTTGGAACAATTTAAGTATTTCCCCCTCTAATATTTGCGCCACATTAGTTATTCCCAATTTTTCCCATATTCCAAATCCTTTCAATTTATGGATCTCTGGAAGGCCCGCATTATGCCACAACGGGGTAAACGGGGTAAAGCCTTTCATTCCCAACAGCAGTTTAATTTTCTGCCACGTTTTCCCCATAAGTGTTAGGGTCGGGAGGTGTCGCCTAGCATCCCACCCCGAGATTCCGGTTTCTAAAAAGGAGATAATCGGCAGATTGTGTGAAAGTAGGCGTATCAGTTTATCCAGGTTCCCCTGAACCAACCCAAGCTGTTGAGTCTGAGAGGCCAGAAAGTATATCCATGGATTAGGTGCGGCTAGTCCCCCCTGATCTTTGGGCCTTTGAAGTGTATTCAAACTAATTCTGGCCACCCCTTTTTTCCAGATCAGCTCCCGAAACAATGCCTGAAACTTATAAAATATTCTCATGGGGATCCAAACAGGTGAATTATGAAGGATATATAATAATTGGGGCATTAACACCATTTTAATTAGATTAGTTCGACCTACCACTGATAAGGGAAGTTTACCCCAAGTATTGGCCTTTTGTTGAAACCTGGCAAGCAGTTCAAGTAAATTTAAAGGAATATAATCTCCGATCGATGCGGTCACTCTAACTCCGAGATATTTGAATTCCCGCACAACCTTCAAGCTGGTACTCCCTACCTTCATATTCTGAGACAAACCATCAACCGGCATAAGGACTGATTTGTCCCAATTCATCCGCAAGCCAGAATAATCTCCAAACTCCGTTATTAGATTCATAGCCGCCATCAGAGATTGTTCCGTGTCACCCAGAAACAACAGAAGGTCGTCGGCATATAAGGCTACCCGCTCCTCCAGTGTTTTGTAGCAGAACCCCTGTATTTCGCTGCTGGAACGAAGCTTAACAGCCAACGGCTCCACAGCCAGGGCGAATAGTAGGGGGGACAACGGGCAGCCTTGACGCGTGCCTCTGCCCATTTCAATGTTACCAGAAAGATTGCCATTAATTCTAATCCGAGCTACCAGATTGCTATATAAAAGTTGCACCCAGGCTCGAAATTCAGCACCAAATCCCATCTTTCTCAAAACAGCCCATAAGTACTCCCACTCGACACTATCAAAAGCCTTAGCGGCATCAAGCGATAGCACTGCCCTACCACCCACATTGTGTGGCTGCAACAGCCGTACTAAGGAAAAGCCGACGCAAATTAATTGCCGTTAACTTGGCTGGTATAAATCCAGTCTGGTCTTCTGCAATCAGGTGCGTAATAACCGCCCCCAATCTGGTAGCCAGGATCTTAGCTAGAATTTTTACATCTACCGAGAGTAAGGATATTGGCCTATATGATTCAGGGTTTAGGGCATCCTTTCCAGGTTTAAGCAAAAGAACTATGTTGGCCTCCCTCATTGAAGTCGGCAAGGTCCCCCTCTCCTTTGCTTCCCTAAAGACTTCCAGTAACCTGGGAAGTAAAACCCCCCCAGCCTCCTTATAAATTTCCGCGGGGATCCCATCAGCACCAGGGGCCTTGTTATTTTGAAAATCTTTTAAAGCTTCCTGCATCTCCTCCAGGGTGATTGGTGCATCTAATTGTTCTCTCTGGCTATCTGTTAGGCATGGTATTTGCATAATATGAAGGTATAGATCTATGTCCCTTTGCTCGTTAGTCTGTTTGGAGGCATATAATTGTCTGTAAAACTGAAAAAATTCTTCCATTATAGCTTTTGAGTCAGTAATTATCGCACCCCTAGTATCCCTGATAGCTGCAATCATAGGAGCCCCAGTCTGGGCCTTGGCTATAGTGGCCAGCAAGTGTCCTGCACTTTCTCCCTCCACATAAAACTGTTGTTTAAGAAAGAATCGTTTATGTTCTGCTTGTTTCAATATATGATCATTCAGTGTATCCTGTGCCCGTATCCAGTGTTCCCTATTCTCTATGATTGGAGACTCAACATACCTCTGTTCCAGTATGTCTACTTCTCTCCGCATCTCCTGGGTACGAGCCCTGTTTCTGGATTTAACCACGGAAATCTCCTTAATCAGGATCCCCCTTAAGAACGCCTTCATGGTTTCCCATACCATATTTAAAGGAGCAGAGCCTATATTGTCTTTAAAGAAATAATCTAATTTACCTGCTAAATCCACCTGTTCCCCAAACACGTCCAGCCAGTAGGGGTTAAATCTCCACAATACTCTTTTATTTGTAATGCCAGAATCTACCCCCAAAACTACCAATAATGGGGAATGATCAGATAACATTCTTGTGCAGTATTCTACTTTAGTGACTAGAGGGACTAGATGACTATTTCCCAGAGCCAGGTCAATTCTGGACAGAGAAGAATAGGATGCTGAATAACACGAATACTGCTTAACATTTGGGAATCGAGCCCGCCACACATCTACCAAGCTAATTTCCTGCAGGACCCTTGCCAATGACGTCTCTTGAGCAGCCCCTCCCCCCACATTACCCCTATACTTGTCAAGCTCAGGGTGTAGATACATATTAAAATCTCCGATGACTAACAGGGGTATGGTAGCAAATTCCGTTATCCATGGGAATATTTGGCGCAAAGTCTGTATAGAGAAAGGTGGAGGAATATATAGAGCGATTAGGCAAATTCTAAGCCCAGCCACTCTGCACACTAGGCACACATACCTACCCTCCCTGTCACAGATACTTTTTTTCACATTCAAAGGGTAAATTCAGATGAATCAATATACTAACCCCCCTAGAGTAAGTACTATGTGTAGAATGATATGCTGGCCCCCTCCAAAGCTTGCTCAGTGCCCCAGCGGCCTCCATATTGCAATGCGTCTCTTGCAGACAGATTATCGAGTCCCGATATTCCTTAAGATATTTAAGTGCTGCAAATCTTTTGCCGTGATCTCCCATACCTCTAATATTCCAGGATACTACATTAATCTGCTTAACCATGCTTCAACAATTGAAAATGGACCGTCGCATACATCCCTCCGCACCCACTCGTGTGTCTGACCATCAAGATTATAGTATTGTATTAATACACAGTCTGCACCAAACAAAGTAAATTCTGTTCTTTTACCCCCCCTCACTACCTCATTTAACACCTCCCCCCTTAATCAAATGAATACCAACAGCCGTACTATGTAGAGTCTGGTGTTTAGCCTCATGCAGCCTAGTAGGCCTTAAGCACACGAGGCGCCGCAACATGAGTTGCATCAGAGACTCCCTCATTCCCCCCCACACAACGTTCCCAGAACATTCAAACGGCAGAGTGTCTTAACCCTGCCTATACATTGTAGGTGAAACCAGCACCTCAACAACTATGTAAGTATATTGGCCTGCCCGAGGTATATATGAGAGCCAGGTTATGAGCAGTATACAATAACTGTAAAATAACAATCATAACACTTATGGACATAAATTCAGTAGGCAACAGAGGAGTATTATCCACTAGAATTCAAAATCCCTGGATTATTATATTATATTCTGTCAAGGATCTTCACAAAATTGGCGTCAGCCCGCCCGGATTTGTCTCTCTTTTAAGTCCAGCCACTTTACAGCCTCCTTTGGTGAATCAAAAAAATGAGTTTCACCCAGTGCTGTGACCCGCAGCCGTGCAGGATATAGCATTGCATAGGGTACTTGAAGTGCTCTCAATCTGCGCTTGACATCTTGAAATTGGGCGCGTCTCTTTTGAACCTCCACAGAAAAGTCAGGATAGAAGGACACTCTCGCCCCCTCTATACATAAGTCATTAGCCGACCGCGCCAATTGCAGGATTTTATCTCTATCCCGAAAATGCAGCATTTTAATTAAGACTGTACGTGGCATTGCCCCAGGAGGTGGAGGTCTGGTGGGGACCCTGTGTGCCCTCTCAATAGCAAACATTTTAGAGAATTTATCTTTTCCAAAGGATTGCAGCAGCCATGTCTCAAAAAAATCCACCACCTCTCTGCCCTCTGCTTTCTCAGGCACACCCACAATACGCACGTTATTTCTTCTTAGGCGATTTTCAAGATCATCCGTTTTGTTGAGTAAATAGTTGATAGTCAGTAGCTGTTTTAAGTGTTTTAGTCATAGGAGTCACAGTATCCTCCAAATCCCCCACTCTGCCTTCTGTTGCAGTGAGGCGCTCCCTCATTTTCTGCAAATCATGGCGTATATGAGATATTTTCACAGACCCTATATGTTCAGTAAGATCTGCTTTGCTATGTGAGATGGCCAGCAGCACATCTTTTAAAGTAGGCTCATCATCCTTTGTCACTATGTCAGCATCACTGGTAACCTGAGCCTCTCTGCTGGGGGCAGTAGTTGGATTGGGAGTCTGTATTTTCCTTTGACATGGCTTCTCCTGTGCCTCCCCCGCTGCCCTCTCCACATCCCCCTCCGTTACCGTGCCTTTCACTGACTGCACATTCTGATCGGGTGCAGGCTCCTCAGCTCCTCCGCCGTGTGCATATTTGGAAAGCCGGATCGCCGTCTCCATGTGCTTCTCCCGCTGCCTTGGAGTCTCTGTCCCCGCCTCAGAGGCCGCGGCGCCATTTTGGCCCTCGTGCTGCGATGCACTGGCCGCCTGTTTCTGCTTGCTGTCTCGCCGGGTCATCCCGTACTGCACCACCGATTGCTCCCTCGCACTCCTGAGACCCCAGGCCACCTGGTAAGTCCTCTCAAGTATAGTATTTCCCTCGGGCAGGAAGGATTACAGGACAGGGTTACAGGAGCTCCTCTGCCTCACGTCTGCTCACATACTCGGCCAGGCCACGCCCCATCTGCCTTACATTTACTGTACAGTGGATGCGCGGACTTGCTGCGGAGCTTGCTCAGAGTATCTGCTGCAGTCAGGGCCGCTCAGATCCCAACACTATAACCTCTTAGATACTCCTGTCAATCATGACTTAGGCATTTAGGAAGTTAGGAATGGGGCGGGGAGTCGCTTCTGACTCTGTTGGCATCTCCGCAAGGTGGTCACAGGGGGCTGATGGGTTATCAAGGCCCCAGGTTGGGCTTTGTTGAAAACCTGAAATGACACAATACCCTGCAATACTACTGTAGGCGATCAAGTGATTGCAAGTTCCAAAATAACTACTTTTTACTATATGGATGCATTCATTTCTACGGCATATTGACCGATAAGTGGAGATCAATGACAAACATTCACTTTCCTTTCATACCTGCGGTTTGTTACTTGTAGAGACAGATGGTGGGGGAGTTATTAATGGTTTTAATGCTGAAGTTACCAGTGTATTGGTGACATAAGTAACAGAAGGAGAATATAGAAACGTTTATAGATGGAAGATATAAAGGTTTCCGCTTTCCTTTCCTCCAGGCGACTATTAAGGAGCTGAAGAACAACAACAAACACTTAGACGCCCGAATGAGGAACTTGCTTCAGGAGTTGGAGTCTCAGAAGGAACAGAACAAGAGAAAGCAGGAAATGGTGAGAAGGGGACGGCGGTAACTTATCTCCGGGGTCACCCCTAGTGTGACAGATGGAAATACTTCATGTCACTCCATGGCTTCTTGAAGGGAATACATCATGTCTGACAGGTGCCCAGGATGTCGGCTACAAGCAGGTTTTCTTCTGGTTTGTGTCAGACTCACGGCAGCGTTTTCTGTGATTGTAAGTGACAGGAGCAGAGTGTGAAGGGGGCTGGCTGATTGCAGGAGTCTGGCTGCTTGGCTATTGAATTGAGCAGTCTGCCAGCCCCCTTCCACCACAGCACAGGTCACGTGCCGACACTGAAACCTCTGTCCCGCTGGGACCGGAGCTTGTAGATAAATATTGCGGCATCTTTCAGGCATCACGTATGTTAAAAAGTTGCAGAGTTCACTAACTTAGTGGAGCGATCACAGTCTGGGGCTGCTCTTTTTATTTAATAAGAATGATCTTTACAAATATAAGTAAATGACAAAAGTGCACAGGACACGTCCCAATTTTTACCAAAACCGGGATCTGAATTTCTGAATTGTGGGATCTCCGCATGCAAGAGCCGGATCCCTCAACCCTCCGCAGTCCCCCCTCACAGTGAAAGTGCGAGGTCTCGCTCTGTGCATCAACCCAGCGCTGCCATGTCCTTTACTAAGCGGTTACTGACCGGTAACACCCTGAGAGCGGAAATCGTCAGTGCAAAGAGCGAGATCTCACTATAACACTGGGAGAAGGGCCGCGGAGGGATGTGGGGTCCTGCGCTCTATGCTGGGATGCCAAAACCTGGAAGCTCGGGCCCGACTTGTGCTAGAAAGTTTGACCCTTTCTCAAAATAGAGGGTTCTGTGCGCTTTTGTCAATAATTTGGCTGCCCTGCGCCTTTCATAAATAAAAAAGGCATGAATGAGTGAGAACACACACACACCTCCTTATAAAGGAGTCGTCTACTAATGGACAACCCCTGCTTAATCCGTTCAGGGCCCCATAAAAACTCAACAGTCTATAATCTATACCTCCCCCATCGGTTTTGTTCCAGAGATGTCAGCGCTGATGTTCTTGGCGGATAACGTGACATTCACTGAAGCGGTCCCATGACACAACAATGTCCCGTTGTCCGCTGGAGGGTACCAGCGCTGGGTAGATATAGAGTTTTTATATATACAGTGCTGGCCAAAAGTATTGGCACCCCTGCAATTCTGTCAGATAATACTCAGTTTCTTCCTGAAAATGATTGCAATCACAAATTCTTTGGTATTATTCTCTTCATTTAATTTGTCTTCAATGAAAAAAGCACAAAAAGAATTGTCCTAAAGCCAAATTGGATATAATTCCACACCAAACCTAAAAAAGGGGGTGGACAAAAGTATTGGCACTGTTTGAAAAATCATGTGATGCTTCTCTAATTTGTGTAATTAACAGCACCTGTAACTTACCTGTGGCACCTAACAGGTGCTGGCAATAACTAAATCACACTTGCAGCCAGTTAACATGGATTAAAGTTGACTCAACCTCTGTCCTGAGTCCTTGTGTGTACCACATTGAGCATGGAGAAAAGAAAGAAGACCAAAGAACTGTCTGAGGACTTGAGAAACCAAATTGTGAGGAAGCATGAGCAATCTCAAGGCTACAAGTCCATCTCCAACGACCTGAATGTTCCTGTGTCTTCCGTGTGCAGTGTCATCAAGAAGTGTAAAGCCCATGGCACTGTGGCTAACCTCCCTAGATGTGGACGGAAAAGAAAAATTGACGAGAGATTTCAACGCAAGATTGTGCGGATGGTGGATAAAGAACCTCGACTAACATCCAAAGAAGTTCCAGCTGCCCTGCAGTCCGAGGGTACAACAGTGTCAACCCGTACTATCCGTCGGCGTCTGAATGAAAAGGGACTGTATGGTAGGATACCCTGGAAGACCCCACTTCTTACCCCGAGACATAAAAAAGCCAGGCTGGAGTTTGCCAAAAGTTACCTGAGAAAGCCTAAAGCGTTTTGGAAGAATGTTCTCTGGTCAGATGAGACAAAAGTAGAGCTTTTTGGGAAAAAGCATCAACATAGAGTGTACAGGAAAAAAAAAAAGAGGCATTCAAAGAAAAGAACACGGTCCCTACAGTCAAACATGGCGGAGGTTCCCTGATGTTTTGGGGTTGCTTTGCTGCCTCTGGCACTGGACTTCTTGACCGTGTGCATGGCATTATGAAGTCTGAAGACTACCAACAAATTTTGCAGCATAATGTAGGGCCCAGTGTGAGAAAGCTGGGTCTCCCTCAGAGGTCATGGGTCTTCTAGCAGGACAATAACCCAAAACACACTTCCAAAAGCACTATAAAATGGTTTTAGAGAAAGCACTGGAGACTTCTAAGGTGGCCAGCAATGAGTCCAGACCTGAATCCCATAGAACACCTGTGGAGAGATCTCAAAATGGCAGTTTGGAGAAGGCACCCTTCAAATATCAGGGACCTGGAGCAGTTTGCCAAAGAAGAATGGTCTACAATTCCAGCAGAGCATTGTAAGAAACTCATTGATGGTTACTGGAAGCGGTTGTTCGCAGTTATTTTGGCTAAATGTTGTGCAACCAAGTATTAGGCTGAGGGTGCCAATACTTTTGTCTGGCCCATTTTTGGAGTTTGTGTGAAATGATCAATGATTTGATTTTTGCTTCATTCTCTTTTGTGTTCAGGAAGAAACTGAGTATTATCTGACAGAATTGCAGGGGTGCCAATACTTTTGGCCAGCACTGTATATATAATCGTACATGTTGGTCTTAAAGGGGCTGTTCAGTAATGGACAACCCCTGCTTAATCAATTTAGGGCTATCTATCTATCTATCTATATAGATATATATATCCATAGCCCTAAATTGACTAAGCAGGAGTTGTCCATTACTGAACAGCTCCTTTAAGACCAACATGTAAGACTATTAACAGACATATATCCATGTCTTACTACATATGATAATATATATATATCTCACGTAGTATCTACCTTCTCTTGTCAGAAATTATCGTGATTGTAGATTAGTATGTCATCATATGAATTGATGGAATAAAACTACTCTTTCCATTTGCAGATCTACGAAGGGCAGAAATCTGTAGAGCAGCTGAAAGATCAGTTTGTGCAAAACTCTGCAGAGCTCTCGGAGGTAAGCTCAGCCCTCCGTGAATGAAAAGAATTCATTAAAGCGCACCTGTCAGCAGGACTGTGCTCAGTAAACCACATACACTGTCAGGTGGGCGCCGTTACACTGCTTAATATGATACCTTGGCTGATGAAATCCGTCCTGTGGTTCTTGTGTAATCTTTACTTTCAGTTTGGAGATAATGATATGCTCGTGCTCCGAGGCGGCCTGTGGGGGGCGCTCTATCTGGTGCTCTGCTTACATATTCATCTGTATGCCCTTATGACAGCTCACTGTGCCTTCACTGACCTGCGTCCTATTTTAACTAGCCCCGCACTACTAGATGCATTCTGTAAAATAGGAGGCAGGTCAGTGAAGGCACAGTGACCTGTTATAAGAGCATACAGATGAATATGTAAGCAGAGCACCAGATAGAGCGCCCCCCACAGGCCGCCCTGAAGCAAGAGTATATCATTATCTCCAAACTGAAAGTAAAGATTACACAAGAACCACAGGACGGATTTCATCAACCAAGGTATCGTATTAATGAGTGTAACGGCGCCCACCTGACAGTGTATGTGGTTTAGTGAGCACAGTCCTGCAGACAGGAGCGCTTTAAAGGGTTTGTCCAGCACTACTTCTGCATCAGGTGAGATTCGCTACTTTTGCCAGGTAGGGAGTGCTCTGCAGGCCGGTATCGAACTTCTGCAGCCAGCTGAAGCCACATCAGTAACCCCCCTCAGCTTCCTATGCTGGAGTGACAGGATCTGGATCTTGATTTGTCACTTTATATGAGGATTGTTTTTAATAATCCATATTTCATAAAACATTGTCTAATCACAACTTGCCCTTTCCCTGTGCCCTTGTTGAGCCCCTCTGAGCCGGAGGGAGAAGCTGCGGTTTTCACCCTTGCGGACTGTGTGTGGCCTCTTATCATGCGGTCGGCCATTGATTTGACTGTTGCATGTAATATTACACTGCAGGGAAATGAGCAGCACACAGCAGGTTTCTATGCAAGATTGGCAGCAATCCTCCAGGCTCCGATCAGCTGATCCTATCAAACACACAATTGTTATAAGCAGCGCTCTTAGTTTTTCTCGCTCATTGTGCCCTTTTTTTCTTTGTTTCAGTTGCAAATTGCATTAAACGAGGCAAAAATGAAAGAGCAGAAGGTCCGAAACAACGTCCGTATTTTGCAAGAGGAGAACGCTCGGCTGAAGGACAGGAAGGAGCAGGTACGACCCGAACTGAACAACTTACCAGTGTCCTAGTGACCTCCGTCCACCATTTCTTCTTGTTATTTAGTCATGCAAATAACATGCAATCAGTGCCGCTGCTCCCAGGCGTCAGCAGATGGTTTCCATTCACTGCAGGTTACGATTCCTCGTCACATGTCCTTTCTTTTTGCTGTAGCTCCTGCAGGAAGCGGACGGATGGAGCGAGAGACAGCGGGAGCTCGATGAGCAGATCCACCTCCAGCAGAAATCGCACAAGGATTTGGAGGAAGCTCTGGCCTACAAAGAAAATGAGATTGAGGTAAAATGATTTCTCTGTTGCTTTAAGTTCTCTCCATCTTGTTACATTTGTACATTTGGCTGTGACCTCCCTGCTATATTCCCTGTAAGACAGCCGAGACACGGGCACCGATTCCTCCAACCTGGGCAATGCAGAACGGTGTCACATAAAAATTTAAGGCTTATTTTTTTTGCACCAAACTTACATTTCTGCCGTTATTCTTTGCAATATGTACAATGTCAAGATCCCCCTATATGTCCAGCTCAAGTGTTTGTCATGTGAGCGCAGATATGTGGTTTGCGTGGTTGTGGTCTTCTGCTAACGAGCTTCTCATCCACTTCTGGAACATGTCGAGAAGCAGGAAAATGTGCTGCTCAGCCTGTGACTGCAAGTGTACACATCACTGAAAATAGGGGGGAAGTAAAGTGCAGGCCGTGCATCCGGGACTGCTACACACCGCCGATAGGCATGTCAGAGCCCTGTACTCAGGATCTATGGGGGTCCCAGTGGTCAGACCCCAAGAAATCAGCAACATTAAATGTTGGGAATAAGACTTCAACATACAGCGCCTAAATATTCTCTATAAAGCAACCAGACAAATAGTAGGAAAGAGCATCCAGGTCTAGAACCATGAAGGTTATGTTCTGTATCCCTAGGGGGCTACAGCTGTGAAGGGGTTAATATTGGTGTCCCTGTTAGTCCAGGTCAGTGAGGGGGGTTAATGTCAATGTACCTGTTGGTCCAGGTCAGCGTGGGGTAGGGGGGTTAATGTCTGTGTACCTGGTGGTCCAGGGCAGTGAGGGGGTTAATGTTGGTGTACATGGTGGTCCAGGGCAGTGAGGGGGTTAATGTCAATGTACCTGTTGGTCCAGGTCAGTGTGGGGTATGGGGGTTAATGTTGGTGTACCTGGTGGTCCAGGGCATGGAGGGTGGTTAATGACTCTGTACCTTATGGTCCAGGGCAGGGAGGGGGGAGGGTTAATGTCAGTGTACTTGGTGGTCCAGGCCAGTGAGGGGGTGAAAGTACCATGCCTGCTGATTGGGCAGAGCCCAGGGAGTCTGCACCTTAGCGTGACTTTGGCTTTTGAGCTGCGCCGGATTTAGTTTTTTAGAGGGGTCACGATTAGCCACATACTTGTATCCTCATGTTTTTTGTCCATTCCCTCCATGATTGTGAGGGCGTCCTCCTGCACACAATGTGACATGACATTCCCCTTGTTCTGTGATGTGCATGTGAGAGATGAAAAGCAAGGAAAGGAGAGGTCACGTTTCTGTTCACACCACTGTTATTAACAGGCGGCGTCTGAGGAGTTTTTATATCTCATATAGCAAAAGGATATCGACCTGTGTGTACCAGAATCACAACTCTCAGAAATATGTGGACTATTACAGCATAGTGGTGGCCCAGGGCTGGGTTCTGCGTGGCGTCCCAGGGCTGGGTTCTGCGTGGCGTCCCAGGGCTGGGTTCTGCGTGGCGTCCCAGGGCTGGGTTCTGCGTGGCGTCCCAGGGCTGGGCTCTGCGTGGCGTCCCAGGGCTGGGTTCTGCGTGGCGTCCCAGGGCTGGGCTCTGCGTGGCGTCCCAGGGCTGGGCTCTGCGTGGCGTCCCAGGGCTGGGCTCTGCGTGGCGTCCCAGGGCTGGGCTCTGCGTGGCGTCCCAGGGCTGGGCTCTGCGTGGCGTCCCAGGGCTGGGCGCTGCGTGGCGTCCCAGGGCTGGGCGCTGCGTGGCGTCCCAGGGCTGGGCTCTGCGTGGCGTCCCAGGGCTGGGCTCTGCGTGGCGTCCCAGGGCTGGGCGCTGCGTGGCGTCCCAGGGCTGGGCGCTGCGTGGCGTCCCAGGGCTGGGCGCTGCGTGGCGTCCCAGGGCTGGGCGCTGCGTGGCTCCCTGTGTTTGTGTGAGTTTCCTCCGCGTTCTCCGGTTTCCCCCCATACTCCAAAGACATCCTGATAGGGAATGTAGATTATGAGCCCCAATGGGGACAGCGCCCATAATGTCTGTAAAGCGCTGTGGAATTAATGGCGCTATATAAGTGAGTAAAATAAATAAATGGAGACTTTCTAGTAAAACATAACTCTTCATTTTTAACCTTTAAAAAAATCACTGGGTGTTAACCAATGTACTAGAAGTAAAAAAAGGCTGAGTTGCCCAAAGCAGTCCAATGGCTACCTCATTGGATGTGGTGGTCCGTAGATTTCCTTGGACATCAGATGAAACAAGGGACAAGGAAAAGGCCCTATTAAGCCCTGCTGTGCCCCATGCCTGACTCCAACCCTGACAAGGGCAGTACCTAGGTGGGTGCTAATCTAGGTGACCCCAAAAATCCCTCCCGACGTGTTTCCACCGTAGTAGTAAGGTATCATCTGGGGAGTGTATTTTGGCGAACACCCTGTGATTTTTTTTTTTTTTTTTTAAAGGTTAAAAATGAAGTTCTGTTTTAGTATAATGTCTCGCTGCTCTAATACTGGGTTCTTCTATCTCCCCTTCTCCTTAGGTCCTGACTAACTGCATCGTGCAGCTGAAGCAGCTGGAGGAGGACAGCAGAGATGACGGCAGCTGGCAGCCGGCGGGGGACGGGGAGCTGGAAAACGGAGAAATCCCAGGTGATATAAGGTGTAATACACCGATCAGCCATGAAACACCGAGGGCAGCAGTGAGGGACACAAGCTGGGACAAAGGGGAGCTACACAATATTCGGCAGATGGTTGTAATAAAATGGCTGATGCATCTAGCTATAAATGGTATGTACATGTTCTGTGTTTCTTACTTTTTTTTTTTTTCCTCCAGAGAAACGCAAGGAAAAGATGAAGATGCAAATAAAGCAGATGATGGACGTGTCGCGGGTGAGGCGGCTGTGCTCGGTTAATTTATGTGGTGAACCCATAGAAAGATAAGACATGGGATGGATAGCTGCATCGCTTATCTGCCTGTATAACATACGTATTGGTGTGATAGATATGGGGTCTGCACGAGGGCTGGCGGGCTCACACATGACTGCATCCTGCTGTGCGGGGATGACCTGGGACGTTCTCCTCTGACCTCTGACATTTGGGGTTTTTCTTTCTCTCCTAGGTAAAGACCACGCTATCGATTATCGAGGAGGAGAAAGATCTGTATCAGCGGAAACTGACGGATGAGATCTCCTCACGCCACGATCTCGAAGGTGCGATGGGAAAGTAGAAAATGTGATGCAAAGTGGTTACAGAGGGCCGAGGTATCAGATAGGAGATGTAGTAAAGGGATCGGGGACCCCAGAAGGCGGCCGTCCTGTCACCTATGAGGCGGCCGTCACTAGCGCACGCTGGGGCTGACTCCGTCTGTCCTGTCACCTACGAGGCGGCCGTCACTAGCGCACGCTGGGGCTGACTCCGTCTGTCCTGTCACCTACGAGGCGGCCGTCACTAGCGCACGCTGGGGCTGACTGTCCTGTCACCTACGAGGCGGCCGTCACTAGCGCACGCTGGGGCTGACTCCGTCTGTCCTGTCACCTACGAGGCGACCGTCACTAGCGCACGCTGGGGCTGACTCTGAGTAACACCTGACTGTTACCCGTCCGCACTTCTCTGCGTCTTATCGGGGAGATGCATAGAAATTTTATTTTCAGCCTCTTTCCTCAGGAGACTTTCTGCCGTTTTCTCTATATATTCTTCACAGTAGAAACCTTCCCTTCTCTCTCGTCTCCAGAGGAAATCAAGCAGCTTCAGCACGACTCCGGCTCCCTGCAGTCCGACAAGACGCGGCTGGACAACGAGTGTAAAACTCTGCGCCAGAAGGTGGAGATCCTCACCGAGCTTTACCAGCAGAAGGAGATGGCGCTGCAGAAGTGAGTGGCGTCATCACCGGACCTGGTACCGGGAGAACTCTGGGGACGGCCACAATAAGTGACAGCACTAAAAACAAAAAACAAGCACTTTTTAGCTAACTTTTTTATAAGTAAATGCAACTTTTTTTTTTTTTGTTGTTTTTATTGGATTATCCCACTTTTTGGTTACCAATAATTATGCTATTAACTGGTAGGCAGCATTCTTAGATCATGCCCAAATATAATAATCCAGTATTAACAATTTGCTAGATTATCCATTTGTTATCTGCACGGTAAGTAGCTTGCGAATTAAACTTGCAGTGTATGCATATATACATATATACCGACAGTCATTAACCCCTTAGCGAAATCCGCTGTACATTTCGAATGTGCGCACCTCTTATATGGAGAGGGCTCGGCAGCTGAGCCTGCTCCGTACATTGTGGGTGCCGGCTGTGTTACACCACATGTACCCGACAGTTACTGCTGCCATTGGAGCTAGCTCTGATTGGGGGAAGTTTAACCCCGTAAATGCCTCGCCATTTAAAAGGTAGCAAATATGGCATCCCTTTGTTCTGTCCGCTATCAGGTTGCTTTTGCTGTAATAGTCCTAGTGAAGGCCCCCGTGTTCACCATGTTAATCCATCTATGAAGACCTGACTGTCAATTATACAATAGTCTGCAATATTACAGTATTGCAGTGTATTGCACAGGCGATCAAGCAATTCTAAAAGTATATGAAAGAAATATTGAAAAAAAAGTAAAAAATAATATAAAATATATCTATTAATTTAGCTTTATATATAGATATACATATACAGTATATTGTATAGTTTTCATTACTCGCCTATTTCCCCAAACTTAACAGAATGAAAAAGAAAAAACTAATTTGGTATAAGTTTTTAAATTAATAAAATATCTAAAATATTTATCCAGTGAATGACAAAAGGGGGAAAAATGAAATGACTAAATTATTTGTTTTCTTATTTTTATCACTACTTCTCATCTCACCACCACCCTCCTCCCCTACCAAGAAAATAAAATGAGATCAAAAAGTTATATGGACCCCAAAATGGAATAATAAGACGACAGCTCGCACTGTAAAGAACAAGCCCTGATAAAACTCTATTGACTGAATAAAATTAAAATAAAAAAAAACAAACACAAAATTGAAGTTTTTTTTAAGTCATGGATGACATGAACAGTGGACCCTGGGACTCTCTCACCCAGACGCCCTTTTACTTTTTATACCGGGAATCTGCTCTGGTTGGGTCCCCTGCCTGGGGTCGGCCCCTGGTTGGGTCCCCTGCCTGGGGTCGGCCCCTGGTTGGGTCCCCTGCCTGGGGTCGGCCCCTGGTTGGGTCCCATACTAACTTGTTTAGAAGGGAAACATCAGTGGACTCCTCTTTATGGGAAACATTATAAGGGGACACAGCCCTGCATCTGAGCCACAGCCCCCTTATTCTCTCGGTGTCCCTGAGGTTAGAGCCCCCCTCCACCCAGTGTAAAACGATGGCGTAACCGTGACTTTAGGGGATAAAATTACCCTTTTAATTAGAACCTCTATTCTGGGCATCTGTGATTGTCTTGTGATCCTTTCCAGGAAACTGACCCAGGAGGAGTACGAGAGGCAAGAAAAGGAGCAGAAGTTATCAGCCGCTGACGAAAAAGCCATCCTGGCCAGCGAAGAAGTGAAGACCTACAAGTACGTGTGTCCACCTCGCCCCTGGCGGAGCGCTGCTCCTGCTGTCCGGCCGCTCTCAATATCACATTAGTCACAGAAAATCAGTCCAATGATTCATGCCAGTCATCTGGGACTGTGACTGTGAGTTCGGTGGAGATATTGGGCGCTGCAGACGATCCTTCATGTCTTCACGTCTGCCGTATGATATTCTCTCCTTCTATAACTTCTCTGCTTCCATGCACACAGGCAGCGTATTCAGGAAATGGAAGAGGAGCTGCAAAAAACGGAGCGATCCTTTAAGAACCAGGTAGCGTTACCCTCAGGTCATTTACCTTATATTTATGGTACATCTGTTATAAAGTAAAGCGAAGCGTCTTCCTTTCCGGGGACGTTCGCCGCTCTTCACACTTACTCCCTCTGCAATACCAAGCTGAGGGGCATAGATTTTTTTTTTCACAATTTTTTTTTTTTCTTTTTTCTTATTTTTAAGATTGCAAGCCATGAAAAAAAGGCTCATGAGAACTGGGTGAGTATGAGAGAAGTTCCTAATTATTCGGCACTGTCAGCACACTTCACTACCAGGGACGTCCACGCTCCTCGCCTATCTAGGACTCAGCATGATTTACTTGTTGAGATTCTTTCCCTTAAAGTGAAGCCGTCACCAGATTTCACAGGACAACCTGTAGACATTATTAGATAGGACCTCTTAGACCTGATTAAGTTGGTGTACTTACTTTAATATTCCATGTCCGAATGGTATAATCCTAATATAAAAATTAACATTTTAGGAGTCTAGATGAACAATGAGAGAGGTCATGAGTCCAATTGCATTCAGTCTCCTCCAAAACAGCCTGACAGATGCAGCTTGTACTGAGCAGCGTGAGTTCTCAGCAGCAGAGAGGAGGGACCCTGAGGAGCGATCAGTCAGACTAGGTAAGTGTAGGCTCAGCTTTTTAGTTTCCCTCTTCCCTGGGCAGAGATTCAGTAACAGGGAGGAGGGACACTGATGGACTGTCAGTCGGGCTAGGTGGGTGAAGATTCAATAGCAGCAGGGAGGAGGGACACTGATGGACTGTCAGTCATCTTAGGTGGGTGGAGATTCAGCAGCAGGGAGGAGGGACACTGATGGACTGTCAGTCAGGCTAGGTGGGTGGAGATTCAACAGCAGCAGGGAGGAGGGACACCGAGGAGCTGTCAGTCATCTTAGGTGGATGGAGATTCAGCAGCAGGGAGGAGGGACACTGAGGAGCTGTCAGTCATCTTAGGTGGGTGGAGATTCAGCAGCAGGGAGGAGGGACACTGAGGAACTGTCAATCATAGGTAGGTAGAGATTCAGCAGCAGGGAGGAAAGACACTGATGGATGGTCAGTCAGGCTAGGTGGGTGGAGATTCAACAGCAGCAGGGAGGAGGGACACTGAGGAGCTGTCAACTCAGGCTAGATGGACTGAGACTGAGTTAAACTTTCAAAAAACTTTATACAGCCATTCACAGTAAGTACACCAGTCTCATCGGGTCTAAAATTTATTTAGTAATGTATGCACTGTTGTATTGTGAAATGTTATTACAAATCCTGTTTTAAAAATTATAAATGTGTATAAATTTGTGATGGCACAAAAGCGTGATGGATTGTAGGCTACACCTGCTGAAATCACCTCTTCCAGGGTCACTTTATTGTAAGATTACAAAGTGTCCCCCTATTGGGATCCCCAGCGATCATCTGTGATCTATTGGGAAACCTGGCAGTAAGTGTTCAGTTTCCCTGCTGCACCCCCACAGGGAAAATTAGGTATTACACGGGGTCCATTCACATTATTGACTCCTCTGTATAATGTAAGACAGAACGGGTCCTCCAGAGAGAGAGGGAATGTTTATAACCAGCAGATGAGGAACTTGGACAGAGGACGTCCCTCTATTAACCCCCATGGACAGGTGATCACTTTGTCTTTAAACACTGAAAATCAATTGGATCTCTGGCAATGCTGGAAACATCTCGTCCAAAGTGATGTCGCATGAGCAAGTGAGCCGGCGTCACATTGTGGGAACCACTTTCACAAATAATGAGAACAAAGCACAATATTTTCTAAGCTTCATCGTAGACTGTCTCCTTTGTCGCCAGCTGACCGCCCGGACGGCAGAGAGGACCCTGGCAGAAGAGAAACGGGAGTGTGCAAACCTAAGGCAAAAGTGAGTGGATCCCAAACACATAATACACACATCACTGGTGTCAGGATCTGTCAGGAAAGACGGACGGCGAGGTCTTCAAGGAGAAGTCTATATATTGTCTACTGTGGGAATCAGGGGGAAAAGATGGAGGAAGAAAACCGGAGACGCTTGACAACTTCTGACCCAGAGATCTGTAGATGGATATTATCATTGAGGCGTAATCCTAAACTCATATATATTCTATTACAGGTTGATTGAAGTGAACCAAAGGATCGCTGCTCTCCAGAGACCGTCCATCATCAAACCGACGCCAGGACGACCTGATCACCAGCCGCCACCGAGGAGAGGTACCAGCCGGGCTCTTAAATTAGTAGCCTAAATGTTGCCAGAAATGTACTCGAGTCCCTCACTGACGGCACAAAGATTTTTCTGTATTTTCATGACTATAAAAATTGTACATTCACACTGAAGGCATCAAAACTATGAATTAACACATGTGGAATTATATACTTAACAAAAAAGTGTGAAACAACTGAAAATATGTCTTATATTCTAGGTTCTTGAAAGTAGCCACCTTTTGCTTTGATGACTGCTTTGCACACTCTTGGCATTCTCTTGATGAGCTTCAAGAGGTAGTCACCAGAAATGATCTTCCAACAATCTTGAAGGAGTTCCCAGAGATGCTTAGCACTTGTTGGCCCTTTTGCCTTCACTCTGCGTTCCAGCTCACCCCAAACCATCTCGATTGGGTTCAGGTCTGGTGACTGTGGAGGCCAGGTCATCTGGCGTAGCCCCCCATCACTCTCCTTCTTGGTCAAATAGCCCTTACACAGCCTGGAGGTGTGTTTGGGGTCATTGTCCTGTTGAAAAATAAATGATGGTGTCACTTAACGCAAACCAGATGGCATAGCATGTCACTGCAAGATGCTGTGGTAGCCTTGCTGGTTCAGTATGCCTTCAATTTTGAATAAATCCCCAACAGTGTCACCAGCAAAGCACCCCCACACCATCACACCTCCTCCTCCATGCTTCACGGTGGGAACCAGGCATGTAGAGTCCATCCGTTCACCTTTTCTGCGTCGCACAAAAACACGGTGGTCGGAACCAAAGATCTCAAATTTGGACTCATCAGACCAAAGCACAGATTTCCACTGGTCCAATGTCCATTCCTTGTGTTCTTTAGCCCAAACAAGTCTCTTCTACTTGTTGCCTGTCCTTAGCAGTGGTTTCCTAGCAGCTATTTTACCATGAAGGCCTGCTGCACAAAGTCTCCTCTTAACAGTTGTTGTAGAGATGTGTCTGCTGCTAGAACTCTGTGTGGCATTGACCTGGTCTCTAATCTGAGCTGCTGTTAACCTGCGATTTCTGAGGCTGGTGAGTCGGATAAACTTATCCTCAGAAGCAGAGGTGACTCTTGGTCTTCCTTTCCTGGGGCGGTCCTCATGTGAGCCAGTTTCTTTGTAGCGCTTGATGGTTTTTGCAACTGCATTTGGGGACACTTTCAAAGTTTTCCCAATTTTTCGGACTGACTGAACTTCATTTCTTAAAGTAATGATGGCCACTCGTTTTTCTTTACTTAGCTGCTTTTTTCTTGCCATAATACAAATTCTAACAGTCTATTCGGTAGGACTATCAGCTGTATATCCACCAGACTTCTGCACAACACAACTGATGGTCCCAACCCCATTTATAAGGCAAGAAATCCCACTTATTAAACCTGACAGGGCACACCTGTGAAGTGTAAACCATTTCCGGTGACTACCTCTTGAAGCTCATCAAGAGAATGCAAAGAGTGTGCAAAGCAGTCATCAAAGCAAAAGGTGGCTACTTTGAAGAATCTAGAATATAAGACATATTTTCAGTTGTTTCACACTTTTTTGTTAAGTATATAATTCCACATGTGTTAATTCAGAGTTTTGATGCCTTCAGTGTGAATGTACAATTTTCATAGTCATGAAAATACAGAAAAATCTTTAAATGAGAAGGTGTGTCCAAACTTTTGGTATGTGCTGTATATATATATATATATATATATACACAATATAATAATCATTATTAATAATATACACTTCTCAAAAAAATAAAGGGAACACTTAAACAACAGACTATAACTCCAAGTAAATCAAACTTCTGTGAAATCAAACTGTCCACTTTGGAAGCAACACTGATTGACAATCAGTTTCACATGCTGTTGTGCAAATGGAATAGACAATAGATGGAAATTATTTGCAATTATCAAGACACCCTCAATAAAGGAGTGGTTCTGCAGGTGGGGACCACAGACCACATCTCAGTACCAATGCTTTCTGGCTGATGTTTTGGTCACTTTTGAATGTTGGTTGTGCTTTCACACTCGTGGTTGCATGATACGGACTCTACAACCCACAGAAGTTGCTCAGGTAGTGCAGCTCATCCAGGATGGCACATCAATGCGAGCTGTGGCAAGAAGGTTTGCTGTGTCTGTCATCGTAGTGTCCAGAGGCTGGAGGCGCTACCAGGGGACAGGCCAGTACACCAGGAGACGTGGAGGGGGTCGTAGGAGGGCAACAACCCAGCAGCAGGACCGCGCTACCTCCGCCTTTGTGCACGGAGGAACAGGAGGAGCACTGCCAGAGCCCAGCAAAATGACCTCCAGCAGGCCACAAATGTGCATGTGTCTGCACAAACTGTTAGAAACCGACTCTATGAGGGTGGTATGAGGGCCCGACGTCCACAGATGGGGGTTGTGCTCACAGCCCAACACCATGCAGGACACTTGGCATTTGCCGCAGAACAGATTGGCAAGTCGCCACTCGAGCCCTGTGCTCTTCACAGATGAAAGCAGGTTCACACTGAGCACATGTGACAGACGTGACAGAGTCTGGAGACGCCGTGGAGAGCTATCTGCTGCCTGCAACATCCTTCAGCATGACCGGTTTGGCAGTGGGTCAGTAATGGTGTGGGGTGGCATTTCTTTGGAGGGCCGCATAGCCCCCCATGTGCTCGCCAGAGGTAGCCTGACTGCCATTAGGTACCGAGATGAGATCCTCAGACCCCTTGTGAGACCATATGCTGGTGCGGTTGGCCCTGGGTTCCTCCTAATGCAGGACAATGCCAGACCTCATGTGGCTGGAGTGTGTCAGCAGTTCCTGCAAGATGAAGGCATTGAAGCTATGGACTGGCCCGCCCGTTCCCCAGACCTGAATCCGATTGAGCACATCTGGGACATCATGTCTCGCTCCATCCACCAACGTCACGTTGCACCACAGACTGTCCAGGAGTTGGCGGATGCTTTAGTCCAGGTCTGGGAGGAGATCCCACAGGAGACCATCCGCAACCTCATCAGGAGCATGCCCAGGCGTTGTAGGGAGGTCATACAGGCACGTGGAGGCCACACACAATACTGAGCCTCATTTTGACTTGTTTTAAGGACATTACATCAAAGTTGGATCAGCCTGTAGTGTGTTTTTCCACTTTAATTTTGGGGGTGACTTTTGTGTGATTTTGTTGTCAGTACATTCAACTTTGTACAGAACACAGTATTCAATGAGAATATTTCATTCATTCAGATCTAGGATGTGTTATTTGAGTGTTCCCTTTATTTTTTTAAGCAGTGTATATATTTATATAGTAATCTTTATTATTAATGATATATATTATTTATATAGAAATCTTTATTATTACTATGTATGTTTATAATATTTATACCATAGTCATTCTTACTAACAATATATATATATATATATATATATATATATATATATATATATATATATATATATATATATATATATATTTAATTTTTATATAATTATTAATAACATATAATTGTTGTGTTTTTCTTTTTTATTGTCCACAAAATGTATTTCACTCCATATTCAGCGTGAATTATTGGACACAATTCTCTAATGTTTCACTTTTCCCTCATCTCAGTGGCAGGTAATCTGAGCAGGGATGGATCTTTTGGGCCTTCACCTGTAAGTGGAGGAGCCCCATCCCCTCCGATAATGGACGGTTCTGTACGATCCGCTTCAGCCAACCTCAGCCGATCAGAGGACTTGAAAGGTCAGTTCCCGTATGACACAGATCCATATAGAATATTCTCTTCAAGAAACGACCTTCTGCACAAGGCGACCCTCGATAATCTGTCATAGACAATATGGTAGCTCTGTCCAGGTGCTGATTCTTACATACAGCCTGTGTAAGGCTATGTTCACACATGTTGGGTTTTTCAGTGTCACAAATCTGCAGCAAAACCTAATCTCTGGCAGGAAATCAGCTGCATCACAAACGTAGGTTTTGCTGTGGTTTTTTTTTGCTGCTTTATTTGCTGCTTTTTTTTTTTTTAGCATTTTTTTTTCATTGTCCTTCTGTCTTTATTTATACATGTTCATAAAGTTCTGTGAAAAAAGAACCCCATTCTAATTTACCATCAAAAACGCTGATGCAAATTTTGGTGCGTTTTTTATGCTTTTTTTTTTTTTCACCACCCATTACTTTATATGGGTGAAAAAACTTTGAAAGAAGTGACGCTCTATTTTCCAAAAACCCAACCAAGGCACAAAATAGGCAACAAAAAAACCATGATGTGTGAACAGAGAATTCTGGTTTCTCATAGACTTTGCTGGCACTGCAAAACGCAGCTGAAAATTTGCATAAAAATCTGCAGCAAAAAACGCTGAAAAACCCAACATGTGTGAACACGCCCTTAGGGTATGTGCCCACGCTGCGTGCAGGCCTGTGGCCCAGACGCTGCGGAAGAGCTGCTGGCAGCTTCCACTCATCTATGCAAATGAGCGGCACCATTTTTTTATTTTTCACATGCAGACTTTGCTCATAGAGGTTAGGTCTTTGGGGAAAGCCCGCATGCGGACCCGCCAGAGAAATTAACATGCTGCGGTCTGGAAAGACGCTCTGCATGTCAGTTTCCGCAAGTGATCTGCAGACGCATAATGGACATGGGATTTCTACAAATCCCATCCACTATGCTGTAACATCTGGACGCTGCGGGTTTGACGCTGCATAAATCTGCAACGGCTCCGGATTGTGGGCGCACAGCCTTATAGATCACAGGTGTAGTTTTTTTTTATTAATGGAAACTGTCAGCAGGAAAACTGAGTGCAGCTCTGGAGTATAATACAGGAGGTAACTCCGGATCAGTAATGTAATGTATGTACACAGTGACTGCACCAGCAGAATAGTGAGTGCAGCTCTGGGGTATAATACAGGATGTAACTCAGGATCAGTAATGTAATATATGTACACAGTGACTGCACCAGCAGAATAGTGAGCGCAGCTCTGGAGGATAATACAGGATGTAACTCAGGATCAGTAATGTAATGTATGTACACAGTGACTGCACCAGCAGAATAGTGAGCGCAGCTCTGGAGTATAATACAGGATGTAACTCAGAATCAGTACAGGATCAGTAATGTAATGTATGTACACAGTGACTGCACCAGCAGAATAGTGAGCACAGCTCTGGAGTATAATACAGGATGTAACTCAGAATCAGTACAGGATAAGTAATGTAATGTATGTACACAGTGACTGCACCAGCAGAATAGTGAGTGCAGCTCTGGAGTATAATACAGGATGTAACTCGGGATCAGTACAAGATAAGTAATGTAATGCATGTACACAGTGACTGCACCAGCAGAATAGTGAGTGCAGCTCTGGAGTATAATACAGGATGTAACTCGGGATCAGTACAAGATAAGTAATGTAATGCATGTACACAGTGACTGCACCAGCAGAATAGTGAGTGCAGCTCTGGAGTATAATACAGGATGTAACTCAGGATCAGTAATGTAATGTATGTACACAGTGACTGCACAAGCAGAATAGTGAGTGCAGCTCTGGAGTATAATACTGGATGTAACTCAGGATCAGTAATGTAATGTATGTACACAGTGACTGCACCAGCAGAATAGTGAGTGCAGCTCTGGAGTATAATACAGGATGTAACTCAGGATCAGTAATGTATGTATACAGTGACTGCACCAGCAGAATAGTGAGTGCAGCTCTGGAGTATAATACAGGATGTAACTCAGGATCAGTAATGTAATGTATGTACACAGTGACTGCACCAGCAGAATAGTGAGTGCAGCTCTGGAGTATAATACAGGATGTAACTCAGGATCAGTAATGTATGTACACAGTGACTGCACCAGCAGAATAGTGAGTGTAGCTCTGGAGTATAATACTGGAGGTAACTCAGGATCAGTAATGTAATGTATGTACAGTGACTCCACCAGCAGAATAGTGAGTACAGCTCTGGAGTATAATACAGGATGTAACTGAGGATCAGTACAGGATCAGTAATGTAATGTATGTACACAGTGACTGCACCAGCAGAATAGTGAGTGCAGCTCTGGAGTATAATACAGGATGTAACTCGGGATCAGTACAAGATAAGTAATGTAATGCATGTACACAGTGACTGCACCAGCAGAATAGTGAGTGCAGCTCTGGAGTATAATACAGGATGTAACTCAGGATCAGTAATATAATGTATGTACACAGTGACTGCACCAGCAGAATAGTGAGTGCAGCTCTGTAGTATAATACAGGATGTAACTCAGGATCAGTAATGTATGTACACAGTGACTGCACCAGCAGAATAGTGAGTGTAGCTCTGGAGTATAATACTGGAGGTAACTCAGGATCAGTAATGTAATGTATGTACACAGTGACTGCACCAGCAGAATAGTGAGTGCAGCTCTGGAGTATAATACAGGATGTAACTCAGGATCAGTAATATAATGTATGTACACAGTGACTGCACCAGCAGAATAGTGAGTGCAGCTCTGTAGTATAATACAGGATGTAACTCAGGATCAGTAATGTATGTACACAGTGACTGCACCAGCAGAATAGTGAGTGTAGCTCTGGAGTATAATACTGGAGGTAACTCAGGATCAGTAATGTAATGTATGTACAGTGACTCCACCAGCAGAATAGTGAGTACAGCTCTGGAGTATAATACAGGATGTAACTGAGGATCAGTACAGGATCAGTAATGTAATGTATGTACACAGTGACTGCACCAGCAGAATAGTGAGTGCAGCTCTGGAGTATAATACAGGATGTAAGTCAGGATCAGTACAGGATCAGTAATGTAATGTATGTACACAGTGACTGCACCAGCAGAATAGTGAGCGCAGCTCTGGAGTATAATACAGGAGGTAACTCAGGATCAGTAATGTAATGTATGTACATAGTGACTGCACCAG
Organism: Phyllobates terribilis; assembly: GCF_046119375.1. Taxonomy (NCBI): domain Eukaryota; kingdom Metazoa; phylum Chordata; class Amphibia; order Anura; family Dendrobatidae; genus Phyllobates; species Phyllobates terribilis. Next base: position 689,438,618 of record NW_027362763.1, on the reverse strand, counting down.
GAGAATAGTGAGCACGGCTCTGCAGTATAATACAGGATGTAACTCAGGATCAGTAATGTAATGTAATGTATGTACACAGGGACTGCACCAGCAGAATAGTGAGTGCAGCTCTGGAGTATAATACAGGATGTAACTCCGGATAAGTAATGTAATGTATGTACACAGTGACTGCACCAGCAGAATAGTGAGTGCAGCTCTGTAGTATAATACAGGATGTAACTCAGGATCGGTAATGTAATGTATGTACACAGTGACTGCACCAGCAGAATAGTGAGTGTAGCTCTGGAGTATAATACTGGAGGTAACTCAGGATCAGTAATGTAATGTATGTACAGTGACTCCACCAGCAGAATAGTGAGTACAGCTCTGGAGTATAATACAGGATGTAACTGAGGATCAGTACAGGATCAGTAATGTAATGTATGTACACAGTGACTGCACCAGCAGAATAATGAGTGCAGCTCTGGAGTATAATACAGGATGTAACTCGGGATCAGTACAGGATCAGTAATGTAATGTATGTACACAGTGACTGCACCAGCAGAATAGTGAGTGCAGCTCTGGAGTATAATACAGGATGTAACTCAGGATCAGTAATGTATGTACACAGTGACTGCACCAGCAGAATAGTGAGTGCAGCTCTGGAGTATAATACAGGATGTAAGTCAGGATCAGTACAGGATCAGTAATGTAATGTATGTACACAGTGACTGCACCAGCAGAATAGTGAGCGCAGCTCTGGAGTATAATACAGGAGGTAACTCAGGATCAGTAATGTAATGTATGTACATAGTGACTGCACCAGGAGAATAGTGAGCGCGGCTCTGCAGTATAATACAGGATGTAACTCAGGATCAGTAATGTAATGTATGTACACAGGGACTGCACCAGCAGAATAGTGAGTGCAGCTCTGGAGTATAATACAGGATGTAACTCCGGATAAGTAATGTAATGTATGTACACAGTGACTGCACCAGCAGAATAGTGAGTGCAGCTCTATAGTATAATACAGGATGTAACTCAGGATCGGTAATGTAATGTATGTACACAGTGACTGCACCAGCAGAATAGTGAGTGCAGCTCTGGGGTATAATACAGAGTGTGACTCAGGATCAGTACAGGATCGGTAATGTAATGTATGTACACAGTGACTGCACCAGCAGAATAGTGAGTGCAGCTCTGGACGATAATACAGGATGTAACTCAGGATCAGTAATGTAATGTATGTACACAGTGACTGCACCAGGAGAATAGTGAGCGCAGCTCTGGAGTATAATACATGATGTAACTCAGGATCAGTAATGTAATGTATGTACAGTGACTCCACCAGCAGAATAGTGAGTACAGCTCTGGAGTATAATACAGGATGTAACTCAGGATCAGTAATGTAATGTATGTACACAGTGACTGCACCAGCAGAATAGTGAGTGCAGCTCTGGAGTATAATTCAGGATGTAACTCCGGATAAGTAATGTAATGTATGTACACAGTGACTGCACCAGCAGAATAGTGAGCGCGGCTCTGGAGTATAATACATGATGTAACTCGGGATCAGTAATGTAATGTATGTACAGTGACTCCACCAGCAGAATAGTGAGTACAGCTCTGGAGTATAATACAGGATGTAACTCAGGATCAGTAATGTAATGTATGTACACAGTGACTGCACCAGCAGAATAGTGAGTGCAGCTCTGTAGTATAATACAGGATGTAACTCGGGATCAGTAATGTAATGTATGTACACAGTGACTGCACCAGGAGAATAGTGAGCGCGGCTCTGAAGTATAATACATGATGTAACTCAGGATCAGTAATGTAATGTATGTACAGTGACTCCACCAGCAGAATAGTGAGTACAGCTCTGGAGTATAATACAGGATGTAAGTCAGGATCAGTACAGGATCAGTAATGTAATGTATGTACACAGTGACTGCACCAGCAGAATAGTGAGTGCAGCTCTGGAGTATAATTCAGGATGTAACTCCGGATAAGTAATGTAATGTATGTACACAGTGACTGCACCAGCAGAATAGTGAGTGCAGCTCTGGAGTATAATACAGGATGTAACTCCGGATCGGTAATGTAATGTATGTACACAGTGACTGCACCAGCAGAATAGTGAGTGCTGCTCTGGAGTATAATACAGGATGTAACTCGGGATCAGTAATGTAATGTATGTACACAGTGACTGCACCAGGAGAATAGTGAGCGCGGCTCTGGAGTATAATACAGGATGTAACTCAGGATCAGTAATGTAATGTATGTACACAGTGACTGCACCAGCAGAATAGTGAGTGCAGCTCTGGAGTATAATACTGGAGGTAACTCAGGATCAGTACAGGATCCGTAATGTAATGTAATGTATGTACACAGTGACTGCACCAGCAGAATAGTGAGTGCAGCTCTGGAGTATAATACAGGATGTAACTCAGGATCAGTAATGTAATGTATGTACACAGTGACTGCACCAGCAGAATAGTGAGTACAGCTCTGGATTATAATACAGGATGTAACTCAGGATCAGTACAAGATCAGTAATGTAATGTATGTACACAGTGACTGCACCAGCAGAATAGTGAGTGCAGCTCTGGAGTATAATACAGGATGTAACTCAGGATCAGTACAAGATCAGTAATGTAATGTATGTACACAGTGACTGCACCAGCAGAATAGTGAGTGCTGCTCTGGAGTATAATACAGGATGTAATTCAGGATCAGTAATGTAATGTATGTACACAGTGACTGCACCAGCAGAATAGTGAGCACAGCTCTGGATTATAATACAGGATGTAACTCAGGATCAGTACAGGATGAGTAATGTAATGTATATACACAGTGACTGCACCAGCAGAATAGTGAGTGCAGCTCTGGAGTATAATACAGGATGTAACTCAGGATCAGTACAAGATCAGTAATGTAATGTATGTACACAGTGACTGCACCAGCAGAATAGTGAGTGCTGCTCTGGAGTATAATACAGGATGTAATTCAGGATCAGTAATGTAATGTATGTACACAGTGACTGCACCAGGAGAATAGTGAGTGCAGCTCTGGAGTATAATACTGGATGTAACTCAGGATCAGTACAGAATCAGTAATGTAATGTATGTATACAGTGACTGCACCAGCAGAATAGTGAGTTATGCTCTGGAGTATAATACAGGATGTAACTCAGGATCAGTACAGAATCAGTAATGCAATGTATGTACACAGTGACTGCACCAGCAGAATAGTGAGTGCAGCTCTGGGGTATAATACAGGATGTAACTCAGGATCAGTAATGTAATGTATGTACACAGTGACTGCACCAGCAGAATAGTGAGTTATGCTCTGGAGTATAATACAGGATGTAACTCAGGATCAGTACAGAATCAGTAATGTAATGTATGTACACAATGACTGCACCAGCAGAATAGTGAGTGCAGCTCTGGGGTATAATACAGGATGTAACTCAGGATCAGTACAGGATCAGTAATGTAATGTATGTACACAGTGACTGCACCAGCAGAATAGTGAGTGCAGCTCTGGAGGATAATACAGGATGTAACTCAGGATCAGTACAGAATCAGTAATGTAATGTATGTACACAGTGACTGCACCAGCAGAATAGTGAGTGCAGCTCTGGAGTATAATACAAGAGGTAACTCAGGATCAGTACAGGATCAGTAGTGTAACGTATGTACACAGTGACTGCACCAGCAGAATAGTGAGTGCAGCTCTGGAGCATAATACAAGAGGTAACTCAGGATCAATAATGTAATGTATGCACACAGTGACTGCACCAGCAGAATAGTGAGTGCAGCTCTGGAGTATAATACAGGACATAACTCAGGATCAGTAAAGGATCAGTAATGTAATGTATGTACACAGTGACTGCACCTGCAGAATAGTGAGTGCAGCTCTGGAGTTTAATACAGGATGTAACTCAGGATCAGTAATGTAATGTATGTACACAGTGACTGCACCAGCAGAATAGTGAGTGCAGCTCTGGAGTTTAATACAGGATGTAACTCAGGATAAGTACAGGATCAGTAATGTAATGTATATATGCAGTGACTGCACCAGCAGACTAGTGAGTGCAGCTCTTGAGCACAAAACAGGATATGTGTAATGTTATATATACACGTGTGTGTCTGTGTATAGAAAGCAAACAAGCTATTCATTTCTGCAGAAGGTTTTTGTTTTTTTATTTGACTCTGGACCCATTAACCCACTGATGACCACATACTCTTGCAGCAATGGTCTTATCGGGGAGGGGGATGAATCATTGGACACTTCTTGGCTTCCTTTGTGTTTGCGTTTTGTTTGATTTTCCTTCATGACCTCACGCACAAGGCTTGATGAATAATGATGCGGCCGTGTTCGTTCTGCATCGAGTTGTCTGGCAGAAGAGAAACCCGGGGGGAGATATCAGCAAATGTGGAGCTGAACCTCTGTCCTAAATTGCTTATAATCCTTCAGTCGCTGGTTTAGTTCATGGAAGGGTCAATTACTCCCGGCTCTCATGAAGTCACGTTCATGTAATCAATCGGTCATTGTTTTACAGATCGAGATCTGTTGCGTTCTCATCTCATATAGTATTAACCCCCTTCCCACCATGACCAACTTTCATTTTTGCCCTTTTGTTTTTATTTTTTAACTTTAACATATTTTGATCCATTAAAAGACACAACGTTAAAAGGTGGAAATTCCCTTACAAAGATTAAACATTTCTCAGGCACATCCATAATAGTGGACAATATGTTCAGAATATCTCCTCTCATTCTCCAAAACAGTTGTTGACCCCCATGTGAGTACTCTGCTTATAATAGAAAGCAGTGATGTAATGTCATCTCCTGTCCACTCTGCGAAGGTGGCGCTGACACGTCTGGACCCAGACGACCTCATCCGGAAGTATCTGGAAGAACATCTGCACCCGGTAAGTTACTGTAGTATGTTACAAAGTGGCAAGAATATACCTACTATAACACTGCTCCTATGTGCAAGAATATACCTACTATAACACTGCTCCTATGTACTAGAATATAAGTACTATAATACTGCTCCTATGTACAAGAATATAAGTACTATAATACTGCCCCCTATGTACAAGAATATAACTACTATAATACTGCCCACTATGTACAAGAATATAACTACTATAATACTGCTCCCTATGTACAAGAATATAACTACTATAATACTGCTCCCTATGTATAAGAATATAACTACTATAATACTGCTCCCTATGTACAAGAATATAACTACTATAATACTGCCCCCTATGTACAGGAATATAACTACTATAATACTGCTCCTATGTACAGGAATATAACTACTATAATACTGCTCCTATGTACAAGAATATAACTACTATAATACTGCTCCTATGTACAAGAATATAACTACTGTAATACTGCCCCCTATGTACAAGAATATAACTACTGTAATACTGCCCCCTATGTACAGGAATATAACTACTCTAATACTGAACCCTATGTACAAGAATATAACTACTATAATACTGCCCCCTATGTACACGAATATAACTACTATAATACTGCTCCCTATGTACAAGAATATAACTACTATAATACTGCTCCCTATGTACAAGAATATAACTACTATAATACTGCCCCCTATGTACAAGAATATAACTACTATAATACTGCCCCCTATGTACAAGAATATAACTACTATAATACTGCCCCCTATGTACAAGAATATAACTACTATAATACTGCTCCTATGTACAAGAATATAACTACTATAATACTGCCCCCTATGTACAAGAATATAACTACTATAATACTGCCCCCTATGTACAAGAATATAACTACTGTAATACTGCCCCCTATGTACAGGAATATAACTACTATAATACTGCTCCTATGTACAAGAATATAACTACTGTAATACTGCCCCCTATGTACAAGAATATAACTACTGTAATACTGCCCCCTATGTACAGGAATGTAACTACTATAATACTGAACCCTATGTACAAGAATATAACTACTATAATACTGCCCCTATGTACAAGAATATAACTACTATAATACTGCCCCCTATGTACACGAATATAACTACTATAATACTGCCCCCTATGTACACGAATATAACTACTATAATACTGCTCCCTATGTACAAGAATATAACTACTATAATACTGCTCCCTATGTATAAGAATATAACTACTATAATACTGCTCCCTATGTACAAGAATATAACTACTATAATACTGCCCCCTATGTACAAGAATATAACTACTGTAATACTGCTCCTATGTACAAGAATATAACTACTGTAATACTGCCCCCTATGTACAAGAATATAACTACTGTAATACTGCCCCCTATGTACAGGAATATAACTACTATAATACTGAACCCTATGTACAAGAATATAACTACTATAATACTGCTCCTATGTACAAGAATATAACTACTATAATATGTACACGAATATAACTACTATAATACTGCTCCTATGTACAAGAATATAACTACTATAATACTGCCCCTATGTACAAGAATATAACTACTATAATACTGCCCCCTATGTACAAGAATATAACTACTGTAATACTGCCCCCTATGTACAGGAATATAACTACTATAATACTGCTCCTATGTACAAGAATATAACTACTGTAATACTGCCCCCTATGTACAAGAATATAACTACTGTAATACTGCCCCCTATGTACAGGAATATAACTACTATAATACTGAACCCTATGTACAAGAATATAACTACTATAATACTGCCCCTATGTACAAGAATATAACTACTATAATACTGCCCCCTATGTACACGAATATAACTACTATAATACTGCTCCCTATGTACAAGAATATAACTACTATAATACTGCTCCCTATGTATAAGAATATAACTACTATAATACTGCTCCCTATGTACAAGAATATAAGTACTATAATACTGCCCCCTATGTACAAGAATATAACTACTGTAATACTGCCCCCTATGCACAAGAATATAACTACTATAATACTGCTCCTATGTACAAGAATATAACTACTGTAATACTGCCCCCTATGTACAAGAATATAACTACTGTAATACTGCCCCCTATGTACAGGAATATAACTACTATAATACTGAACCCTATGTACAAGAATATAACTACTATAATACTGCTCCTATGTACAAGAATATAACTACTATAATACTTCCCCTATGTACAAGAATATAACTACTATAATACTGCCCCCTATGTACAAGAATATAACTACTATAATACTGCTCCTATGTACAAGAATATAACTACTATAATACTGCCCCCTATGTACAAGAATATAACTACTATAATACTGCCCCCTATGTACAAGAATATAACTACTATAATACTGCCCCCTATGTACAAGAATATAACTACTATAATACTGCCCCCTATGTACAAGAATATAACTACTATAATACTGCCCCCTATGTACAGGAATATAACTACTATAATACTGCCCTCTATGTACAAGAATATAACTACTAGAATACTGCTCCCTATGTATAAGAATATAACTACTATAATACTGCTCCCTATGTACAAGAATATAACTACTATAATACTGCCCCCTATGTACAGGAATATAACTACTATAATACTGCTCCTATGTACAGGAATATAACTACTATAATACTGCTCCTATGTACAAGAATATAACTACTATAATACTGCTCCTATGTACAAGAATATAACTACTGTAATACTGCCCCCTATGTACAAGAATATAACTACTGTAATACTGCCCCCTATGTACAGGAATATAACTACTCTAATACTGAACCCTATGTACAAGAATATAACTACTATAATACTGCCCCCTATGTACAAGAATATAACTACTATAATACTGCTCCTATGTACAAGAATATAACTACTATAATACTGCCCCCTATGTACAAGAATATAACTACTATAATACTGCCCCCTATGTACAAGAATATAACTACTGTAATACTGCCCCCTATGTACAGGAATATAACTACTATAATACTGCTCCTATGTACAAGAATATAACTACTGTAATACTGCCCCCTATGTACAAGAATATAACTACTGTAATACTGCCCCCTATGTACAGGAATGTAACTACTATAATACTGAACCCTATGTACAAGAATATAACTACTATAATACTGCCCCTATGTACAAGAATATAACTACTATAATACTGCCCCCTATGTACACGAATATAACTACTATAATACTGCCCCCTATGTACACGAATATAACTACTATAATACTGCTCCCTATGTACAAGAATATAACTACTATAATACTGCTCTCTATGTATAAGAATATAACTACTATAATACTGCTCCCTATGTACAAGAATATAACTACTATAATACTGCCCCCTATGTACAAGAATATAACTACTGTAATACTGCTCCTATGTACAAGAATATAACTACTGTAATACTGCCCCCTATGTACAAGAATATAACTACTGTAATACTGCCCCCTATGTACAGGAATATAACTACTATAATACTGAACCCTATGTACAAGAATATAACTACTATAATACTGCTCCTATGTACAAGAATATAACTACTATAATATGTACACGAATATAACTACTATAATACTGCTCCTATGTACAAGAATATAACTACTATAATACTGCCCCTATGTACAAGAATATAACTACTATAATACTGCCCCCTATGTACAAGAATATAACTACTGTAATACTGCCCCCTATGTACAGGAATATAACTACTATAATACTGCTCCTATGTACAAGAATATAACTACTGTAATACTGCCCCCTATGTACAAGAATATAACTACTGTAATACTGCCCCCTATGTACAGGAATATAACTACTATAATACTGAACCCTATGTACAAGACTATAACTACTATAATACTGCTCCCTATGTACAAGAATATAACTACTATAATACTGCCCCTATGTACAAGAATATAACTACTATACTACTGCCCCTATGTACAAGAATATAACTACTATAATACTGCCCCTATGTACAAAGATATAACTACTATAATACTGCTCCAATGTACAAGAATATAACTACTATAATACTGCCCCCTATGTACAAGAATATAACTACTATAATACTGCCCCCATGTACAAGAATATAACTACTATAATACTGCCCCTAGGTACAAAGATATAACTACTATAATACTGCTCCTATGTACAAGAATATAACTACTATAATACTGCTCCTATGTACAATACTATAACTACTATAATACTGCTCCCTATGTACAAGAATATAACTACTATAATACTGCCCCCATGTACAAGAATATAACTACTATAATACTGCCCCTAGGTACAAAGATATAACTACTATAATACTGCTCCTATGTACAAGAATATAACTACTATAATACTGCCCCTATGTACAAAGATATAACTACTATAATACTGCCCCTATGTACAAAGATATAACTACTATAATACTGCTCCTATGTACAAGACTATAACTACTATAATACTGCTCCCTATGTACAAGAATATAACTACTATAATACTGCTCCTATGTACAAGACTATAACTACTATAATACTGCCCCTATGTACAAGAATATAACTACTATAATACTGCCCCTATGTACAAAGATATAACTACTATAATACTGCTCCTATGTACAAGAATATAACTACTATAATACTGCTCCCTATGTACAAGAATATAACTACTATAATACTGCTCCTATGTACAAGACTATAACTACTATAATACTGCTCCCTATGTACAAGAATATAACTACTATAATACTGCCCCCATGTACAAGAATATAACTACTATAATACTGCCACTATGTACAAGAATATAACTACTATAATACTGCCCCTATGTACAAGAATATAACTACTATAATACTGCCCCCATGTACAAGAATATAACTACTATAATACTGCCACTATGTACAAGAATATAACTACTATAATACTGCCCCTATGTACAAGAATATAACTACTATAATACTGCCCCCTATGTACAAGAATATAACTACTATAATACTGCCCCCTATGTACAAGAATATAACTACTATAATACTGCCCCCTATGTACAAGAATATAACTACTATAATACTGCCCCCTATGTACAAGAATATAACTACTATAATACTGCTCCTATGTACAAGAATATAACTACTATAATACTGCTCCTATGTGCAAGAATATAACTACTATAATACTGCCCCTATGTACAAGAATATAACTACTATAATACTGCCCCTATGTACAAGACTATAACTACTATAATACTGCCCCTATGTACAAAGATATAACTACTATAATACTGCCCCTATGTACAAAGATATAACTACTATAATACTGCTCCTATGTACAAGACTATAACTACTATAATACTGCTCCCTTTGTACAAGAATATAACTACTATAATACTGCTCCTATGTACAAGAATATAACTACTATAATACTGCTCCTATGTACAAGAATATAACTACTATAATACTGCCACTATGTACAAGAATATAACTACCATAATACTGCTGCTATGTACAAGAATATAACTACTATAATACTGCCCCTATGTACAAGAATATAACTACTATAATACTGCCCCTTTGTACAAGAATATAACTACTATAATACTGCCCCTATGTACAAGAATATAACTACTATAATACTGCCACTATGTACAAGAATATAACTACCATAATACTGCTCCTATGTACAAGAATATAACTACCATAATACTGCTCCTATGTACAAGAATATAACTACTATAATACTGCCACTATGTACAAGAATATAACTACTATAATACTGCCCCTATGTACAAGAATATAACTACTATAATACTGCGCTATGTACAAGAATATAACTACTATAATACTGCCCCTATGTACAAGAATATAACTACTATAATACTGCCCCCTATGTACAAGAATATAACTACTATAATACTGCCCCTATGTAGAAAGATATAACTACTATAATACTGCTCCTATGTGCAAGAATAGAACTACTATAATACTGCCCCTATGTGCAAGAATATAACTAATGTAATACTGCCCCCTATGTACAAGAATATAACTACTATAATACTGCCCCCTATGTACAAGAATATAACTACTATAATACTGCCCCCTATGTACAAGAATATAACTACTATAATACTGCCCCTATGTACAAGAATATAACTACTATAATACTGCCTCCTATGTACAAGAATATAACTACTATAATATAGCCCCCTATGTACAAGAATATAACTACTATAATACTGCTCCTATGTACAAGAATATAAGTATATGTTACTAAGTAATTTATTCTCCATTCTCCAGTGGACCTTGGTCACTCCAGTGCAGTCCTACACAGTGGTCCCAGAACATCGTCGCCCTCTATGGGTGTGGATGGATTGGTGAGTATTTGGGGCACATCCCCTTTTTCCCTATCTCTTTTAGTCATTTCCTCTGTGTATTTGTTCTTCTTTCTAAATTATTTCTTCTTGTAAAACAAAAAGCCAATCCCATCTAATGAGTCTGAGGTGCCCAGTTTGCCCGCTAGTTCCTCCCAGTCTGAGGAACCCATTCAGGTAAGTATTTTGCAGCAGTGCATGGACTGGGTGTTCACCTGCTGCTTCTGGTGGTCATTGTAACCTTGCGGTGAATATAGCATTGCTTCTAACTTGGCATGTGTGGCGTCCCTCTCCGATGAGTACACAGGGGGCTTTTACCTGCTTTATAACCTGCTCTCCAGCTTGTATTTAACATCTCTCATCATCGGTTTGGAGGACTCCACTTGTGAAAGAGAAATGAATTCTTGGGGGCATCCTAAAATTTTAACTTGGCCTGTTTGTTATTAAATAAGATTGACACTTATAAAATAAAATCTGTTGTCAGGAGTTCTGTTACCCTTGCCAACTCTTGGAGAAAGCCTGTGAGTCCTACTTTCCCCACCCACTCCTAGAGAATGCCTGTGACTCCTGCTTCTCCTGACCACTCTTAGTAAAAGCCTGTGAGTCCTGCTTCCCCCAACCCACTCTTAAAGAGAGCCTGTGAGTCCTGCTTCCCCCAACCCACTCGTATAGAGAGCCTGTGAGTCCTGTTTCCCCCAACCCACTCGAAGAGCGAGCCGGTTAACGTTAATACTTTTTTTGAGAACATTAGAAACAAAACTTTTTTTCAACTTTTGAAAAAAAGGAAAAAATTGGAAGATAAAATTTGACAGATGTATAACTGGCTTCCTCCCGCCAATTCCTAGAGAAAGCCTGTGAGCCCTGCTTTCCCCAACCCACTCGTAGAGAGAGCCTGTGAGTTGTGATGAGCGAGCATGCTCGTTACTCGAGATTTACGAGCATGCTCGTTACTTGAGATTTGCGAGCATGCTCGGGCGAACATCGAGTATATAAAGTGTGCTCGGGTGTTATGTTTTCGACACTCCATGCTCATGATTTTCAACTGTCTTGACATCTTTAATACATGTGAGGAATGTCTGTTTCTTAGGCGTTCCTCACATGTATTAAAGCTGTCAAACAGTTGCAAATCATGAGCACGGAGTGTCGAAATCAATAACACCCGAGCACTCTGAAAATACTCGGTGTTCGCCTGAGCATGCTCACTCATCACTACCTGTGAGTCCTGCTTCTCCCCACCCATTCCTAGAGAAAGACTGTGAGTCCTACTTCCCCCAACCCTGTGTAAGTGCATTAATAACACGGACATGTCTGTTCTCTTATTAACCAAAATGGCCCAAAACATATTGTGCTGTTTGGTTAATAGAAGCGATGAATCTTGTGCACCGCACTGCTGCGAGAGAGGGGAGGGAGCTGACAGAACATATTAGTGCCCCTGACGCGGTCCCCTATTAGTTTTTCCTCGTTGTCTTCTCTCTCTCATTCCTGTCTGCTCTTTATATTCTTCTGTGCTGAGGGTCTATGGTGAGGTACGGAGGCGCGAGGTTCTTCGGTGGCAGGGGAGGAACTTTTGATTTTGACATATAATTCAAACACGCCCCTTTATGGGTTAAAAACAGTCAGCATGGGAAATTTTGGATACTTTCCATTCAGAATCGTGCAACCCATGACTCTTATATATGTGTTATTTGTCATATATGTGTGTTTGAATTATATCCGCGGAGTAGGGGGCGCTCTTCACCCTGACATCACCTCCATTTCTAACGCCTAGAAACGCTGACTTCCATTCTCTGTCTGCAGGTAATGCCAGTAGCTAAAGGTCCGCCATCATTTCCCGGCACTCCGGTGATGAACTCGTCTGCTGCTGCTCCCATCATGCCTCCTGCTCGATTGATCGGCCCAGCGCCACCCCACGGAGCCTTCGGTCCTCGAACTTTACCGCCAAGTAGGACCATTATTTTATGTTGTGATGATGCTGACACGTACATTTTATCTTCATAGGTCCAATATTCTGGACTGATTAAAATCCCCCTTCCTTGACCTAGAAGGATAATTATGGGTGTCTGCAGCCACCTCCAGGGGGAGCTCACTGCACACAGTACGCAGTGAGCTCCCCCTAGTGGTGGCAAAGTGTCATGTAACACTGTGTATGCAGCACATTTGGAGCTCTGCAACAGAAAAGCTTCACTTTAAGGCTAAGCTCGGACTGTAAGCCGACTTACATGGTTTCTAAGGAGAAAGGAAACCACGGCATGTAAAATAATGATTGCGTTCTGCAACGATTTCCAAAAAAAAATTCCAAAGTTGGAACCTGACCCAGTGGTCAAATCAATCTGAGAAGATTCATTGAAGGAGAGGAAAATATCTGCTGAATTTTGTGTCCGGGAAGAGGAGGCCACAGAGCACAGGGCAGGGGAGCAATGGAAATATTGGGAGAGAGGAAGCTCCGATGTGTGATGATTCTGGGAGGCGGCGTGATTGAAGTGTGCACGGGTCCGCAGGGAATATCCACCATCGGGGAGATGTGTGCACGGGGCCGCAGGGAATATCCACCATCGAGATGTGTGCACGGGGCCGCAGGGAATATCCACCATCGGGGAGATGTGTGCACGGGGCCGCAGGGAATATCCACCATCAGGGAGATGTGTGCACGGGTCCGCAGGGAATATCCACCATCAGGGAGATGTGTGCACGGGTCCGCAGGGAATATCCACCATCGGTGAGATGTGTGCACGGGGCCGCAGGGAATATCCACCATCGGGGAGATGTGTGCACGGGGCCGCAGGGAATATCCACCATCGGGGAGATGTGTGCACGGGTCCGCAGGGAATATCCACCATCGGGGAGATGTGTGCACAGGGCCGCAGGGAATATCCACCATCAGAGAGATGTGTGCACGGGTCCGCAGGGAATATCCACCATCAGGGAGATGTGTGCGTGGAGCCGCGGGGAATATCCACCATCGGTGAGATGTGTGCACGGGGCCGCGGGGAATATCCACCATCGGTGAGATGTGTGCACGGGGCCGCAGGGAATATCCACCATCGGGGAGATGTGTGCACGGGGCCGCAGGGAATATCCACCATCGGGGAGATGTGTGCACGGGGCCGCAGGGAATATCCACCATCGGGGAGATGTGTGCACGGGGCCGCAGGGAATATCCACCATCGGGGAGATGTGTGCACGGGGCTGCAGGGAATATCCACCATCGGGGAGATGTGTGCACGGGTCCGCAGGGAATATCCACCATCGGTGAGATGTGTGCACGGGGCCGCAGGGAATATCCACCATCGGTGAGATGTGTGCACGGGGCCGCAGGGAATATCCACCATCGGGGAGATGTGTGCACGGGGCCGCAGGGAATATCCACCATCGGGGAGATGTGTGCACGGGGCCGCAGGGAATATCCACCATCGGGGAGATGTGTGCACGGGTCCGCAGGGAATATCCACCATCGGGGAGATGTGTGCACAGGGCCGCAGGGAATATCCACCATCAGAGAGATGTGTGCACGGGTCCGCAGGGAATATCCACCATCGGGGAGATGTGTGCACGGGTCCGCAGGGAATATCTACCATCGGTGAGATGTGTGCACGGGGCCGCAGGGAATATCCACCATCGGGGAAATGTGTGCACGGGGCCGCAGGGAATATCCACCATCGGGGAGATGTGTGCACGGGTCCGCAGGGAATATCCACCATCGGGGAGATGTGTGCACGGGGCCGCGGGGAATATCCACCATCGGGGAGATGTGTGCACGGGGCCGCGGGGAATATCCACCATCGGGGAGATGTGTGCACGGGGCCGCGGGGAATATCCACCATCGGGGAGATGTGTGCACGGGGCCGCGGGGAATATCCACCATCGGGGAGATGTGTGCACGGGGCCGCGGGGAATATCCACCATCGGGGAGATGTGTGCACGGGGCCGCGGGGAATATCCACCATCGGGGAGATGTGTGCACGGGGCCGCGGGGAATATCCACCATCGGGGAGATGTGTGCACGGGGCCGCGGGGAATATCCACCATCGGGGAGATGTGTGCACGGGGCCGCGGGGAATATCCACCATCGGGGAGATGTGTGCACGGGGCCGCGGGGAATATCCACCATCGGGGAGATGTGTGCACGGGGCCGCGGGGAATATCCACCATCGGGGAGATGTGTGCACGGGGCCGCAGGGAATATCCACCATCGGGGAGAGAGAAGGCGGCTGAGGACACATGTAAAATCTGGGGAGGCTCCCGCGAGGCCAGCTAGAAATTACTATGGGGCAGCATCAGCTTTGTCACCCAACTTTTCCTATTGTCCTGAACAGCCACCCGCCATATAACAAGGGAGATGGTCTTTTCACTCACCTGCCAACGCGAAGGCCCTGAAATGACCATCTCACTTGTGTGTTGGCAAGTAGGAGCACCTGGTCGTGCTCACACAGCTTTGGGTTTGTTACAATGCATTGTCAGTTTTGTCTTCATTATCTTTTTTTGTGTGTTTTTTTTTATTTCAGTGCATGGTCTCCCACCAGGTGTTAGAGACTTTCCTCCAAGGCCTATGATGCCGCCTGGCCCAATGCCTCCAGATCCAAGGGGCCTAATTCGAGGGCCATTTCCTCCAGGTTCTGTTCCTATGCATGGTCCTAGAGATTATCCAGTACCACCTCCGGGAGCAAGAGACTTCCCACCAGGACTACCGCCTCCTGGTCTGAGAGATTTCCCACCAGGGCTACCTCCTCCAGGAGCTCGGGACTTCCCACCAGGGCCACCTCCTCCTGGTGCTCGGGACTTCCCACCAGGGCCACCTCCTCCTGGTGCTCGGGACTTCCCACCAGGGCCACCTCCTCCTGGAGCTCGGGACTTCCCACCAGGGCCACCTCCTCCTGGAGCTCGGGACTTCCCACCAGGGCCACCTCCTCCAGGAGCTCGGGACTTCCCACCAGGGCCACCTCCTCCAGGAGCTCGGGACTTCCCACCAGGGCCACCTCCTCCAGGAGCTCGGGACTTCCCACCTGGTCTTCCACCTCCTGGAGCTCGGGACTTCCCACTAGGTTCAATTCCTCCTGGTTTGAGAGATTTTGCACCAGGAGCAAGGGATATACCACCAGGCCTCCCACCTCCAGGATCTAGGGACTTCCCACCAGTAATGCCTCCACTAGGATCAAGAGAGTTCATACCAGGAGTCCCCCCACCAAGAGCTAGGGAATTCCTACCGGGACCACCACCTGGTTCTAGAGAATTTCTGGCAGGGCAACCACTAGGAGCCAGAGACTTCCCACCATATGGTCATCTTCCAACAGGAGTAAGAGACTTTCCCCCAGGATCTCACCCTGGAGTCCCCGCTGGGCCTTCATTACTTGAGCAGCGAGCCGGACACAGTCAGCCAGCTCAGACAGATCATGAACTTTCTCAAGGTCAAAAATCCTAAAAAAAAAAAAAAAAAAAAAAAAATTCAAGCGTAGACTAATAGGACACAATCTCTGGCGCAAAAATGGTTCAAGCATTACCGGTTTACATAAACGTCTGATTTATAATTTCACATGTCTTATATTTGCAATAAATATTTTATTCTACTCTTCTAATCTTTTTAGGATTTTTAATAGTTAAATAATTTTGCACCCAATTTTCTTTCTTTTTTTTTTTTTGTCATATTCTTCTGAAGCCGCAATTCATCGATTTTTCAGAATGTGCAATACCGGGATCCATGTGTTTTTTTTATTTAATGTATCGTATGTAACCATTGTATGTGGAAAATAATGAATGTCTAAAAATCTTTGAAAACATTTCCTGTGGAAATACATTTTATAAGAATATCATTATTCTGATGGCTTTTCCACACCCGCTAGCTTAATTATAATATTATTATACACCACTGGTTTACATAGGAGAAATCATTGTTTTTAACATCGGGTTCTGCAAACCAGAAACCTGTAACTCGATAAGAAGGAAAATAATAAAGAATTGAAAATAACTTTTGTAGTTTTTTCTTTTTTGACTTTGTTAAAAGATTGATTATTTCCTTGAGAACCAATTTCATCTCATACAAAAATAAATGCCTCCAATCCCACCAAGGCTGTCTATCAGTGTGTGTTGGCGGGTGAAGCAGAACACGTTGGTAGAGCTGAGCAAACCCGAACTTAAAAGTTTGGGGTTCGTACCAAACAGTGATTCCTCCCGGAAGTCTGTTTTAGAGTTGGAAGCAGCGAGGGTCGTTGGGATTGGGCGGCGGCGAGGGTCGTTGGGATTGGGCGGCGGCGAGGGTCGTTGGGATTGGGCGGCGGCGAGAGTTGTTGGGATGGGAGGATGCGAGAGTTGTTGGGATGGGCGGCGGTGAGAGTCATTGGGATTGGGCGGCGGCGAGGGTCGTTGGCTTGAGTCGTTGGGATGGGAGGAGGCGAGAGTCGTTGGGATGGGCGGCGGCGAGAGTCGTTGGGATGGGCGGCGGCGAGAGTCGTTGGGATGGGCGGCGGCGAGAGTCGTTGGGATGGGCGGCGGCGAGAGTCGTTGGGATGGGCGGCGGCGAGAGTCGTTGGGATGGGCGGCAGCGACAAGAGTCGTTGGCATTGGGCGGCAGCAAGCTCTCAATAGGGTACAGGTTCCAAGTTCTGGTACCCAAACCAAACTTTGGACTAAAGTTAGGGTCAGGTACCAGAACTTGAACTTCCATGGGTCTGCTCATCTCTACTCACTGGCTTTTTTTTTTTTTTGTTCAGTTGACCGGTAAAGCGGCTCACAGATTTTCTCTGTGGAGTGGGGGAGCAGGAATCCTATTCCTTACTGAGAAGGGCCCCCAGATGGGGAAAGCAGGATCCAAGATTCTTTTGCAACATTACGGCAAACTGTCGGGGTATGTGCACACGTTGCGTTTAAGATGCATTTTTCCTGCGAAGAAAATACAGCGCTTTACAGTACCAGTAAAGTGATGGAGATTTCTCAAGTCTCGTATACATTACTTATTTTTTTCCTTGCAGTTTCCGATCTGCAGCGTGTCAATTAAGTCAGTGTTTTACCCATTTTAATGACTGGGAAAAAAACCCTTCAAAACACCCGTATTAAGCAGCGTTCTCCTGTGTTCATCAGTGTTTGCAGATATTTCTGCTGCAAATAATGAACGTGTGTACATAGCCTTACTTTCTCTAAACCATACAAGGATATTCACATGTTTTTTTTCCTCATCCGTAAAAAAAATTAAGCAAAAATGTGAGCCCACCCTACTACCTCATTCGCACGTCCGATTATCTTATCAGAATGTGGTATGAGTGTCATCTGATTTTCTCGTACGTGGAGAAACTACCTTCTCCATTCTGACAGTCTGTGAAAAAATTTTCATGGACCTATACATTTGCATTGACAATTTTTATCTGATCCTCTGAGCAAAATCGTACATGTCTCTGCAAAAAAATCACATAGAAGTGCTTCTCACTAATTAGAATATCAAAGAGTTAATTTATTTCAATTCTTCAATACAAAAATTGAAACTCCTATGATATAGTCATTGCACACAGAGGGATCTATTTCAAGTGTTTATTTCTGTTAATGTTGATGATTATGGCTTACAGGGAATGAAAACACAAGTCATCTCAGTAAAGTAGAATTATTAACAAAAAACACTTGAAAAGGCTTTCTAAGCTTTTAAAAAGGTCCCTTAGTCTGTTTCAGTAGGCTCCACAATCATGGGGAAGACTGCTGACTTGACTGATGTCCAGAAGGCAGTCATTGACACACTCCACAAGGAGGGTAAGCCACAAAAGGTCATTGCTAAAGACACTGGCTGTTCACAGAGTGCTGTATCCAAGAATATTAATGGAAAGTTGAGTGGAGGGAAAAAGTGTGGTAGAAAAAGGTGCACAAGCAACTGGGAAAACCACAGCCTTGAAAGGATTAAGAAAAGGCCATTCAAAGATTTGGGGGAGATTCACAAGGAGTGGACTGCTGCTGGAGTCATTGCTTCAAGAGCCACCACACAGACGTATCCAGGACATGGGCTACAAGTGTCACATTCCTTGTGTCAAGCCACTCATGACCAATAGACAACGCCAGAAGCGTCTTACCTGGGCCAAGGAGAAAAAGACCTGGACGGTTCTCAGTGGTCCAAGGTGTTGTTTTCAGATGAAAGTAAATTTTGCATTTCATTTGAGGATCAAGGTCCAGAGTCTGGAGGAAGAGTGGAGAGGACCGAATCCAAGCTGCTGGAGGTCTAGTGTGAAGTTTCCACGATCAGTGATGGTTTGGGGGGCCATGTCATCTGCTGGTGCAGGTCCACTGTGTTTTATCAAGACCAAAGTCAGCGCAGCCGTCTACCAAGAGATTGTAGAGCACTTCATGCTTCCCTCTGCCGACAAGCTTTTTGGAGATGGAAATGTCATTCTCCAGCAGGACCTGGCCCCTGTCCACACTGCCAAAAGTACCAATACCTGGTTTACACACAACAGTATCACTGTGCTTGATTGGCAGCAAACTCGCCTGACCTTAACCCCATAGAGAATCTATTATAGAGAATCTATGGGGTATTGTCAAGAGGAAGATGAGACCCCAGACCCAACAATGCAGACGAGCTGAAGGCGGCTATCAAAGCAACCTGGGCTTCCATAACACCTCAGCAGTGCCACAGGCTGATCGCCTCCATGCCACGCAGCATTGATGCAGTAATTGATGCAAAAGGAGCCCGGACCAAGTATTGAGGGCATTTACTGACCAGACATTTCAGATTTTAAATACACTTTTCAAGCTGGTGTTATAAAGTATTCTAATTTACTGAGATAATGACTTTTGTGTTTTCATTGGCTGTAAGACCTAATCATCAACATTAACAGAAATAAACACTTGAAATAGATCACTCTGTGTGTAATGACTCTATATAATATAGGAGTTTCATTTTTTACATTGAAGAACATCAAAAAGTTAATTTAATTTCGTGAGAAGCCCTTGTATGTGAATGGCCCCCATAGACTTTCATGGATAGCATAATTTCTACACAAAAATCCGGTGTGAATGATGGCTTAGTAAGTTTGTGATGTCACTTTGGTTCCATTGATCCTGCTAAAGAGAAATTCTCCCTGATATCAGTCACCTATTGTATAACTCGGGTTTTGTATTGAATATATATATATATTTTTTTGTTTTCTCTTTTTTACCTACATCACAATATGTATTAGGGTGCAGTCAGATGGCTGTATAAACTGGATAAAGATTGGACCGCAATGCACGGACTGACCAGCGGCTCTCACGACCTGAGCGTGACATGTATTTCTATGCAGCTGTCACGCTCGGATCGGGAGAGTCGCGGGACCGTCCGTGCATTTCGGTCCGATTTATACAGCAGTCTGACTGCACCTTTTAAAATGGGAAATTTTTCCCACTAATGCTTTTTTTGACTCCTGTTTCACGAAATGCACACATACATTAGCTGCAATTAGCCTATTTTTTTGTATTGAAGCATCTAATGAGCATGTGCAAATATTATTATAAAGGGAGGAGGTGAGCTGTGACATCAGCTATTGCGATTGCTGGATCAGCTGTGTACAAGGCGTTACGTAGCAGTGCAATCCTGCCTCTGATGATGATGAGACTGCTGCAAACACTTCCTGAAAACACAAGATGTATATGGCCATAGGTTGTATTTTTTTGTTGTTTTTTTAAGACAATGTGAAAACTTCAAGATTTCTTTGATCTGAATGGTCATGAGAATAAGATTTGACTTTTCTAATATGTATATTGGGGCCTATGCTCAGCCATACACCTGAAAAGCACCACATCACACATCTCCGGTGGGAAGAAAAGGATCAGGGGAAGAAATTAGACTGCCCAATCCTTCGACATTCATTTTTTTTTATATACATTAGGCCAATCCTGGGTCTCTATTTAAGAAAAACACAAGTTCAGGTCCAATTTTGCAGATCCGATTCGGCCATTCCATGGGAACGAGAAAAGAAAAAAAAAAACCCACCAGCACGCAAGTAGAAATAAAAATGTGAACAAACCTTTATATGGAGAACTGGTTACCACAGTCGACAGAAAAATCATAAAAAGTACAACAAACCCACCAGGTTCTCTCCCAGGAGCTTCATTCATCACAATCAACTATATAGACAATTCACAAAAGAAAAAAAAAAAAAAAAAAAAAAACACATTTTCAGTTTTACCAGTTACATCGAATTCATTTATAAAACGAAAAAAAAAACTAATTCAAAGTAGAAAAATCACTTTATACAGTGAAACAAGTTACAAACTGGAAATCTAGAAGTCTGTAAAATAGAAACTGCTGCAGTCTCCGTAAAAAAACTCAGGATTTATTTTATTACATTGCGATAATTTTAGTTATTGTGGGTAATTATGGAATGTTAGAAATGTAAAAAAAGTTTTAAAAAAATAAAACAAAACCTGATGGTTCCAGGAGACGGGGCCGCAGTGTAATGAGATATATACAGAAGTGAACCAGTCACCAAAGTTCTATGTGGACGGGCGGCGCGGAGCCGGCTGCTGGGTCTCATTGCTGCAGGACACAGACCGTCTCAGGCTGCAGGGTGCGCACCAGCACCGCCCTCTACTGGGGGAGCACGGCTCGTATAGGGGGAGGGGAGAAGAGGAGGAAGACGGCAGAGTGGTCAGTCCTTGTGCAATGTCTGGTATAAGTGGAGATACAGTGGCTTCTTAGTTAGCAGCTGCAGCTTCTTCCGTTTGAAGTCTGTGGGTTTCTTGTAGCTGCGATTAAAAGAAAAAAAAAAAAAAAATCAATCACATTACTGATCCTGTGTTCCATCCTGTATTATCCTCCAGAGCTGCACTCACTATTCTGCTGGTGCAGTCAGTGTGTACATACATTACATTACTGATCCTGAGTTACATCCTGTATTATCCTCCAGAGCTGCACTCACTATTCTGCTGGTGCAGTCATTGTGTACATACATTACATTACTGATCCTCAGTTACATCCTGTATTATACTCCAGAGCTGCACTCACTATTCTGCTGGTGTAGTCACTGTGTACATACATTACATTACTGATCCTGAGTTACATCCTGTATTATCCTCCAGAGCTGCACTCACTATTCTGCTGGTGCAGTCAGTGTGTACATACATTACATTACTGATCCTGAGTTACATCCTGTATTATCCTCCAGAGCTGCACTCACTATTCTGCTGGTGCAGTCATTGTGTACATACATTACATTACTGATCCTCAGTTACATCCTGTATTATACTCCAGAGCTGCACTCACTATTCTGCTGGTGTAGTCACTGTGTACATACATTACATTACTGATCCTGAGTTACATCCTGTATTATCCTCCAGAGCTGCACTCACTATTCTGCTTGTGCAGTCATTGTGTACACACATTACATTACATTACTGATCCCGAGTTACATCCTGTATTATCCTCCAGAGCTGCACTCACTATTCTGCTGGTGCAGTCACTGTGTACATACATTACATTACTGATCCTGAGTTACATCCTGTATTATCCTCCAGAGCTGCACTCACTATTCTGCTTGTGCGGTCATTGTGTACATACATTACATTACTGATCCTGAGTTACATCCTGTATTATCCTCCAGAGCTGCACTCACTATTCTGCTGGTGCAGTCACTGTGTACATACATTACATTACTGATCCTGAGTTACATCCTGTATTATCCTCCAGAGCTGCACTCACTATTCTGCTTGTGCAGTCATTGTGTACACACATTACATTACTGATCCCGAGTTACATCCTGTATTATCCTCCAGAGCTGCACTCACTATTCTGCTTGTGCAGTCATTGTGTACATACATTACTGATCCTGAGTTACATCCTGTATTATACTCCAGAGCTGCACTCACTATTCTGCTGGTGTAGTCACTGTGTACATACATTACATTACTGATCCTGAGTTACATCCTGTATTATCCTCCAGAGCTGCACTCACTATTCTGCTTGTGCAGTCATTGTGTACACACATTACATTACTGATCCTGAGTTACATCCTGTATTATACTCCAGAGCTGCACTCACTATTCTGCTGGTGCAGTCACTGTGTACATACATTACATTACTGATCCTGAGTTACATCCTGTATTATCCTCCAGAGCTGCACTCACTATTCTGCTTGTGCAGTCATTGTGTACACACATTACATTACTGATCCCGAGTTACATCCTGTATTATCCTCCAGAGCTGCACTCACTATTCTGCTTGTGCAGTCATTGTGTACATACATTACTGATCCTGTACTGATCCTGAGTTACATCCTGTATTATACTCCAGAGCTGCACTCACTATTCTGCTGGTGTAGTCACTGTGTACATACATTACATTACTGATCCTGAGTTACATCCTGTATTATCCTCCAGAGCTGCACTCACTATTCTGCTTGTGCAGTCATTGTGTACACACATTACATTACTGATCCTGAGTTACATCCTGTATTATACTCCAGAGCTGCACTCACTATTCTGCTTGTGCGGTCATTGTGTACATACATTACTGATCCTGAGTTACATCCTGTATTATCCTCCAGAGCTGCACTCACTATTCTGCTGGTGCAGTCACTGTGTACATACATTACATTACTGATCCTGAGTTACATCCTGTATTATCCTCCAGAGCTGCACTCACTATTCTGCTTGTGCAGTCATTGTGTACATACATTACTGATCCTGTACTGATCCTGAGTTACATCCTGTATTATACTCCAGAGCTGCACTCACTATTCTGCTTGTGCAGTCATTGTGTACATACATTACATTACTGATCCTGAGTTACATCCTGTATTATACTCCAGAGCTGCACTCACTCTTCTGCTGGTGCAGTCACTGTGTACATACATTACATTACTGATGCTGAGTTACATCCTGTATTATACCCCAGAGCTGCACTCACTATTCTGCTGGTGCAGTCATTGTGTACATACATTACATTACTGATCCTGAGTTACATCCTGTATTATCCTCCAGAGCTGCACTCACTATTCTGCTGGTGCAGTCACTGTGTACATACATTACATTACTGATCCTGAGTTACATCCTGTATTATCCTCCAGAGCTGCACTCACTATTCTGCTTGTGCAGTCATTGTGTACATACATTACTGATCCTGAGTTACATCCTGTATTATACTCCAGAGCTGCACTCACTATTCTGCTGGTGCAGTCACTGTGTACATACATTACTGATGCTGAGTTACATCCTGTATTATACCCCAGAGCTGCACTCACTATTCTGCTTGTGCAGTCATTGTGTACATACATTACATTACTGATCCTGAGTTACATCCTGTATTATACTCCAGAGCTGCACTCACTATTCTGCTTGTGCAGTCATTGTGTACATACATTACACTACTGATCCTGAGTTACATCCAGTATTATACTCCAGAGCTGCACTCACTATTCTGCTGGTGCAGTCACTGTGTACATACATTACATTACTGATCCTGAGTTACATCCTGTATTATACTCCAGAGCTGCACTCACTATTCTGCTGGTGCAGTCACTGTGTACATACATTACATTACTGATGCTGAGTTACATCCTGTATTATACCCCAGAGCTGCACTCACTATTCTGCTGGTGCAGTCACTGTGTACATACATTACATTACTGATCCTGAGTTACATCCTGTATTATACTCCAGAGCTGCACTCACTATTCTGCTTGTGCAGTCATTGTGTACATACATTACATTACTGATCCTGAGTTACATCCTGTATTATCCTCCAGAGCTGCACTCACTATTCTGCTGGTGCAGTCACTGTGTACATACATTACATTACTGATCCTGTACTGATCCTGAGTTACATCCTGTATTATCCTCCAGAGCTGCACTCACTATTCTGCTGGTGCAGTCACTGTGTACATACATTACATTACTGATCCTGAGTTACATCCTGGATTATACCCCAGAGCTGCACTCACTATCCTGCTGGTGATGTCACTGTGTACATACATTACTGATGCAGAGTTACCTCATGTACAATGCTCCTCATGCTCCAGAGCTGCACTCACTGTACATACCTGGCTGACGGCATTACATCCTGATCATTTCCTATCTCTATACAATAAGTAATAGTTCTCCCTGGCTGAGGTGCTGGCCGTGTCGGGGTCACTCACAGCTCTATTACTATCTGTCCCGCTTTGATTTCATCCATTTCCATGAAGGCAAAACACTTTGTGCTGGTAAAACGCTTCTTCGGCTTGTAGTGCTTGAACTCGAAAAAAATAGCTGCCCCTGGAAACCAAGATGCAAAAGGGTTAAACCTGGATGGGGAAAAATCATTCCCTCTGCCTATATTCAGACCACATGTGATAAGGAAATGAGCGTCTTTACCCATCTACCCTGTATGTTCTCCCAGCGTTTACCCTGAAAACACGGGGAGAACATGGGACCTCTTTGCAGATGTTCTAAGACCCCAAGCAATGCAAAGCAACAGCCCCAACCGCCGAGCGCCAGGGCGCGCGGCCCCAACCAACCGCCGAGCGCCAGGGCGCGCGGCCCCAACCACCGAGCGCCAGAGCGCGCAGCGGCAACCGAGCGCGCGGCGCCAACCACCGAGCGCCAGCGTGCAGTCCCAACCACCAAGAGCCAGAGCATGCGACCCCCAACCACCGAGCCAGCCCCTGATGGAAGCTCGTCCCCCTCGGTCCCTGGCAGCTGCGCCTCTGCTCGTGCAGGAGACATTCACTCACCTTTTGTAAGTTTTTCAACGTGTTTCTGGATATCAATTTCCACATTAAAATGGACGTACATGTCCTCCTTCCTGGACGCCATCGGTGTGTCCTGAACAGGTGTCAAATCAATGCCATTTATATCTGCAAAAATAAAGTGTCAAAAAGACCCAAAAACATCAGAAATGGGAGAAAAACAGAACTCTGGTGAAATTCCACAGTGAATCACATCATCTACGTGACCGGTTCCACTTATTTCTCAGCTTTAATCACCTATTGTAAAATGGAAACAGTCAGCAAGCTGCTGATCCTGTTATAAGTGTAATTAGTGTGGTGAGAGCGGCGGTGACTCCGAATTGTTATTAACATCCCCGTATGCAGCTCCGCTCACCAACACATAAAAGCCAGATGTAAATATTAATTCTTGGGGGTCAGTGCTATGTAATGGGGTGCAAAGAGCCAACAACATCACCTAACCTACTTACTGGCGGTTTCTATGAAATAGAAGTTTTGTTTTTTTCTTTAAAACCTTAATGAACTAAAGTGATAATCTATATGTCCTATTAGGAAATAAAAAACATATCCATCTATATCAAGAAGGTGAAAAAATACAAGACTAAAGGGCACAAAGAAAGATTGGCTGCACCCTTAAGGGACTGAGTTGCAGACCAAGTACTGGAACTTTGTGTAAAAAAAACCCCCCAAAAACCTGACACCTTCTCTTTAAAGGAGGAAACAAGTTTGCATCTAAATATCTTACATTTTGCAATGATCTTACGAGACACAACCATCTCCCACAATGCACCGTGCCAGCAGCACCCGGCAGCGTCAATCTTGATCCAAAGGTGTGGAGCGGCACGCTCGCCAGATGACAGCATGGAGAGAAAATCTACTGACAGCAGCTGCGGAGCCGGGAAAGGAGGATTCCCAGAAAAGGGGCAGCCGCAGTATAGAGCACCCGGGGGAACGGGGGGGAAGAGTGAAAAAGAGGACAAAACTCGGGACTACAGCACCGGCCGGACACTGCCATAAGTGGAGCATTAAACTATGGCTCCGATGCCCCTTTCCCCAGCAATCCCGGCTCCGCTGCCCCCCCTCCCCACCCCGAGGCAATCCTGCCTCCGCTGCCCCCCTCCCCACCCCGAGGCAATCCCGCCTAAGCTGCCCCCCTCCCCACCCCGAGGCAATCCCGGCTCGGCTGCCCCCCTCCCCACCCCAAGGCAATCCCGGCTCCGCTGCCCCCCTCCCCACCCCAAGGCAATCCCGGCTCCGCTGCCCCCCTCCCCACCCCAAGGCAATCCCGGCTCCGCTGCCCCCCTCCCCACCCCAAGGCAATCCCGGCTCCGCTGCCCCCCTCCCCACCCCAAGGCAATCCCGGCTCCGCTGCCCCCCTCCCCACCCCAAGGCAATCCCGGCTCCGCTGCCCCCCTCCCCACCCCAAGGCAATCCCAGCTCCGCTGCCCCCCTCCCCACCCCAAGGCAATCCCAGCTCCGCTGCCCCCCTCCCCACCCCAAGGCAATCCCAGCTCCGCTGCCCCCCCTCCCCACCCCAAGGCAATCCCAGCTCCGCTGCCCCCTCCCCACCCCAAGGCAATCCCAGCTCTGCTGCCCCCCTCCCCCTCGCGCCCCCCCCCCCCCCCAAGGAACGCACAGGAGACACTGATTTGAGGGTCGGGGGGTGAAGGCTTGAGCTCCGCAGCGGCCATACTGTCAGTATAACTAATGTAGTAAGAGACGTTGGCGCCCCCTGTTGGAGTGAAATATAAGGATATTACAGTAATGTACTAGAACTCATCAGACACTCACCCTTCACACTGACCGTCATGTAGGGGTCAATACACTGACCGGCGTCTTTCAAACCAATTTTCTCAATTCTGATGGTGAGGAGGGTCATGCCAGGCTCGGAGGGCAGTCTGGGGAGGAGGGTTCCTGGTACAGTAATAAATATATATATTATATTGACTCTAGGATCTCACCATCTGATAGCAGCATGACATTAAAGAGGCAAAATCATCAGAAAATTTAAGTTACAGCTTTTTCTATTGTCACAAGGTGGCAGCACAACAAACTACACTCCAGACACAAACAGTCTCATTTTACAGCCTGCAGTAAGGATGAACATTATCTCAGATATTAGTGGACTAGAGGGTTAAATAACCTTTCCTATAACATGGATAGCCCGCAGCTGTCAGGGCATGCTGGGACTTGTACTTCAATAGCAGGCAGGCAGCAGCTTACTACCGCCAGATTCAGACAAACATTAATGTGTTTGAGGCGGATAAGGAAGAGGACCCCAACATTAGACCCCCAGATATTCCTTTACAGGCCAATATACAGCTTTACCTGTGACCGCCAGAAATCTGACTGCCTGCAGTCACCACTAGGGGGAGCTCACTGCACCATAAATCAGTCGTCGATCAGCTCCCCTAGTGGTAGCTTTGGGCAGTTTTATTTACAGAGATCCTGATCCTGTGTGTACATGAAGAATAACACTATTTAACTTCTATCTAGTTTTTCCCTCAATCTCTGAGCTAGTGGGTGCAGAGTAGCTGCCCATGCAGAGACAGGAGAGCAGGAACCCCTCATGTCTATGTAGCAGATGTTCAGAAGCAGCATGGAGGACATTGGACAGCAGCACTAAGCAGTGTATATGTGAATCCAGCTCTTGGGTGAAATAAAACACTTACTAGTGATACATTGTAATTCACGGGAAAAATTAGGGGGAAGCAGAGAACTATACAAGCAAAACATGAAAAAAAAAAAGCGTAAAGTGATCCTATGTTCATACCTTGGATGGCTCCTGACATGGGCAATGATGGGGCACATGCAAATGAGGAGGCCATGCATGGGTGATGGAAAGTGCCAAGCACAACGATGGAGGCAGAACCAAGCAGAGCACAAACACAGAGGGAAATACAAAGAGGCACATTTATTACAACAGGCAGCTCTGTTTTTTGTAAATGTTAGTAATACATCATATTGCTATACAGTGTAGACCAAAAGTTTGGACACGCCTTCTCATTTAAAGATTTTTCTGTATTTTCATGAGTATGAAAATTGTACATTCACACTGAAGGCATCAAAACTATGAATTAACACATGTGGCATTATATACTTAACAAAAAAGTGTGAAACAACTGAAAATATGTCTTATATTCTAGGTTCTTCAAAGTAGCCACCTTTTGCTTTGATGACTGCTTTGCACACTCTTGGCATTCTCATGATGAGCTTCAAGAGGGAGTCACCGGAAATGGTCTTCCAACAATCTTGAAGGAGTTCCCAGAGATGCTTAGCACTTGTTGGCCCTTTTGCCTTCACTCTGCGGTCCAGCTCACCCCAAACCATCTCGATTGGGTTCAGGTCTGGTGACTGTGGAGGCCAGGTCATCTGGCGTAGCACCCCATCACTCTCCTGCTTGGTCAAATAGCCCTTACACAGCCTGGAGGTGTGTTTGGGGTCATTGTCCTCTTGAAAAATAAATGATGGTCCAACTAAACGCAAACCGGATGGAATAGCATGCCGCTGCAAGATGTTGTGGTAGCCATGCTGGTTCAGTATGCCTTCAATTTTGAATAAATCCCCAACATTGTCACCAGCAAAGCACCCCCACACCATCACACCTCCTCCTCCATGCTTCACGGTGGGAACCAGGCATGTAGAGTCCATCCGTTCACCTTTTCTGCGTCGCACAAAGACACGGTGGTTGGAACCAAAGATCTCAAATTTGGACTCATCAGACCAAAGCACAGATTTCCACTGGTCTAATGTCCATTCCTTGTGTTCTTTAGCCCAAACAAGTCTCTTCTGCTTGTTGCCTGTCCTTAGCAGTGGTTTCCTAGCAGCTATTTTACCATGAAGGCCTGCTGCACAAAGTCTCCTCTTAACAGTTGTTGTAGAGATGTGTCTGCTGCTAGAACTCTGTGGGGCATTGACCTGGTCTCTAATCTGAGCTGCTGTTTACCTGCGATATCTGAGGCTGGTGAGTCGGATAAACTTATCCTCAGAAGCAGAGGTGACTCTTGGTCTTCCTTTCCTGGGGCGGTCCTCATGTGAGCCAGTTTCTTTGTAGCGCTTGATGGTTTTTGCAACTGCATTTGGGGACACTTTCAAAGTTTTCCCAATTTTTCGGACTGACTGAACTTCATTTCTTAAAGTAATGATGGCCACTCGTTTTTCTTTACTTAGCTGCTTTTTTCTTGCCATAATACAAATTCTAACAGTCTATTCGGTAGGACTATCAGCTGTGTATCCACCAGACTTCTGCACAACACAACTGATGGTCCCAATCCCAATTATAAGGCAAGAAATCCCACTTATTAAACCTGACAGGGCACACCTGTGAAGTGAAAACCATTTCCGGTGACTACCTCTTGAAGCTCATCAAGAGAATGCCAAGAGTGTGCAAAGCAGTCATCAAAGCAAAAGGTGGCTACTTTGAAGAACCTAGAATATAAGACATATTTTCAGTTGTTTCACACTTTTTTGTTAAGTATATAATTCCACATTTGTTAATTCATAGTTTTGATGCCTTCAGTGTGAATGTCAATTTCAAAGTCATGAAAATACACAAAAATCTTTAAATGAGAAGGTGTGTCCAAACTTTTGGTCTGTACTGTATCTGGAGCACCGCGATTTGGGCGGCGAACCCCCCTAACTGTGGTGACCACGAAATAGCAGCCGCGGTCTACACATATCCCACAATACTAGATCTGTAACCAAAATCTAAAATACTCGGCTCATTCTCTGCTTGTGGCAGCTATGTCACAGCCTAAACTCCAATCACATCCAGAGCTGCATTCATAATTCTGCTGGCTGCAATCGGTCACGAGGAAGCAGCAGTATGACTCTAAATGCAGCTTAGGATGTGACTGGAGTAGAGAACAAGATGTTTGCCTGTAAGAAATGAGATCAGGAAAGTGACTAAACATTTTTACTCAGATCTGCCGTTCTCGCTACATGGCACATGAAGCTTAGTCCTACATTCCTTCGTTATGCCCGATCATGTGCCGCACATCATGCACGTGATTTTCCCCCTTAACAGAGTATCCCCTGCTCCGCTCACTTCTGCATCGGGACATGAGCGGAGCCAGTGATGTCTCGTCTACTGATTACTGTTGGGTCATGTATCTGTCCTATTCTAATGAACAGCTGCACGGTCCGCACCGATTACAGAAGTGAAAGGAGCCCATATATCCCTTTAACAACTTTTTTATGTTCTACATTTTAAAAGGGGTTGTCCAGGACAGACACACATACATGTGAGGTTAAAAATAAATAACAGGAACCATTGCTTTACCAAGGCCCCAGCTAAAATGAATGCACAAAAACAGCGCCACCCCTGTCCACAGGTTGTGTGTGGTACTACAGCTTCCCTTCAATGAAGCTGAACCAGACAACCCATAGGTGTAGTGCTGTTCCTGGAAGAAGGCAGCCGTGGTTCTCCAACGCCGCACAATCACCAGTCCTTACCAGGCACCCGAGCTGGAAAGGAGTCTGGAGAGCCGACCCCGGCGCCTCCTTCCTCTTCCTCCTCCTCCACTTCTAAGTTTTCTTCTTCTCCAGGGGCCAAAATCCTTCTAGAAAACAGAACGATAATTTGTAATTTGTCCAAATCTCGTAAGAAGGGAAAGATTGGAGCGGATGATGGGGGGGGGGGACGTAGAGGACGTCGCGGATGATGGGGGGGGGGGGGACGTAGAGGACGTCGCGGATGATGGGGGAGGGGGGGGGGCGTAGAGGACGGCGCGGATGATGGGGGGAAGACGTAGAGGACGGCGCGGATGATGGGGGGGGGGGGGGGAGACGTAGAGGACGGCGCGGATGATGGGGGGGGGGGGGAGGACGTAGAGGACGGCGCGGATGATGGGGGGGGGGGGGAGGACGTAGAGGACGGCGCGGATGATGGGGGGAGGACGTAGAGGACGGCGCGGATGATGGAGGAGGACGTAGAGGACGGCGCGGATGATGGGGGGGGGAGGACGTAGAGGACGGCGCGGATCATGGGGGGAGGACGTAGAGGACGGCGCGGATCATGGGGGGGGGGGACGTAGAGGACGGCGCGGATGATGGGGGAGGACGTAGAGGACGGCGCGGATGATGGGGGAGGACGTAGAGGACGGCGCGGATGATGGGGGGGGGGGGAGGACGTAGAGGACGGCGCGGATGATGGGGGGGGGAGGACGTAGAGGACGGCGCGGATGATGGGGGGGAGGACGTAGAGGACGGCGCGGATGATGGAGGAGGACGTAGAGGACGGCGCGGATGATGGGGGGGGAGGACGTAGAGGACGGCGCGGATCATGGGGGGAGGACGTAGAGGACGGCGCGGATCATGGGGGGGGGGGGACGTAGAGGACGGCGCGGATGATGGGGGAGGACGTAGAGGACGGCGCGGATGATGGGGGAGGACGTAGAGGACGGCGCGGATGATGGGGGGGAGGACGTAGAGGACGGCGCGGATCATGGGGGGAGGACGTAGAGGACGGCGCGGATCATGGGGGGGGGGACGTAGAGGACGGCGCGGATGATGGGGGAGGACGTAGAGGACGGCGCGGATGATGGGGGAGGACGTAGAGGACGGCGCGGATGATGGGGGAGGACGTAGAGGACGGCGCGGATGATGGGGGAGGACGTAGAGGACGGCGCGGATGATGGGGGGGGGGGGACGTAGAGGACGGCGCGGATGATGGGGGGAGGACGTAGAGGACGGCGCGGATGATGGGGGGAGGACGTAGAGGACGGCGCGGATGATGGGGGGGGGGGGGGAGGACGTAGAGGACGGCGCGGATGATGGAGGAGGACGTAGAGGACGGCGCGGATGATGGAGGAGGACGTAGAGGACGGCGCGGATCATGGGGGGAGGACGTAGAGGACGGCGCGGATCATGGGGGGAGGACGTAGAGGACGGCGCGGATCATGGGGGGGAGGACGTAGAGGACGGCGCGGATGATGGGGGGAGGACGTAGAGGACGGCGCGGATGATGGGGGGAGGACGTAGAGGATAATGGGGGGGGGGGGGACGTAGAGGACGGCGCGGATGATGGGGGGAGGACGTAGAGGATAATGGGGGGGGGGGGGAGGACGTAGAGGACGGCGCGGATGATGGGGGGGGGGGGGGGAGGACGTAGAGGACGGCGCGGATGATGGGGGGGGGGAGGGAGGACGTAGAGGACGGCGCGGATGATGGGGGAGGACGTAGAGGACGGCGCGGATGATGGGGGAGGACGTAGAGGACGGCGCGGATGATGGGGGAGGACGTAGAGGACGGCGCGGATGATGGGGGAGGACGTAGAGGACGGCGCGGATGATGGGGGAGGACGTAGAGGACGGCGCGGATGATGGGGGAGGACGTAGAGGACGGCGCGGATGATGGGGGAGGACGTAGAGGACGGCGCGGATGATGGGGGAGGACGTAGAGGACGGCGCGGATGATGGGGGAGGACGTAGAGGACGGCGCGGATGATGGGGGAGGACGTAGAGGACGGCGCGGATGATGGGGGAGGACGTAGAGGACGGCGCGGATGATGGGGGGAGGACGTAGAGGACGGCGCGGATGATGGGGGGAGGACGTAGAGGACGGCGCGGATGATGGGGGGAGGACGTAGAGGACGGCGCGGATGATGGGGGGAGGACGTAGAGGACGGCGCGGATGATGGGGGGAGGACGTAGAGGACGGCGCGGATGATGGGGGGAGGACGTAGAGGACGGCGCGGATGATGGGGGGAGGACGTAGAGGACGGCGCGGATGATGGGGGGAGGACGTAGAGGACGGCGCGGATGATGGGGGGAGGACGTAGAGGACGGCGCGGATGATGGGGGGAGGACGTAGAGGACGGCGAGGATGATGGGGGGGGGGGGGAGGACGTAGAGGACGGCGAGGATGATGGGGGGAGGACGTAGAGGACGGCGAGGATGATGGGGGGAGGACGTAGAGGACGGCGAGGATGATGGGGGGAGGACGTAGAGGACGGCGCGGATGATGGGGGGAGGACGTAGAGGACGGCGCGGATGATGGGGGGAGGACGTAGAGGACGGCGCGGATGATGGGGGGAGGACGTAGAGGACGGCGCGGATGATGGGGGGAGGACGTAGAGGACGGCGCGGATGATGGGGGGAGGACGTAGAGGACGGCGCGGATGATGGGGGGAGGACGTAGAGGACGGCGCGGATGATGGGGGGGGGGGGGGACGTAGAGGACGGCGCGGATGATGGGGGAAGACGTAGAGGACGGCGCGGATGATGGGGGAGGACGTAGAGGACGGCGCGGATGATGGGGGGAGGACGTAGAGGACGGCGCGGATGATGGGGGGAGGACGTAGAGGACGGCGCGGATGATGGGGGAGGACGTAGAGGAGGGCGCGGATGATGGGGGAGGACGTAGAGGACGGCGCGGATGATGGGGGGAGGACGTAGAGGACGGCGCGGATGATGGGGGGAGGACGTAGAGGACGGCGCGGATGATGGGGGGAGGACGTAGAGGACGGCGCGGATGATGGGGGGAGGACGTAGAGGACGGCGCGGATGATGGGGGGAGGACGTAGAGGACGGCGCGGATGATGGGGGGAGGACGTAGAGGACGGCGCGGATGATGGGGGGAGGACGTAGAGGACGGCGCGGATGATGGGGGGAGGACGTAGAGGACGGCGCGGATGATGGGGGGGGGGGGGGGAGGACGTAGAGGACGGCGCGGATGTTGGGGGAGGACGTAGAGGACGGCGCGGATCATGGGGGGAGGACGTAGAGGACGGCGCGGATCATGGGGGGAGGACGTAGAGGACGGCGCGGATGATGGAGGAGGACGTAGAGGACGGCGCGGATGATGGAGGAGGACGTAGAGGACGGCGCGGATGATGGAGGAGGACGTAGAGGACGGCGCGGATGATGGAGGGGGACGTAGAGGACGGCGCGGATGATGGAGGGGGACGTAGAGGACGGCGCGGATGATGGAGGGGGACGTAGAGGACGGCGCGGATGATGGAGGGGGTCGTAGAGGACGGCGCGGATGATGGAGGGGGTCGTAGAGGACGGCGCGGATGATGGAGGAGGACGTAGAGGACGGCGCGGATGATGGAGGAGGACGTAGAGGACGGCGCGGATGATGGAGGAGGACGTAGAGGACGGCGCGGATGATGGAGGAGGACGTAGAGGACGGCGCGGATGATGGAGGAGGACGCAGAGGACACCGCAGATGATGGAGGAAACGTACGTGACGTCCGGGCAGCAAGCAATGTTCAGCACTTCCATGTATCCACCTAATCAGCGGAGGAGGAAGCAGAGAGCGATCCCAGGACAGATGTTCTGCTGTAATCCACGCTGCAGCCTAAATAGGTCACCGAGAACTGTGTGCAGCCTGTCTTTATGATCTGCAGGGTGCGGCTTCTGGGACCCCCCCCCAAATCACGGCCAGGACAGAATATCAGCAATGCCAAATTCTACACAAATCTCCTCCATGTCAGACTGTCCTAGTTGTCACTCACCGCAGACATCCACCACATTGACTCTGGTGTCCTCGGCTTCCTGGTCCCTTGAGACTGTTCAACCAATCTCTGTTGGCAGTGGTGACTCGCCTCATATAGTGATTAGCTGCAGAGGTCAGGCATCATCTCTGCAGCAGGAGGCTGAGCAGCGTTGGAATGCAAGTGGTGGGAGATCGATGAATACTGAATTTTTTAATTATTCTGAGCTTTTTTTTAAAAAAAAAAAAAGAAAATTGCTCATGGGGACAAATCCCTTTAATTGTGGCCAAACAGACGCTGCGTCAACTTTTTCTTTTTTTTTTTTTTTACAAATACATCATGTAACCAGGAAACATGACTGGCAAAAAAACATACAACCCATAAACTGGCACGTCACCGCCACTCACTGCCATCCAGACGGGAAGGAGAGTAGGGGGCGCCACACCTACCTTAAAGGGACGGGCTGAACATCAAAGGGGAATTCTTTGTTGAATGTTAGAAGGTTGTCCAGGACTAGGAAGTAGGAAAACAGCAAGAATTAATAAAATACCCAATTTCTCCAAAAAGTCATTAAACATAGAATTAAATTCGGCATCATTAACCCCTTCCTGCTAAGGCCAATTTTTAGCTTTCGTTTTATTTCCTTTTATCTTCCAAGAGTAATACTTTTTTTTTTCTTTTTTACTTTTTCAGAGCCAGCGCTGTATGTAATATATTTTTATTATATATTTTTTATTTAATTAAACAATTCTAAAAACAAATAATATATTATTAATAATATTAATAGCTTATTATTATTACCATTTTGGGGCACGTTGGATTATGTTTTTGTTTTTTTGCGCGTTTTGCCAAAATGTTTATATAATGATCGGGGTAGTATGTTTCTTAATTATTTTTTAAAACTTTATTTATTCAGTTCCCCTAGAGGAGCTGAGCCCATGATCCTTAGGTCGCTTGTGCAATATACTGCTATACCAATGTATAATGGGGCTGCTGATTTTGGGCCCGGGTCTCCTTTCCTATATACTACCCTATGACGGCACCCTGCTTTCATGTCACCGCTGATGTGCGCCCTACTTGATACCCCAAAGGGACGGCACCATTTACATGCCATCGTCACAGCCGGACAGAGACAATTGAGCAGCTGAACAGCAGTGATGGGAGTGCGCTCTGGTCGCTGCTGTTACAGGCCGATGCCGGCTACATCCATGTATGAGACAGCTCCGTACACGCGCACATGTGCAGCGGATGTCCGGCATAAAGGCCCCTCCTAAAGATAGCTCTCCCACATGGGTGGGCTTCTGGCTCTCGGCGGCCCTACAATCAGCTTATGGTGCTCCAGTTAGTGTCACATCCCTTTCCTTGTTTACCTGGCAGAGCGCCATACTTTGTAGTGGCCA
Organism: Phyllobates terribilis; assembly: GCF_046119375.1. NCBI lineage: Eukaryota > Metazoa > Chordata > Amphibia > Anura > Dendrobatidae > Phyllobates > Phyllobates terribilis. Next base: position 689,401,759 of record NW_027362763.1, on the reverse strand, counting down.
TGCCTGGTACTGCAGTCAGGTCATTAATATTAAAGTCTGGGTTAACCCTTTAAATTGTAGGCTATTCATAGTGATAAGGAAGGATGGGCGTCTGTGCACGCTGCCAGCTCTGAAGTGATGACCAGTATACAGGTGATGGGGTATATACTTACTCGGTTCTAGCTTCTTGATATCCTCCAGCTGGAATCCTTCTCGACTCTGTGTGGACTGTGGAGAGAGAGGAGGAAGACTCAGGGGGCTCAGCGACATGACGGCCACTGCACCAGGCAATGGGTAATGTGCAATCCAAAGTCCCTGGTGCAGCCGTCAGAAAAACACAACATAAACCCCCGGAGAGATCCCACCCAAAATGTAAAAACACCTGTCCTGCGTGAAATCAGCAGCAGTGACCCCACAATATATCTTTCCGCAGTCGCTGTCGGACCTCTCCTCGTCCTCGCATTTCTGGCTTTGGGTCTACCTCTCCAGTATTAGCAGGGTCACCCTCACTATGGGGGGCTCGGGGGTTTGCTTATATTACCATAACGTTACATCAGCTGTCAGTTATCACACTACGCGCTCAGCACAATATTGGCTTTTTCTGGAGCCCACACCCTTCACGCTGTGACTGAGGTTACACATTCACGCCGTCCCCAACAGGTCCTGTGGTGGTGGCATGCTGCCAGTCATCTCACAGCTGTCAATGAATAAAGGCCAACAGCCAATGCAAACGAGACTCCGCTCCACCCATCAACCGCTCCCTGCCCCCACCCAGACCAGACCCACCACCACAAAAAATGTAATGTAGGTAAGGAACAAAACCTGGAGCTTACGGCTGCGACCATCACACGGTGTCCTGACTGACGCTCCATCTTACCAATACAGAACTCCAGAGACAGAGTTAAAAGATAAAAATGTAGCTATCTGCAAACACCACTAGGGGGAGCTCACTACATACAGGTTTATAGAGCCACCACTAGGGGGAGCTCACTACATACAGATTTATACAGCCACCACTAGGGGGAGCTCACTACATACAGGTTTATAGAGCCACCACTAGGGGGAGCTCACTACATACAGGTTTATACAGCCACCACTAGGGGGAGCTCACTACATACAGGTTTATACAGTCACCACTAGGGGGAGCTCACTACATACAGGTTTATACAGTCACCACTAGGGGGAGCTCACTACATACAGGTTTATACAGTCACCACTAGGGGGAGCTCACTACATACAGGTTTATAGAGCCACCACTAAGGGGAGCTCACTACATACAGGTTTATACAGCCACCACTAGGGGGAGCTCACTACATACAGATTTATACAGCCACCACTAGGGGAAGCTCACTACATACAGATTTATACAGCCACCACTAGGGGAAGCTCACTACATACAGATTTATACAGCCACCACTAGGGGAAGCTCACTACATACAGGTTTATACAGTCACCACTAGGGGGAGCTCACTACATACAGGTTTATACAGCCACCACTAGGGGAAGCTCACTACATACAGGTTTATACAGTCACCACTAGGGGGAGCTCACTACATACAGGTTTATACAGCCACCACTAGGGGGAGCTCACTACATACAGGTTTATACAGTCACCACTAGGGGGAGCTCACTACATACAGGTTTATACAGTCACCACTAGGGGAGCTCACTACATACAGATTTATACAGCCACCACTAGGGGGAGCTCACTACATACAGATTTATACAGCCACCACTAGGGGGAGCTCACTACATACAGATTTATACAGCCACCACTAGGGAAGCTCACTACATACAAATTTATACAGCCACCACTAGGGGGAGCTCACTACATACAGATTTATACAGCAACCACTAGTGGGAGCTCACTACATACAGATTTATACAGCCACTACTAGGGGGAGCTCACTACATACAGGTTTATACAGTCACCACTAGGGGGAGCTCACTACATACAGGTTTATACAGTCACCACTAGGGGGAGCTCACTACATACAGATTTATACAGTCACCACTAGGGGAAGTTCACTACATACAGATTTATACAGCCACCACTAGGGGGAGCTCACTACATACAGATTTATACAGCCACCACTAGAGAGAGCTCACTACATACAGATTTATACAGCCACCACTAGGGGGAGCTCACTACATACTGATTTATACAGCCACCACTAGGGGGAGCTCACTACATACTGATTTATACAGTCACCACTAGGGGGAGCTCACTGCATATAGATTTATACAGCCACCACTAGGGGAGCTCACTACATACAGATTTATACAGCCACTACTAGGGGGAGCCCGCTACATACAGATTTATACAGCAACCACTAGTGGGAGCTCACTACATACAGATTTCTACAGTCACCACTAGAGGGAGCCCGCTACATACAGATTTATACAGCCACCACTAGAGGGAGCTCACTACATACAGATTTATACAGCCACCACTAGGGGGAGCCCGCTACATACAGATTTATACAGCCACCACTAGAGGGAGCTCACTACATACTGATTTATACAGTCACCAATAAGGGGGAGGTCACTACCTACAGGTTTATACAGCCACCACTAGAGGGAGCTCACTACATACTGATTTATAGAGCCACCACTAGAGAGAGCTCACTACATACAGATTTATACAGTCACCACTAGAGGGAGCTCACTACATACAGATTTATACAGCCACCACTAGGGGGAGCCCGCTACATACAGATTTATACAGCCACCACTAGAGGGAGCTCACTACATACTGATTTATATAGTCACCAATAAGGGGGAGGTCACTACCTACAGGTTTATACAGCCACCACTAGAGGGAGCCCGCTACATACAGATTTATACAGCCACCACTAGAGGGAGCTCACTACATACAAATTTATACAGCCACCACTAGGAGGAGCTCACTACATACAGATTTATACAGCCACCACTAGAGGGAGCTCACTACATACAGATTTATACAGTCACCACTAGTGGGAGCCCATTGCATACAGACTTATGCAGCCACCACTAGGAGGAGCTCACTACATACAGATTTATACAGTCACCACTAGTGGGAGCCCATTGCATACAGACTTATGCAGCCACCACTAGGGGGAGCTCACTACATACTGATTTCTACAGTCACCAATAAGGGGGAGGTCACTGCATACAGATTTATACAGTCACCACTAGGGGGAGTTGACTGCATAGGTCATTTATACAGATCCAATAAAAAAACAACAGCAGTTGCGTAAACCTGTCTGGAGGTAGCTTCCCCTAGTGGTGGCTGCAAGCAGCTGAAATAATATTATTAGTTGCCTTATGACAAGAAGCAGGGAATCTGAATCCCTCTTCCCAAACTAAACCCATGACTGTCATCAAAATAGAAACAAATGGTCAAACATAACACTCACCTGCAGGGCGGCGCTGCGTAGCTCTAGGCATGTTGAGATTTTTCCAATTGTTTTCTGCAAGAAAGGAAAAAATATATATACTGAATATAAAATATATATAAATATACAGTTCCAGGTATTATGAAGAAAATGAAAAACCAGCAATTTGAATGCTGCTTTGGATGTGACTGGAGGATAGGACACACCAAGAAAATTAATTAGTAGTAGAAGATCGATCTTTGTAAAGTTAAAGCATCATTTTCACAACGTCTCGTTAATATTTTAATACGTTGGGGGATAAGCAGCTGCCTATGTCTATCGCTGCTTATCCCAAAAGAAAAAGTAAAATCCATTCTGACTATCGAGCCCTATAAACATCAGACTGTTTGAGGATCCAGTAGGACCTTTCAAGCATTTTACTGACTTCTTATAGATTGGTTTTTTAGTAGCCGCCCTCGCGCCCCTCATCAGGGGAAAACTGCAAAATTCACAAAATTAATTTTCACACTTCTCGGCTTAGCCGCTTGATTCAGACTTATTAATAACAGGTTACAGGGCGGGCAGCCAATTCTCTAACAACATTAACCCTTCCTATATCAGCGAAGAGAGACGCTCCTTCAATGAAGTTACAGCGGGTGAAATAAGTATTGAACACGTCACCAATTTTCTAAGTAAATCTATTTCTAAAGGTGCTATTGACATGAAATTCTTACTAGATGTGGTAACAACCCATCCAATCCATATGGGCAAAGAAATCAAACCATAGATGTCCATCAATTATGCGTAATAATGAGAAATGAAACAGGGAAGAAGTATTGAACACATGAAGAAAGAGAGGAGCAAAGCGTCACGGAAAGTCATGACACCAACTGAGATCTATCAGTAATTAGAAAGCAATCCTGCTACTTAGTGACAAGTAATATCAGCTGGTTCAAATGATGGCCTACAAAAAGGTGTCTCATTACCAAGGTGCCACACAAGAAACATCTCATGATGGGTAAAACCAGTGAGCAGTCTCAAGACCTCTGCAACCTTATTATTGCAAAACATACTGATGGCATTGGTTACAGAAAGTTCCAGTGAGCACTGCTGGGGCCATAATCCAAAATAGAAAGAACATCATTCACCATAAACTGACCCCAACTAGGTGTTCCCCACAAGATTTCAGATAGAGGAATGAAAAGAATTATCAAAAGACTGGTCCAATATCCAACCACCTGTGGAGAGCTGCAGAAGGACCTGGAATCAGCAAGTACAATTGTTTCATAGAAAACAATAAGTAATGCACTCAACCTCCATGGCCTGTATGCATGCTCACCACACATGACTTCATTGTTGAACAAAAAGCGTGATCAAGCGTGTTTACAGTTTGTTTGCTCAACAACCTTTAGACAAGCCTGTGAAATACTGGGATGATATAGTCTGGTCAGATGAGACCAAAAGTGAACTCTTTGGAGGCCATAATACACGTTTGGAGACCAAAAGGCACTGCATATCACTCCGAAAACACCATACTACGAGTGAAGTTTTGAGGTGGGAACATCATGGTGTGGGGCTGTTTTTCAGTATACAGCACTGGCAAACTTCATATAATTGAAGGAAGGATGAATGGACAAATGTACTGAGACATTCTTGATAAAAATCTACTGCCATCTACCAGGATGATGATGGGTGATGGGTGACGATGATGATCATTTCAGCAAGACAATGATCCCAAACACACAGCCAAGGAAACTCTCAATTGGTGTCAGAGAAAGAAAAAAGCTGCAAGAATGACCGAGCCGATCACCGGACCTGAATAAAAGAGAAAATGTATGGAAGGAACTAAAGCTCAGAGTTCATAGAAGGAGCCCTCGAGACCTTCAGGATGTGAAGTGTTTGTGTTGAAGAATGGGCCAAAATCACACCTGAGCAATGCCTGCGACTAGTTTCTCCATATAGGAAGCGTCTTCAAGCTGTTCTCACCAACAAAGACTTTTGTACGAAATATTAAATATGTTTCAGTAAGCGTGTTCAATACTTTTTCCCTGTGTAATTTCTTATTATTACACAATTTATGGACATCTATGGTTGGATATCTTTGCCTGTGTGGATTGGATGAGTTGTTACCGACATCTGGTGAGAATTTCATATCAATAGCACCTTTAGAAGTAGATTTACTTGGAAAATTAGTGACGTGTTCAATACTCCGTTCACCCGCAGTATCTCTTTCACTAACTTTTTGTACCCTCAAATGAAGTGAATGGAGAGAGCTGAGCATGTGTATCTCCTCGGGGAGCAAGACGAGGCCCATAGGTGAAAGCCGCATCCATCAGACATTTATAGCAAGACCTGTGATAATGGCTGAGGTCGGAATATTTTTGGGGGTCCGGCTGCTCTGAACCCCAATGATCACTAAAAGTAAAAGGCAGGTGTCACAGAGTCCCGGGCCGGACGGCAACCCTGATAATACTAGGAAGAGAGTGTACGACATGTCCCCCTCCGTACAGACATACATTGCACCCAAGCGCATAACTGAGCCGTCATCTGCACAATTTAGGCAGGGTGCGGCCGCTTCTCAGAACACGAGTGAATAATGCCTACTGGGGGGCTGCCAAGATATGATCCATTTTCCATACACAGACACTTTCAAGGCTCCAAATCCCTAAGAAGCCATAAAGGCTCGAAGCTCTGGTGGTGTGCAGAGCAAAAACTGTGTGCACAAGATCACGGGACCTGAGAAAGAATCTAGAAAGTGACAGTCACAGTATTTAACCTTAATCCTCCCCTTGCAGATAGGAGCAGTATTACAGTAGTTATATTCTTGTACATAGGGAGCAGTATTATAGTAGTTATATTCTTGTACATAAGGGGCAGTATTATAGTAGTTATATTCTTGTACATAGGGGGCAGTATTATAGTAGTTATATTCTTGTACATAGGGGGCAGTATTATAGTAGTTACATTCTTGTACATAGGGGGCAGTATTACAGTAGTTACATTCTTGTACATAGGGGGCAGTATTACAGTAGTTACATTCTTGTACATAGGGGGCAGTATTACAGTAGTTACATTCTTGTACATAGGGGGCAGTATTACAGTAGTTATATTCTTGTACATAGGGGGCAGTATTATAGTAGTTATATTCTTGTACATAGGGGGCAGTATTATAGTAGTTATATTCTTGTACATAGGGGGCAGTATTATAGTAGTTATATTCTTGTACGTAGGGGGCAGTATTATAGTAGTTATATTCTTGTACGTAGGGGGCAGTATTATAGTAGTTATATTCTTGTACATAAGGGGCAGTATTATAGTAGTTATATTCTTGTACATAGGGGGCAGTATTATAGTAGTTATATTCTTGTACATAGGGGGCAGTATTATAGTAGTTATATTCTTGTACGTAGGGGGCAGTATTATAGTAGTTATATTCTTGTACATAGGGGGCAGTATTATAGTAGTTATATTCTTGTACATAGGGGGCAGTATTATAGTAGTTATATTCTTGTACGTAGGGGGCAGTATTATAGTAGTTATATTCTTGTACGTAGGGGGCAGTATTATAGTAGTTATATTCTTGTACGTAGGGGGCAGTATTACAGTAGTTATATTCTTGTACATAAGGGGCAGTATTATAGTAGTTATATTCTTGTACGTAGGGGGCAGTATTATAGTAGTTATATTCTTGTACGTAGGGGGCAGTATTACAGTAGTTATATTCTTGTACATAAGGGGCAGTATTATAGTAGTTATATTCTTGTACGTAGGGGGGCAGTATTATAGTAGTTATATTCTTGTACATAGGGGCAGTATTATAGTAGTTATATTCTTGTACATAGCAGTATTATAGTAGTTATATTCTTGTACATAGGAGCAGTATTATAGTAGTTATATTCTTGTATGTAGGGGGCAGTATTATAGTAGTTATATTCTTGAACAAAGTAACAGTATTATAGTAGTTATATTCTTGTACATAGGGGGCAGTATTAAAGTAGTTATATTCTTGTACATAGGAGGCAGTATTAAAGTAGTTAATTCTTGTACATAGGGGGCAGTATTATAGTAGTTATATTCTTGTACATAGGGGGCAGTATTATAGTAGTTATATTCTTGTACATAGGGGGCAGTATTATAGTAGTTATATTCTTGTACATAGGGGGCAGTATTATAGTAGTTATATTCTTGTACATAGGGGGCAGTATTATAGTAGTTATAGTCTTGTACATAGGGGGCAGTATTATAGTAGTTATATTCTTGTACATAGGGGGCAGTATTAAAGTAGTTATAGTCTTGTACATAGGGGGCAGTATTATAGTAGTTATAGTCTTGTACATAGGGGGCAGTATTATAGTAGTTATATTCTTGTACATAGGGGGCAGTATTATAGTAGTTATATTCTTGTACATAGGGGGCAGTATTATAGTAGTTATATTCTTGTACGTAGGGGGCAGTATTATATTAACACAGGAGCACACCATATACAGGTAGGAAACAGATTAGCACCCCATGCACACACAGCACCGGTCACTCAGTATACCTACACCACTATGATAAGCAGGTATCTTTTGCTACTATAATACTGTCCTCTACATCAGACAATAAAACACAAATGACAGTGGGTAAGAAGCTGCTCCTATCCTCCATTATGCCCACACCACTATTCTATGAGAGTCAGTAAGTTACCAATCAGTTACAATATCAGTTTTGCAGCCTCACCTCTTTCAGATATACAGATTATATAGACGTTGACATGACTATCTGGATTTCCGCAGTCCGTCCTGTAATAGGAGGGATAATGCTCCGTTTCTCAGAGAAGTGGGGGCAGGATAAGACGAGGATAGCCGGGGATGCTATAAATCTCACTTAGCCTCAGGTTTCCTATGAACAACGGTATGTAACATAGAAAAGCAGAACCGAACTCTCAGGCCCAGAATCTGCAGGTGTCAGTCAGGTCCTGGCCGGCTGACAAAGCATCCATCATAGCCTGCAAGAGCCCGACCCTTAGGGGCCCCAGGGGCTTTCACAGTCCGTAGAGGAATTATTACTTGATGTTTCTTTCCTGTTTAAATCCTTTCAGGGTCTGAGATAATCTTTCAAGAATGCTGAATTATCTTCTCGCTCCGTATACTACATGAAGAGGCTTAAATGAGATGCAGATTTTAAGACTTGATATTAGTAATGTCTTGGCGGAGAATATCCCCCCTCCCTCCAAGACTGCTCCCTACCTAGCCCCCTGAACATGGAAGAAGAAAAAGACCGTCCCTGGGAGATAACACAGGAAATGTCTGACCGCAGGCAGCAAAAGCCTGATTTACACCATATGAGACATCACACCCCAACCTACAGCGAAATATTACCGCTATACATCACCACTACCTGACGGCTACAGCCGATAGGACATATATTATATGGCAGGAGCAGTATTCTAGCAGTTCTATTCTTGTACATGGGGGGGCAGTATTCTAGCAGTTCTATTCTTGTACATGGGGGGGCAGTATTCTAGCAGTTCTATTCTTGTACATGGGGGGGCAGTATTCTAGCAGTTCTATTCTTGTACATGGGGGGGCAGTATTCTAGCAGTTCTATTCTTGTACATGGGGGGGCAGTATTCTAGCAGTTCTATTCTTGTCCATGGGGGGGAAGTATTCTAGCAGTTCTATTCTTGTACATGGGGGGGCAGTATTCTAGCAGTTCTATTCTTGTACATGGGGGGGCAGTATTCTAGCAGTTCTATTCTTGTACATGGGGGGGCAGTATTCTAGCAGTTCTATTCTTGTACATGGGGGGGGCAGTATTCTAGCAGTTCTATTCTTGTACATGGGGGGGGGCAGTATTCTAGCAGTTCTATTCTTGTACATGGGGGGGCAGTATTCTAGCAGTTCTATTCTTGTACATGGGGGGGCAGTATTCTAGCAGTTCTATTCTTGTACATGGGGGGGCAGTATTCTAGCAGTTCTATTCTTGTACATGGGGGGGCAGTATTCTAGCAGTTCTATTCTTGTACATGGGGGGGCAGTATTCTAGCAGTTCTATTCTTGTACATGGGGGGCAGTATTCTAGCAGTTCTATTCTTGTACATGGGGGGGCAGTATTCTAGCAGTTCTATTCTTGTACATGGGGGGCAATATTCTAGCAGTTCTATTCTTGTACATGGGGGGCAGTATTCTAGCAGTTCTATTCTTGTACATGGGGGGCAGTATTCTAGCAGTTCTATTCTTGTACATGGGGGGCAGTATTCTAGCAGTTCTATTCTTGTACATGGGGGGCAGTATTCTAGCAGTTCTATTCTTGTACATGGGGGGCAGTATTCTAGCAGTTCTATTCTTGTACATGGGGGGCAGTATTCTAGCAGTTCTATTCTTGTACATGGGGGGCAGTATTCTAGCAGTTCTATTCTTGTACATGGGGGGCAGTATTCTAGCAGTTCTATTCTTGTACATGGGGGGCAGTATTCTAGCAGTTCTATTCTTGTACATGGGGGGGCAGTATTCTAGCAGTTCTATTCTTGTACATGGGGGGGCAGTATTCTAGCAGTTCTATTCTTGTACATGGGGGGGCAGTATTCTAGCAGTTCTATTCTTGTACATGGGGGGGCAGTATTCTAGCAGTTCTATTCTTGTACATGGGGGGGCAGTATTCTAGCAGTTCTATTCTTGTACATGGGGGGCAGTATTCTAGCAGTTCTATTCTTGTACATGGGGGGCAGTATTCTAGCAGTTCTATTCTTGTACATGGGGGGCAGTATTATAGTAGTTATATTCTTGTACATGGGGGGCAGTATTATAGTAGTTATATTCTTGTACATGGGGGGCAGTATTATAGTAGTTATATTCTTGTACATAGGAGCAGTATTATAGCAGTTATGTTCTTGTATATAGGGGGCAGTATTATAGTAGTTATATTCTTGTACATAGGAGCAGTATTATAGCAGTTATATTCTTGTATATAGGGGGCAGTATTATAGCAGTTATATTCTTGTACATATACTGTCCTCTATTATATTATATGACATTTAATGTCCAGAGTATAGAGTGAGGTATGACAGATTACAGCACTTGCCTTCTGATCCTCTGTGAAGTCGGACGAGTTGGCCGGTGACTGCGCTTCCTTCTGTAGCTGTCGGGCCAGACTATAATGACAGTAAGTTAATTATTGAACATATCTTCAGCAAAATGTGGTTTAAAATGAACATTTAGTAATCGGCGATGAGAATCCGCAGCCAAAACACGTCTATTTTTAAGCCTCAATGATGAAAACGGACAGAACATTGCGTCTGGACCCGCGGCTTTCACGTTCCGTCCGCAGTTTAAGAACTGAACGGTGCGTAGTAATTGGTCGCTACGGGCAACGCGGCTTGTTTTTTTCCTGTCAGACGTCTTGGCTCTATGAGCGGGCGCTGTACACATCTTATTGAGGAATAAGACAGCAGACCTGGCCTTATTTTACCTCAGTTTCCTAGTCCGTAACGTGTCGAAAAATTGTCGCATCTCTGAATCTGTGTCCGCATTGAGAAGTTACACGACACGGACTCCATTTGTTTTTTTCAACACATTTACCTCAGAAATTGGTCTTACATTTAGAGGTCTTCCGTTATCAACTAGTAATGAAGCTTTTGGTAAAAGCCATTTCTAGGGAAGCTGTGCGAGAACTAAAATGGCGGAAATCTGGCGCAAAAGAGTGAAATCTTGCAATTTTTGGGCCAATATCACATCTTTCGGTCAACGTAAAAAAAAAAAAAAAGGCACAAAAGTACAGTACAGACCAAAAGTTTGGACACACCTTCTCATTTAAAGATTTTTCTGTATTTTTATGACTATGAAAATTGTACATTCACACTGAAGGCATCAAAACTATGAATTAACACATGTGGAATTATATACTTAACAAAAAAGTGTGAAACAACTGAAAATATGTCTTATATTCTAGGTTCTTCAAAGTAGCCACCTTTTGCTTTGATGACTGCTTTGCACACTCTTGGCATTCTCTTGATGAGCTTCAAGAGGTAGTCACCAGGAATGGCTTTCACTTCACAGGTGTGCCCTGTCAGGTTTAATAAGTGGGATTTCTTGCCTTATAAATGGTGTTGGGACCATCAGTTGTGTTGTGCAGAAGTCTGGTGGATACACAGCTGATAGTCCTACTGAATAGACTGTTAGAATTTGTATTATGGCAAGAAAAGAGATTAGTTACTTACCGGTAACGGGATTTCTCGGAGACCATGACAGCACCACGAGAGAGGGAATCCGCCCACCAAGGACAGGAAACCTACAGGCTTAAAAGGGGGGCGGCCCTCCCTCTCGCCTCAGTTTGGATTACAGAGCACTGAGAGGACCGCCCGATTAGTAGACATAGCAACATAATCATGAAACAAACAGTATATACATTTTCTTACAACACCAATGTGTGAGAATAAAGATTGAAAACAGATAAGAAGTGCTCCCAAAAGGGGTGAAGGGAGGGAATATAAGGGTGCTGTCATGGTCTCCGAGAAATCCAGTTACCGGTAAGTAACTAATCTCTTTATCGGTCGACCATGACAGCACCACGAGAGAATTGCAGAGATGAAGATTCTAGGGAGGGACCACCGCTTGGAGCACCCTTCTCCCAAATGTGAGATCAGACGAAGCACCCAGATCTAGTCTATAGTGCTTATAGAAGGTAGATGGAGAACACCAGGTAGCTGCCTTACATATGTCCTCCATCGAGACACCAGACCTCTCTGCCCATGAGGTTGCCACCGCCCGGGTAGAGTGAGCTTTCAGGCCAAGCGGTGCTTCCTCTCCGCTGGACACATAGGCTAGCTTAATGGCCTCCCTAATCCATCTAGCTATGGTGGATCTAGAGACCTTAAGCCCCTTCCTAACCCCCTGATAGGAGATAAATAAGGAACTCTCTCTCCTAAAGGGCTGAGTGATAGCAAGGTACCTAACCACACACCTTCTCACATCTAAAGCATGGAAATCTGCTTCTATCTGATTACTAGGGTTTGGACAAAAAGAGGGTAATATTACTTCCTGAAGTCTATGAAACCGGGAAGCTACCTTAGAGCAGATCCAGCATACTTGCCTAAGAATTATTCTGTCGTCCAGAACCTGGGTGAAGGGAGGGTCAGAGGACAGAGCCTGAATATCACCAATCCTCCTAGCAGATGTTAGGGCTACAAGAAGCACTGTTTTGAGGGTAATAGATCTCAGGGATACAGAATCTATCGGTTCAAAGGGTGCCCCAGCTAACGGTTTCAGAACCAGGTTTAGGTCCCATGTAACGACATTAGTTTTGGTAACCAGCCTGGACCTACCTACTGCTTTTATAAAGCGGGAAATCCAATAGTTTTCTGCGAGGACACAGTTATAGAGGGCACCTAGTGCCGACACTTGGACCTTCAAGGTGCTCGTTGCTAACCCCAGCTTGAAGCCCCTTTGTAGGAACTCTAAAATCTTCCCAATTGGCGCTCCCTTATCCACTGAAGATTTAGAAAAAGATAAAAACTTGTTCCAAACTTTTGCATAAATTTTGGTAGTGACAGGCTTTCTACTACGTAATAAAGTAGACACTAGACTCTGGGAAAAACCTTTTAGTTCTAGCAGGGACCTCTCAAATTCCACGCCGTCAAGTGGAGGCCCGGAGCTCGCGGATGGAGCACTGGACCCTGGCTGAGGAGATCCGGAACTTCGGGCAGGACCCAAGGGTCCGAGATGGACATGTTCCTCAGGCATGAGAACCAGGGTCTTTTGGGCCAAAAGGGGGCGATCAAGAGGACCCTTGCCATGTCCTCTCTGATCTTTCTTAGCACCATAGGCAGAAGGTTTAACGGTGGGAAGGCATAGGCCAGACTGAAGTTCCAAGGGATTTGGAGAGCGTCTACTGTCAGGGGCCTTTCTCTCAGATCTAGAGAGCAAAAAACCTTTGTCTTCCGGTTTTGCTTTGTGGCGAAGAGATCCACCACCGGAAGACCCCATTTCCGGACTAATAGGGAAAAAAATGTCCTGTTTTAGTTCCCATTCGCCTTGCCTTAAAAAATGACGGCTTAAGAAGTCTGCCTTTGAATTTTCTTTCCCTTTGATGTGGAGGGCTGTTAAAGAGAGGAGATGGTGTTCCGAGATCTGAAAGAGATGATCTGCCACTCTCATTAGCGATCCAGCACGAGTACCCCCCTGATGGCTAATATAAGCTACTGCTATATTATTATCGGACAGGATCCTAATGTTCTTATTGTGAAGGAATGGTAAGAAATGATTAACAGCCCTATCAACTGCCAGTAGCTCCCTAGTATTAGAGGAAAGAGCTCTTTCAGCGTCCGACCAGAACCCCTGGGCAATCATATCCCCCAAGTGAGCTCCCCATCCATGTAGACTTGCATCAGTTGTAATTATTTCAGATATTCTGACCACCCAGGGAACTCCTCGAGACAAGTTTTCTAAATTCACCCACCACTGTAGAGAGTCAATAGACCGGGGAGATAGGAACATCCGTCTCTCCAAGTGCCCATGTAACGAGACCTCATTCTGTAGGACGTCCCACTGTAAAACTCTGGAGTGGTATTGTGCCCACATTACTCCCGGCAGACAAGATATCAGGGTACCAAGTAAGGACATTGCAGCCCTAAGGGACATGACCGGGTTCGCAAGAGCTCCTTCCACCAGCCTTTTGACCTTCTGTTTTTTGGCCTCTGGAAGGAAACACATCTGGAGGTCTAAGTCTAGCATGATACCTAGGAACTGCTGTACTCTCGAAGGGACTATCCTGGATTTCTCCAGATTTAGGATCCAGCCCAGGCCTTCCAGAATAGAGGAGACCAATTTAAGATGGGAGACACATTGAGAGGCTGAGTCTCCAATGATCAAAAAATCATCTAAGTAAGGGATAATTAACACATTATGTTCCCGTACATGAGCCATCACCTCCGCTATCACCTTCGTAAATATTCTAGGGGCTATAGCGAGACCGAATGGCAAGGCCGCAAATTGGAAATGTCCGATTTCATCCCCTATGACCAAGGCCACTCTAAGGTATTTTTGGAAGCTTCTGTGTATAGGTATATGGTAATATGCATCCTTTAGATCCATGTGACAGCCTGAGAACAATAGTTTTATAGTAGACTTAATGGACTCCATTTTAAAGGTGGGAATTAACAAAAATGTATTCAGGGCCTTAAGGTTAACAATACACCTAAAGGATCCGTCAGGTTTAGTGACCAAAAACAACGGCGAGTAGAACCCCAGTCCCTTCTCTGCTATCGGGACCTCCACTAAGACGGCCTTATGGACCAGATTCAGGACCTCCACTTGTAGGGCCATCTGCTCCCGTGTTGAGGACCGGTTTGGGGTCAGGATGAACCTCCCACGAGGGACTCGCTGAAAGTCGAGTCTCAGGCCGAAACCTACCAGACCAAGGATCCAATTATTAGAAGAGATATTTGTCCAGGCAGGTAAGAAGCCCAATAACCTCCCCCCTACCTGGGCCGCGAGTCATTGGCTCGGTTTAAGGGGGCCTTGGCTAGCAGAAGAGGATCCGAACAGGAGCCCTTTACCTTTCGGTCTACGGTCTTCCCATTTATCCTGACCCTTCTGGCGCTTATTACGTAGAAACCTTCTTTTCTGAAAAGGACGTTTGTATGTGGGGGCAGATAGGTTAGGAAAGCCCCTTTTTGTGTCACTTGCTCTATCCAGTAGCTCATCCAGAACCGACCCAAAGAGATGTCCCCCTTCACAAGGGATAGCGCAGAGTCTTGTTCTCGCATGAATGTCCCCCGACCAACATTTTAGCCACAAGGCTCTCCGGGCCGAGTTAGACATGGCGGCCGACCTTGCTGCTAATCTGACGGAATCTGCTGATGCGTCCGCCAGAAAGGCTGCCGCCCCCTGAAGAAGAGACATGTCCGCCAAGATTTTCTTCCTGGGGGTATTGTTTTTAAGATGGGCTTCAAGCTGGTCCAGCCAGATCATTAGGGACCTGGCGGTACAAGTAGCTGCCACCGCAGGTTTTAGGGCTCCCGCCGAAGTCTCCCAGGTCCCTCGAAGGAAAGAATCAGCCTTTCTATCCAGGGGGTCTTTAAGAGCTCCCATATCATCAAACGGAAGGGAGGAACTCTTCGAAGCTTTGGAAATGGCCACATCATTCTTGGAGGAAGAGGCCGATTCCTCAAAGGGGTACTTCCTTTTGAAGAATGGAGGTAGAGCGCCCTTCCTTTCCGTTTTTTTCCATTCGCTAAGGATTAAGCCCTGGATTTTTTCATTCAACGGAAAACTCCTTCTCTTCCTTTGACCCAGCCCCCCGAACATAACGTCCTGGACTGACTTCTCCTGCCTGGCCTCTGTGATGCCCATGGTGGACCGAACCATTTTAATCAATCCGTCCACTTCACCAAGGGGGAAGCAATTTTGTCCCACACCACTATCAGAGGAGGAAGCAGAGGAAAAGTCTGCACTATCTGAATCCGACTCATAGGGAGAGGATAGGGGGTCATCCAAGACTAAGGGAATCTCACTGTCAGAGTCCATTTTCTCTTTAACTCTCTTGGAGAGGACCTTGTGAATTTATGTTTTAACTAAGGTTTTTAAACCAGAAGCTAGAGCAGGACCCTCTTCTGCCAGTGTCTGGTTTATGCACAACTGACATAGCTTTTTAGGGTATCCGTCAGGAAGAAGAGACTTGCATAGCGCACACTGTATATGCTTTGCCTTGGCGGTACATTTCTTCCCCTGATAAAATATGGAAGGGGAGAAGGGATACCATATTACTAAGTGAACTTACTCGAAGATCACTTACCCAGGCGGCTCAGGAAGAAAAAAACAGCTGGTACCGGATTGGAGGAAGGACCCTTCTCAGCCGGGGGACCTTCCCTAGAGGCTGCAGATTCGTCCGTTCTACCAGAGGTATGGTGACCAGACCTAGACCCCGAGCTCTGTTTTCCTGAGGACCGGCTACCAGAACCACGTGCGCGATGCGTTTTTTGGGGCTACCCAGACAGCCGCTGAGATGGTGAAGATGGCGGCTGCTCAACCTGCTGCTGCAACTGGACACCTTCAGACTCCATAATGAAAGAATGAAGCTTTGGGAAGCACTGAGCCATGTTACCTGATAGGTTAAATAGGTACTGGCTCCTCCTCAGCACACTTTTCCATTTTTTTTTTTTTTAAATTTCGCGCTCTTTTGCACATGATCGCCGAGTCGCGGTGACGTCATCGGGCCGCGACTTACCGAAACCCAGAAGTACGCGCCGCACGAGCTTCGCGCGAGGACGCATGCTGTCAGCGCTTCCACAGGTAAGCCGCGCTTTCGCGATGTACCACGCTGCGTTCACCCAGGGCAGGGCGAGGGGACACAATCACCTTGGCCCTCGCCCCCCCCCCTCCCTATACTTACGGAGGGTGATGGTAGGCTGTCACCCCCACTTGGAATGCAGACCCCACCGCACTTTTGGGGCTCAGCCAGGGCCTACACTCCCACGGGAGGCGCACCTGGCTGAGGCAGAAAAGGGGATGCCACCCCAGACAGGGGCGCAGCCCCACTGCAAACAAAAAAAAAAAAAAAAAGAACCCCCAGTGCCTCAGGATGCTGTGCCTCTCCCATATAGGGGCGCACGAGCATCGGCCAACGCTGGAGCTGCCGTCCCCAGACAGGGGCGCAGGATCGCAGCAGTCGCCATCCACGTTTTTCGCCTGCGACCGGCTTCCTCCATCAAGGACAGGAAACCAAACTGAGGCGAGAGGGAGGGCCGCCCCCTTTTAAGCCTGTAGGTTTCCTGTCCTTGGTGGGCGGATTCCCTCTCTCGTGGTGCTGTCATGGTCGACCGATAAAAAGCAGCTAAGTAAAGAAAAACGAGTGGCCATCATTACTTTAAGAAATGAAGGTCAGTCAGTCCGAAAAATTGGGCAAACTTTGAAAGTGTCCCCAAGTGCAGTTGCAAAAACCATCAAGCGCTACAAAGAAACTGGCTCACATGAGGACTGCCCCAGGAAAGGAAGACCAAGAGTCACCTCTGCTTCTGAGGATAAGTTTATCAGAGTCACCAGCCTCAGAAATCGCAGGTTAATAGCAGCTCAGATTAGAGACCAGGTCAATGCCACACAGAGTTCTAGCAGCAGACACATCTCTTCAACAACTGTTAAGAGGAGACTTTGTGCAGCAGGCCTTCATGGTAAAATAGCTGCTAGGAAACCACTGCTAAGGACAGGCAACAAGTAGAATAGACTTGTTTGGGCTAAAGAACACAAGGAATGGACATTAGACCAGTGGAAATCTGTGCTTTGGTCTGAGGAGTCCAAATTTGAGATCTTTAGTTCCAACCACCGTGTCTTTGTGCGACGCAGAAAAGGTGAACGGATGGACTCTACATGCCTGGTTCCCACCGTGAAGCATGGAGGAGGAGGTGTGATGGTGTGGGGGTGCTTTGCTGGTGACACTGTTGGGAATTTATTCAAAATTGAAGGCATACTGAACAAGCATGGCTACCACAGCATCTTGCAGCGACATGCTATTCCATCCGGTTTGCGTTTAGTTGGATCATGTTTCAACAGGACAATGACCCCAAACACACCTCCAGGCTGTGTAAGGGCTATTTGACCAAGAAGGAGAGTGATGGGGTGCTACGCCAGATGACCTGGCCTCCACAGTCACCAGACCTGAATCCAATCGAGATGGTTTGGGGTGAGCTGGACCGCAGAGTGAAGGCAAAAGGGCCAACAAGTGCTAAGTATCTCTGGGAACTCCTTCAAGATTGTTGGAAGACCATTTCCGGTGACTACCTCTTGGAGCTCATTAAGAGAATGCCAAGAGTGTGCAAAGCAGTCATCAAAGCAAAAGGTGGCTACTTTGAAGAACCTAGAATATAAGACATATTTTCAGTTGTTTCACACTTTTTTGTTAAATATATAATTCCACATGTGTTAATTCATAGTTTTGATGCCTTCAGTGTGAATGTACAATTTTCATAGTCATAAAAATACAGAAAAATCTTTAAATGAGAAGGCGTGTCCAAACTTTTGGTCTGTACTGTATGTCGGTGCGTGACTGGGGCATATTTCTGACGCAGATCTTTTACTGAATTTGGCGCATTTTACTCGGGTCCACCCAAGATCGAGATGGACATAGAAAATCAGGGCCCAACATGTCTGGGAATATATAGATTTTTTTTTTTTTTTAAACAATTTTCGCTTACCGCAAAGCAACATGACGGCGCCCCCACGAGCTCACACCCAGGTATTAATTTATGGCTGCCCTCCAGCACTGATACCTGTGTGCGCTGTCCCTTTAAGAGCGATTCAGCTGTGGCGAGTAGCAGGGAGGTAGTGCGCGGCGTCGGCCGCCCGTCTGTGTATGGATTTCATCTCTTATTCACATCCTGTTGAGAGTCTCCACCCAAAAAAAAACACAGCCGGAGAGTCTGGGTGGGAACCTGAGCAAATAATCCTGCAAAAGTGACAGGAGTGGAGGAAATCTCTGCGCAGATAGAGTGTTACTGTGTGCAGCCTGCTCCATAACACAGAGGGGGGGAGAGAAAAAAAATCACAGCTGCAGGACGTCTACTACATGATGAGGCAGATCTGACAGTCAGGAGTCTGGGAAAGCTGGGTGCTAGCTCACACTGGAAGAAAAAAAAAAAACACAAACCCATAATGGACGTTGCTGTGGTTATTATATGTCCGCCGCTCTGCCGTCACTAGTCACAACTGACATTCAGGACTGCAGGAAAGTTGGGTGAAAGTCATAATGTTCCCAGAAAGTATTTTGAACTTTTTTTAAAAGTTTTCTTTAAGATCGACTAGTTATGTCTGTACAATGGCGCATTACTGTACATAACCGCACAGAGCAGACATGACTAATCAAGCGCACCAGGAGCACCAGGTTGTATATCTCCTGTTAAAAAAAAATCCAGTTAGATCGTGTTCAACCAGGACGGTTTGTTGCTACTAGATGTAAAAAAGTCACTGACCACAAGTGGTGGTCCTGACAATGAGGGTCTTTTTTTGACCCTCATCCTTGCTGTCAGTGAATGGGTACCTGCAGTGTTGTCTCGGCCGTGTGATAGAATACTGTAACAGCTAGAGTCGTGGGCCCATCGGCCACGTCAGTAATCTGTGCCTGCCCCCCAAAGAGACTGCTACCTACCTTCCGGCATCATCATCAGCCAGGCCGGCTAATCAGAAGAACTGAGGATGTCAGGATGTAGGATGCGGTTCTGGGGGCTCCCATCCGGCGGCCAGACATGGTTCTGCACCAACTCTGGTAAAGGCTTATGAGCTTTCTCCTTCACTGACAGCAAGAGCCAGATATCGATAGGTAGCTGCGGTCTCGCTGATGGTGACACCTACTCGTGAAGAGTCATATCAGGGGGAGTCTAAAGCCACCGAGATATACAGGTAATACGGGGTCCCTATTATGTATGGGGACCCCCGCGGCTGCTCTCACAGTGCCTTTACCTGCTCCTTCCTGACCTCACGAGTCTGAGCTTCTAGGCTGTCGTCTATATACCCTGTAGATTCACCCGTAAATATAATAATATTCGGTTGTTTTTCAATTGCTCATCATTGTTAAGACCACAGATTGCGGTCAGTTACTTTTCTATATCTAGAAGCAACAAACCGTCTTACAACAAGATCGGGCTCGATTTTTTTCGCATTTGCATTACCGCTTACTGATTGAAATGCAAAAATGTTGTAAGATCCAACACGGAGCTGCTGTGAATTCACAGGGTGGGCAGAGAGGGTACGTGAATACTGAATAGTAAGGGGGGATTCACATGGCTTTATTGACATGGACTGAAGAAGCAAAAAAAAAAAAAAAGTATTCATTTGTGACTTTTCAGTCACTTTTCTTTTTGGTTTCTGGTATTTATTATCTTGTTTGCGCCAATTTTCAAAGTGGTTCACGCGGTCCGGAAAAAAAACAAACGCTCTTTTTTTTGCTTGAACTCTTTTGTGGCGTTTTAGAACAAAAAGTGACAGATTCTGCTAAAATATCACAACATTTTCAACATTTTAAAAAGTTGCCATTGATGAGTCAGCCAGAAAACATCCAGAAAACCCAAACCTCGCCCACATAGGTGAACATTAAAAAAATATATAAAAAAACAGCCGAACAAATAAAAAAGGATATGGCGCAAATAAAACGAGACAATGCAATAATGAAGCGGGCCCAATGGTTTTTGTCATATTTTTGGGGATGTTATTTTGTGTATTTGGGGGGGGCGGTTTTTCCTTTCTCTAATCAGAAAAGACTGAAGAATTTACTAATTTTTCACATAGAAAAAAAATCAAAAGCAGGAGCGCTACAAGCGAGTTTTCCCTCTGACAGGCTCAGGCTACGAGTATTCGAATAATAAATGCAGAGGGAGGGGGGGGCATCCACGGGCAGGGACCACCAAGGAGGGAGGGGGGGGGTGGAAATCAGGGGGCAGGAACCACCAGCTAGGAGGGGGGGGCAGGCAGGGACCACCAGCTAGGAGGGGGGGGGGGGACGACGACAGGGACCACCAGCTAGGGGGGGGGGGGGACGACAGGGACCACCAGCTAGGAGGGGGGGGGGGCGACAGGGACCACCAGCTAGGAGGGGGGGGGGGGCGACAGGGACCACCAGCTAGGAGGGGGGGGGGGCGACAGGGACCACCAGCTAGGAGGGGGGGGGGGGGGCGACAGGGACCACCAGCTAGGAGGGGGGGGGGGGGGCGACAGGGACCACCAGCTAGGAGGGGGGGGGGGCGACAGGGACCACCAGCTAGGAGGGGGGGGGGGGCGACAGGGACCACCAGCTAGGAGGGGGGGGGGCGACAGGGACCACCAGCTAGGAGGGGGGGGGGGGCGACAGGGACCACCAGCTAGGAGGGGGGGGGGGGGGCGACAGGGACCACCAGCTAGGAGGGGGGGGGGGCGACAGGGACCACCAGCTAGGAGGGGGGGGGGGCGACAGGGACCACCAGCTAGGAGGGGGGGGGGGAACAGGGACCACCAGCTAGGAGGGGGGGGGGGGAACAGGGACCACCAGCTAGGAGGGGGGGGGGGAACAGGGACCACCAGCTAGGAGGGGGGGGGGACAGGGACCACCAGCTAGGAGGGGGGGGGGGGAACAGGGACCACCAGCTAGGAGGGGGGGGGGACAGACAGGGACCACCAGCTAGGAGGGGGGGGGGACAGACAGGGACCACCAGCTAGGAGGGGGGGGACGACAGGGACCACCAGCTAGGAGGGGGGGGGCAGACAGGGACCACCAGCTAAGGGGGGGGACAGGGACCACAGGAGAGATTAGAGGCAGGGACCCCGGGGCGGGAGGGATCCAGGGGCAGGGACCCCAGGGGGGAATTCAGAGGCGGGGCAGTGACCCCCATATGTCTGGCAGCTGCACCTGTACTGAGGCCTCCCCTACAGTGACACCGCGCACAGGCAGGGGGCGCACCGCAGTACTGCCCCCACTTACATCTGATACTCATCTATGGCCTCCACCAGTTGCCCCCAGGAGTCGAAGTCCGTGCCCTTCTTGAAGCTCGCGTTCCATTTCTGCAGGGTCTTGCTCTGGTCACTCATGGCGTGGCAGGACACACCCGGGAACGAGCTCCTCCACTCAGCTGTGCATCGTCCGGGAAGGTTCACACGTCCCGGGACCGGTCCCGCTGCAGCTGCTGCCCCTCCTCCGCGGCCAAGCCCATCACATCGAGACAGGAAGCCCCGCCGCCAGCACAAGACCCCGCCCACACCGTCATCAGCCAAGCCTCGCTGTCATCGCCAACCCCGCCTCTTTCTCGTCTTCGGACATTTCCATTGGCTTATCGGAAAGAACACGCCCAACAGTTAAAGAGCATTTCAGCACGGCTTGTCGTTACCCTGGCAACCACAGCAGGTTGGTCATCTGCGCATGCTCAACTTCGGCATGACATCATTCAACTCCAGAGGGGGCGGTACATTTGGAATGATTGACTGATCGGTGAGTGTGGTGGGAGCGGCAGGGACAGCACTGCGCATGCGTAGAGGCAAGTCCTCGCCGTGTTTACCTGTGACGGCCTCCGTCATGTGACTCCGCCTCCCGCAGTGGTGACCGCGCTCTGCAGGTGGAGACTTCCCCTGATGTCACAGCCAGGAAGCAGCCGCTCATACTGAGGAGGTCTGCGAGAGCCGAACTTTGGGGGCCACAGGCGGACACTGGGGCCACACGGCGCCAACTTACAAGCTTCCTGCTGTGGTGAGTGCGACCCCCTACATGTGTCGGGGCCGAGTTCTCACAGCACGACCACCTGAGGCTGGGTCTAGCTGTACGGGAACTATAAGTCCCAGAAAGCCGGCAGGTATTTGGGCATGCTGGGAGGTATAGTGTTTACAGCAGAATAATGGTAATGGGACGTCTGGCGCGGGACGCTCTGTGGCGTGGCGGCGGATGTTTCGTGGCGTGAATCTGCGTGGCGGCGGAAGTTCTGTGGCGTGGCGGCGGACGCTCTGTGGCGTGGCGGCGGAAGTTCTGTGGCGTGGCGGCGGAAGTTCTGTGGCGTGGCGGCGGAAGTTCTGTGGCGTGGCGGCGGACGCTCTGTGGCGTGGCGGCGGAAGTTCTGTGGCGTGGCGGCGGACGCTCTGTGGCGTGGCGGCGGAAGTTCTGTGGCGTGGCGGCGGACGCTCTGTGGCGTGGCGGCGGAAGTTCTGTGGCGTGGCGGCGGACGCTCTGTGGCGTGGCGGCGGACGCTCTGTGGCGTGGCGGCGGAAGTTCTGTGGCGTGGCGGCGGAAGTTCTGTGGCGTGGCGGCGGACGCTCTGTGGCGTGGCGGCGGAAGTTCTGTGGCGTGGCGGCGGAAGTTCTGTGGCGTGGCGGCGGACGCTCTGTGGCGTGGCGGCGGAAGTTCTGTGGCGTGGCGGCGGACGCTCTGTGGCGTGGCGGCGGAAGTTCTGTGGCGTGGCGGCGGACGCTCTGGCGTGGCGGCGGAAGTTCTGTGGCGTGGCGGCGGAAGTTCTGTGGCGTGGCGGCGGACGCTCTGTGGCGTGGCGGCGGACGCTCTGTGGCGTGGGGGCGGAAGTTCTGTGGCGTGGCGGCGGATGCTCTGTGGCGTGGCGGTGGACGCTTTGTGGCGTGGCGGCGGACGTTCTGTGGCGTGGCGGTGGACGCTTTGTGGCATGGCGGCGGACGGTTTGGCGGCTAAAGCCAGTCCAAGCTTGTGATCGTTGTCTTTCAGTTGTTTGCGCCCTTAGACTCAATACAGAGTACAATCTCTAATCTGTCAGCCAAAAGGGCTCTGTCCGGGGAGCAGAACATCACTGTGTGGCCCCGAGGACCCCTGAAAGGAGATGTTTGGTCTTTATCGATAAGACTGCGGAGATATGAATCCCCCCAGCACATGCACTGTGGAGATTGGCCGGTTTCTAACACAGTTCCGGAGGGTATGTATGTGTTATACATACTCCTGGGCAGAACCAGTCTACACCGTGTGCAGAATTATTAGGCAAATGAGTATTTTGATCACATGATACTTTTTATACATGTTGTCCTACTCCAAGCTGCATAGGCTTGAGAGCCAACTACCAATTAAGTAAATCTGGTGATGTGCATCTCTGTAATGAGGAGGGGTGTTGACTAATGACATCAACACCCTATATAAGGTGTGCTTAATTATTAGCCAACTTCCTTTCCTTTGGCAAAATGGGTCAGAAGAGAGATTTGACGGGCTCTGAAAAGTCCAAAATTGTGAGATGTCTTGCAGAGGGATGCAGCAGTCTTGAAATTTCCAAACTTTTGAAGCGTGATCACCGAACAATCAAGCGTTTCATGGCAAATAGCTAACAGGGTTGCAAGAGGCGTGTTGGCCAAAAAAGGCGCAAAGTAACTGCCCATGAATTGAGGAAAATCAAGTGTGAAGCTGCCAAGATGCCATTCGCCACCAGTTTTGTCATATTTCAGAGCTGCAACGTTACTGGAGTATCAAAAAGCGCAAGGTGTGCGATACTCAGGGACATGGCCAAGGTAAGGAAGGCTGAAAAATGACCACCTTTGAACAAGAAACATAAGATAAAACGTCAAGAATGGGCCAAGAAATATCTTAAGACTGATTTTTCAAAGGTTTTATGGACTGATGAAATGAGCGTGACTCTTGATGGGCCAGAGGCTGGATCAGTAAAGGGCAGAGAGCTCCACTCCGACTCAGACGCCAGCAAGGTGGAGGTGGGGTACTGGTATGGGCTGGTATCATCAAAGATGAACTTGTGGGACCTTTTAGGGTTGAGGATGGAGTGAAGCTCAACTCCCAGACCTACTGCCAGTCTCTGGAAGACAACTTCTTCAAGCAGTGGTAAGGAAGAAGTCGGTATAGTTCAAGAAAAACATGATTTTCATGCAGGACAATGCTCCATCACATGCATCCAACTACTCCACAGCGTGGCTGGCCAGTAAAGGTCTAAAAGAAGAAAAAATAATGACATGCCCCCCTTGTTCGTCTGATCTGAACCCCATAGAGAACCTGTGGTCCATCATAAAATGTCAGATCTACAGGGAGGGAAAACAGTACACCTCTCGGAACAGTGTCTGGGAGGCTGTGGTGGCTGCTGCACGCAATGGTGATCGAAAACAGATCAAGCAACTGACAGAATCTATGGATGGAAGGCTGTTGAGTGTCATCATAAAGAAAGGTGGCTATACTGATCACTAATTTTTTTTGTTTTTGTTTTTGCATGTCAGAAATGTTTATTTCTAAGTTTTGTGCACTGATATTGGTTTACCTGGTGAAAATAAACAAGTGAGATGGGATTATATTTGGCTTTTATTAAGTTGCCTAATAATTCTGCACAGTAATAGTTACCTGCACAAACAGATATACTCCTAAGATAGCCAAATCTAAAAAAAAAACACTCTAACTTCCAAAAATATTAAGCTTGGATATTTGAGTCTTTTTGGTTGATTGAGAACATAGTTGTTGATCAATAATAAAAATAATCCTCTAAAATACAACTTGCCTAATAATTCTGCTCACAGTCTAGTGTATGGGACGCCCACTGGACAGGCGCTGCCCAGGAGCATGTATAAGGCTGCATGCCCACGATCAGTATTTGCAGCGGTTTGGACGCTGCTCACCTGCGCTGCGTCCAAAACGCTGTGTTGCACAGTGGATGGATTTCTAGGAATCTCCTGCCCACTGTGCTCCTATCTGATGCTGCGTAAACTCACCGGCGGCGCGGCCTTACGAGCCGCAGGATGTCAATTCCTCCACAAAATAAATTTCCCCAGTAGAATGTATAGGAAGCGGTAACTAATTTTCCAATCATTCTGACTTCTGGTTTTCACAGTAAGTACACCAGTTTCATCAAGTTGCAGAGGTTTATGTAGTGATAATATATTGTGAAATCTGACGACAGATCCGCTTTCACTGTAACGCCCGGCTCGTGGCCGTGGGACTTTTTTGTGCAGACGTGTTTTATAACGTTCCTTCTATCACTCGATGTGATAAGTGCTGGATTTCGCGACCTATTAATGATTTTCTTGGCAGTGATTTGTTATTACAGATCCTTTCTATAATTAACCAGCGATGACATCACATCGTCACATGCCGAGTACAGCTCACACATTGCACACCGCGCCCGGAGCCGTGATGCAGCTCCCCACCCATGTGACCTCCGATATCTGATCCCTCGCAGGGCGGCTGTAGCTGTGAATTAGATGTAGCAGAGATAGACAAGTTGGGTGCATTTCTCCTTCCCTCTGCTGCTCCTTGTAAATGCATTTCTATCTCTGTGCTCGCTGAGCGGACGTTATGTATTCTCCATGGTGAGACCGATCCTCTAAGCCCCTTGTCCAGATGAGCACAGACAGGTGGCACCGGTGCAGCAGGACGATTAAGTCGGTGTGGATTCATGCAGCTTGTGGTTTGGGTGGCATGAATCAAGTGGCAGGTTCCCTTAATACATTTACATCACCGGTGTCTGGGGATGGAGCTATCAGAGCGCGGGGCGGCCTCGTCACCAGAGTCTGGGGATGGAGCTATCAGAGCGCGGGGCGGCCTCGTCACCGGTGTCTGGGCGTAGAGATGCCAGAGTGCGGGGCGGCCTCGTCACCGGTGTCTGGGCGTAGAGATGCCAGAGTGCGGGGCGGCCTCGTCACCGGTGTCTGGGCGTAGAGATGCCAGAGCGCGGGGCGGCCTCGTCACCGGTGTCTGGGCGTAGAGATGCCAGAGCGCGGGGCGGCCTCGTCACCGGTGTCTGGGCGTAGAGATGCCAGAGCGCGGGGCGGCCTCGTCACCGGTGTCTGGGCGTAGAGATGCCAGAGTGCGGGGCGGCCTCGTCACCGGTGTCTGGGCGTAGAGATGCCAGAGTGCGGGGCGGCCTCGTCACCAGTGTTGGGGATGGAGTTGGCGTGGTCCCTTTTTCAGGACTTCCTCTTCGGGTTACATCATTGGTCCTGGAGGGACCGGATTTTCAGGTCTGACTTCACTGAGTTTCCTTATACAGAATTTCTTGATGCCCAATGTTTTAACTCTTAATGGTCCAACCGATCTTGTCTGAGCCTCTTCTTACCCGGCCTCCTTGGTAAACGCTGGCACACGTTTTCCCGCACACAGAGTGTACCATGAGGCCCGCCTGACCTTAGGGTGCCTTGACCTGGGACAAGAAATTCTACTCACTGGTATCTTGAAGAGCGTCCACACCACCACTGCAGCCAATCATGAGCCGCTGAGCTCAGTGATTGTCTGCAGTGGTCATGTGTGCTGTAGTTAAGATGTCACTGTTGCAGCGGAGGGCGAGTGAACCTTGCACAAGCCAATAGGCTGAACAAACGTATTCCCAGAGCACCCCTTTAATCGTGTAATTTCCAGGACAGGCCGCAGATGTTTACAGAGGAGTGAGTTGCATAAATATGGCTAATATTTTTGTGATTTAGGCCACTTCACGTGTCACCTACGGATATGAACAACCCGTGTGACTTGTGGTGTAAGAATAATCAGGACATACAGGTCCGTGCTCCTCCTATAACTCCCTGTAGAGTCACTGTGTGCTGCCGTCATGTGATGGAGCAGAGTCATAGACATCGCCCTCCATGGACCCGGCTTGTTGTCTTAAAGTGACAGCCATGGCTGTGGAGTTGGTAAGCCAAATAACTGACTCCGACTCCTCACAACTCAGCGTGGACATAAAGTGCAGCACAGATTCTTCTCCACTAAAAGCCGAGATCCTTAGATCAGGAACAGAACAGACATTTATAGGACATTTCATAACTTCATTACGGCACTTACTTCATTGTACTACTGAACCCAATGTACTATATATTTTAGCAGTCAGTCCATTTTTTACCGACTTCAACTCCAACTCCACCAATATAACCACCGACTCCACAGCCCTGGTGACAGCTACATCTATCTATTGTACAGTGGGTTTTGTTATAATCCATGTATGTAACTAAGAAGTGAGCCGGGAGAAACCTGCTGAGAAAGATCACAGGGCACAATGTAGGGGTACATGGAGCAAAAGAGGGAGGCCTTACTGTGACTACTGAAGGGGAGCCTGGATGATAGGAGGACCCCACTGTAATCACTGGTCTAAGAAGGCACAGATGTCAGAGGCTGAAACTACTGAGAAAGTTGGGTAGGCCTGTTGTGATTACTGGTGTAGAGTGGAAGGCCCCTGCTAAGACTAGTAGGGGGCTCCTCAACAAAGTTGTATAGAGTGTCACTACCTGACACCTAGACCTGGATAAGATTTGTTTACAGCTGTCTTTGGCTTTTCTATGGCCTGTGTCCCGTCTTCTATGTATATGTGTAAATACATATACACACACTGCTCAATAAAATAAAGGGAACACTTAAACAGCAGAATATAACTCCAAGTAAATCAAACTTTTGTGAAATCAAACTGTCCACTTAGGAAGCAACACTGATTGACAATCAATTTCACATGCTGTTGTGCAAATGGAATAGACAATAGATGGAAACTATTGGCAATTATCAAGACACCCTCAATAAAGGAGTGGTTCTGCAGGTGGGGACCACAGACCACATCTCAATACCAATGCTTTCTGGCTGATGTTTTGGTCACTTTTGAATGTTGGTTGTGCTTTCACACTCGTGGTAGCATGAGACGGACTCTACAACCCACAGAAGTTGCTCAGGTAGTGCAGCTCATCCAGGATGGCACATCAATGTGAGCTGTGGAAAGAAGGTTTGCTGTGTCTGTCATCGTAGTGTCCAGAGGCTGGAGAAGCTACCAGGGGACAGGCCAGTACACCAGGAGACATGGAGGGGGCCGTAGGAGGGCAACAACCCAGCAGCAGGACCGCTACCTCCGCCTTTGTGCAAGGAGGAACAGGAGGATCACCTCCAGTGCCCTGCAAAATGACCTCCAGCAGGCCAAAAATGTGCATGTGTCTGCACAAACAGTTAGAAACCGACTCCATGAGGGTGGTATGAGTGCCCGACATCCACAGATGGGGGTTGTGCTCACAGCCCAACACCTTGCAGGACTCTTGGCATTTGCCACAGAACACCAGGATTGGCAAAGTCGCCACTGGCGCCCTGTGGCATCCTTCAGCATGACCAGTTTGGCAGTGGGTCAGTAATGGTGTGGGGTGGCATTTCTTTGGAGGGCCGCACAGCCCTCCATGTGTTCGCCAGAGGTAGCCTGACTGCCATTAGGTACCGAGATGAGATCCTCAGACCCCTTGTGAGACCATATGCTGGTGCGGTTGGCCCTGGGTTCCTCCTAATGCAGGACAATGCCAGACCTCATGTGGCTGGAGTGTGTCAGCAGTTCCTGCAAGATGAAGGCATTGAAGCTATGGACTGGCCCGCCCATTCCCCAGACCTGAATCTGATTGAGCACATCTGGGACATCATGTCTCGCTCCATCCACCTATGTCACGTTGCACCACAGACTGTCCAGGAGTTGGCTGATGCTTTAGTCCAGGTCTGGGAGGAGATCCCACAGGAGACCATCCACAACCTCATCAGGAGCATGCCCAGGCGTTGTAGGGAGGTCATACAGGCACGTTGAGGCCACACACAATACTGAGCCTTATCAGGAGCATGTCCAGGCATTGTTGGGAGGTCTTACAGGCACGTGGAGGCCACACACAATACTGAGACTCATTTTGACTTGTTTTAAGGACATTGCATCAAAGTTGGATCAGCCTGTAGTGTGTTTTTCCAGTGTAATTTTGGGGGTGACTCCAAATCCAGGCCTCCATTGGTTAATAAATTTAATTTCCATTGATGATTTTTGTGTGATTTTGTTGTCAGTACATTCAACTTTGTACAGAACAAAGTATTCAATGAGAATATTTCATTCATTCAGATCTAGGATGTGTTATTTGAATGTTCCCTTTATTTTTTTGAGGTGTGTGTGTGTATATATATATATATATATATATATATATATATATATATATAAATAATTTATTTTATTCATTCTTTGTGACTGTTGGAGGGTGGGGGGGGAGGATCATGCGAAGGAATTACATAACTTCATCAGTGATCATCCAAGCAGTTGGCTGAACATCCTGCCTGTCTCGTCTCCAGCAGTTGGCTGATCACCCTGCCTGTCTCGTCTCCAGCCGTTGGCTGATCACCCTGCCTGTCTCGTCTCCAGCTGTACAGTAGACTAATGATGATGGGATGATTTTTGCACCATTGCCCATGGGGACATATTTGATATTTCATGGGAATGATATTACAGGCTTCACGGTCACTTCAAGGAAAGCCAGTGACAGTCAATAATGACATCTGACTGCGATGACCGGGGCCTCTCTGTCCTGCAGGACCTTTGAATTTATAATATTTCCGTCCTTGTATAATTTGTAATATGACGTCTGAATAATAATCCGCTTCTGTACAGTCGGTGACATTCCCGTCACCACGATACAGGACCCGGCGTACAAGCAGCGGAGCGATGAATGCAACTCTGTGCGGGCTCCTGTAATAATTTATCTGGGAGGATTACAGTAATGACATTGTCTGCGGGTACCCAGGACCTCCGCACAGTCATGTGTCCTGCCCACTGTGATAACTAACGCCCCCCGCAGACAATGGCGCCCTTCACATCTATAGAGTAAAGTCACGGAGGGGGCGGCGGTGGGAAATCTTAGGCCAGTGGAAAAAGGCTTTGAATTTTGATTACTGGGCGTCTCTCCTGTGTCTGGGAAAACTGACAATCAGACCGACACTGTGGCCATATTGGCTTTCTGCTAGCCTTCCAGAAACAAGCGATGGCCCAGTTGCCTCCTGACTTCACCTCGCTGCTGTGATCGTCTCTCTCTTGCTAACA
Source organism: Phyllobates terribilis (assembly GCF_046119375.1). Lineage (NCBI taxonomy): Eukaryota > Metazoa > Chordata > Amphibia > Anura > Dendrobatidae > Phyllobates > Phyllobates terribilis. The sequence goes on along the minus strand of NW_027362763.1, from coordinate 689,371,210 downwards.
CTGATATCTTCTTTCAGGAGAATCGTACTTTGGTAAAGGAACCATCTCCCCAAAATGACCCACTGGTTTCATCGAAATCCACTCAAGGCCACCGCGCCGGTCTCCTTTAACTTCTATGGCGTCGCGTCCACCCCTGCAGCTTCAAAAATGTGCAGGTGAGACAGATGTAATAAGTCAATGCCCCACCTGGCGTAAGGTTTTGATATGCTATCACTTTACAAAATGAGAATATCCCTTTTAATTATAAAAATTCTTACAGCCACCACTAGAGGGAGCTCAACGCATAACACCTTATACAGTTGACTCACATTCGTATGCAGGGAGCTCCCCCTAGTGGTGACCAAAGGCAGCCAGAATGTTATCATGTGCCTTTATGGCTTTTTGAAGAGATTTTTTAAACACCCCTTGAAAAAACAAAACAAAAAAAAAACAGCATCGACCCTATCAAAATACATATTTTATTAGCATATCGGTGAATTACTGGCTGATGTAATTTAACTTTTCTAGTGATTTACGGACGAGCAGAGCGCGACTGCTGGAAATGTTCACAGACTCCACCTGTAACCCGGAGATGATGAAGAACGCCTCGGACACCTACTTCTCCCTGCTACTGGGTGAGTGGCGAAATGGGGGGTGGGTTTCAATTTTGTGGGTGGTACACAATCGTATATATATTTTTTTATGTCGTGGGGGGAAAAATATAGTGTCTGGCATCCTAGCCCCAGTTACAGGGGAAATTCAGCCTCCGAGCTGATCTGGGACGGCTAGGACCCGATCGACTGGAGCAGGAGGGTCTGTTACTGCTTCCTGTACTCGTTCAGCACAGTGTGCACAGCGTTCAAGAAGGAATAGATGGTAATAAACCACCTCTGCCTTCTCTATGGGGAGTCTGGCTGTGTCTGACAGCTCCCAGCAGATCTGAGATGACGCTCTAAAGCATCTCTGCAGAGTTATATCCTCTTATGTTGTCGATCACATGGTGATCCGAAAGTTTAGGGCATTTTTTTTTTAAGCAAGGGCACCGTGCATGAACTTTAAGTAAGAAAAATTCCAAAACTTTATGAAACAGTCGTCGATTCAATATTTTGTGTCTCAGAGTAAACCCTTTGTTTGCGCCATCCTAGGGGTTATATGTCTGGTATCGGTGTAGCCTCGGATCCCAGAAAACGAGGCGGTAAAGCCGATGTTCGGTGCAGCTTACAGCGAAGGAACACTACACTGGATAAGGTACAGACTGGGGAACTTCTTTGGCTCATATTCTGTTTTGGTTCTTTTCTCTTGGACATTTAGGCTTCATTAACGCGCTGGATGGAGGAACGCAAGACAATAAACTGCGATACATCCAGAACTTCAAGTGGACGGACACCCTGCAGGGCAGCGTGCCAAGGTAGTCTGCATCACACCTGATGTATCCAGAGGGTGGTACATGAGGAGACTGGAAATAAGTATTGCACAAGTCACCAATTTTCTAAGTAAATCTATTTCTAAAGATGCTATTGACATGAAATTCTCCCCAGATGTCGGTAACAACCCATCCAATCCACACAGGCAAAGAAATCATCCATAGATGTCCATAATTAAGTTGTGTGTAATAATGAGAAATGACAGAGGGAAAAAGTATTGAACACACTTGAACATGCTTTTTGTTCAGCAGTGGAGTCTTGTGTGCTGAGCGTCCATACAGGCCGTGGAGGTTGTGTGCTGAGCGTCCATACAGGCCGTGGAGGTTGTGTGCTGAGCATCCATACAGGCCGTGGAGGTTGAGTGCATTACCTATAGTTTTCTGTGGAACAATTGTATCTGCTGATTCCAGGTCTTTCTGTAGCTCTCCACAGGTGGTCCTTGGCTCTTGGACCACTCTTCTGATAATTCTTTTCACTCCTCTGTCTGAAATCTTGTGTCAGTGCTCACTGGAACCTTCAGTAGTTTAGAAATTCTCCTATAACCGATGCCATCAGTATGCTTTGCAACAATAAGGTTGTGAAGGTGTTGAGAGAGCTCACTGGTTTTACCCATCATGAGATGTTTCATGTGTGGCACCTTGGTAATGAGACACCTTTTTATAGGGCATCAGTTGAACCAGCTGATATTATTTGTCACTAAGTAGCAGGATTGCTTTCTAATTACTGATAGATTTCAGCTGGTGTCATGACTTTCCGTGGCTTTTTGCTTCTCTCTTTCTTCATGTGTTCATTACCTTTTCCCTGTGTCATTTCTCATTATTACACATCATTTATGTACATCTATGGATGATTTCTTTGCCTGTGTGGATTGGATGGGTTGTTACCGACATCTGGTGAGAATTTCATGTCAATAGCACCTTTAGAAAATTGGTGACGTGCTCAATACTTATTTCAGTAGATTATGAGCCGTCCTCAGAGTGTACTTAGGTCCTGTCGTTGTTTTCTGTTCTTCTTGCAGCGCCCAACAAGATGCTGTTTTTGAGTTGATCTCGATGGGTTTTAACCTGGGTCTTTGGTACAGCAAATCTGCATCCCGGCTGGCTGGAAAGGAAGAGTGAGTACTGACTGTCTGCACTTTTATGGCCAAGAGTCCTTGACATGTTGTGGAATAATGGATTCTAAAAGAGAATTATTTTTTTTTCCCAATTACTAGGTTTTTTTTGCCTTTTGGCACTGTGTGACCGTATCTACAAATGATCAATTACTTGTCTATTTTTTTTGCAACTGTTGTTGTTAATGCTCCAGTGCATTGAAAAAAAAACCTCCAAATCCTATTGTTTTGTGTATACATCTCTTTGCAGACCTATGCGTCTCCATGGTTACAGACCCTGTGTGTTGCGGTCTTGCAGTCAGCTGACTATACAGATAAATCTTGGGTACTAGACGGGGTCCCGCTTTCTCATACAGACGGGCACCGCCAGCAGCCCCAAGATTTCTCCTCTTCCAGCCTCTGAAGGACGATCGCATTACTATTCTACAGTAACTGGACGTGTCGTCTATCAGTCACCTGACTACTGCTGCCAATCACTGACCTCATCAGTAGTGACCTTTGCATATTTGGCAGTGGCAGCTGAGACCAATGATTGGCTGCAGTGGTCAGTTGACTGATAGGAAGCCATCTGGGACCGGCAGAGTGGCGTGGCAGTACTGAATAGGTGGGGGAATTTTTTAAAGCATTCCCCACCGTAGGGACAATTTTATATAAACTCAGAGAAGCCCTTTAACTTGCGGCGGTCCTGACCCCGAACCGTCCGTGACACGATGTCTTGCAGCATTACAGAAACCGAGGCCAAAGAAGTTCACAAGAGTCTGAAGATCGCGGCGGGGATTTTCAGCTATCTGAAGGTAAAGTGTGACCTCGTACATCTCTCTCCAGAAAGCTCACAGACCTATTATAAATCAATGTTATGGGATCACTTTATGTTCTGCTGCAAAATGTTTAGCTAAAAAAAAGATTTAAAGTAACTTTTTGTAAGTAAAGAAAACATAATGCTGGTGTGTTTTCAGGAGACTCACGTTCCAAAACTCATCTCCCCGGTAGAGAAAGGACGGGATATGGAAAGTCGGGTGATCGACGCTTATATCATCCAGTGCCAGGCGGAAGCACAGGAAGGTACGGTGGTCCTAGTCATGTATGAGAAGGATAAAGCCCCCCCATTACTGTACAATGGGCGTGTGTTATGAGGTTCTGCAGCAGCTGAGGTGTATGATGAGGTTCTGCAGCAGCTGAGGTGTATGATGAGGTTCTGCGGCAGCTGAGGTGTGTGATGAGGTTCTGCGGCAGCTGATGTGTATGATGAGGTTCTGCGGCAGCTGATGTGTATGATGAGGTTCTGCGGCAGCTGATGTGTATGATGAGGTTCTGCGGCAGCTGAGGTGTATGATGAGGTTCTGCGGCAGCTGATGTGTATGATGAGGTTCTGCGGCAGCTGAGGTGTATGATGAGGTTCTGCAGCAGCTGAGGTGTATGATGAGGTTCTGCAGCAGCTGAGGTGTATGATGAGGTTCTGCAGCAGCTGAGGTGTATGATGAGGTTCTGCGGCAGCTGTGGTGTATGATGAGGTTCTGCGGCAGCTGATGTGTATGATGAGGTTCTGCGGCAGCTGAGGTGTATGATGAGGTTCTGCGGCAGCTGAGGTGTATGATGAGGTTCTGCGGCAGCTGAGGGGCGTACGGCGAGGTTCTGCGGCAGCTGAGGGGCGTACGGCGAGGTTCTGCGGTAGCTGAGGGGCGTATGGTGAGGTTCTGCAGCAGCCAGTAGCACACTATCACTCCAGCACTATGACGTCTCTTTCTCTCCAGTGACCATCGCTCGGGCGATTGAATTGAAGCACAACCCCGGTCTGATCGCGGCTTTGGCCTATGAAACCGCTAATTACTACCAGAGAGTCGGTGAGTGTCTCGTGTCTCCACCTCTGTCTCGTGGTCTTCCTGTGAAGCGGATTATATGGGGACAGCTCCAGGTCCTGCCCACGGCTGCAGGGGAACCGCTGCCACTTACTACCTCCATTCCCAGAGCGTCCACTAGAGGGCGACAGTCACTAACACTTATAATCAGAGCAGGAACATCCAGTATATAGACGAGACGACATGACTTTGGGGTCCGATTCTAGGGCCCCGCTATTACTAGGGGACCCTGTCTGTGACTGGAGGAATGGCCGAATGTGAGCGCTCAGCTGTTTTTTCTGGTGTTATTCATTAGTAGAAAGAGTCACAGCACAATACAGGGTGGTAATTGGGAGTCCTTCTTCTCGGTCACTGTGGGGGTCCGGGAGATCAGATCCCCCCCTACTTTAAAGTGAACGTTTTTTGCCATTTCCCTTTGTTTTTAGATCACACCCTTTCCAGCCTGGACCCGGCGTACATCGCGAAGTGGAGGAGTTATACCCAGCTGAAGATGTGTTTCTATATGGCTTATGTAAGTGTACACCCCGTACTACAGGGGGCGCTATCGACCTACAGCTCACACATGAATTTATCCTTTTCCCTTCGCAGTTAGTTTTCTTTTATTCCTCCCCTTCTTCCAAGAATCATAACTTTTTTGTATATATTTTTCTGTCCATCCATGAGGGCCATGGATAAAGCCGGGCGAGGGCACAGTCATTGGTGCCATTTTAGGGGAACATATACAGTTTTGATAATTACCACTGCTAATGACTGACAGGTATTTAAAGGGGTATTCTAATCTCCAAAATCCTATCCTAATATATAGTAGGAATAATAATAATAATAATTAATAATATTTGTAAATACCTCCAATTAGCAATGTGGTATAGTTCTCCTGATAACCTATGTCACTTACCCCACATGCAGGGCATTTCAGTAGCTTAGGTGTCCATGGTTACAACCACTAGCAACTAACTAACTGTCACTATGAGTGGTTGTAACCATAGATACCTAAGCTACTGTAATGCCCGGCACAAGGGGTAAGTAACATAAGTTATCAGGAGAACTATACTACATTTCTAATTAGAGATATTTGCTAATATTATTATTATTATTATTATTATTATTATTACACCTAGTACATATTGGGATATGATCTTGGCGATGGGAACACCCCTTTAAGTGGTTAAACAGCCGTGATCGGAGCTAGTTCTGGGGACTGCTCTCAGTCACAGGTACTAGCTGTATAACACAGCCGGCACCTGCCTAGTATTGCGTAGGCTCCGCTATACACCTGACATGTGCCGCAGATGTACTTCGAGGGGTTAAGTGATATCTTTACTTGTCTGATCTGTCACTTTTGATGGGGGATGAGCAGGGACATATGGGGGTCCGTCGGCATCACATTAGTATAGTCTGATGGGGGTGGTGTTGTGTTAACTCTGCATATCACACCGCTCACCGCTGCCCTCTACAGGCTTTCTGCTATCACGGTCAGACTCTCCTAGCAAGTGACAAGTGCGGGGAAGCAATACGGTCCCTGCAGGAATCTGAGAAATGTAAGTCCATGTTCTTCATATTGTGTGCGCCTGATGTGTCGGAGAGATGAGCGGTGCCCAGACAGCCCCAATGCCGCTTATCTCCAATCTGTGATAGATGGGGGGCATCCGACTGCTCTGTGTAAATGGAGAGCTAGTGCGTGTGGTTGACCTCCACACTGAGGGTCCTATAAAGGTGTATGGACCGATGGTGGAGCGTGCGTTCACACGGGACTATGGGACCCCCACTCTCTGGATCAGTGGAGGTCGCAGAGTTCTGAGAAAGGGAAAAAAAGAAGTACGATTATTTTGTTGAAAATTAAGTCACGCTCCTTATTTCCAGGATACCCCGTAATCTGCTTATTTTTGGGCAACGGATTGTCCAAAGCGGAAGCCCCTCATCCAAACTAATCCGCTTCTGTCCCCCCTCTCACAGCGTTCAGTCTGAGGGTGAGAGCGCGGCTTCAGCTGCATCCCCCTCCTCCCCCTTTATTATTATTTATATACCAGCAGTTCTGGGACCGGTGACGTTGAAGACATCGATGGTTCTAGTGATCGTACATCAGGTTGTACAGGAGTATGAAGGGTTTGCTTCATTGTTCTTACTTTTCCTTGTGAAGTTTATGGCAAGGCCGAGGCTTTATGTAAGGAGTACGGTCAAACCAAAGGCCCAGGAACCACGGCAAAGCCCTCGGGACACATCTTCTTCAGGAAACTGGGAACACAAGTAAAGAACACGCTCGAGAAATGTCAGCGGGAAAACGGATTCATGTAAGTCACAGGTTTCGTGGAGGATATCTCCGAAAATCTCTCACCTCCAGGACAGAAGGCAGTGATGTCATCAGATGCCCCTCGGTACGGGAAGGCTGTGATGTCGTCAGAAGCACCCCGTTACGGGAAGGCAGTGATGTCATCAGATGCCCCTCGGTACGGGAAGGCTGTGATGTCGTCAGAAGCACCCCGTTACGGGAAGGCAGTGATGTCATCAGATGCCCCTCGGTACGGGAAGGCAGTGATGTCGTCAGATGCCCCCTGGTACGGGAAGGCAGCGATGTCGTCGGATGCCCCCCGGTACGGGAAGGCAGCGATGTCGTCAGATGCCCCCCGGTACCGGCTGCCAATATAAACAAAACAATATTCATTGTATATTTCAGTTACTTTCAGAAGGTTCCTTCGGAGGTGCCAGAATTGGAGCTAAAGGCTAACTATGGCCTGGTGCAGCCGGTGCCTTTTGAGCTCCCAGCTATGAGCCCACAGTGGACCCCGGAGACGCAGGCAGGATTCGACCTGACGAAGAGGCCAAAGGACGACAGTGTAAGACGCCGGCTCTGCCGCGCTGTGTAGTCCAGTTTTCTCTGGATTGTACATCACTCTGTAGTGGCAGGTGACCCGTCGTCCCCCCTCTCGCCAACGCTGATGTATAGCTTCCCAGAGCCAGAACTTTTACATGTTTCCTTTGATATGGCCGTATGAGGGCTTGAAAACCACAATCTCGCTTTTCTTAAAGGGAATCTGTCCGCAAGATTCCCCCCTCCTCCGAACTGTTTACATGTGTAAAGAGAAGTCTCCATACCTTTAGCTAGAAATTCTGTTCCTCCATTACCGAGAAATCTCCTTTTGAATCATTATTCAAATGAAGCTGAAGTGCTTTCGGCGTGTGAAAGCACTTTAAAGTTTCTACTCTCCCCAGCTCTATTTTGTTCTCCTGAATCTGACTTTTATATATTTTGTTCCTGAGCCTCTCCATTCCTGAGATATGGACCACACATCCCTGTATATAAATCTAGTCTTTTCAGGCAAAGGGGGCATGGTCCTCACGAATACACCCGTAGGAAAGAGTCAAGGACCACTCCCACTTGGCTAAGAAAACTAGATTTACATAGAGGGAAGAAGTTGTCACATCTCGGGAGCAAAAGAAAGACAACTTTGCAGTGGAAAAGAAAGTTTATTAAATGGTCACTGTTTCAGCAGCATAACTAACTTACTGTTAAAATATATTAGAAAGTTTCTTATTTGTTCTTATCAGAGAAATCTGTTTCTTTCTCCACTTCTCAGCCACTTCTTATACTTCTCCCTGCCTCCTGAATTCGTCAATTAGTCTAAAACACTGCTAATATCTGTCTTGTTCAGACAAGACAGACTGCCAGTTCACTGAGGGATCAGATTACTGCTGCCTATTGGAGCTTGAGGAGCAGAGTGAGAGTAAAAATCAGCAGCAGGATCTTTATACCTAAGTTTCTTACCCCAGAGCTGTATTCACAGCTACACTGCTCAGTACTGCTGTATAACATCTTCCATGCTGCTGCTTTTTTAAACACTTGCTACATAGAGACAGAAAATGAATCTCTTGGTGTCCCTGTGTGTTGTGTATACAGGACATTATAGTAGATACTTTCCACCTACCAGCTCAGAGACAACTGAAATGTACAGATAGAGCCGGCAGAGAGAAAACTGGTGAGAATGCAGGATACAAGTCATAATGGTCAGAAAGTGTTATTCCCCTAAAAATCTCTAATAATGTTTTGTTTTTGTTTTTTCAATGAGTGCGGAGATTGAGAAAGTAAATATAGTGTAAGGCTATGTGCCCACTATGTGTTCTTCAAGCGTTTTTGCCGCGGAATTTCCGCAGCGAAAACGCTTGAAAAACAAACGCTTGGTAATACGTGCCCCATGGTCCCCAATGATAATCCGTGCTGTGCACATGCTGCGGAAAGTTCCCCTGCGGATTATCATTCCGGAAAAATCCGCAGCATGTCCATTCATTTTGCGGACACGCAGCGTAACTGCCGCCATTGACTTGCATTGGATCGCATAATATCCGCATCACTGCATGTACACACGTGGATATGAAGCGATTCAAAGTGCGGATGGTACCACGGGTCTGGAGAAGAGGAGACTCTCCTCCAGACCTGGGTACCATAGTACCTGTAAAAAAAAATTTAGAAAAAATTAAAATAAAAAATAAAGATTATACTTCCCTTCTGATGGCCCCCGGTCTTTTCTCCGCTGCGTACGGTGTGTTGGGTGACTCGCAATGGTCTAAAAGGACCTTCCATGACGTCATTTAGTCATGTGACAGGTCACGTGACCTGTCACATGACTAAATGACGTCATGAAAGGTCCTTTTAGACCATCGCGAGTCGCCCAACACACCGTACGCAGCGGAGAAAAGACCGGGGGCCATCAGAAGGTGAGTATAATCTTAATTTTTTTTTTTTTACCATTCTTTTTCTTTTTTTTTTAACTATTTACTTGGTAACACTATATAAATCCATGCCGGTTGCATGGATTTATATAGTGTGACCAAGTTGTCAAGCAATTTTCCAAGTGATGCTAAAATCGCTTGGAAAGCGCTTGACAACCCGCATGTGGAAATGCATGTGAAGAACGCTTGACATCCGCATGTCCCTGGCAGGAAAACGCATGTACAATCCGCATGTACAATCCGCATGTACAATCCGCATGTACAATCCGCATGCGTTTTTCCTGCAAGGGAAAAGCAGAAAAAATATGCAGCATTTCTGCATCGTGGGCACTTAGCCTTATAGACAAAAATTTCTATCGTTGCGTATACAATAGATTAGTGGTAAAAAAAAAAAAAAAAAAGAAGTGAAAGCGAAAGGTAGTCTAAGGTTGGATACACTTAACATTGATATGTCCCCCATGCTCCAGGCCAAACCGAAGAAAGAAGAAGAGGTGAAGCCCATGAAGGAACCGGACATAAAGCCCCAGAAGGACAGCGGCTGTCAGATCTCCTAATCCACCCGAGAATCCACTATCATTAAACACCAGAATCCAGGACCTCCTTTCTTTTACTTCTAGAGGTGAAGAGATCCAATCACCAGATCACAGTTTTTTATTTACTGGATATAGGACTTGGACACGTCTCATCCCTCCGGTGCTGGGAATAGATAAGCACCTTTACCTAATAAATGGATGTTCCTCTCCTCCTGGTGGCATGGACCTCTCTCTAGTCAGGACTGACAGATCTCCAACCATAACCCTTCACTAACCTAATGGTGCATCTTGCACATAACACGCTGTGTGTAATTACAATCAATACCAAACGAGGGCAGGCTGTGTATACTGCATGGTTACAGCCAGACCCCTCCGCTCTCCTGACAAGTTTATACTAGTAAATTCGGTAGCATCATTTCTTAGAATCGTGAAGTCCCTGAAAAGTTTCCAAAATCCGTCTTGTTCAGACAAGACAGACTGCCATGCTTTTAAGTAATTCTGTCTTTATCCTAGAGCTGGATTCACAGCTACACTGCTCAGTACTGCTGTATAATGTCCTCAATGCTGCTGCTGATTTTAAAAAATTTGCTACATAGAGACCTGTCTGCGTGTGCTGTGTATGGGAGACATCATAGCAGCTAATCTCTTTTCCTTAAATGTAGGAATAAATTGAAATATAGGGTGTTAGAGATGGGCGGATCGATTGGTGGAACCTTGGTATGTCGGCCTGGTCAGGAGGCTCCCGAATCTTTTACATTTTGTGATTAGCCAAGGCTGGTGCGTCGTCATCTGTGCATCATGCCAGACCGGCTAATCAAAAGCCATGCTGGGTATCCCGGAAGGTAATAGATTCATGAGACTACAGACCAGGAGGAATAACAGAGGAACGGACGCAATATATCATTCTAAGAAAAGATGCTTTAAAATTGACATAATCAGGATGAGTGGTCCTTTTAGGGGTCAGATGATCCTATACGATGGTGCAACAGGGTACAAGTCATTAACTACTGAAGATGTCGTACGGCAATAAATCTACAACCATAGACCATGTGCTCACAATCGTTTGCCCGACAGCTTTCACTCCCGACCCCCCCCCCCCCCCCCGCCCCCGTACACGTGTCCGAGGGCTCTTCTTTCAGACGCCCCTCATACACATGCATGCTCAGTTTGCTCCAGCATGCATGTGTAAATGGGGAGAGTGGAGATAGCCGCTGGCAAACACCTCTGGTGGCGGCTTATCTGCCTAGAAAACTAAAGGATCAGGCGGTAAAATTTAGAATTCCCGACCCTTATCCCCATCTGTCAGGGGAAAGAGTCAGTCTGGAGGACCCATGCAGATTTAATAATCGGCCAATTCACATAAAATGGGCAGGTTTGGGCAACTTTAATGTGTTTAAGGGCCTTAAAAGGGTTGTCCCAACTTGGCAAGTAATCGCCTATCCCGAGAACAGGCCGTCGCTCCACTCATTGTCTATAGGGCTGTCGGGGATAGCGGAGTACAGCACTTGGCGGTCTTCGGCAGGCCCATAGACAATGAGTAGGGCAGAGATACGTAGACGCAGTCACTGTTCTATTCTAAAGGGGCATTTCAGAGCCTCGTTTTTGGGATTGGTGGGGGTCCAATGTGTGCAACGACATATCCAGCAGCCTTCAACTGTGGGGAGGGTGTGAAAAGTGCAGCGCAGTCTGCTTTTATTGCTATATATGTATGTAACGCCTTGTGTATATATAGAGTATATTTGTACAGCAGTGCACGCAGGTATCCCCTGTATATATAGAAGTATATACATTAACTTGACGTCACTTCTGGAGAATATTTGAGCTGTTTTTCTGCAGGTATAGAAGGTAATATAAATAATAAATCTTTACTTACAACTAATGGCGTCTAAAGGATGTGACTTTCTAATTACCGCCCCGGTGTAACGCCTGATATACTCCATTCACCCCTTTGCTGCTTTTCGGTAAATACTCAGGATGTAAGATCTCACATTTTTTACTGCCACCTCATGGCCTATACTTGTGAAAGTATTCAACCCCTCCCCACCCCTTGGCATTTTTCATGATTTACTATTCATCCCCTCCCCAACCCTAAAGTCAGTACTTTGTAGAGCCTCCTTACAGCTGCAAGTCCCTTTGGATAAGTCTTTCCACATCTTGCCACTGGGATTTTTGACCATTGCTCAAGGCAAAACAGCTCCAGCTCCTTCAAGTTACGTGGTTTCTTCTAGTGAACAGCAATCTTCAAGTCTGACCACAGATTCTCTATTGGATTAAGGTCTGGGCTTTGACTCGGCCACTCCAGAACATATACACGTTTCCTCTTAACCACTCGAGTGTTGCTTTAACAGTATGTTTTGGGTCATTGTCTTGTTGGAAGGTGAACCTCCGTCCCAGTCTCAAATAACTGACACACTGAAACAGGTTACGCTCAAGAATATCCCTATATTTCATACCATTCATCTTCCCCTCGACTTGGACCATTTCCCCTGTCCCTGCTGCCAAAAAACCTCCTCACAGTGTTATGTTGCTGCCACCACCATGTTTCACTGTGGGGATGGTGTTCTTGGTTTGATGAGCTGTATTTGTTTAGCGCCAGACATAGCGTTTACCTTGGTGGCCAAAAAGTTCAATTTTGGCCTCATCTGACCCACAGCACCTTTGTCCAGACATTTGGGGAGTCTCCTACATGTCTTTTGGCAAACTTAAAACGAGCCTTGCAATTTATGTGTGTTAGTAAAGGCTTTTTTCTGCCCACTCTTCCATAAAGGCCACCTTTATGGAGAGTACGGCTTATTGTGATCGTATGGACAGATACTCCAGTCTCTGTTAGGGAACTCTGCCTCTCCTTCAGGGTTACCTTTGGTCTCTGTACTGCCTCTCTGATTAATGCCCTCTTTGCCGGGCCGAGAGTTTTGGTGGGCGCCCTCTCTTGGCAGGTTTGTTGTGGTGCCATGTTCTTTCCATTTGATGATAATGGATTTGATTGTGCTCCGAAAGATCCTCAGAGATTGGGATATTCTTTTATTACCAAACCCTGGCTTGTACTTCTCAACAACTTTGTCCCTGACTTGTTAGAAGATCTCCTTGGTCTTCATGGTGTTTGGTTAGTGGTGCCTCTTACTTAAAGGAAAGGTGGCATAAAAAAAAAATTCAACAAAAAAATATATATATAAAAATGTAAAGTATTAATGTTTTAATTAAAAAAAATATATATTTGTTTTTAATGAAGTAAAATAATTTTAAAAAGGTTTGGTATTTCCACTTTTAAGCACTAGGGGCAGCAGCTGCTGAAATTTGCCATGAAAACCTAGCTCACTTTACCACTGCAGTAAATGTGGGCGGCGTCTGGTCACGTGTGTGATGTCACTCCTCCCCTCCCCTTCACGGTGCTTACAAAAGGATAAGAAAGGGTGAAGTTTAGGATCACAGTGAGGAGCCATTTTGCTGGTGAATGCAAAATGATACTGACAAGTAACCAGTGTCACCGAGGACGAGGACGGCCGGCAGCGCCGATTTTGTTAGTTGATGCTGCTCTCTGTATCATAAGCTGGGGTTAGACTCATGAAGTGTATCACCTGAGCGATTAGATACACAGAGTGACACATGCTGGGATTCAATACAGGGCTAAGTGTAGTGTATCACATGATGGGATTACATATTGAGCTCAGTGGAGAGTGTATCACACAGGATGGGATTAGATACACAGTATCTAATGTATGTAATGTGTGACCCCCGCTCCGTCCACTATATTACTGCTCCCATAGAAGTGGACAGAGCAGGGTCACACATTACACCACTGCGCCTATAGAAGTGGACGGAGCGGGGGTCACACATTGCACCACTGCTCTCATAGAAGTAGAGAACGGGGTCACACATTGCAGTACTCCCATAGAAGTGGATGAATTGGGGGTCACACATTACACCACTGCTCCCATAGAAGTAGAGAGAGCAAGGTCACACATTGCAGCACTGCTCCCATAGAAGTCGATGAAGCGGAGTCAGACATTACACCACTGCTCCCATAGAAGTAGAGAGATAGGGGTCACATATTACACCACTGCTCCCATAGAAGTGGATGGAGCGGGGGGGTCACACTTTACACCACTGCTCCCATAGAAGTAGATGGAGCGGGATCACACAATACACTACTGCTCCCATAGAAGTGGAAGGAGCGGGGGGATCACACTTTACACCACTGCTCCCATAGAAGTGGATGGAGAGGGGGTCACATTACACCACTGCTCCCATAGAAGTAGATAGATCGGGGTCACACATTACACCACTGCTCCCATAGAAGTAGATGGAGCGGGTTCTTACATTACACCACTGCTCGCATAGAAGTGGATGGAGTGATGTCACACATGACACCACTGCTCCCATAGAAGTAGAGAAAGGAGGGACACACATTACACCACTGCTCCCATACAAGTGGATGGAGCGGGGGGGTCACACTTTACACTACTGCTCCCATAGAAGTAGATGGAGCAGGATCACACATTAGTCCACTGCTCCCATAGAAGTGGATGGAGCGGGGGGGGTCACATTACACCACTGCTCCCATAGAAGTAGAGAGATCAGGGTCACACATTACACCACTGCTCCCATAGAAGTGGATGGAGCGGGGTCACACATTACACCACTGCTCCCATAGAAGTGGATGGAGCGGGGGGTCACACATTACACCACTGCTCCCATAGAAGTGGACGGCGCAAAGTCGCACATGCCACCACTGCTCCCATAGAAGTGGATGGAGCGGGGGGGGTCACACTTTACACTACTGCTCCCATAGAAGAAGATGGAGCAGGATCACACATTAGTCCACTGCTCCCATAGAAGTGTATGGAGCAGGGGGGTCACACTTTACACCACGGCTCCCATAGAAGTGGATGCAGCGGGGGTCACATTACACCACTGCTCCCATGGAAGTAGACAGATCAGGGTCACACATTACACCACTGCTCCCATAGAAGTAGATGGAGCTGGGGTCACACATTACTCCTCTGCTCCCATAAAAGTAGATGGAGCGGTAGGTCACACATTACACCAATACTCCCATGGAAGTAGATGGAGCGATGTCACATATTGCACCACTGCTCCCATAGAAGTAGAGAGAGCAAGGTCACACATTGCAGCACTGCTCCCATAGAAGTCGATGAAGCGGAGTCAGACATTACACCACTGCTCCCATAGAAGTGGATGGAGCGACGCCACACATTACCCCACTACTCCCATAGAAGTAGAGAGATAGGGGTCACATATTACACCACTGCTCCCATAGAAGTGGATGGAGCCGGGGGGGGTCACACTTTACACCACTGCTCCCATAGAAGTAGATGGAGCGGGGGGATCACACTTTACACCACTGCTCCCATAGAAGTGGATGGAGAGGGGGTCACATTACACCACTGCTCCCATAGAAGTAGATGGAGCGGGTTCTTACATTACACCACTGCTCGCATAGAAGTGGATGGAGTGATGTCACACATGACACCACTGCTCCCATACAAGTGGATGGAGCGGGGGGGTCACACTTTACACTACTGCTCCCATAGAAGTAGATGGAGCAGGATCACACATTAGTCCACTGCTCCCATAGAAGTGGATGGAGCGGGGGGGTCACATTACACCACTGCTCCCATAGAAGTAGAGAGATCAGGGTCACACATTACACCTCTGCTCCCATAGAAGTAGAAAGAGGAGGGTCACACATTACACCACTGCTCCCATAGAAGTGGACGGCGCAAAGTCGCACATGCCACCACTGCTCTCATAGAAGTTGGTGGAGCGGGGGGGTCACACTTTACACTACTGCTCCCATAGAAGAAGATGGAGCAGGATCACACATTAGTCCACTGCTCCCATAGAAGTGGATGGAGCAGGGGGGGTCACACTTTACACCACGGCTCCCATAGAAGTGGATGCAGCGGGGGTCACATTACACCACTGCTCCCATAGAAGTAGACAGATCAGGGTCACACATTACACCACTGCTCCCATAGACGTGGACGGAGCGGGGTCACACATTACACCACTGCTCCTATAGAAGTGGACGAAGCGGGGTCACACATTACACCACTGCTCCCATAGAAGTGGATGGAGCGGAGTCACACATGACACCACTGCTCCCATAGAAGTAGAGAGAGCGGAGTCACACATGACACCACGGCTCCCATAGAAGCGGATGGAGCGGGTCACACATTACACCACTGCTCCTATAGAAGTGGACGGAGCGGGGTCACACATTACACCACTGCTCCTATAGAAGTAGACGGAGTGGAGTCACACATTACACCACTGCTACCATAGAAGTAGAGAGATCGGGGTCACACATTACACCACTGCTCCGATAGGAGTGGATGAATCGGGGGTCACACATTACACCACTGCTCCCATAGAAGTAGAGAGAGGAGGGTCACACATTACACCACTGCACCCATAGAAGTAGAGAGAGCAGGTCACACATTACATCACTGCTCTCATAGAAGTGGATGGAGCAGGGTCACACATTACACCACTGCTCCCAGAGAAGTGGATGAAGCGGGGTCACACATTACACAACTGCTTCCATAGAAGTAGATGGAGCGGGGGTCACACTTTACACCACTGCTCCCATAGAAGTGGATGAAGCGGGGTCACACATTACACAACTGCTTCCATAGAAGTGGACGGAGCGGGGTCACACATTACACCACTGCTCCCATAGAAGTGGACGGAGCGGAGTCACACATTACACCACTGCTCCTATAGAAGTGGACGAAGCGGGGTCACACATTACACCACTGCTCCTATAGAAGTGGACGAAGCGGGGTCACACATTACACCACTGCTCCCATAGAAGTAGAGAGAGGAGGGTCACACATTACACCACTGCTTCCATAGAAGTGGATGGAGCTGGAGTCACACATTGCACCCATAGAAGTAGAGAGGAGGGTCACACATTACACCACTGCTCCCATAGAAGTGGACGGAGTGGGGTCACACATTACACCACTGTTCCCATAGAAGTGGATGGAGCGGGAGTCACACATTACAACACTGCACCCATAGAAGTAGAGAGAGCGGGGGTCACACATTACACCACTGTTTCTATAGAAGTGGATGGAGCGAGGTCACACATTGCAGTACTGCTCCTATAGTAGTGGACGGAGCGGAGTGACACATGACACCATGCTCACATAGAAGTAGAGAGAGCGGAGTCACATATGACACCACGGCTCCCATAGAAGTGGATGGAGCGGGGTCACATATTACACCACTGCTCCCATAGAAGTGGACGGAGCGGGGTCACACATTACACCACTGCTCCCATAGAGTGGATGAATCGGGGGTCACACATTACACCACTGCTCCCATAGAAGTAGAGAGAGCGGGGTCACACATTACACCACTGCTCCCATAGAAGTGGATGGAGCGGGGTCACACATGACTCCACTGCTCCCATAGAAGTAGTGAGAGCAAGGTCACACATTGCAGTACTGCTCCCACAGAAGTGGATGAAGCGGGGGTCACACATTACACCACTGCTCCCATAGAAGAAGAGAGAGCGGGGTCACACATTACACCACTGCTCCCATAGAAGAAGAGAGAGCGGGGTCACACATTACACCACTGCTCCCAGAGAAGTGGATGAAGCGGCGTCACACATTACACAACTGCTTCCATAGAAGTAGATGGAGCGGGGGGTCACACTTTACACCACTGCTCCCATAGAAGTGGATGAAGCGGGGTCACACATTACACAACTGCTTCCATAGAAGTAGAGAGAGCGGGGGTCACACATTACACCACTGCTCCCATTGAAGAGGACGGAGCGGGGTCACACATTACACCACTGCTTCCATAGAAATGGATGGAGCGGAGTCACACATTACACCACTGCTCCCATAGAAGTAGAGAGAGGAGGGTCACACATTACACCACTGCTCCCATAGAAGTAGAGAGAGCGGGGGTCACACATTACACCACTGCTCCCATAGAAGAGGACGGAGCAGGGTCACACATTACACCACTGCTCCCATAGAAGTGGACAGAGCGGAGTCACACATTACACCACTGCTCCCATAGAAGTAGATGGAGCGGGTTCTTACATTACACCACTGCTCGCATAGAAGTGGATGGAGTGATGTCACACATGACACCACTGCTCCCATACAAGTGGATGGAGCGGGGGGGTCACACTTTACACTACTGCTCCCATAGAAGTAGATGGAGCAGGATCACACATTAGTCCACTGCTCCCATAGAAGTGGATGGAGCGGGGGGGTCACATTACACCACTGCTCCCATAGAAGTAGAGAGATCAGGGTCACACATTACACCTCTGCTCCCATAGAAGTAGAAAGAGGAGGGTCACACATTACACCACTGCTCCCATAGAAGTGGACGGCGCAAAGTCGCACATGCCACCACTGCTCTCATAGAAGTTGGTGGAGCGGGGGGGGGTCACACTTTACACTACTGCTCCCATAGAAGAAGATGGAGCAGGATCACACATTAGTCCACTGCTCCCATAGAAGTGGATGGAGCAGGGGGGGTCACACTTTACACCACGGCTCCCATAGAAGTGGATGCAGCGGGGGTCACATTACACCACTGCTCCCATAGAAGTAGACAGATCAGGGTCACACATTACACCACTGCTCCCATAGAAGTGGACGGAGCGGGGTCACACATTACACCACTGCTCCTATAGAAGTGGACGAAGCGGGGTCACACATTACACCACTGCTCCCATAGAAGTGGATGGAGCGGAGTCACACATGACACCACTGCTCCCATAGAAGTAGAGAGAGCGGAGTCACACATGACACCACGGCTCCCATAGAAGTGGATGGAGTGGGGTCACACATTACACCACTGCTCCTATAGAAGTGGACGGAGCGGGGTCACACATTACACCACTGCTCCTATAGAAGTGGACGGAGTGGAGTCACACATTACACCACTGCTCCCATAGAAGTAGAGAGAGCGGAGTTACACATGACACCACGGCTCCCATAGAAGTGGATGGAGCGGGGTCACACATTACACCACTGCTCCTATAGAAGTGGACGGAGCGGGGTCACACATTACACCACTGCTCCTATAGAAGTAGACGGAGTGGAGTCACACATTACACCACTGCTACCATAGAAGTAGAGAGATCGGGGTCACATATTACACCACTGCACCCATAGAAGTAGAGAGAGCGGGTCACACATTACATCACTGCTCTCATAGAAGTGGATGGAGCAGGGTCACACATTACACCACTGCTCCCAGAGAAGTGGATGAAGCGGGGTCACACATTACACAACTGCTTCCATAGAAGTAGATGGAGCGGGGGTCACACTTTACACCACTGCTCCCATAGAAGTGGATGAAGCGGGGTCACACATTACACAACTGCTTCCATAGAAGTGGACGGAGCGGGGTCACACATTACACCACTGCTCCCATAGAAGTGGACGGAGCGGAGTCACACATTACACCACTGCTCCCATAGAAGTAGAGAGAGGAGGGTCACACATTACACCACTGCTTCCATAGAAGTGGATGGAGCTGGAGTCACACATTGCACCACTGCACCCATAGAAGTAGAGAGGAGGGTCACACATTACACCACTGCTCCCATAGAAGTGGACGGAGTGGGGTCACACATTACACCACTTTCCCATAGAAGTGGATGGAGCGGGAGTCACACATTACAACACTGCACCCATAGAAGTAGAGAGAGCGGGGGTCACACATTACACCACTGTTTCTATAGAAGTGGATGGAGCGAGGTCACACATTGCAGTACTGCTCCTATAGTAGTGGACGGAGCGGAGTGACACATGACACCATGCTCACATAGAAGTAGAGAGAGCGGAGTCACATATGACACCACGGCTCCCATAGAAGTGGATGGAGCGGGGTCACACATTACACCACTGCTCCCATAGAAGTGGACGGAGCGGGGTCACACATTACACCACTACTCCCATAGAAGGGGATGGAGTGATGTCACACATTACACCACTGCTCCCATAGAGTGGATGAATCGAGGGTCACACATTACACCACTGCTCCCATAGAAGTAGAGAGAGCAAGGTCACACATTGCTGTACTGCTCCCATAGAAGTGGACGGAGCGGGGTCACACATTATACCACTGATCCCATAGAAGTAGAGAACGGGGTCACACATTACACCCCTGCTCCGATAGAAGTGGATGGAGCGGGGGTCACATATTACACCACTGCTCCTATAGAAGTGGATGGAGCAGAGTCACACATTACACTACTGCTCCCATAGAAGTGGATGGAGTGGGGTCACATATTACACCACTGCTCCCATAGAAGTAGAGAGAGCGGAGTCACACATTACACCACTGATCCCATAGAAGTGGATGGAGCGGGATCACACATTACACCACTGCTCCCATAGAAGTAGAGAGAGCAAGGTAACACATTGCAGCACTGCTCTCATAGAAGTGGATGGAGCGGGGGTCATATTGCACCACTGCTTCCATAGAAGTAGAGAGAGCAAGGTTACACATTACACCACTGCTCCGATAGAAGTGGATGGAGCGGGGGTCACATATTGCAGCACTGCTCCCATAGAAGTAGAGAGAGGAGGGTCACATATTACTCCACTGCTCCCATAGAAATAGATGGAGCGGGGGTCACACATTACACCACTGCTCCCATAGAAGTAGGTGGAGCGGGGTCACACATTACTTCTATGGGAGCAGTGGTGTAATGTGTGACCCCACTCCATCCACTTCTATGGGAGCAGTGGTGTAATGTGTGACCCTCCTCTTTCTAATTCAATGGGTGCAGTGGTGTAATGTGTGACCCCGCTCCATCCACTTCTATGGAAGCAGTGATGTAATGTGTGACACACACCCCCGCTCCATCCACTTCTATGGGAGCAGTGGTGTAATCCGTGACCACCGCTCCATCCACTTCTATGGGAGCAGTGGTGTAATCCGTGACCACCGCTCCATCCACTTCTATGGGAGCAGTGCTGCAATGTGTGACATTGCTCTCTCTACACCACTGTAGTGGATGGAGCGATATCACATATTACACCACTGCTCCCATCAAAGTGGATGAAGCAGGGTCACACATTACACAACTGCTTCCATAGAAGTGGACGGAGCGGGGTCACACATTACACAACTGCTCCCATAGAAGTAGAGAAAGCGGGGTCACACATTACACCACTGGTCCAATAGAAGTAGATGGAGCGGGGTCATACATTACACAACTGCTCCCATAGAAGTGGACGCAGCGGGGTCACACATTTCACCCCTGCTCCCATAGAAGTAGAGAGAGCGGGGTCCACATTACACCACTGCTCCCATAGAAGAGGATGGAGTGATGTAACACATTATACAACTGCTTCCATAGAGGTGGATGGAGCGGGGGTCACACATGACTCCACTGCTCCCATAGAAGTAGAGAGAGCAAGGTCACACATTGCAGCACTGCTCCCATAGAAGTCGATGAAGCGGAGTCAGACATTACACCACTGCTCCCATAGAAGTAGAGAGAGCGGGGTCACACATTACACCACTGCTCCCATAGAAGTGGATGGAGCGATGCCACACATTACCCCACTACTCCCAGAGAAGTAGAGAGATAGGGGTCACATATTACACCACTGCTCCCATAGAAGTGGATGGAGCGGGGGGGTCACACGTTACACCACTGCTCCGATAGAAGTAGATGGAGCGGGATCACACATTACACTACTGCTCCCATAGAAGTGGAAGGAGCGGGGGGATCACACTTTACACCACTGCTCCCATAGAAGTGGATGGAGAGGGGGTCACATTACACCACTGCTCCCATAGAAGTAGATAGATCGGGGTCACACATTACACCACTGCTCCCATAGAAGTAGATGGAGCGGGTTCTTACATTACACCACTGCTCGCATAGAAGTGAATGGAGTGATGTCACACATGACACCACTGCTCCCATAGAAGTAGAGAAAGGAGGGTCACACATTACACCACTGCTCCCATACAAGTGGATGGAGCGGGGGGGTCACACTTTACACTACTGCTCCCATAGAAGTAGATGGAGCAGGATCACACATTAGTCCACTGCTCCCATAGAAGTGGATGGAGCGGGGGGGTCACATTACACCACTGCTCCCATAGAAGTAGAGAGATCAGGGTCACACATTACACCACTGCTCCCATAGAAGTGGATGGAGCGGGGGTCACACATTACACCACTGCTCCCATAGAAAGAGGAGGGTCACACATTACACCACTGCTCCCATAGAAGTGGACGGCACAAAGTCGCACATGCCACCACTGCTCCCATAGAAGTGGATGGAGCGGGGGGGTCACACTTTACACTACTGCTCCCATAGAAGAAGATGGAGCAGGATCACACATTAGTCCACTGCTCCCATAGAAGTGTATGGAGCAGGGGGGTCACACTTTACACCACGGCTCCCATAGAAGTGGATGCAGCGGGGGTCACATTACACCACTGCTCCCATAGAAGTAGACAGATCAGGGTCACACATTACACCACTGCTCCCATAGAAGTGGATGGAGCGGGGTCACATATTACAACACTGCTCCTATAGAAGTGGACGAAGCGGAGTCACACATTACACCACTGCTCCCATAGAAGTGGATGGAGCGGAGTCACACATGACACCACTGCTCCCATAGAAGTAGAGAGAGCGGAGTCACACATTACACCACTGCTCCTATAGAAGTGGATGGAGCGGGGTCACACATTACACCACTGCTCCTATAGAAGTAGACGGAGTGGAGTCACACATTACACCACTGCTACTATAGAAGTAGACGGAGTGGAGTCACACATTACACCACTGCTACCATAGAAGTAGAGAGATCGGGGTCACACATTACACCACTGCTTCCATAGAAGTGGATGGAGGGGGGTCACACATTACACCACTGCTACTATAGAAGTAGAGAGAGGAGGGTCACACATTACACCACTGCTACAATAGAAGTAGAGAGATCGGGGTCACACATTACACCACTGCTCCCATAGAAGTAGAGAGAGGAGGGTCACATATTACACCACTGCTTCCATAGAAGTGGATGGAGCGGGGTCACACATTACACCACTGCTACTATAGAAGTAGAGAGAGGAGGGTCACACATTACACCACTGCTCTCATAGAAGTGGATGGAGCAGGGTCACACATTACACCACTGCTCCCAGAGAAGTGGATGAAGCGGGGTCACACATTACACAACTGCTTCCATAGAAGTAGATGGAGCGGGGGTCACACTTTACACCACTGCTCCCATAGAAGTGGATGAAGCGAGGGTCACACATTACACAACTGCTTCCATAGAAGTGGACGGAGCGGGGTCACACATTACACCACTGCTCCCATAGAAGTGGACGGAGCGGAGTCACACATTACACCACTGCTCCCATAGAAGTAGAGAGAGGAGGGTCACACATTACACCACTGCTTCCATAGAAGTGGATGGAGCTGGAGTCACATATTGCACCACTGCACCCATAGAAGTAGAGAGAGGAGGGTCACACATTACACCACTGCTCCCATAGAAGTGGACGGAGCGGGGTCACACATTACACCACTATTCCCATAGAAGTGGATGGAGCGGGAGTCACACATTACAACACTGCACCCATAGAAGTAGAGAGAGCGGGGGTCACACATTACACCACTGTTTCTATAGAAGTGGATGGAGCGAGGTCACACATTGCAGTACTGCTCCCATAGAAGTGGATGGAGCGGAGTCACATATTACACCACTGCTCCTATAGAAGTGGACGAAGCGGAGTCACACATTACACCACTGCTCCCATAGAAGTGGATGGAGCGGGGTCACATATTACACCACTGCTCCTATGGAAGTGGACGGAGTGGAGTGACACATGACACCATGCTCCCATAGAAGTAGAGAGAGCGGAGTCACATATGACACCACGGCTCCCATAGAAGTGGATGGAGCGGGGTCACACATTACACCACTGCTCCTATAGAAGTGGACGGAGCGGAGTCACACATTACACCACTGCTCCCATAGAAGTAGAGAGAGCTAGGTAACACATTACACCACTGCTCCCATAGAAGTGGATGGAGCGGGGTCACACTTTACACCACTACTCCCATAGAAGGGGATGGAGTGATGTCACACATTGCAGTACTACTCTCATAGAGTGGATGAATCGGGGGTCACACATTACACCACTGCTCCCATAGAAGTAGAGAGAGCGGGGTCACACATTACACCACTGCTCCCATAGAAGCGGATGGAGCGGGGTCACACATGACTCCACTGCTCCCATAGAAGTAGTGAGAGCAAGGTCACACATTGCAGTACTGCTCCCACAGAAGTGGATGAAGCGGGGGTCACACATTACACCATTGCTCCCAGAGAAGAAGAGAGAGCGGGGTCACACATTACACCACTGCTCCCAGAGAAGTAGATGGAGCGGGGGGGGTCACAATTTACACCACTGCTCCCATAGAAGTGGATGAAGCGGGGTCACACATTACACAACTGCTTCCATAGAGAGCGGGGGTCACACATTACACCACTGCTCCCATAGAAGTGGACGGAGCGGGGTCACACATTACACCACTGCTCCCATAGAAGTGGACGGAGCGGAGTCACACATTACACCACTGCTCCCATAGAAGTAGAGAGAGGAGGGTCACACATTACACCACTGCTTCCATAGAAGTGGATGGAACTGGAGTCACACATTGCACCACTGCACCCATAGAAGTAGAGAGAGCGGGGATCACACATCACACCACTGCTCCTATAGAAGTAGAGAGAGGAGGGTCACATATTACACCACTGTTTCTATAGAAGTGGATGGAGTGAGGTCACACATTGCAGTACTGCTCCCATAGAAGTGGACAGAGCGGGGTCACATATTACACCATTGCTCCCATAGAAGTAGAGAGAACGGGGTCACACATTACACCACTGCTCCCATAGAAGTGTATGTAGCGGGGGCTCACACATTACTCCACTGCTCCCATAGAAGTAGATGAAGTGGGGTCACACATTACACAACTGCTTCCATAGAAGTGGACGGAGCTGGGGTCACACATTACACCACCGCTCCCATAGAAGTAGATGGAGCGGTGGGTCACACATTACACCAATACTCCCATGGAAGTAGATGGAGCGATGTCACATATTTCACCACTGCTACCATAGAAGTAGAGAGAGCAAGGTCACACATTGCAGCACTGCTCCCATAGAAGTCAATAAAGCGGGGTCAGACATTACACCACTGCTCCCATAGAAGTCGATGGAGCGGGGGGGTCACACTTTAAAACACTGCTCCCATAGAAGTAGACGGAGCAGGATCACACATTACACTACTGCTCCCATAGAAGTGGAAGGAGCGGGGGTGTCACACTTTACACCACTGCTCCCATAGAAGTAGATAGATCGGGGTCACACATTACACCACTGCTCCCATAGAAGTGCACGGCGCAAAGTCGCACATGCCACCACTTCTCCCATAGAAGTGGATGGAGCGGGGGTCACATTACACCACTGCTCCCATAGAAGTAGAGAGATCAGGGTCACACATTACAACACTGCTCCCATAGAAGTGGATGGAGCGGGGTCACACATTACACCACTGCTCCCATAGAAGTAGAGAGAGCAAGGTCACACATTGCTGTACTGCTCCCATAGAAGTGGACGGAGCGGGGTCACACATTATACCACTGATCCTATAGAAGAAGAGAGAGCGGGGTCACACATTACACCCCTGCTCCGATAGAAGTGGATGGAGTGGGGTCACACATTACACCACTGCTCCCATAGAAGTGGATGGAAAGGGGTCACACATGACACCACTGCTCCCATAGAAGTAGAGAGAGCGGGGTCACACATTACACCCCTGCTCGCATATTAGTGGATGGAGTGGGGTCACACATTACACCACTGCTCCCATAGAAGTGGATGGAGTGGGGTCACATATTACACCACTGCTCCTATAGAAGTGGATGGAGCAGAGTCACACATTACACCACTGCTCCCATAGAAGTGGATGGAGTGGGGTCACATATTACACCACTGCTCCCATAGAAGTGGATGGAGCGGGATCACACATTACACCACTGCTCCCATAGAAGTAGATGGAGCGGGATCACACATTACACCACTGCTCCCATAGAAGTAGAGAGAGCAAGGTAACACATTGCAGCACTGCTCCCATAGAAGTGGATGGAGCGGAGTCACACATTACACCACTGATCCCATAGAAGTGGATGGAGCGGGATCACACATTACACCACTGCTCCCATAGAAGTAGATGGAGCGGGATCACACATTACACCACTGCTCCCATAGAAGTAGAGAGAGCAAGGTAACACATTGCAGCACTGCTCCCATAGAAGTGGATGGAGCGGGGGTCACATTACACCACTGCTCTCATAGAAGTAGAGAGATCGGGGGTCACACATTACACCGCTGCTCCCATAGAAGTGGATGGAGCGGGGTCACACATTACACCACTGCTCCCATAGAAGTAGAGAGAGCAAGGTTACACATTACACCACTGCTCTGATAGAAGTGGATGGAGCGGGGGTCACACATTGCAGCAGTGCTCCCATAGAAGTAGAGAGAGGAGGGTCACATATTACTCCACTGCTCCCATAGAAGTAGATGGAGCGGGGGGTCACACATTACACCACTGCTCCCATAGAAGTAGATGGAGCGGGGTCACACATTACTTCTATGGGAGCAGTGGTGTAATGTGTGACCCCACTCCATCCACTTCTATGGGAGCAGTGATGTAATGTGTTACACCGCCGCTCCATCCACTTCTATGGGAGCAGTGGTGTAATCCGTGACCACCGCTCCATCCACTTCTATGGGAGCAGTGGTGTAATCCGTGACCACCGCTCCATCCACTTCTATGGGAACAGTGCTGCAATGTGTGATCTTGCTCTCTCTACACCACTGTAGTGGATGGAGCGATATCACACATTACACCACTGCTCCCATCAAAGTGGATGAAGCAGGGTCACACATTACAAAACTGCTTCCATAGAAGTGGACGGAGCGGGGGTCACACATTACACAACTGCTCCCATAGAAGTAGAGAAAGCGGGGTCACACATTACACCACTGGTCCAATAGAAGTAGATGGAGCGGGGTCACACATTACACAACTGCTCCCATAGAAGTGGACGGAGCGGGGTCACACATTACACCACTGCTCCCATAGAAGTAGAGAGAACGGGGTCCACATTACACCACTGCTCCCATAGAAGAGGATGGAGTGATGTAACACATTACACAACTGCTTCCATAGAAGTGGATGGAGCGGGGGTCACACATTACACCACTGCTCCCATAGAAGTAGAGAGAACGGGGTCCACATTACACCACTGCTCCCATAGAAGAGGATGGAGTGATGTAACACATTACACAACTGCTTCCATAGAAGTGGATGGAGCGGGGGTCACACATTAAACCACTGCTCCCATAGAAAAAGACGGAGCGGGGTCACACATTACACAACTGCTCCCATAGAAGTGGATGGAGCGGGGTCACACATTACACCACTGCTCCCATAGAAGTAGAGAGAGCGGGGTCCACATTACACCACTGCTCCCATAGAAGAGGATGGAGTGATGTAACACATTACACAACTGCTTCCATAGAAGTGTATGGAGCGGGGGTCACACATTACACCACTGCTCCCATAGAAGTAGATGGAGCGGTGGGTCACACATTACACCACTGCTGCCATAGAAGTAGAGAGAGCAAGGTCACACATTGGCGTACTGCTCCCATAGAAGTAGATGGAGCAATGTCACATATTACACCACTGCTCCCATGGAAGTAGAGAGAGCAAGGTCACACATTGCAGAACTTCTCCCATAGAAGTGGATGGAGCGGGGTCACACATTACACCACTACTTCCATAGAAGTGGATGGAGCGGGGTCACACATTACACCACTGCTCACATAGAAGTAGTTGAAGCGGTGGGTCACACATTACACCAATGCTCCCATAGAAGTAGATGGGGCGACGTCACATATTACACCACTGCTCCAATAGAAGTAGAGAGAGCAAGGTCACACATTGCAGCACTGCTCCCATAGAAGTAGATGGAGCAGGGTCACTCATTACACCACTGCTCCCATAAAATTAAATGGAATGGAGGTTACACATTACACCACTGCTCCAACAGAAGTAGAAAGAGTGGGGTCACATATTGCAGCACTGCTCCCATAGCAGTGGATGGAGTGATGTCACACATTACACCACTGCTCCCATAGAAGTAGAGAGAGGAGGGTCACACATTACACCACTGCTCCCATAGCAGTGGATGGAGCGGGGGTCACACATTACACCACTGCTCCCATAGAAGTGGATGGAGCGGGATCACACATTACACCACTGCTCCCATAGAAGGGAATGGACCGGGGTCACATATTGCAGCACTGCTCCCATAGAAGTGGATGGAGCGGGGGTCACACATTACACCACTGCTCCCATAGAAGTACAGAGATCAGGGTCACACATTACACCACTGCTCCCATAGAAGTGTATGTAGCGGGGCTCACACATTACTCCACTGCTCCCATAGAAGTTGATGAAGTGGGGTCACACATTACACAACTGCTTCCATAGAAGTGGACGGAGCTGGGGTCACACATTACACCACTGCTCCCATAGAAGTAGATGGAGCGGTGGGTCACACATTACACCAATACTCCCATAGAAGTGTATGTAGCGGGGCTCACACATTACTCCACTGCTCCCATAGAAGTGGATGGAGCAGGGGGTCACACTTTAAAACACTGCTCCCTTAGAAGTAGATGGAGCAGGATCACACATTACACTACTACTCCCATAGAAGTGGAAGGAGCTGGGGGGTCACACTTTACACCACTGCTCCCATAGAAGTGGATGGAGAGGGGGTCACATTACTCCACTGCTCCCATAGAAGTAGATAGATCGGGGTCACACATTACACCACTGCTCCCATAGAAGTGGATGGAGCAGATTCTTATATTACACCACTGCTCCCATAGAAGTGGATGGAGGGGTCACATATTACACCACTGCTCCTATAGAAGTGGACGGCGCAAAGTCGCACATGCCACCACTGCTCCCATAGAAGTGGATGGAGCGGGGGGGGGGGTCACACATTACACCACTGCTTTCATAGAAGTGGACGGAGCGGGAGTTATATTACACCACTGCTCCCATAGAAGTAGAGAAAGCGGGGTCACACATTACACCACTGGTCCCATAGAAGTAGATGGAGCGGGGGTCACACATTAAACCACTGCTCCCATAGAAGTAGAGAGAGCGTGGTCACACATTACACCACTGGTCCCATAGAAGTAGACGGAGCGGGGCTCACAAATTACTCCACTGCTCCCATAGAAGTGGATGGAGCGGGGTCACACATTACACAACTGATTCCATAGAAGTGGATGGAGCGGGGGTCACACATTACACCACTGCTCCCATAGAAGTAGAGAGAGCAGGGTCAGAGATTACACCACTGCTCCCATAGAAGTGGATGGAGTGATGTAACACATTACACAACTGCTTCCATAGAAGTGGATGGAGCGGGGGTCACACATTACACCACTGCTCCCATAGAAGTAGATGGAGCGGTGGGTCACACATTACACCACTGCTCCCATAGAAGTAGAGAGAGCAAGGTCACACATTGGCGTACTGCTCCAATAGAAGTAGATGGAGCGATGTCACATATTACACCACTGCTCCCATACAAGTGGACGGAGCGGGGTCACACATTGCAGTACTATTCCCATAGAATTGGATGAAGCAGGCGTCACACATTACATCACTGCTACCATAGAAGTAGAGAGAGGAGGGTCACACATGGCAGCACTGCTACCATAGAAGTGGATGGACCAGGGGGGTTACACTACACCACTGCTCCCATAGAAGTAGAGAGATCGGGGTCACACATTACACCACTGCTTCCATAGAAGTGGATGGAGCGGGGGTCACACTTTACACCACTGATCCCATAGAAGTAGATGGAGCGGGTATCACACATTACACCACTGATCCCATAGAAGTAGATGGAGCGGGGATCACACATTACACCACTGCTCCCATAGAAGTGGATGGAGCTGGGGGGGTCACATTACACCACTGCTCCCATAGAAGCGGATGAAGCGATGTCACATATTACACCACTGCTCCCATAGAAGTAGAGAGCAAGGTCACACATTACATCACTGCTCCCATAGAAGTGGGTGGAGCGATGTCACACATTACACCACTGCTCACATAGAAGTGGATGGAGCGGGGGCCACACATTACATCACTGCTCCCATAGAAGTGGGTGGAGCAATGTCACACATAACACCACTGCTCCCATAGAAGTGGGTGGAGCAGGGGCCACACATTACACCACTGCTCCCATAGAAGTGGATGGAGCGGGGGTTACACATTACACCACTGCTCCCATAGAAGTGAATGGAGCGGGGGTCACATTACACAACTGCACCCATAGATGTAGAGAGAGCGGGGTCACACAATACACTACTGGTCGCATAGAAGTAGATGGAGCGGGGGCCACACATTACACCACTGCTCCAATAGAAGTGGGTGGAGTGGGGGTCACACATTACACAACGGCTCCCATAGAAGTAGAGAGATCAGGGTCACACAGTACACCGCTGCTCCCATAGAAGTGGATGGAGCGGGGTCACACATTACACCACTGCTCCCATACAAGTGGATGGAGCGTGGGTCACACATTACTCCAATGCTGCCATAGAAGTAGAGAGAGCAAGGTCACACATTACACCACTGCTCCCATAGAAGTGGATGGAGCAGGGTCACACATTGCAGCACTGCTCCCATAGAAGTAGAGAGTGGAGGGTCACATATTACTCCACTGCTTCCATAGAAGTGGGTGGAGCGTGGTCACACATTACTTCTATGGGAGCAGTGGTGTAATGTGTGACCCCACTCCATCCACTTCTATGGGAGCAGTGGTGTAATGTGTGTCCCTCCTCTCTCTACTTCAATGGGTGCAGTGGTGTAATGTGTGACCCCGCTCCATCCAAATGTATGGAAGCAGTGATGTAATGTGTGACCCCCTCTCCATCCACTTCTATGGGAGCAGTGGTGTAATCCGTGACCCCCGCTCCATCCACTTCTATGGGAGCAGTGCTGCAATGTGTGACCTTGCTCTCTCTACACCACTGTAGTGGATGGAGCAATATCACACATTACACCACTGCTCCCATAGAAGTGGATGGAGAGGGATCACACATTACACCACTGCTCCCATAGAAAGGAATGGAGCGGGGTCACATATTGCAGCACTGCTCCCATAGAAGTGGATGGAGCGGGGGTCACACATTACACCACTGCTCCCATAGAAGTACAGAGATCGGGGTCACACATTACACAACTGCTTCCATAGAAGTGGACGGAGCTGGGGTCACAAATTACACCACTGCTCCCATAGAAATAGATGGAGCGGTGGGTCACACATTACACCAATACTCCCATAGAAGTGTATGTAGCGGGGCTCACACATTACTCCACTGCTCCCATAGAAGTCGATGAAGTGGGTCAGACATTACACAACTGCTTCCATAGAAGTAGAGAGAGCGCGGTCACATACTACACCACTGCTCCCATAGAAGTGGATGGAGCGGGGGGTCACACTTTAAAACACTGCTCCCATAGAAGTAGATGGAGCAGGATCACACATTACACTACTGCTCCCATAGAAGTGGAAGGAGCGGGGGGGGTCACACTTTACACTACTGCTCCCATAGAAGTAGATGGAGCAGGATCACACATTAGTCCACTGCTCCCATAGAAGTGGATGGAGCGGGGGGTCACCCTTTACACCACTGCTCCCATAGAAGTGGATGCAGCGGGGGTCACATTACACCACTGCTCCCATAGAAGTGCACGGCGCAAAGTCGCACATGCCACCACTGCTCCCACAGAAGTGGATGGAGCGGGGTCACATATTACACCACTGCTCCTATAGAAGTGGATGGAGCAGAGTCACACATTACACCACTGGTCCCATAGAAGCGGATGGAGTGGGGTAACACATTACACCACTGCTCCCACAGAAGTAGAGAGAGCGGAGTCACACATTACACCACTGTTTCCATAGAAGTGGACGGAGCGGGGTCACACATTACACCACTGCTCCCACAGAAGTAGAGAGAAGAGGGTCACATTTTCCACCACTGATCCCATAGAAGTGGATGGAGCGGGATCACACATTGCACCACTGCTCCCATAGAAGTGGATGGAGCGGGGGGTCACATTACACCTCTGCTCCCAGAGAAGTATAGAGATCGGGGTCACACATTACACCGCTGCTCCCATAGAAGTGGATGGAGCGGGGTCACACATTACACCACTGCTCCCATAGAAGTGGATGGAGCGTGGGTCACACATTACTCCAATGCTCCCATAGAAGTAGAGAGAGCAAGGTCACACATTACACCACTGCTCCCATAGAAGTAGAGAGAGCAAGGTCACATATTACTCCACTGCTCCCATAGAAGTAGATGGAGCGGGGGTGACACATTACACCATTGCTCCCATAGAAGTGGGTGGAGCGGGGTCACAGATTACTTCTATGGGAGCAGTGGTGTAATGTGTGACCCTCCTCTCTCTACTTCAATGGGTGCAGTGGTGTAATGTGTGACCACGCTCCATCCACTTCTATGGAAGCAGTGATGTAATGTGTGTCCCCTTCTCCATCCACTTGTATGGGAGCAGTGGTGTAATCCGTGACCCCCGCTCCATCCACTTCTATGGGAGCAGTGCTGCAATGTGTGACCTTGCTCTCTCTACACCACTGTAGTGGATGGAGCAATATCACACATTACACCACTGCTT
Organism: Phyllobates terribilis; assembly: GCF_046119375.1. Classification (NCBI taxonomy): domain Eukaryota; kingdom Metazoa; phylum Chordata; class Amphibia; order Anura; family Dendrobatidae; genus Phyllobates; species Phyllobates terribilis. The sequence goes on along the minus strand of NW_027362763.1, from coordinate 689,338,718 downwards.
CCATAGAAGTGGACGGAGCGGGAGTCACACATTACACCACTGCTCCCATAGAAGTAGAGAAAGCGGGGTCACACATTACACCACTGGTCCCATAGAAGTAGATGGAGCGGGGGTCACACATTACACCACTGCTCCCATAGAAGTAGAGAGAGCGGGGTCACACATTACACCACTGGTCCCATAGAAGTAGATGGAGCGGGGCTCACAAATTACTCCACTGCTCCCATAGAAGTGGATGGAGCGGGGTCACACATTACACAACTGATTCCATAGAAGTGGACGGAGCGGGGTCACACATTACACCACTGCTCCCGTAGAAGTAGAGAGAGCGGGGTCACAGATTACACCACTGCTCCCATAGAAGTGGATGGAGTGATGTAACACATTACACAACTGCTTCCATAGAAGTGGATGGAGCGGGGGTCACACATTACACCACTGCTCCCATAGAAGTAGATGGAGCGGTGGGTCACACATTACACCACTGCTCCCATAGAAGTAGAGAGAGCAAGGTCACACATTGGCGTACTGCTCCAATAGAAGTAGATGGAGCGATGTCACATATTACAACACTGCTCCCATAGAAGTAGTTGAAGCGGTTGGTCACACAATACACCAATGCTCCCATAGAAGTAGATGGAGCGATGGCACATATTGCACCACTGCTCCCATAGAAGTAAAGAGAGCAAGGTCACACATTGCAGCACTGCTCCCATAGAAGTGGATGGAGCGGGGTCACACATTACACCACTGCTCCCATAAAATTAGATGGAACGGAGGTTACACATTACACCACTGCTCCAACAGAAGTAGAACGAGTGGGGTCACATATTGCAGCACTGCTCCCATAGAAGTGGATGGAGCGATGTCACACATTACACCACTGCTCCCATAGAACTAGAGAGAGGAGGGTCACACATTGCAGTACTGCTCCCATAGCAGTGGATGGAAAGGGGGTCACACATTACACCACTGCTCCCATAGAAGTGGATGGAGCGGGATCACACATTACACAACTGCTCCCATAGAAGTGGATAGTGCGGGGTCACATATTGCAGCACTGTTCCCATAGAAGCGGATGGAGCGGGGGTCACACAATACTCCACCGCTCCCATAGAAGTACAGAGATCGGGGTCACACATTACACCGCTGCTCCCATAGAAGTAGAGAGAGTAAGGTCACACATCGCAGTACTGCTCCCATAGAAGTGGACGGAGCGGGGTCACACATTACACCACTGTTCCCATAGAAGTGGATGGAGCGGGGGTCACACATTACACCACTGCTCCCATAGAAGTGGATTGAGCGGGGTCACACATCTCTGGGAGCAGTGGTTTAATGTGTGACCCCCGCTCCATCTACTTCTATGGGGGCAGTGGAGTAATATGTGAACCTACTCTCTCTACTTCTATGGGTGCAGTGGTGTAATGTGTGACCCCGCTCCATCCACATCTATGGGAGCAGTGGTGTAATGTGTGACCCGCCGCTCCATCCACTTCTATGGGAGCAGTGGTGTAATGTGTGACCCTCCGCTCCATCCACTTCTATGGGAGCAGTGCTGCAATGTGTGACCTTGCTCTCTCTACACCACTGAAGTGGACGGAGCGGGGTCACACATTGGTGTACTGCTCCCATAGAAGTACAGAGAGCAAGGTCACACATTGGTGTACTGCTCCCATAGAAGTGGATGGAGCAGGGGTCATACATTACACCACTGCTCCCATTGACGTAAAGAGAGCAAGGTCACACATTGCAGTACTGCTCCCATAGAAGTAGATGGAGCGGGGGTCACACATTACACCACTGCTCCCATAGAAGTGGGTGGAGCGGGGGTCACACATTACACCACTGCTCCCATATAAGTGGATGAAGCGGGGACACACATTACACCACTGCTCCCATAGAATTAGATGGAGCGGGGGTCACACATTACACCACTGCTACCATAGAAGTAGATGGAGCAGGGGTCACATATTACACCATTGCTCCCATAGAAGTGGATGGAGCGGAGGTCACACATCACACCACTGCTCCCATAGTAGTGAATGGAGTGGTGGCACACATTACACCACTGCTCCCATAGAAGTGGATGGAGATATGTGACACATTACACCACTGCTCCCATAGAAGTGGATGGAGCGGGGGCCACATATTACACCTCTGCTTCCATAGAAGTGGATGGAGCGATGTCACATATTACACCACTGCTCCCATAGAAGTAGAAAGAGCGGGGTCACACACTGCCCCACTGTTTCCATAGAAGTGGACGGAGCGGGGTCACAATACACCACTGCTCCCATTGAAGTAGAGAGAGCGGAGTCACACATTACACTACTGCTCCCATAGAACTAGAGATAGCGGGGTCACACATTACACCACTGCACCCATTGAAGTAGATGGAGCGGGGTCACACATTACACCGCTGCTCCCATAGAAGTGAATGGAGCAGGGGTTACACATTACACCACTGCTCCCATAGAAGTGGACGGAGTGGGGTCACAGATTATACCACTGCTCCCATAGAAGTGGATGGAGTGATGTAACACATTACACAACTGCTTCCATAGAAGTGGATGGAGCTGGGGTCACACATTACACCACTGCTCCCATAGAAGTAGATGGAGCGTTGGGTCACACATTACACCACTGCTCCCATAGAAGTAGAGAGAGCAAGGTCACACATTGGCGTACTGATCCAATAGAAGTAGATGGAGCGATGTCACATATTACACCACTGCTCCCATGGAATTAGAGAGAGCAAGGTCACACATTGCAGAACTTCTCCCATAGAAGTGGATGAAGCGGGGTCACACATTACACCACTACTTCCATATAAGTGGATGGAGCGGGGTCACATATTACACCACTGCTCCCATAGAAGTAGAGAGAGCAAGGTCACACATTGGTGTACTGCTCCCATAGAAGTGGATGGAGCAGGGGTCACACATTACACCACTGCTCCCATTGACGTAAAGAAAGCAAGGTCACACATTGCAGTACTGCTCCCATAGAAGTAGATGGAGCGGGGGTCACACATTACACCACTGCTCCCATAGAAGTGGGTGGAGCGGGGGGTCACACATTACACCACTGCTCCCATATAAGTGGATGGAGCGGGGACACACATTACACCACTGCTCCCATGGAAGTAGAGAGAGCGGGGTCAGACATTACACCACTGCTCCCATAGAAGTAGATGGAGCGGGGTCACACATTACACCACTGCTATCATAGAAGTAGATGGAGCAGGGGTCACATATTACACCATTGCTCCCATAGAAGTGGATGGAGCAGAGGTCACATCACACCACTGCTCCCATAGAAGTGAATGGAGCGGGGGGCACACATTACACCACTGCTCCCATAGAAGTGGATGGAGAGATGTGACACATTACACCACTGTTCCCATAGAAGTAGATGGAGCGGGGGCCACACATTACACCACTGCTTCAATAGAAGTGGATGGAGCGATGTCACATATTACACCACTGCTCCGATAGAAGTAGAGAGAGCGGGGTCACACATTGCCCCACTGTTTCCATAGAAGTGGACGGAGCGGGGTCACAATACACCACTGCTCCCATAGACGTAGAGTGAGCGGAGTCACACATTACACTACTTCTCCCTTAGAAGTAGAGAGAGCGGGGTCACACATTACACCACTGCACCCATTGAAGTAGATGGAGCGGGGTCACACATTACACCACTGCTCCCATAGAAGTGAATGGAGCAGGGGCCACACATTACTCCACTGCTTCCATAGAAATGGAAGGAGCGGGGGTCACAAATTACACCACTGCTCCCATAGAAGTGGACGGAGCGGGGTTACACATTACACCACTGCTCCCATAGAAGTGGACGGAGTGGGGTCACACATTACAACACTGCTCCCATAGAAGTGGCCGGAGAAGGGTCACACATTACACCACTGCTCCCATAGAAGTAGAGAGAGGATGGTCACACATTACACCACTGCTCCAATAGAAGTGAATGGAGCGGGGTCACACATTACACCACTGCTCCCATAGAAGTATAGAGAGCAGGGTCACACATTACACCACTGCTCCCATAGAAGTAGAGAGAGGATGGTCACACATTACAACCACTGCACCCATAGAAGTGGATGGAGAGGGGTCACACATTACACCACTGCTCCCATAGAAGTGGACGGAGCGGGGTTACACATTACACCACTGCTCCCACAGAAGTAAAAGGAGTGGGGTCACATATTACACCACTGCTCCCATAGAAGTGGATGGAGCGGGGGTCACACATTACACCAGTGCTCCCATAGAAGTAGAGAGAGTGGGTCACACATTGCCCCACTGTTTCCATTGAAGTGGACAGAGCGGGGTCACATTACACCACTGCTCCCATACAAGTGGACGGAGCGGGGTCACACATTACACCACTGCTCCTATAGAAGTGGACGGAGCAGGGTTACACATTACACCACTGCTACCATAGAAATAGAGAGAGGAGGGTCACATATTACTCCACTGCTCCCATAGAAGTGGATGGAGCGGAGGGGGTTACACTACACCACTGCTCCCATAGAAGTAGAGAGATCGGGGTCACACATTACACCACTGCTCCCATAGAAGTGGATGGAGCGGGGGTCACACTTTACAAAACTGATCCCATAGAAGTAGATGGAGCAGGGGTCACACATTACACCACTGCTTCCAAAGAAGTGGGTGGAGCGGGGGTCACACTTTACACCACTGATCCCATAGAAGTAGATGGAGCGGGTATCACACATTACACCACTGATCCCATAGAAGTAGATGGAGCGGGGATCACACATTACACCACTGCTCCCATAGAAGTGGATGGAGCGGGGGGGTCACATTACACCACTGCTCCCATAGAAGCGGATGAAGCGATGTCACATATTACACCACTGCTTCCATAGAAGTAGAGAGCAAGGTCACACATTACATCACTGCTCCCATAGAAGTGGGTGGAGCGATGTCACACATTACACCACTGCTCCCATAGAAGTGGATGGAGCGGGGGCCACACATTACATCACTGCTCCCATAGAAGTGGGTGGAGCGATGTCACACATTACACCACTGCTCCCATAGAAGTGGGTGGAGCAGGGGCCACACATTGCACCACTGCTCCCATAGAAGTGGATGGAGCGGGGGTTACACATTACACCACTGCTACCATAGAAGTGAATGGAGCGGGGGTCACATTACACCACTGCACCCATAGATGTAGAGAGAGCGGGGTCACACATTACTCTACTGCTCCCATAGAAGTGGGTGCAGTGGGGGTCACACATTACACCACTGCTCCCATAGAAGTAGATGGAGCGGGGGTCACACATTACACCACTGCTCCCATAGAAGTGAATGGAGCGGGGGGGCACACATTACACCTCTGCTCCCATAGAAGTGGGTGCAGTGGGGGTCACACATTACACCACTGCTCCCATAGAAGTAGATGGAGCGGGGGTCACACATTACACCACTGCTCCCATAGAAGTGAATGGAGCGGGGGTGCACACATTACACCTCTGCTCCCATAGAAGTGGATGGAGTGATGTGACATTACACCACTGCTCCCATAGAAGTGAATGGAGCAGGGGGCCACACATTACACCACTGCTTCCATAGAAGTGGATGGAGCGATGTGACACATTACACCACTGCTCCCATAGAAGTGGACGGAGCGGGGTTACATATTACACCATTGCTCCTATAGAAGTGGATAGAGCGGGGTCACACATTACACCACTGCTTCCATAGAAGTGGACGGAGCGGGGTTACACATTACACCACTGCTCCCATAGAAGTGGACGGAGTGGGGTCACACATTATACCACTGCTGCCATAGAAGTGAATGGAGAGGTGTCACACATTACACCACTGCTCCCATAGAAGTAGAGAGAGCAAGGTCACACATTACACCACTGCTCCCATAGAAGTGGATGGAGAGGTGTCACACATTACACCACTGCTCCCATAGAAGTGGACGGAGCGGGGTCACACATTACTCCACTACTCCCATAGAAGTGGATGCAGGGGGGGTGACACATTACACCACTCCTCCCATAGAAGTGGATGGAGAGGTGTCACACATTACACCACTGCTCCCATAGAAGTAGATTGAGCGGGGTGACACATTATATCACTGATGTAACCTTTGTAATTCGGGCAGATCCATTAGGCAATGGTGGTACCTGGAACTAGTGGTGGATGCTGCGTTCTCCGTCCCATGTAGTGCCACTCCTGCTGTTGGGTATGTCTATAGAGAAGCACGGTGCCCTATACCTCTATTATATTTCTGGGTGGCTGGTTACTTCCACTTGTTTATTCCCACAGATCTTCTATCCTTAAGGATACTGTGTCTTTTCCACCCTCTTCTGAGCAGTTGGTCAGTGGTCATTATTGATATGTTACCTGTTCCAGCTTGCGATTCACTGTGTTATGAATCCTCTATGCATACTTACATTTACAATGAGAATTAACACGTTCTCTTGATTTTACCTATTTTTGTAAATATTTCTTGCTTATGTAATATTTTTGATTTTGTTTTGTTTTCTATGCTGCAGTACACTGATGAAGGTCTTGAGGACAGAAACGTCTGTACATAATGGACTGCAATTAAAGTTATAAAAATTCACATTCTTCTGAGTTCAAGTCTCCAGGTCCAGATGAATTACACCCCAGAGTACTGAAGGAGATCGTAGAAGAAATTTTAGAACCACTCTCCATAATCTTTGAAAATTCTTGGAGAACAGGAGAAGTCCCAGAAGACTGGAGAAGAGCAAATGTTGTTCCTATCTTCAAAAAGGGGAAGAAGGTGGACCCAGGGAACTATAGGCCGGTGAGTCTGACTTCTATACCAGGAAAGATCTTTGAACAAATTATTAAACAACATGTATGTAAGTACATGGATAAGAATGAAGTGATTAACCAGAGTCAGCATGGGTTTGTAACTAACAAGTCATGTCAGACTAACTTAATTTCCTTCTATGACAGAATCACTGACTGGGTGGATCAGGGAAATGCTGTAGATATAGTATATCTTGACTTCAGCAAAGCATTTGACAAAGTATCTCACACCATCCTTATTGAAAAAATGACCAAGTATGCAATGGACCAGGCAACTGTTAGGTGGATTCATAACTGGCTTAGTGATCGGACTCAAAGGGTGGTTGTAAATGGCTTCACATCCAGCTGGATGAATGTCTCAAGTGGGGTACCACAGGGCTCCGTCCTGGGACCTGTATTGTTCAACATCTTTATCAATGATTTAGATGAAGGAATTGAGGGTAAACTGATTAAATTTGCTGATGACACAAAGCTAGGAGGGATAGCTAATACTAGAGAAGAGAGAGAGAGGATTCAAAAAGACCTAAATAAACTGGAGTAGTGGGCAGCAACCAACAGAATGGTTTTTAACAGGGAAAAATGCAAAGTACTACATCTGGGCAATAAAAATGAAAAAAGCATATACAGAATGGGAGGAAAAGAGCTAAGCAACAGTACATGTGAAAAAGACTTAGGTATACTAATAGATCATAGACTGAACATGAGTCAACAGTGTGATGCAGCAGCAAAAAAGGCAAATACAATTCTGGGATGTATTAACAGAAGCATACAGTCTAGATCACGTGAAGTCATTATCGGTCTTTACTCCTCTTTGGTCAGACCTCATCTGGAATACTGTGTACAGTTTTGGGCGCCACATTTTAAAAAAGACATAGACAAACTGGAGCAAGTTCAGAGAAGAGCGACCAGAATGGTGACTGGTCTGCAAACCATGTCCTATGAGGAACGGTTGCAGGATTTGGGAATGTTTAGCTTGCAAAAAAGAAGACTGAGAGGAGACTTAATAGCTGTCTACAAATATGTCAAGGGCTGTCACATTGTAGAAGGATCATCTTTATTCTCATTTGCACAAGGAAAGACTAGAAGCAATGGGATGAAACTAAATGGGAGGAGACACAGATTAGATATTAGAAAAAACTTTTTGACAGTTAGGGTGATTAATGAGTGGAACAGGCTGCCACGAGAGGTGGTGAGTTCCCCTTCAATGGACGTCTTCAAACAGAGGCTGGACAGACATCTGTCTGAGATGATTTAGTGAATCCTGCTTTGAGCAGGGGGTTGGACCAGATGACCCAGGAGGTCCCTTCCAACTCTACCATTCTATGATTCTATGAGTACATAGAATGACTGCAGACTCATCACAAACTTGAACAGCCCCTTTAATGCTCCCATCATAAATGAAAATAAGATAATTAGTAACGCAAAAAAAAACATTTACATTCTGGTACCTGATACAGGTGCATCTCACTAAATTAGAATATTATTAAAAAGTTAATTTATTTCAGTTCTTCAATTCAAAAAGTGAAACTCCTATATTATATAGAGTCATTACACACAGAGTGATC